>NC_141620.1:16385041-16985041 GCF_047967505.1 Dipteris shenzhenensis | reverse complement strand
ATGCTGGATGAGAGGAACCGGCAAATCTTTAAGAGTAATCCAAGCAGGACAAAAGCTGAGAAGCGATCGGGCTGGATCAAATAAAGGATCCCAAGGCATAGCAACTGCAAAATGGCCTGCCCCATGTACTTCACCCAAAGTTAAGTGGAAAACAATGTCCATAGAAGCACAACGTGCAAATTAAAATCCTTTTCCCAAAAAAACATAAGCTGTAATCTTGCCAGCACCCACTGCAGCCGAAGACCAGGCTTGTAAATTAGACACTGCCATGACTCTCCCCATAAAATATAAACAAACACCAAGCTGTTGTTCTTGGCAAATACTTTGAAGCAAAGGTTCAGGGGAGAGAGGTCGGCGTAAAGAAAGTCCAGCAGTGGAAGGCAAAAACATTGAATCATCACACAATTGACAAAGCAGATCTTTCTGAAGCGAGGTAGAGGGGAAGCTAGAAGAATCAAACTTGGTTGCCTTCACCCCTTCCGAAATGGACGAAGGAAGAGAGTCCCGTTTCTTTTTACGAACATAGTGAAGAGCAAGAAAAGTAGATCTCTCAGGGAAAGAAGAGACAAAGGAGGAAAAGAGGAGAGGAGCAGGAGCAGGAGCAGCTGTGGCTAGGGTAGACGAAGTATGAACAAAGGCAGCCGGGATGGAAACAGATGGAGACAGGGTAGAGACAGAAGCTATTGGAGTAGCAGGAAGTGGGGATGGACATGCATCTGTAGCGGACTGAAATGAAACAGGCGCAGAGTGCTGCGAATCATGTACGGACAGTTGTGGAAGTTGAACGGAGGGCGGCGGGAGTGGTACGGAGAGCAGCGGGAGAGGTACGAACAAGGACGGAGGTACGGAGGCTGGAACGGGGAAGGACGGGGGAGCAGAGGAGCTCTCCATCTCCACCACACACGCACACGCACGTGTACGTGCACACGCATTCGCGTGTTTGGTGCACAAGAGATTGATAAATTTTTATTTGAAGATATAAATGTCTGTATCTTAGGAATGACTCATACAAACTTTGGTGAGTTTTTGTGCATGGGTCTGTACTAGGTCACAACGAGTCTCTTGCATACATCCTAACCTTGTATTGACTTTGGATGCATATGATTTGTTGAATTGGTGATGGGAACACTAAAGCCTTCTACCAATATCCGTGGTGTAAGAGAAAAAGGGCAGCTTGATCACTTGCTCCAAGTGCTATACCATGGATAGCCCAAACCACTTGCCTAGATCCCAGTGCACCTCCCGCAAGGGTTTCTTCTCCTATATCAGAGTCGCCACCTAGAGTGATCTTGCCCATATAAAAAAGAGTTTTTGTGCATGGGTAGGTAGAAGAAGGCGTAGGAAGCAGTGTACCTGTCGCACGTTGTGTTATCCCAAGTTATTTGTGGCGATTAAGTATGAATGATTGGATATATTGTTAATGCGAGTCTCTTTAATACATCTTAACCGAGAATCGAATTTGGATGCATATGAATTGGCACTAAAGCCGTCTACCAATGCCAGTGATGTAGGAGAAGAAGGGCAGCTCCATCATTTGCTCCCTGGATGACCAGAACGACTCGCCTAGAGCAACTGCACCTCATGCAAGGGTTTCTTCTCCCATCGTTAGAGTTGCTATGTAGAGTGATCATGCCCACAAAAAAAAGGTTTGGGGTCGATGGTCCAACTCCGTCCCAACCGGCCAACTACTTTGATTTTTTGCCACTCTATTGTGTCTAAGACTCTCGTTTCCTTGGTCTTTGTCCCCTCACTTAAATTCCATCTGGAGTAACCCAATCAAATTGATATTGAAAAAGATTGGGTGGGGTTTGTCGTGGTCATGTTAAAGATAAAGGATCTGAGAGGAACCTACCTTTGGAGAATGGCCCAAACGAGTGCAAAGGTGGCCGAGCGCGCTCAGCCTCTGCTCGGGCTGTCGGGAGAGTCGACTTCATGCCCTAGGGGTGTGGGACTGATATACCATTGTGCCCACCCAATGTTGGAACGTTTGAGTATGGGCTATCGCTCGAACTCATCTCTGTCCTGCGAGATTGGGATTGAATGACATTGCTTGAGAGTGTGGTAGAGTCTTCTAAGAGTGCTGCCCAACGTAAGTTCCTACTATAAAGACGGGCTTCCTTGGGTTTCCTAGCCATCGGAGTTGCCATGACTAAGATCGATTGATCTTGCAGGATTAGCACTGGCACAACCCACCTCCTGTTTCTCCCACGGGAGAGGCAAATTACTTCATGTGTAGAGCTTGGTAGGCCCATGCCCTCCAATCCCCCTCCCCTACCAAGCATAGTTACAAGAAACGGCCATTTTTGACTTGGAAACGGAAATGCAGAAACAGAACAGCATTTCTTCTAGATATGCTGTTCGCCATTTCGTAATCACTGTTTTTTGTTGTTGTTGTGGCCCTCTTTTGGTTAAACTGTTTTTTGCCCTCTTTTGATTAAACCGTTTCTTGCCGATTCGTTGCCTCTTGTTCGTTGTTTCCACCACCTCCCGTGTTGCTGCTCTCCATCCTAATGCTCTCCAGCCTCTCCATCTTTGATTCTTGGGCCCCGCAGCCTACTCTCCTCTCCATCCCTCCATCCTGCCAGGCTACGCTCCATCCTCTCCATCCTGCAAGCTAGGAGCTGCTCTCCATCCTCAGCCTGCTCTCAGTTTTCCATCCCTCCACCACCTCTCCTCTCTTACCTCTCCATCCTCCTCCTCCCTCTCATCCTCCTCCGACTCCTTCTACCTCTCCATCCTCTTTCACATCCCCATCCTCCTTCTACCTCTATCCTTTCTCACCTCTCCATCTTCCCTCTCAAACTTGAGATTGTTGTAACTTCAAACTTGTTAGAAGATAGAAGTTAGAACTTAGTTCATGACACATGTTGATTGTTGAAGCATCATTCATACTAGACTGATTTTTGAAGTATGCCCCCTGGGAGGTTACATTTGTCTTTCTCTAGTTAAGGAAGACAATTCACTCGTTGGGAACGTATTTGTTAACAAGGTGGAATTGGGGTTAGTGTTGCCTTTAGCACAATACATTCTACCTCTCGGCAGCCTTCACAGCATCTTCATCTTCTCAAGAGCTCCCTGGATTTTTGGGAGGATACCCCCCTTGAAGGTTACGTTTGTCTTTCTCTAGTCAAGGAAGATAACTCACTCGTTGGGAACCTCTTTGTCAACAAGGTGGAATTGGAGTTGGTGATGCCTTTAGCACACTGCTGCATTGAGCTAGATTTTTATATGAAGTACTCCCAATGTAGAATATTCTACATGGGCCTTGAGGTCTCAGAGGGCCGTGTTCCCACTTCCCCACCTAATTCTTTGCCAGGATCTTCACTGGGCCTTGGTTGGAAGCCTGATGAATGTCCTTATGCTACAGAAACACACGTTATTGGACCACTCTCTCATAATCCTATGTTTGGAGTAGCCGTGACAGAGGCTGCTGAGTGAAGCGCTAGGATATTCTGCTACTTGTATGAGGAGGAGATTGGAGAGGCCATTACATAGATGTGGTTTTTAGAGGACACCATCCCAGGGTGCAACTTGCACAAGTCGTAGCATTAAGCTGAACATATGTGCCATTTCATAGTGGGCTTGTGATTATATGGAATCTTGCAAAGTATATTTCAAGTAGGACAAGAGCAGTATTTTTGAAGTATCACATGAATAGAATGATATGGACATCATATCTTGTCTATCACATGATGATTTTATGCTTCAAGGATTTCTGGTCTCTCTTCATGAATTCACTATCGAATAAATTGTGGCTAAGTTTGTTTTGGTTGCTGCACTCTGCAATTCTTTACCTTTGCCTGCTCATTATGCCAATTGACATGCAATATAAAGCATGACATGAAGCTTGAGTCTCTAGACATAAGTATCAGATCTCTGAACATCTTTTGTTACTCATATGTTCTGATTATTTTCTGCTGGTAAGACTTCTGTTTATTATATTTACTGATGGGTGATGTTTACTTGAAGGAAGATGGATGCCTCACCCGATGAAATAGCAAGAATAAACAAAGAATTGAGGAAATTGGAAGAACTTATGCATGGAATCTCAGCGTTGAGGGCGAAGCAAAAGGTATGTTTGGTTTTGCAGAGTCTTTCAAGTGAGATTATTCTATTATCTTTGTTGTAAGGCTGTGTCTTTGTTGAGCATGTCTGCCAGTGTGCATCATCAGTATAAAAAGTGTATAATGGAGTTATACCCTTATTAAAAAATTGAACTCAGACACTAACAAATTAAGCTCAACCATGCTGTAAAAACCCTACAGAGTAACTTTGATTTGGCAATCATATGATGCCATGATTTGTGAATTTGGCAATCATATGATCAGTGTTCACCAAAAACCTACAAACCATATTCAATGAACCTGCAACATCTTAGTATCCACCCGTAAAAAATGTTTTCTCAATTTTATAAAATCTGCAAAATTTTAGGCAATTTAGTTATATTTTGGCTTGAAAATCTGCAAATTCTCAAGGAAAACCTTCAAAATGTGCAACCCCAAGTTTTGTGATTTGTTGAGAAAAATGTTTTCTGTGAACAGTGCATATGATGCCATGATTTTTGAATTTGCAAAGCAGGAAATTGAGAATTTAAGACTACTTTTGAAGGAGTCGGCAGATGAGGTGGACATTTGCAAGATGGCTGCTGAAGAATTGCAGTCTGCAGTTGAGGAAGAAAAATCTATGCAGCAGGAACTCCTGTTGAAGATGCTTCCAAGAGATGAAGCTGACAGCAGAAGTTGCATTCTTGAGGTCAGAGCAGGTGATTGGCAGTGTATGTGACTTTAAAATTACTGATGTGTTTTCTATCGACTGTTTGAAGGAAGAGGTCATATTTGAAGTTGTATCTGTGGATGCTTAACCAGGAACTGGTGGGGAGGAGGCATCGTTGTTTGCAATGGATCTCTTCAAAATGTGCGCTGGTTCCAGTTGGCTATTTTTGGAATGTTTTTCTTAGTGTGGCATGTCTCTTGCTTTGTAGGTTTGATTTCATCAGATTCTAAAGTTATGTGTTCTCGTTATCAGGTATGAACGGTATGCTCAAAATAAGTTTTGGAAGTTTGATGTGGTTGGCATCACAGAGACCAGCCTCCGAGGCTATAAGGTGGGTGATTGTCTCTTTATCAGGACAGCTGATTAGGAGCAGTATCAGGATAAATTGTCCATTTGATTTGAATGTATAAAGAGTGAGTTTGATCTGAGTATCGAAATGTGTTGCGAATTCATTGTGCACGAATTGAGACCTCATATCCTGTAAGATCAAAGTTGCCTTCATGGCTCATTGGTGACCTATTTTGTCTCAATAATTACCTCGCGTGAACCTTTGACAAGCTGTCATCTCTGAAGTACCATAAACTCCTGCATAATGCCGTGGCATACTGGTCCTGTGTGATATACAGAGCTCAAATTCCTTATGGAGCATCTTTAGAAAAGGGTGTCTTGTCAAGGTTGCACGCATAGCAAAAGCATAAACTCGAGAGGGTAATTGAGAGAGAGCGATGCAAGTTGAGGCAAGATAACTTCGTTAATAGCATGGAAATGCAGTGCCAGCAAATGGCGTGTGTGTGAGTGTGGATGAAGTACAACACTCAATGTGGCAAAAGGGGCCCTATTTATAGGGGAAGCCTTGGCTTTAGTTGACCAACCATCCAACTAAGCCGACCAGATCTGGTTGGGTTGACCCGACTTGGGCAGGTCGGTTGACACGACCCTGGTTGGGTCAGTTGCCAACCGTTGTCAGGGTCACAAGCCTCACTTTGGGAGGGCACACCCACATAGCTGTCCCCTCTCTCCACACATGAGATGCAATAAATTCTAACAGCCTCTCTATAACTCTTGTGTGCAAAAGTCTAAAGAAGAAAAGCTGATGAAGATGCAACCATGGATCATCCAGCCCTATGAATACTGGAATCACCTCGGAGAGAGCACCTGACAACCTGGTTCCTTGAAACACAATGCCACCACAAAACAGCAAAGAGATCTGCTTGGCATGGAATTCCCACACCATTGTACAAGAAGTTCACGGAAAGAATGATGAGCTGTAGGATAAGCACTGCCCAATATCCCGTGCTAGTGAACGGTGAACACATCACGTCCAATAATTCTCTACACATCGTGTCCATAGTCTCTACTACACCAAGCAATGAACTTTGAACACATCCTGTCCATAGTCTCTGCTACAGCAAGCAATGAACTTTGAACACATCTAGTTCATAGCTCCAACTGTAAAGCTTACCTTACTTGTGAGATTTCAGTTTATAGGAGCTGTAATCAGCCTGGTCTCCTGCCGACAAGCCCTCTTTGGCTGCAACATGTGGGGTAGTCTGATTTTGAGGAAGAGCTGCCCTCGGGTCTCGCCTGACCTGTCATTCTGTGCCTGTGTTGATGAATTCGTGTCCTTGTCGCTAGATTTGCCCTTGTCCTTAGACTGACAATGCTTTGCTAGGAGACATCTCTTCCCACAGGCATACGACCGACTCTGACCTTTCTTATGCACTATTGAAAGTGCCTGATCACCACCATGAGACTCCTTCAGCTTACCCTTACCTTGGGACAGTAGAACAAATTATCCTCAAGATAAGGGAGCGGATGTCATCAAAATCCAATTGATTTTTCGTGACATGGCATTGCAATGCTCGAGAAATCATACTTGTGTGGAAGCTTTGTGTGGAACCAACTGAGCAGAGGACAAGGTGGCACCCATTGCCAATACCTGGTCATGGATGACCTTGACCTTCATTAAAAATGGCTGCATAGAGCTATTTGTAGAAAAATCAAGGCTCTAGAGCTGACCCTCAACATAATAGAGCTACTTATAGAAAAATCGAGACTGTAGAGCTGTCCGTGCAATGTGAGAGCCTGCATAGAAGAATCTTTTAGCATAGAGACCCTCCAACTTGGACTGCAATTCATAAGCACTGTTTATGGTTTGCACCTCCAAGGAGACCTCCTTTGTAATGGTCCACACTAGCGCCGAGTGCACCTTAGAATCACAGTCCTCCAATCCTGCAAGTCCACAAGGAAAGCCTTCTCCTGATATTGGTCCAATGCTCGTGCTCATAGGACATTTAGTCTTCTTCTCATGGCCCTGAATGATTCCCAGAGACCCTTGTAGACGAATGAAATCTGCACGAGCGTAGTTTGATCTGTCAAGTTTGTCCTCTTTGCTATACATGGGGGTGCCATGCATCAACTCCAAGCACTCTCACACTTGTGCTGAAATTCGTATGAACAACCCTTATGAAAGGGAGGGCGGATGTAAAAAACGAAGGGATAGGCAGGGTGGGTGGGAGGCCGGATAGGGATGTAGGAAAAAGAAGAGGCTGCCACGATGCCCTCTTCACAAAATTCTGAATCCCTTGCTGTCCATGCTTGCACCAGCCTTGTTCAGACAGTTGCCTGCGTCCTGGACTGGCCATGCCCTTAGATTGCCTTCGATAGTGGTTCATCTTTGTCCTGTGCTGTCCTTGCTACATGATCTTGTGCTTTGATGTTACATGTGCAATCACCACACTATCAAAACATGGGCGATGGTTTCTTCCATGTGCAATGCAGTAAGGGAGGGTGGGTTCTATTGGAAGTGACTAATATGGGTTCGGTATGCGAACTTACAAGGTTAGCCAGTAGCAAACTCGGAACTGTTCACACCTCAGCAGCAAACTACGTTGGCCCCAAATGCTCTCCAGAGAGATGACACAAGTTGAGGCAAGATAACTTTGAAAATAGCATGGAAATGCAGTGCCAGCAAATGGTATATGCGCTAATGAAATGGAACGCTTAGAGTGGCAAGAAGGACCCTATTTATAGGGAAATCCCTGGCTTTTGTTGACCAACCAACCGAGTGGGGACCAGCCGACTAACCCGACCAGATATGGTCGGGTTGACCTGACCCTGACCAGAGTCACAAGCTCGCCTTTTACTGACAACTAACCCTGTGGAAAACACAGCGAGAGAGAATTCATTCCTACACCTCACTCTGGGCAGGCACCCTCAAATAGCAGCCCTCTCTCTCCACACGAGATTTAATAAATTCTAACATGTCTTCCTGTGAGACCCACTATAACCTCATGTTCCACACTCGAAATGTTAGAGAAAAGGATTGCTTGCTACATCCAACCCTAACACAGCAGAATAAAGAAAGAGCTTGAGATCTCACATCAAAATTTTTATGCCAACTCGTTCCATGTGCTTGTAGAGAGCACCCTTGAGATATGCAGAGAATATTCACAGATATTCAGCCAAAATAAATCACAAATAGAGGTAATGTCTAAGTACGAATGTATTTAAAACTGTGACAACACCATCAGCAAACATACGCCGAGGTAAGCCACCAAAAACAGGCTCTGTTTGCTGATCCTTCTGCTGTAGACGACTCCTATATATCCCCAATGGACTTCAGTAGCTGCTATAGGTTGAGCACTCCTGCAAAAGTATGCTCTGATGTGCAAGGCTCCCTTTCATGCAGTCGTTATGCTCTCCTACAGGTGATCTGCACCCAGGTCTGCTGTAACTGTCAAGGACTTGTGCTCCTTCAAGAACACTCCATTGATGTGGTACTCCCACTGCTTTTCACTCAGGTTAGTTGATCTGCAGGCTGACTAGACTCCTAGATTCCTTCTGGCTGCTCTGGATGCAGTCCAGTCCAAGGTCTCTGAAGTAATTTTGACCTCCTGCCTGGTGTCCTTGATATGTAGCAGTAAGCCGTTCCAAGCAGGGCTGACTGGCTACAGACCCTCCGACTGGCAGGCTGATCTGGCCAACCAATTCCTCCAATTTGGCAATTTGGCCAACCACAGACTGCTCTTTGCCGACCAGTGTGTTGCTGTTTTCTGCGCCTATAAGTCTTTCCCTTTTGTAGCCTTTGCTGCTGCTCCTGTGGCTGGCCCGGGACCTGCAGTTGCATCTGTTCGAGATCTGTACCTGTGGTTGCACATAATCCTGCTGCTGCTGCTGCCAAACAGGTACTCACTCCCTGAGCCCTTTTCTTGCTGCAGATCTTGTGCCCTCCATTTGGGCTCATGGCTGGGCTCTTTTCAGCTCCACAAGCAGCCCTCAAAGGCAAACTTTGATGGCCCTTTGGGTTGCCCCAAATCAGAATTTCTGTCTTCTGTCCATGTGGTACCCATTGTGCTGCCCATTTGGCAGCCTCGGCCATCCCCCTACTGGTCCATCCACCCACAATGCTATGCATGTGTCAAGCCCCTGAGCTCTCCTCATTTGGGGGCTTACAAGTGGGGCATTGACCCTTATACTTCCAACATGAATATTGTGGGATCTATACTATCTAGCCTTCTCCTTACAAAAACTCACAAAATGAACTAATTCATGTATCCTGCACTTAATTTCTTCCTTTCATTCTCTCAGACTCTCATATGCACAATGATGAGATATTCTCTGTCAGTCAGCCTCACACACTCTCCAAAGCTCCCTCTCTTTCTTCCATGAAGGAAAGGGAGTGAGTGAGAGCAAGAGAGATTGAGAGAGCAGGAAGCTTGGAAGCTGAAGACGTAGTTGCAATAGAATAGAGTGAGAGAGTACAACTCAAAGTGAGAAAGATAAGGTTTTGTCCTAGTGACAAAACCTTAGTAGTCACTAATCATAGTTAGTGAACTAATTTAGGGGGAAAAACCTCTTAAAGAGGGAAAAGTGCCCCTAACTAGCTTATTATATTACATTGGTCACTGCTGAATTATATCTATAATTCTAACACCCCCCTGCAGTGCCAATGTCATGTACAAGGCTGATCAATCACCAAACGGATATAAGTTCAGGGCACTGCGAAATGCCTCAAACTTCTCATGTGGTAGCGCTTTGGTGAAAATATCTGCAACGTTGTCATGTGTGGACACAAAGATCATACTGATCTCTCCTGCATGCAACTTCTCTCTGACGTAGTGATAGTGAACCTCAATGTGCTTCGTGCGAGCATGAAACACTGGATTCTTTGCCACTGCAATGGCACTCTGACTATCAGTGAGAATTGGAGAAGGACCCTCCAAAGACAGATGAAGATCAGCAAATAAACGTCTCAGCCAGACACATTCAACTGTTGCTGTGAAAGCTGCCCTGTACTCAGCTTCACATGATGAGGTAGCCACTGTAGATTGTTTCTTGCTCAGCCATGAAATGCAAGATTTACCCAAAAAGAAACAATTGCCACTAGTGGACTGCCTAGTGTCATAATCACCAGCCCAATCTGAATCACTGTAGGCATGCATCTGCAAGTCACCGCCCCTGGGAAATAGTAAGCCAAAAGACTTGGTGCCCTGCAAATAACGGAAGATGCGCTTAACTGCCTGCCAATGCATAGTTTTGGGGCTGTGCATGTACCTGCTCACCTGAGATACTGCAAACTGAATATCAGGTCTAGTGTTGCAGAGATATATGAGGCATCCAACAGCTTGACTGTAAAGAGTGGCATCAACTGATTCTCCTGCATCATGCATTGTGAGTTTCAGCCCCGACTCCATAGGAGTGGCTATGGGCTTACACTCTTGCATGTTAAATCTGTCCAAGAGTTTCTGAACATACTTGGACTGAGACATAACAGTGCCACGTCTCTCATGAGAGAACTGGATTCCCAAATAAAAGTGAAGCAGCCCCAAATCTGACATGTCAAAGTTGGTCTGCAAATCAGCTTTGAAATCTGCAATTTTTTCTTCATTGGACCCTGTGAGTAGTAAGTCATCGACATAAAGAAGGATGACTAATATTTCCCCCCCATCCATCTTGATGTAGAGGGTGCTCTCAGTAGGACTATTGTGCAGCCCCTTGCTGGTCAAAAAGGCATGTATCTTAGCATACCATGCACGAGGGGCCTGTTTCAGCCCATATAAAGCTTTATTGAGCTTGCATACTTGAAGTGCATTTGCTGTAATTTCAAAGCCCGGAGGTGGTTTGACATACACCTCTTCCAGCAAGTCCCCATTTAAGAAGGCTGTTTTTATGTCCAACTGATGAACATTCCACTCAAAATGTGCAGCCATTGCAATTACTGATCGGATGGTGGTCATCCGGGATGTAGGAGCGAATGTCTCCTCATAATCTATGCCCTTTTTCTGAGCATAGCCCTTAGCAACCAGCCTGGCTTTATATCTGTCAATGGAGCCATCTGGCTTCCGTTTGACTTTAAATACCCATCGTGTGCCAATAGCATGTTTACCTTGTGGCAAGTCCACAACATCCCAAGTCTGATTTTTAGCAATGGACTGCAACTCATCGTGCATGGCATTCATTCAATGCACATTACCTTTTGCCTCTTCAAATGTGGCAGGCTCCTCTTCATCAAGGAGAGTACCTGCATATGCTGATTCCACTGAATTAGCACCTTCCATGTGCCTTGCTGCACTGCGAGTCCTGCCAGGTAACGGAGCATCAAGTTTACTCTCCCTGAGAGTCTGTAACAGCCAGTTTGGGACTGTTTTTGCTGCATGTATGTCTGCAATTTCTTGCTGCACCACCTGTTCCACTGCCTGTGGAGGAGGCAAGACATCCTGTGGCGGAACTGAAGCATTTGAAGGTTGCTGTAAATTCTGATTTGGATCAGAAAAATCAGCAGGGGAATCCAAAGCAATGGGTAGCAACCCTTGAAAGACATCCTCTGAAGATGAAGGCATTTGAAATTCAGCCTGAGTGTGAGCTGAATTTTCAGAAAATATCACATCTCTACTTACAATGACTTTGCGTGTAGCAGGATTGTAGAGACGATACCCCTTGCTTTCTGCACTGTATCCAACAAATATGCATTTGATGGCTTTATCTGACAATTTGTGCCTAAATTCAACTGGCACATGTGCATAGGCAAGGCATCCAAAGACTCGGAAGTGATCCACTGAAGGCTTCCTATCATTCCAGACCTCAAAAGGAGTTTTTGTTTTTAAAGCCTTAGTGGGAGCCCTGTTCAAAATGTAATTGGCACACATCAAACCCTCTAGCCAAAATTTATGAGGCATGTGTTTGCTTTTCAGCATACATCTGTCCATCTCCATGAGGGTTCTATTTTTCCTCTCAGCTTTGCCATTTTGCTGAGGGGTCAGCCTGACTGTGAGCTGATGCACAATACCCTTTTGCTTGAGAAAAGCATCAAATTCTGCAGATAGGTATTCCCCACCTCTATCCGTGCGTAATGTCTGTATCCTGAGTCCGGTTTCATTTTCAACCATGGCTGAAAAGTGTTTAAACACCGTGAATACTTCAGATTTCTTTTTCAGCCCATAAACCCAAGTAAAATTGGAGTAGTCATCAATAAATGTGACAAAGTAGAGATGACCACCCAATGACGGAGTCCTCATGGGACCACAGACATCACTGTGTATAAGCTGCAATTTGCGAACAGCTTTAACTGAACCATCCTTCTTGAAGGGGAATCTATGCATCTTACCTAAAATGCACCTTTCACAGGCATGTGGAGGAGGTAACTCAAGAGGTGGCAATGCATCAACCATTGAAAATTTCTGAAGTGTCATCAAGCTGTTGTAATGCATGTGACCATATCTGGCATGCCATAATTCTGCATTTTGCATGGCAGCTGTAGGGGTAGAAACTGCCAGAGCATGGGCTGCTCTTTTCTCAAAAATATCAAGCTGAAAAAGCCCACGCAGCAGAGTACCAGATAACATTAAGGCATAGTTAGTTTCCCTGTCTCGGACAGCACATTTGTCATCCTCAAAGATGACCTGAAATCCCCCTCTGTTAAGAGTGGACACTGAAAGGAGATTTTTGGTTATGCCAGGCACATATAAGACATGTGAAAGTCTGAAAATTGAGCCATCAATTGCAGTGAGCTCAACTTCTCCTGTGCCACGTACTGAATATGAGGAGTTGTTGGCACAAGTGACTTTCTTACCAACAGGAGGTGGATGCAAGGAAGTAAAAAGACACTTCCTAGAAGTGACGTGCTTGGATGCACCGCTGTCAAAATACCATGTGTTCAGTGTTTCATTAACACTGAAAGCAGATGCATCTGTAGTCAAAGCTGCAAGTCAAAAATGCATATGTATCATCACTGCAAGAGGCTGTACTATCCCGAGCATCTGGAACAGCCAACCTAGAATCTGAAATGCAAGATAAAAAGGCATAATCTTGACCAACAAAGTTGGTTGTAGCATCCCCACTGTCAGATGCACAAGGGGCTGAATCTGAAACAGCCATTCCTGAGCTGTTTTTCTTTTCTTTTGCAATCCTTTTCCTGCATTCTGCTATGTGATGACCTGGCTTTTTGCAGTAGTGACAAAAACCCTTCTTTTTGGGCTTACTTGCATCACTTTTAGCCTTTTGTGAAGGCTGTCCTGACCCACTGGAAGGCTGATTTGCTGCTATATTTGCCTGTCCCTTTGTTTTTTATTTAAATTTTGAGAGCATGGCTTGTTCACCTGCACGTGAAGCCAAATTTTTCCTGGTCTGCTCTTCCTGAAGCAGAAGTCCTATCAACTCATGAAAAGTGAGAGGATTTGCACCCCCCCTCAATGATAAATCCAGCGAAGTGTGAAAGCTGAGATAAGACTCAGGAAGAGAATTCAGAGTGGTTGTAATCATCTCTGAATCAGGAATAATTTCATCTATGTTTAACAATTGCTCTCTGAGATCCTGTAGCTTTGTGAGGTGGACTGACATGGAGTCACCCTCCTCCATATGTGTATTGCTCAACTCTCTTTTTAAGAAAGATACCGTGGCATCATTCCGTGCTGCATACATGCTTTCCAAAATATCCCACGCTGCCCTGGAGGTCTTACACGACCGGATATGCGGAATGATTGATCTTTTCACTGAAAGAGAGATGCATGACAAGGCTAAGGCATCCCGTGAATCCCATCTCTTCTGCTCTGGAGTATTGACTGTAGCTGCACCAACAACTTGTCCTGCAGCTGCACCCTGTGCACGACCTCTTCCACCTCCTTGCTGAGGAGGGGTAGCAGGTGCAATATCTGCTGGTCGGATTTCATCCCCATTGACATAATCCCATAAATTGCGAGAAATCAGAATATTACGTACCATGAAACTCCAGAGGGAGTAGTTGGTACCATCCAACTTGTCTTCCTGTGAAAGACCACCGAACTGGAACTCATTCTGATTTTGATGGGCCATATCTGAGAAAGAGATTGAAGCAGATACAAAGCTGAATTCCCTTACTGGGAATAAAATGCACAACTCCCAAAAACACAGCCAAGCACGGGCTGTATATGCAACTTAGATTTCTGTACTTGAGCTGTCAGAAATCTGTCCAAGCATCAAAAACTCTCCAAAATCTGCCAAAAGTGTTCCAAACACTCCAAGAAAGGCAGTATGTACTGAATACTCCAAAAAATGCTCTCTCAACACAAAAGCCCCAATTTGTGGCTAGAAATTGCAGCCAGAAAGGGGCAAAATTACTAAAAGCCCCAAATCTGCAATTTTTAAACAAAAGCCCCAAATTTCAGACTAGATCTGCAATTTTGCTCCAGATGTAGCTCCAAAACTGCACAATGATTGCAATGTCTGCAATATACAAAATGCCCCAAATTTACTTCAAAACAACTGCACCAAACTATGGTTTTCTGCAAGATGAGCCTGCCCAAGAACACCTGTGGCTGAAGGCAACCGGTGTAGATCTGCAAGTACAGATTGTACGGATGAACAGACTGTTGCCACACGTGTGGTACTGAAGGACCCCACGCAGATCTACTGAATATACAGTACGGAAGTACGAACTGTACGGTAAGTACAGACTGTACGAACTGTACGGTAAGTATGGAATAGACCGTACGGTACTGATGGCGCAGGTACGGTCAAAAAGCGAATCTGTACGGAAGCAGGAGCTGTACGGGACTGTACGGTTAACCGTACAGTCTGGCGACGATGTACGGCTGTGAAGTACGGATCTGTACGGTAACCTTGTACGGTTGTTGCAGCGCAGGTACAGTGCTGTACGGCTGTCTTCATGGGGCTGTACGTCGGCAGTACGGAGGTAGTACGGTGAATTCCGTACAGTCGTACGGACTGTACGGACGAGTTGGAGCAGGGGGAGTACGTTGAGGGAGCAGGGAGCCCGAGGCTCTTGAACCCGCTCTGATACCAAATGAAGGAAAGGGAGTGAGTGAGAGCAAGAGAGATTGAGAGAGCAGGAAGCTTGGAAGCTGAAGACGTAGTTGCAATAGAATAGAGTGAGAGAGTACAACTCAAAGTGAGAAAGATAAGGTTTTGTCCTAGTGACAAAACCTTAGTAGTCACTAACCATAGTTAGTGAACTAACTGCGGTTAGGGGGAAAAACCTCTTAAAGAGGGAAAAGTGCCCCTAACTAGCTTATTATATTACATTGGTCACTGCTGAATTATATCTATAATTCTAACATTCCATGCCTCGGCCCTTTTCTCGCATCGTGCCTTCTCTCTTCACAAAAAAATATTGCCTATCTCTCTAGGTTGTCCCCAACCTGGCAAATGAGCTCACAGCCACCTTTGCTTGCTCAACCAAGAAAATTTTTGGAACCCCAGAGCACAGTCGAATCCAAGATGTGCCTCTTAAGGGGTGTTTTGGGACGCATCTTACCCATAATGGGCATGTAATTCTTTTTTTTTTTTTGAAATTTTAATTTCTGCCTGTTTGTTTGTTTATTTCTTTAGGGAGGGGGGGAGTGGGGGGAGATTAGGAGCGGAGGCCGTGCTTTGCTGTTGGTAATTTGCACTTACGTGGTCAAAGTATTCATACATTCATTGTCTAAACTCCACACTACCGGTCCATTGACATGCTGATGTGCTTAGCCACTCTAGCTCTCCCCCCTCTCTGCATGGCCTCCCCACCACTCCAAGGCCTCTCCATCACTCAAGGCTGTGGTTTCATGCTTGATTTTGATCCATATGCAGCCTCTCATGCTCATTCACGGTCAAGATCTCATTTTATGCCATGAGTTATGAGTCATATTAGATGTAATATATCAGCCCTCAATTGTGTTCAGATTTGTGATATGTACTGAGTGTTAAACTTCTCTAGCCTCAGCCCTCATGGGTCAAGGTGTTTTAAATTTCTATAATGCAGGCTGATCAATGCTGGTTATGTTTCCTATAAGTACATTTACATGTCTTCTAAATCTGTGATAGTTTTAACGACTACTCCCCTTCCCTCCCCTGGGATTTTATTTTTCATTTTCTAGCATAGTTTTATGTCATATGATGACGTATTGTGTATGACATGGCATTTCGGTTCCCGTTCCCCTGTTCCCCCTTCCTGGAACGTTCCTGTTCCGACACTCGAATTTCCGGAACGTTCCCGTTCCCTGGTAACTATGGTGTGTGTGTTGTCCTGGCCCATCCCAATCAGCGACACGTGGCTACCTTCCTACTCAAGGCCCAATGACGTAGAGATCAGCTTCTTCGAGCGTAGAGGTGAGACCAAGAGGGCCCCTTGCAGCCCAAACAGAGAATGATCAAATATTTTTTCCATTTAGTAGACCCTGACCAGAGGTCATAGGACATGAGTCATTTGTCATAGTGTTTACGTATTATGTTTATTTTGTGTTTCATGATCGTCACTCCTTAAAACTTTGATCCTGGTCAAGGCAAGCACTCTGTTCCTTTGGATGCCTAAATTATTGCTGATTCAAGCAAATGCAGATCTATCCTTCATTGGCTGTTATTGTGACAATGACCTTTTTCTTTTAGGCAATCTGTTCAATGTTCTCGATGAACTCTTGGGATTATGAGAGACATTCGATAGATCTTTGTATTGATTGGAATATTTAAAATTCTTGTGTCTTAGGAAGCAAGTGCTTCTATAACAGGGAGTGGTGTATTTGGCAAGCTAAAATTTGAAAGTGGAGTACATAGAGTTCAGGTATAGTCCATGCCTTTCAGAGAATTTCAGTGAAGACATTAGCATGATGAGTTCCAAAGGTGGCTTCATAATTATTGCAGGGGCACGTAGCATGCTAATTGGGTGATCTGGCTTTTCTGCAGCGCGTACCTGTTACTGAGAAGAGTGGGCGTGTCCACACCAGTGCAGCATCTGTTGCCATTCTACCCCAGGCTGATGAGGTGTCACTCATGTCCATGCCTCTTGGTGGTTAACTTGTTAAAAGCTTCCACATTATATTCATCTGCAAACCTGTGTTGCATGTGAAGTGTCTAACATTGTTTTCGATGTGTTTTTGAGTATGTAGATATGTGCGCTTGTGAGAGCATATGTATCAACTAAGATATTAATATAGCTAGCCACTCCATATGAGTGATGCTGTTGGTGGTTGTAACCTTTCGGAGGTTAAAACCTGCACTTTTCAGAGTGTATTGCATCACATTTTTGCGTTTTGTACCATATGGCAGCGATGCTAATTCCACAGTAGTAAACACATAATGTATGTAATAGTATCCTCCTCTTATATCATATTCGAAACAATTGCACCATCAAAGTCTACTTGTGCCAATTTAAGTGCATTTGTGGCACCCTGGGTAAGCTTGTGCTAGTTAGTGGCTCTTGGTATTTGATAGACTTAGGTGCCACAAATAGGCTTAAATATAATCATAGTTATTGTTACCATAATGCTTAAGTCGACATTGCCTGGAGCAGAATTTTCCAATGTAAGACCCAATTATTCAAGGTTTTGCTACATTGTCCACTCCTCTAATTGTCAACGTAACCTTATCTTCAGAAAATCAATGCAAAACTGAAGCTGTTATCCAAGCGCATGACCAGGACCGATAATGTCAAAATGGAGGGTTTGCTTTTAGCCTTTTGATGAGTCTTCAAAGTTGATGTTTGTATGATGTGTTTAGCAAGGATCCGTAAACTATCAATGCAAACAAGTTTCATGGAAATATAAAGTATAGTAAATATAATGATGATGTGAAGGATTCACCATGCACATATGTCGACATGAGTATTGTTAGAAAATAGAGCATGAAAGGACAAGCTCATTTGCATGAAATACCAAGTCAAAACATAAAGCTCTTACATATGAGAAAAGCAAAGCAAAATCTTCACGAAGAACAAAACTGTTTATTCATGAACCGACTAATGACTTGCCTCATCGCTACTGCGCTTGTTGGCCTTACAAGACTTTGCATCAAGAGACTAGAGGTGACAACCTCATGCAACTAGAGGGGACAACCTCATGACTAGCAGCTGCTATCAACAACTCACGTGTCAATGTACAACCATGAATAGATATAGATTATAGTTCACCCCCACAAGCCCTAAAATAATGCTACAATCAATCATTCAATGGGAAATTACCTTTAGCACGGTTCAAAGGGCAAGTGGTGACAGGCCTGGCTTTCCACATTTGAAGCAAAGTCCTCTAGCTCTTCTTCCTCCTATGCAGGAGAATCGGTGCGAGGCTTCTTGGCAAGAGGCCCGGACATCTGCTTGTTGAAGTTAGCCTTTTTAGGCTTATTGGAGTTGCTAGCTCTACAGTCTTTTGGTTGATTTCCTTTTAGGTTTGCCATTTTGCGTGGCCAACAAAGATCGAGTTTCCTTGTGTCCATAGGTATTGTCGTAGATCTTCGCAAAATGGATAGCCTTTCCAAGTGGTTGCAGCTTGTTCCTTTGGTTTTCGTTTTGATAATTTTTAGGTAAATTGTCCATAAAGAACAAGCACAATGTTTGTTGGTTGAAGTCAGGGAACTTTGCAGTAATATCTTTGAAGTACTGGGGATATGACTTCAGGGACTTAACAAAATTTGGTCCAAGTCTTGGGAGGAGAAAGCTTTGCCTTCAACGCTCACCACCATGTGAAAGTCTTCCCTACATCTCAACAAGGGTTGGGTGGATATCTTCAGGATAGTCAATGATGGCAAAGTGGGCCTCCCACGTGTTTAACCAAGTGTGCACATACTCTTGAGTCCTCTATTTCTTCTTGCTTTTGTACGTTTTTGCAGAAATGGAGGGCATACCGCAGTGTTCCTTATGGGCCTCCCGAGTCTATTGTAAAACCAAGAGCTGCTGCTTTGTAGTTTGCATTTGATTTAACAAACTTTGAAGCACATTCGTCGTTTGCATCAATTTGGACCACTTGTAGCTGTGGCGGAGCGGAAGGTCCAGCAGCTTGATTGGGCTGATGAGAAAGAGGAGACAGAAGAAAGAAGGCTTGAAACGACAGTTTTCTCCCTTGAAAGGAGAGTTGGGATTGGTAAATTCATGCGCCACGAATCCTCTAATCCATCCTCTAGCTTGCAATCACACACAAGCAATTGCAATGGGCAACCAAATCATTCGAAGCTCTAGAGTCAAGAAGATAGAGTTCGCTCTAATACCAAATGAAACAGCCCCCGAAGATGGGGATCCAGGATCTCCTCTTTCTCCATAATGACCTACAATCATAGATCAATATTAGAATGCAACTTACATAGATCTAGGGTGTCTTACGTGTCTCAAGCATGAGACTCCCCTTAGTGTACCAAAGGTATTACGTGTCCTAACTATCTTATGGATAGGACACATGACTATAGGTTAACCTAACCTCCATAACACTAGCCTAATTATGTCCATGCGTGGACATAACAACAACCTCCCGTAGGGTGGAGGGTCGGAAGCCTTGACTGGCGTAACGGGGTGGAGCAAGAAATAAAGAAAGGTAAACAAAAGTATTTTGATAAGAAATTTGGTGCAGACCGCGAGGCCTTGAAGGCGAACTAGTCGTGTAATCACATTGGAGAAAGGGCCTTCATGCAGCCACGAGCAGGGTATCGGCACGTCAGCAGTAGCCCTGCGTGACAACCCCATCATTCGTATATTTGGAGATTTGTGGACAAGGAGTTTCATCTTTTTCTAATGGAGAGGGGTCAAGTCGCACCGTTAGTAGGTCTCGAGATGGATTGTGGACAGTGGTGCTTCTAGGCACATGACACATTCCCAAGAAGAGATCAAGGCAGTCAGCATTGGTAATAATTCCGTTGTACCATACCAATTGAAGGTGAGGATAGATTGAAAATGATTTCGGATGGAAAAGGGGGGAAGTATGTTCCGGCTCTTGGTTACCACCTGTTGTCAGTGTAGGCTATCTCATGGGCTATCCTTAGATGCCAATTATACCTTGGTATGAGCCTTGTAGGCCTAGTTATAGTCAGTCAGGACTATTGGTACAGTTAGTTTATGTACCATCTAGGTCAATTAGGACACTTAGTCTAGTTAGGGCAGTTAGCCCTAGGGTTTTGTTATGTTGGCTCTCCCTTGAGCCTCCACACTTCAGTTTTGCAGCAATCTATTACAGCATCTCGTTTTTCTCCGTTGTGCTTCTATTTTTTAGCTTCCATTGCTTCCAACACCCAACAGTGGCAGTCCACCAGTGGCACAGTTAGGATTGTGATCATTCTTTGGAGGTTTTCTCAGCAGTATGTGTAGAGTTTTTCTTACATACTCATGTGCAGTCTATTCTCTCGCTAGTCGCAGTCTGTTGTCTCTCTCTGTTCGCAGATCTGCTCTCTATCCCTGTTCCTATATTCGGTTGCACTTTGACAAAATGCGTGTGCTGTCTGAATTGCACTCTGTTGCGCAGATGTACAGAGCAGACTGTTGTAGAAGTTTCGTGGAAATATGCAGGCGGTTGGCGTAGGAATTGATGGCCTGTGTCAGTTGGCGGACTGCTTGTGAACTGTCATTTGTGTGGGCAGCTGGTCACATTTGGTGGGTTGACATGGCCCTTTGTTACTGGTCTTTTGATTTGGCTGGTTGATTTGGCCCTTTTTGAATTGGTTGCCTATGTTTGAATGGCCTATCCTTGTGTGATGGTTGGTTCTCTACAGATGTTTGGCCCATGGGGGTGCTGGAATATGTGTCTTTGTGGCCCAAAGCCTTTTGTGGTAAAGAAATAGAGAGGCGTTGAAAGGCTCCTTGCGCGCTTATAACAATGTGGGGTTGGGGGCTTGAATGGTCCCATATACGATCGTGCAAACAGACAGTACTTGGATATAAGGGCAAATAGAACCCTCCTCAATTATCTCATCGGCTCTTTTTGGGATATTGAGGAGGCTGCTGTGTGGCTAGGAGGCGGGGGAGTGGGACCCCCCTGTACTTGGCACACCTAGTGACACTTTGCAGCTCAACAAACATATCATGCACATAAATGATCATGATCAAATCCCCTTGGCCTCCCTTGACATAGAGGTTGCTTTAGTTGGATTGCTCTTCAAACCCCTGGCCGGTTAAATAAGTGTGTATTTTGTTGTTCCAAGCCCATGGAGCTTGTTTTAGACCATACAATGCTTCACACAACCTACGCACTTTATATTCGTGTCTAGGCATCACAAATCCAATGGGCTGACTCACATAGACTTTCTCATGCAAGTCCCCATAAGAAAAGTGGTCTTCATTTCCAAGTGATGCACTTTTCAACCGAACTGAGCGGCTAATGCTACAACACACTTGCTGCTTGTCACCTTGGAAGTGGGGGTAGAGGTCTCATCATATCTATCCCCTTTTGTTGGGAATAGCCTTTAGCAACTAGCCTTGCCTTGTACCTATCAATGGTACCATCAGACTTTCTTTGCACCTTGTAAACCCACTTTGTTTCAATAGCCTTTTGGCCTATAGGCAATGCCACTGGATTCTTTGTGTTGTTTTTATGAATTGAATCCTATTCAGCCTGCATGGCTCTCATCCAATGCTCACTCTCTTGAGCATCTCTAAAGCTATCAGGTTCGTCCTCATCACATAAGTTGCTCATCCAAGCAACATCAATCCGAGCGGCATCAATCCAGGCAGCAATCACAAAATATGCATTACTACAACTTCTAGAACCAGCCTTTGTCGTGGTAGTGAGAGAAGCTGTAAGCTTACTCTCATGAAGTGTTTGCATCAGCCATCTAGGGACCGATCTAGCTTCCTGCGTTGCTGTTCTTTGCTCCCTATGCTTTGTTCCACGTCATCCCCAAGAAATTGGGCTGATCATTGCCCTCCGCAGCATCCACAAAATATGCATTACTAGAAATTCTAGAACCGGTGCTTATTGTGGTAGCAAGAGCATCTGTAAGCGTACTCTCTTGGAGAGTTTGAGTCAGCCACCTAGGGACTGATCTAGCTTCCCGAGTTTCTCTTCTCTCTCCTTATGGTTTGTTCCACATCATCCTCAATATTGGGCTGATCATTGACTTGATTGTAATTTCTATGCATCCACATGCTGCTGTTCATGCTGCATTTGCTGATTTTCCATTGGCCATTCTGAACTGCTGTCCAATATCAACTGGGAGCAACTCATCAAACACATCATGTGAACCCATTTGCAGCTGTCCAAACTCAGTCATGGACTGATCTGAGTTTTCAGCGAACACCACATCTCTATTCACAAACAATCTTTGTGTCAAAGCATTGTGGAGGCTGTAACCTTTACTCTCATTGCTATAGCTGAAAAAAATTTCAATTGACAGCTTTATCATCCAATTTCTGTCTGATTTGCTGAGTCACATGTGCATAGGCTAAGCAACGAAACACTCTAGTTTGGGTTTGCTGCATACCATGCCTCAAAAGGCATGATGGTCTTTAAAGCTTTTGTGGGTCATCTATTTAGAGCATGTGCAGCACACATGATTGCCTCCATCCTGAACTTGTGTGGCAACACCTCCCATCCCCTTTCATCATGCATCTGGCCATTTCCATCAGAGACCTTTTCTTTTTTTGAGTAACCTCATTTTGCCGAGGTATGTATGGCACTGTACATTGATGCTTGATCCCGTTTTCATCAAGTTGCTTGAAAAGCATCAAACATATATCCCTTCCTCAATCTGTATGGAGGTTGACACTTTGCAACGTGTTTCATTTCAACCCTTGCAACAAAATGCTGAAAGCACATAAATACCTCAGATTTTACTTCTAAAGGATACACCCAAGAAAATCAGGAGTGATGCTTCCGAGTGATGTGGTCCCCATGGGACCGCACACATCACTGTGTATAAGCTGCAATTTCTTGTCAGCTCTGACTGGTCCATCCATAGGGGAAGCATTCCAATGCATTTTTCCCAGAATGCATCCCTCACATACATGTCTGGGAGGTGATTCTAGCAAAGCCATATCAGGACCATCTTTTCTTTGTGCAATAGCTGTAAACTTGCCTATAGATTATATGCCCAAATCTAGCATGCCATAACTTTGCATCTGTCACGAGAGGAGTAGAGATGGTTGCTAAACAAGCACTGTGCTTGTTGCTGTCAAATCTGTCTAGCTGGTATAACCCCTGGTACAAATTTTATAGTGACCATATGATAATCCTTTTCTCAGTCCCTCACTGTGCACTTGTCATCCTCAAAGGTGACAGCATAATCTCTTTTCTCAATAGAGAAACTGAAAGAATAGTCTTCTTAGTCCAAGTACGTCTAGAAGGCACAAATCAGTTCCATCAACTGATGATCGCATCATCTTCCCAACTCGTCTGAGAGGATAAGAAGACTTGTTGGCAGAGGACACCTTCTTGTCCACTGAAGCAGGCTGCAAATCTGCAAACAACTCTGTCTAAGAGGTAATGTGTCTGGATTCACCATTTTCACAGTACCAAATAGGTTCTGAAATTTCAGCCACACTTAGTGATGGAACTTCCTGTCTGGTATTATAACTGCACAAAGAAAAGCCCATTCTTTAGCCACAAAGTTGGCTGAAGCATCATCCTTGTTCGCATGGGAATGACTAGAATCTGTAACCAAAGTGCCAGACTCTCCCTACTACTCCTTTGCAATTGTTTTTCTGCATTCACTCATGAAGACCAAGACTTTTTGCAATAATGGCATTCACCCTTCTTCTTGGGCTTGCCTGCATTTTCTGATTTTTTAATTTGATGACTAAGTTGAATCAGACCTGCAAGAAGTTTCCCCTTGCCTTTGCCACTAAGGGCTTGATCCACTCCATGTGAACCTGTATTTTTTTGTGTCTGCTCTACCTGAACAACCATCCTGCTACTTTTGGAATGTGAGTGGGTTGTGATTACCCCTCATAGACAGGTTGAGTGACTGCGACAATTTGGGCTTGTTGCCCACCACCTCATCCAGCACCTCCTTGCGCTGGATTCTGAACTTTGTCTCCTGGATGAGTCTCGTACCCTTTGATAGAACTCCACAAGCTGTTGGTCACAAGTACGTTTTTAACATAAAGCTCAGCAAAGAGTAGTTGGTGCCAAAATTCCAAAAACGTTATTTTGCATTTAGGACCATCTCAAAAGAATGCAAAATAATCTGCAAGCCCCCCCAAAAAATAAGCCCTAGAACCTGCCTACAAATTTTGCAAGTGTACAGCTTGACTTGCAAATTATCAACAAGACTCTTTGCTGTAAAAGCCCCAAAATGCTAACCCAGTTTGAGTCTAGATGTATGCAAAATGACCCAAATCTACAAAAGTGATGCAATGAACCCCAAATGGCTGGCTGATCGAATTGACTTTACTGCAAATTGAGC
Organism: Dipteris shenzhenensis; assembly: GCF_047967505.1. Classification (NCBI taxonomy): domain Eukaryota; kingdom Viridiplantae; phylum Streptophyta; class Polypodiopsida; order Gleicheniales; family Dipteridaceae; genus Dipteris; species Dipteris shenzhenensis. The sequence continues at coordinate 16,960,705 of NC_141620.1, read as the reverse complement.
GCAAATGTTTGCCAGCAAAGCTGATTGCCAATACCTGCAAATGACATCCCATGGCACGAAGGCCTACAATGAAGAAATCGTAATGCAAAAGCCTCAAATTTTCAATGGGAGTTTCAATCCAAATTTGTGCAAATCTGCAACCCTAGCACTGAATGCTTTCAAGTAAGCAATTAGAAAAATCCCTTAATTTTAAGGTGGGACTCTAGATGCGAAAATAAGCATGGGTGGAAGTAGTGTTTTGGTTGGTAGGTTCAAAGTAGATGTACGACTATTGAGCGGATTTTGAAGCAGGCGAATGATTGTAGAAGCACGGGCTGCCCTATCACTGCTGGTATTGCGATAATTCTTTCTATCTTAAGTGGTGCATTGCCTTATCAACTAGATTTAGATGCTCATCTAAAATGAAATCGTTTAGTCTTCACAAGCAATTGTAACTTGAAGGAAGAGATTTTGGACTACTTTTTGATTAGCTCTCCTTTAGTGCTAGCCTTCGTCATGGCTGAGTCTGCCCTTCACCTCTGGAGTGCTGACAGAAACTCAGTACAAAGGCTGTATGTATGAGAGCATATGTTTATAATATGGTCTACGGCCACTGTTGGGCGTTGATGATGTCAGTGAGAATGTCATAATAGCTAGTCCCTGCTATGCGTGATGGAGTTTATGGTTTTCAACCTTATGAGTGACTATCATGAGATTGAAACTGCACTACGTTGTGTTTTTAGAGGACGTGTTTGGGCATGTTCCTGGATTCATCTAGATATAGGCGTATGATTGCAGAAGCACAGATTTTGTAGGGAGCAAATCTCGTATAGCCATACGGCCTCTGGAGAAAATGTTGAATGGAGTGAAGACACATTGGCATTGACGGTAGTGGAAGGACGTTTGTAGATGATGAGCAATGCATTGGCGTGCTTCGAGCGTGTGCTTGGAGCGGATGATGAGCCAAGAGGCAGCACATGTGCTGGCTTGTGAGGAGTTCTTTATGTTATTATTTCCATACTTGGGCAGATAGCAGATTCCAGGGAAACTATCCCAAGGAAACTATCCCAAATTTTACTGTAAGGATTCCCTATGAGGGCCATTTCATCACTCTGACGGCGAGGCCATTGGGTAGTCTTCGTCTGTGTATTTTGTCCCAACTCCGCCCAAATGGTTTACATCAACAACTACAAAGCCACTCGTGCCCTTACTGCATCTCACAATGGGCCAGCTCTAGACTCCAGTCTTCACCTTCTCACCCATCAAGCTTTTTCCTTGAAAGAAAGATGTTTGCTTTAAGACCTTCTCATTTGAAGTAGGACTAGCTTGAATTCAAAGGGGAGTAGGGCTTTGATACCAATTTATAAGGTTTTGGGATAGAGTAGAACAAAACAGTTGTGGGATAGAGGAAGATGGAGAGTTGAGTAGAACAAAACATAGAGGGCTTTGATACCAATTTATAAGGTTTTAGGATAGAGGAAGACAAAGAATGGAGTAGAACAAAATAGTTGTGGATGGTGCAAGAAACCTGAAGTGCTATTATGAAGTGTTAAAAGGCTTAAACATACAACTCTAAAACAAGTTTTTTCTGTCTCTCCTATTGTTTGTGACCCCCCGTCTTAGGCAAAGTAGAATGGGTAGTCTTTCTTATGTTCACCAAGTTAGCAAAGCACACTCCCAATTGCATACTCAGCCTCCTTTTCTCCCAAGGCTACCTTCCTCCCTTTCTCACTTGTCCTTTGTTAAGTTAGTTGAGGTGATGGGAAGCACATGGAGTCCATACTAGAGTGGAATCCTTCTCCTCCATGAAAGGACCATGACTGTGTAGTTCAAGGCACTATCAGCTGTTGCGATTCAGTACTGGCTATTGCTCTAAGCTAGCTAGTGAGAACACATTTTCCAAGGATATGTTTGTATTTTGCATTGAAGTGTTAACCATGTGCTTAGGTCGTGGTTAATGATGAATCTTGGGATTTTCTCTCCCGCTGTGCCTATTTGCGACCCCTGGCTAGCAAAGGGTATATCCTAAAATAGTCTCATTGAACTTATACTAAACTTTGGCTTTCTTAAGTGTTGGGGCCTGAAGCTGGTGCTTGGACATTTCAATTGTGATGAATGAGTTAGTATGTAAACATGAACAGAGCAAAGAGTCTGACCAGCTGTAGCAAAACATGTCCCTAGAGAATTCACGTGATAAGATAGATGAGTGCATTTCCTCTAAGACCAGCAGTCGGTACTTTGAATCTCGCACCAAATAAATTCTGTCCTTGCACCACAACGCCGCCCTCTAGAGACGGTCGTCGCGGGACTTCTATCAGCACTTAGCGTCGCCAAACCAGCGACCGTCGAGCATACAGAACTACGCCGTATTCCCGCGTGAAGGCTTCTCTCAGCGTGTCCTGCGTGGAGATCTTTGTTGAGGTCATTGGTCTTCTCCGTATGCCGCTCTACCACGGAAAAGTTGTTGGTTGACAGACTACGCTTCCCTGAGCATAACTTGCATAGATAGTCCTTCAAACACCCTTAGCATCCTGCGTGATCACAAGAACCCCGTTGGCTCTTCGTATCACAATAGTGTGGAAGTGTCGATTCTTTTTCCCACAGCTAACAGCAATACTTTGTCTGCATCAAGCAAAGAGGGGCATTCGAAGACCAAGGCCACTGGACTCTTTGTCTCATGACCTCGCTCTAATTAGCTGGCTTTAGAATTCCCGCTAGCCCTTACTATTGGCGCTTCTTGAAGGCAGCCAAATTAAAGCTTCGACAGGTGCCATGATCTTCTAATCACCAATCACCCAGGGGCTTCACGTCCACAAATCCTCTTGGATCGTCACAGTTTGAGGAAGCTGTGAAACCATGGTTTGATACCAATGTAACCTTCTTACACGCCAACGTCAAAATCTTGCGCTCACTATGCTCTCTCATACTCTCTCTCATTCCCTCACTCTGCAAACAGCTAGGGCCCATGACAACATGTCGGGCTGGACCCCCCCCAAGGTACTTTATTACTTGAAAGAAAACTGAGTACAAGAGTTCAGCGTGAAGCTGCTCATACAAAATCCAAAACGTGAATGAAATTACATGAGCTCTTAGGCTCTCTTTCTTTGCAACAAGCCACTTGTCAAATTCTACATTACTTTCCTAATTACATGCCACTAAGCGCTACGGAGCCTAACAAGCATCTAGGAGGCTATTCGCGTGACCAAGTGCTTCGAAGACTCTAGAGTTACCCTTAGTGGCATGTAATTAGGAAAGTAATGTAGAATTTGACAAGTGGCTTGTTGCCAAGAAAGAGAGCCTAAGAGCTCATGTAATTTCATTCACGTTTTGGATTTTGTATGAGCAGCTTCACGCTGAACTCTTGTACTCAGTTTTCTTTCAAGTAGTAAAGTACCTTCGGGGGGGTCCAGCCCAACATGTTGTCCTGGGCCCTAGCTGTTTGCAAAGTGAGGGAATGAGAGAGAGTATGAGAGAGCATAGTGAGCGCAGGATTTTGACGTTGGCGTGTAAGAAGGTTACATTTTATAATTAGGCCTGCAGTTGCATTGGAGCTGGATATCTGAATTGTTATAAATCTATCACTATAAGGGTAGCCTATTCTGGATGCAGGTGAAATAGTCCCACAAGCTCGATCAAAAACTCTATCAAAGTGAAGGTTCTTCTTTACGGATGTGGAACTCTACACTTGAGCTCCATAGGAGCTCTATTCTAGCTAGCTATTGCATGGCTTTGTATTTCATAAAGTTTTTAGATAATAACAGCATGATATGGTTGCACCGTTTGGCATAAAAGCCAGATATTTATCAGGGAAGCCGTAAAGGACAAGCAAAAAGGTAGTGTATCAGTTTCATAAACGATTTAAACAGGGGGAAATGCCAAGAAAGCAAGAATGCTCTTACCCTGATGACTTAAGGATGCTGGACACTGGTCAGAGTGCTGTGCTCAAAGCCCAACTTTCCTGTTTTTAATGCAGCTTCCAGGAATTTCATGACTGCAGCGGGAGGTGTCAAGCTTGTCTTGCCCTCAGCATCCACTTTCTGGGGATATGAGTACTGTTTTTTTGTCTGTATTTGGGGTGGGCGAGGGGGAGGTCTGGCTCTATTGCATTGCTGCGCTAAAGTTTTGTTCCTGTTTCGGGCTGTTGCTACACATTTATAGTCATCCCTTTGTGTGTTCATATTTGAGTTGTGTCTATGGCAAAAGGTCCAGCACTGTGCATTAACTGGCTACTTTGGAAAGAGGGTTTTTGCCTTGTAAACGTCTTCACAGAGAGAAGATCTATGTATATAGCTGGTAGAGAAATTTAGAGCTCAAGTTGGTCACCGGTACCTCCACTAGTCCTTCGGACAAATCAGCAGCTTCACAGCTATCCTACAGTTGTAGTCATGCAAACTTTTTGCAGATAGAGGTAATTGCCAAAGAGGCTTCACATGGTCTTACCTTTGTCGTGTGCGTCCCCACAGTGATCTAGGCAGCATAGTGAGTCCACAAGCTAGCCTGTTGACTAATTTCAATGCTTCTGTGGTGTGTGTTTCTCCCTGTACTTTGCACCACCAGTAGCTGACAAGTCAAATTGCAAACTGAGTTGGTGTGAATTTATGCAGCATATAGAGCTTCACGTGGTGAGTACCTACAAACCACATTGAATCATCTGCTTCTATGTGGTGAGCTTCTTCCTCTTCCATATGTCGTGGTTTGGGAGCGGACGTCATTTCGTATTCTCACATTTTCCATACCACTGCACATCCGGTGTTATTTTCCTGAACACAACCCCCCCCCCCCCCCCCCCCCCCCCCCGCGCCCCAAAAAAAAAAAAAAAAAACCTTGTATGTCCCTTACAGTGGTACTACCACCTTGTGTTAGGGAAGGTGCTTGCAATTATTAGATTTGTGGTATGAACATATTTTTTAGCTTATGGTAAGTTTCATGCATGCAATCACATTCAAGAATGTTGATCAGCTCCATAACAAGTTTGTTCCGTCGAGAAGAACATCTTCCAAGTAACTTTTTCTCATCTTAGGATCGCAGGGTTCATCTCTTTGGGTATTATGGTATTCTACTATTTTCTTGACACAGGTAGATGTGCAAATACGTAATGAGGACCTACGGATTGACACATACCGATCAACAGGAGCAGGGGGCCAGAGTGTGAACACTACCAGCAGTGCCGTGCGAATCACACACATTCCAAGTGGAATAGTAGTAGCAATTCAAGATGAACGCTCTCAACATCAGGTTATATAGACTGTCTCTATTACTGGACTTGTCAATGATATTTAGTGTGTGTGGCTTCCTGCATTCTTTAGAGTTCAAGTACCCGAAGCGTCCTTTGAGTGATGCTGTATTTCCATTAGTGCTGTTCTTTCTGTCGTTATACTGCTAATGCAAATGGGGTGGACTGCTTCCAGAATAAGGCCAAGGCAATGGCTGTCTTACGGGCCAGGCTTTATGAGTCAGAGCGGAGGAGAATAATTGCTAGTCGCTCTGAATTGCGGCAGCTCCAGGTTGTGTTCTTTTAAATGGACATAAATGTGCTTTGAATTCTACATGTTAGTGGCTAAAGTGCCTGTACTGTTGGTTTTTATATAAGTATGTTGAAGCTGTTTGAGCTCCAATTTTTTGTTGAGATCCCTTCTGAATGTCCATCTAAATTTGTGCTGTTTTCTGCTATTTTTGTAAACTTGATAATCTTTCTTTCTTTCTTTCTTTCTCTTCTTGAGGGTGGTTACCATGTAAGCATTATACAGGGAGTTCTAAAATTTAGGTCAAATGTGTATGTAGAGCTTCCTTTATTCTTGTGAGGGACTCAAGTAAATCAAATTAACTGGCTAATGTATTTATTCACATCTCTGCTGCTAGGTTGGGAGTGGAGATAGGTCTGAGCGGATTCGAACCTACAATTTCCCGCAGGGACGAGTGACTGATCATCGAGTTGGCATCACCACCTATTCACTTGAGCAGTTCATAGATGGAGAAGGACTCGATATATTTATAGATGCTCTGTCAACAAAGGAGGAGGTAAATGCACTGGCATCATTGACAGTTGACAGTGGAGATAAGGATTGTGGTTACCATAGTTACTGACCAAGGGTATGGTTCTTGATACACTCTGTTGAGCTATGTTGGTAGTTGCTTGAGTATGCTTCAGCTCAGAACTGCTACAGTGATCCCTCGTTGCTTGGGTGTTTTTAGGCTATCCTTACTTGCAGTCCTAGTACTAAGTTCTAGTTCTATCTAACCTTTTTTTCAGAAGTGTAGTAGAGGCTTTTACAGAACGCATAGAATAGCTTGAAACAACAAATCAGTTATTTTCCACAGCTTGGTGACCCAGCCAAGATGATACAAAGGCTGAGGCAAGTCTTTTTTGGGTCAATCAATTCTGGCCATTGTTTCTCTTCTTTTCAAAAAGTGTAGTGCATGCTTTAGAGAAAGCATAAATAGCTTGAAATAATACATACTCATCACATTGATTTTCACAGCTTGGTGACCCAGCCAAGATGATAGACGGGCTAGGGAGAGGATTTTTTATGTAAATCTAAAGATTTTTGGAGATATCAGTAATCAAATTCAAAATTTTAAATATAAGTACTGAAAGTTATTCTGGATTGGTTATCTATTCTGGGCAGCAGTTTACTTGTATGAATTCCTCAACCTTTGGTAATTATTCTTGAGATCATTGGTCACAAACTGCCCACCTTGAAGGCAAGTGATTGGCTTGAGGCATGGAGAGAGATGGGAGAGCATCCACAAGCAGACATGAAGAGGCTGTTGAAGGAAGCACAGCTTGCAAAACTCGCATATAAATTGCAGAACTTGTCCCCTCAATGGAGAGAGAATTTAAAGACTTGTTTCTTGCATTTCTCAATTTAACGATTTTTAAAAATAGACTAGATGCTCAGCTTTGGGATATATGGTGCAAGAATAAGTGCCATGTGCCTTTTTCCTTTTAAAATGCAATACTTGAAGGGACAATGACGTGGAAATGATGATGATGAAGGTGATCATTTCTTTGCATGTAAGATGAGTGGTGACTCATGGTGGTTTCTAGTATGGCAGCAAAGGTTTTGGTGGCTTCTATTAATTTGAGAGGCCACAAGTTGCGTCCTTTTTAGGCGGGAGCTTGCGTAGGTGTAGCAAGGGTTTGATATGAGTCGACCGTAGCAAAATGGTAGATATTATAGGCAGTTACTCTTAGATAGTCTCTTGTTGAGTCTTACCTTTTTGAGGGTGTCTCTTGTTGTGTGTCCATCTTCGAGTAATACGAGTTTATGTCATGGAGGGGAAAAAGGGAGGAACTAGGTTGCGGTAGGCACCTTTTCGTCATGGCTCTAACTCCAAATCGGACTTGAATCCTCACTATTATCCAATTGGGGTTTGAGTAGCAAGGTAGTGAGCTTTGTCCAACAATTACTTAATCAAGTGATGGCAAGAAAGAAAACATGCAATTATCTCCCTCCTTATATAATAGATTTGCGGGAAGAATGAATAAAAAATTATGCTTTTGGGTCAAATTTGGAAGGAGTGTTTTAGTTTTTCAGATTAATCTAAAATCAAGGGCTTAAAATTGTACACGTGGCTTAAGAAGAGCCCACAAAAGTTTGCTTTTCTAGAAAGCACGTTTCAAATCCTTGGATCTTCATAAAGATCAACGCCTATAATCACGACACATGGCTTAACGAGGGCTTAGAAAATGAAAACTTTCTTCTAGGTTGCCTATCGTAAATAACTAGATCTGGGCAGGCAGCTGTTAGATTGTGAAAGTAATGATGAGTTGATTTTTGAGGGTGGAGCTCGTGTTAATTGATTGTAAGTCACGTCTGCAGTCTACATTGCAAATGTAAAAAGATACGTCATGAAGAAACGAAGCACACTTGAAATGCTTTCTTATTCGCATGGCAAATCTTTGTTTTATTGTTATGTATAATTACATAGCTTTGTGCACATCTTGTATATAACCACACATTGATGTGGATAGAGAGTTGGCATGTGGATAGAAAGTTGGCAGTACATATAACCATATAATCATGTGAAAACATGATCATCTGGGCACAAATTTCGCATTATATATAACCACATGTTTGTGTAACTACACGTTCATGTGGGGGGAGAGTTGGCACACTCTCTCTCCAAAAATTATAATACTAAGGAATGTGCCATTCCTTGGGATCTTGTATCATGTATTTTGCAAATCACATAATGTACGTGCGTTCCTTGGGATCTTGCATCATGTATTTTGCAAATAGCATAATGTATTTTGCACATTGCATAATATGTCTTTTTTAAAAGAATATTGTTGTTTTTATTTTGATGAGGAAGGTGCTACTAGTGCTCGCCACCCTAACTTGTTTTCCCCTTTGGGCGATACACAGATACAATCTTCTCCATATGTTTGGGATGTCTTCCACCTTACTTCTATGTACTCGATCAGTGCCTCTACGTTGTGGTCTACCACCTCTGAGGGCGGTATCACAAGAGGGTTGTTGTCGACTTTGATTGCCTTCAGATTTTGCAAGGCTCCCACTAAATCGGGCAGAACTCTTATCTGATTGTAGCTTAGGTCTAATTCCACTAGGAAAGCTAGATCACCTATGGAATCTGGCAATCCTCCCCCGAAATCGCTGAAATTATTCCTTATATTTAGCTTTTCCAGTGCACCCAAGTTTTCGATAGCTGGAGGCAAGGACTTTAAATTGTTGAAATGTAGATCCAGAAACTTGAGATGCTTTAGCTCACAAATAGAAGATGCAAGGAACGTCAACTTGTTTGAATGCAAGGAAAGCGTGTCAAGAAAACTGAGGTCATAGCCAATTCTTGAAGGTAGTTGTTGCAATTGATTGAAACCGGCTTTGCCACCAACTTCTGAAGAAAGTTACCAATAATAGCGGTCAGCAACAAATGTTTTCCAGGGCACTCAAACAGGAGATAACGGGGTCAGGGAAGATGTGATGCTCAACAGAAGCTTATTGACACCCTCCAATGCTATCAGGAAGGTCTACAAGTATATTTCATGACACATTTAAGATCTTCAGCTTCTCTAAATATTCGATAGCATCGGGCAAAGATGATAATTGATTCGATTGCAACTTAGAATCCAAGTCTGCTATTGAGGGTGGAAATTCCTACAGAGCACGTTGGAAACTCAACATCATGCATTCACTGTGGCAAGCTACTCCCCTAGCGACCTGCTACATAAAACCACCTATCGACCCAGCTATTCTCCCACCTCGCACATGAAAACTGCCCGCTCTTCCTCTCATTCGCTTTCCAAAATCTTCCCAAGCACCTCCAGCCTGCTTGGCTTTCTTGTCGGTTTCGGTCTTTTCGTAGTCATTTTCCAGCAGCTTGTAACACAAAGTCTAACATGCATTACATTTTGTAGTGGCAATCCAGCCACACCCAATCGATCAAACCGCATCCCTGGTCTGCTGCATGTATCGTCCCCTTTTTTCTTTACACGACCTTTTCATTATGCACTGTGATACCTTTAGACGGTTTGAGACATGAAATTCTCTCATCAAGGTTATTCTTTGGTTATTGAGAATCAGACGCTTGTACGAACCTGAGAACTTCCTTTGCCTACGCAGCAGCTTCAGAAGGCTTACAGGAGAGAAGGGACTGAACCAAGCATCACCAGACTTTGTTGCCTTAGCATCTCTCTTGAGGCGTTGCGGTGAATCAAAGCTATGCAAGAAGCGTTGAATCTCTTAACAAAATGCATCCCCAGAGATCCGCGCTGTTGCATGCGCCGTCCCTTGTCACTTAAACAAGTCTAGCAGCCTGGAACGTAGTGACAAACACTGACAAAATATCCTCCTCTCGCTATGGGATGATTTCTTGAACAAAGATGGGAAACTCCACACCCCCCTCGACACGGCCTCGTATTGGTTCCCAGGCCGCCCCATTTGGAGAATTGCACTGAGATGGTTGAGCAATACCAGTTCCTTGATAACAGGAAAATGATGAACAAGTAGTACGCATGAGCATGAGGCATGTGAGATCGAAAAGCAAAGGCACCACCGATACGGTTATTAGGCAGTCATTGAGCTGACTTTAGATGAATCATGCAATACAACTATTTTTAGTCAGTTTGATTAGAATGACAAGTGGCTCATAGCTTGAATTAGGCTGCCACGTGGCTCAACCAAGGCTTGGATTTTGAAATGATCATGCTATGTGGCTCAACCAAGGCTTGGATTTTGAAATGATCATGCTATGTTGCCTGCTATTTTGGATGCTTTTCCTTTGGAAGAGCCTAATTTGGATGTTTTTCCTATGATGCATGACATAATGATCCAAGGGAAAATGAGACATGCTATAAAGGAAATGTTACATTAATGGTTCTCAAGCGTATAGGAACTAGCACCTCGAGGTCTAGAGCATGGAGTGCTATTTCCCATGGTCCCATCCTATTTCCCACCTATTTTCCTTTTATTTCCCATGGTGCATTTGCACAGCATAACAGAAATAGCTATTTCGTACATATTTCCTTTCCATGACATAAGGCTCATAGAATGTTTTTTTGGTTCGATTGTCTAAGTCGCAACTATTCCCAGTCACTTGATTCGTTTTGCTACAAGTTAGTCACACATATTCATTCGTTTTGCTATAATTTATCTTATTTCATATCACATGTGAGTTCAAATATGGTGCCTTGATTTCAGGTAAATCTGAGAGTTTAAGAGAGCTTCCAAAAGCACAACAATTGGTATCATAGTGAAAGTCGATAGGATCTGTGTGATTTGAGGTTAACTTAGGTGTTCAATTTTCTGAGAGGAGAGTTATTAATGAAGCCTGAGTGGTGATTGAAGTCTTCGAGCCTACTAGTTGATTGCATATGAGCTTTGCAAGAAGTTGTAGCCCTTCGAAGTCCTTAAAGAACTTGTTGAGGATTGATTGAGCGATGTCTTGCAAGTTAGTATCTTATTGAGGCAAAGGAGCATGTCAGAGTGCCAATAGCCATGGACACCTTAAAGAAAGACAAAAATGGATGTAAGTTTTCGTCTTTGAGATAGCTTTATGGGAGAGCAAGAATGAGGAATGATGAGTAATGCATTGGGAGAAAATTAATTTCATCATCTTGACGTGACAAAGTCAGTTGTAGACAATTGGACAATCCTTGAAGCTTGTTTGGGGTGAAGATGAAGCATTCCAAGGCTTCATTGAAGCTGGTATCTAAGGTGAAAGCTTGGGTTTTTTCTTGAACCATTTTTACCACTCCTCAAACAATTACATGAACTTGGATCCAAGGTTGATGATGATGGTGACAAAAAAATAATCTAGCAAGTCTACCCCTACGTATGCAACCATTGTGCAAATTTTGAGGCTTGATGATGATCTCGACTTCCTAGATGTTGCATCGTTGTCACTCAGTGAGGAAAGATAGAAGAAACTCTGCAACTGTGTAGTGAATCTGCATATGTTGCCAAAGAATGCATTGAAGAAGAAAAGAGATTGTGGCTATTGTGATAAGCTTGGTCATGTCGAAGAGAACTCTTGGAAGAAGCAGAAGGATGAGAAAGCTAAAGCCTATGCGGTTGAAGAATCCTCTCCGAATGAGAGTGATGATTTTATTGCAATTGTTGAGCATTGTAGATTCTTATGGTGTTTTGGTACTTGCCTTGAGTTGAGTTTTCAATTCTTATAGCGGTGCATTGTTTTGAATTGTTATAGCATTGTCATCAGTTTTCGAGATTATCTGCTTCAATGTCTTCCATTTCGGTTATCAATAGTCCATAAAAATATAAATCCCCTTCCGTTGATCACATGTGCTATCTTATATATTTCTTAGTGACCCCCCCTAGGACCTCCACATCATCTCCCAATGCCTCCCCCCCCAAAAAAAAAAAAAAAAAACCCACCATCTCCACCTTTACCACCATATCCCCCACTACCTTTACCACCACATAATCTCCCAACACAGTAGCCCCGCCACCCTCCCCTCCACCCATCCACTCACCCACACACACGAGACTATCTAGGAGCAGATGCCCTATAACCGTCTACAAGACCATGGCCATTCCACTTCTAGTTGACTCCCATTAGACCCTTGCTACACCTACAGATGCTTGTGGCCTAAAAAGTATGATGCAAATTTTTGCCTAGGAGCCAAGAGAGTCTTTGTTGCTATATTGGGAACCACCATGAGTCACCACTCATCTTACTTGTAGAGAATTTGCTGCCTCGACCTATGACACCACTTTGCCCACGTAACGCTACGTTCCTTCAACCTATCACCATTTAAGGTATTCAATGAACCAATCAACAAACACATCCACATGATTAGAAATAGATGATTAAACCTTTGAGCACTCATTAAACCTTAGACAAAATGTACAAAAAATATACATACATAAGGGGTTTTTTAATTCAAAAAGTGGACTTTTTCATACATAAGGGATACTTTAATCATCTAAGCATTTATAGAAGGGGTGTATGTAGGTTATAAAAATTCATAAGTAGGGTTTTTTTAAATACTCCTTGATCGCACGTGCTGTAAGGTGTTTTTACATGGTGGCCGCCTTGGGGTGGAGATAAAGGTAGTGGGGGATATGGTTAAAAAGGTGGTGGTGTTAGTTTAGTGGGGGAGGGGAAGACTACTATGTTGGGAGATGGTGCAAAGGTAAAGGTAGTAGCCGATATGGTGGTATTGGGTTGGGGGGAGGGGAGTTGGTTTTGTTGATATTTCTACATTAGGTTGATTAGAGGCGTTTAAATCCACATTCACATGGATATATGGCTATGGGATTGTATTTAGATTAGAAGACAAGAACTTGGTTCCTATTTAACGGGTGGTGTGAGTAGCATGTTACCCCCCTTGTATGGTGTGGATAATTCTAGCCTTCCATTTATGAAGGTGATTGCTAATCCATTTTTATTGGCTCCCATTTGAGTGGTCTTCTATTTCCATCCCTCCTCCATGAGCATTCTCCTCTTGAGCATTATCCATTTGGTTCTCAATATGGCATCAAAGCCATGGTAGCTCTTTCTCCTCCTTGCCTTCATGAACCCATGACTTTAGTTACACTCTTTGTAGTGGTTTTCTTCTCTACGAGTGGCATTTCTTTTAAAGGTTGTTTACTTGAAGGTTTCCTTGTTGCTAAAGTGGTTGAGCGTACAGGCACAAAAAGTGCAAGACCTTTCATAATATTGCTCCTTAAAAAGAGAGATGGAATGTACATGGCTTGGATATCGAAACATTGTTGCACAGAGAATTGCACGAGGAGGTATACATTTCTCAACCTCAAGGTTTTGTGCAGGGCAGGAAAATAAGAAATTGAGCTCTGCATGAGTGATCTGGGCATGTTGCACATTTTATTTGGGGACACGGTTTTTAGAGCAAGCAAATGGTATTATCATGATGTAGATTAAATATATAAAAGTTACTCCATAGGTTTTCTTTAGAGGACTGCAAGCCAGTTTCCACAGCTATGGAGAGCTTTAGTCTTAAGGACCTGGGAGACCCATTTGATCATGCTTTATACTAGTAGGTTGTGGGCTGTTTGATTTTATTTATGCAGCACAAGCCAGATATTCAGTTTGAGGTGTCGTAGTTGAATAGATTCATGCATAGTTTAAAGAGAAAGTACTGGCTTGCTACTGTCAAGCAGGTGTTTCACTACTTAAAAGGTACCTAGCACCTTGGATTGTTTTATCCCAAGGGGGGGCGATTCACAATTGCATGCTTTTTGTAACTTGGATTGGGCTAGTTGTTTTGACAAATGAGTGTTCATTTCTAGTTTTGTTGCTTCTTGGGTACTTCATGTATTTCATGGTTGAGCAAGAAGCAACCTTGAGTGGCCACTATCCGAGTACAAGGAAGCATTCACAACAATAGTTGAGTGTGTATGGCTCACATGGTTATATGTTGATTTGGGTATAAGACAACCATTTGCTACCACTAGCTTTAAAGAGTTAAGGCAAAGTGCTTTAGTAGTTGCAAAGAATCCTATCTTTCATGCTCACACAAAGAACATGAGGTAACACTATCATTATGTCAAGGAGAGATTGTATACAAGAAAGATCATCATGATTTATGTCCTACACATGAAAATGTGGCATACATTAGGGAAAAAGGGAGCTCATTTTGGGGCCCTGTAAGAAATTCACTATTTTTTGATTTATTTCTCTCCTAAAAGACCGCAAAAATAGTAAAATATGGAAGCGTGGCTCAGAACTGTCAGTAAGGACTATAGAACTGTCAGTTTAGAAAGGAATAAGATAATCTTTTGTTTAACTAACACGATTTTGCATTAAATATCTCCTTAGATTTTTTTTTGTTTCTTGAAGATTCCGCATCTCTTTTGCCGACGTGTGCAGGCTTTTCATAAAGAATCCATCACTGAACTTGGTGATTGCAAGTTTTCAAAATATTTACATGGATACCGCCACACTTCCACGATTCATGTTACAAAATGACCATGAGATTGACAAGCAAACTACGCAACCTTAGAAGCACAAAAAATGGCCGATACTAGTGAGTCACTATCTCAGAAGAAGCAATTACACTATCTTCACATCGACTTAGAAGAACAATATGCTCCAGCACAAAAAAGACGAAAGGATATGGTGCTGAATGCTCAATAGCGGGAAAATATGAGAAGAGAAGGGCTTCAACATATTGACTTATGGTGCGATGGAAGCATATATCCAAAATGTCAAGTAAAAAACTCTACACCTCCATTTGTCAATCCCACCACATTACTGAGGTTTGCCGGCGATGGATAAAATGGACTTTTTGGTTATACTTCAGCGCAGTCTGCATTTGCAGAAACGTATAAAATGATGTACCTATAAGAAAAGGGGGCCAGGATGTAGGAGATAGCCATTCGTGCAAAATTGGAGCAGTAGTTGTAGAATGAAATCGAGGAGCATTCAAAGAGTAAAAAAGAGTTGACAAGAGCAAGAATGAAGAGAACCGTGCTTGGAGACAGACTACGATGCAAGAACATTAAAAACATTGCAAATTTGAAGGCTGGGACTGGTGGATGCAAGTGAAGAATTCAGGAAGTAAGGTTAGATTGAAATTTATCATTTTGTATACTCAAAAAGGCTCTCAAATGACTATATCTATTTTGTCCATTACCGCAAAACAAGAATGGAGCTGTTGAATGATATAGGCATATTGTGTTGTTACTATAGGAAATTATTGGAGCCTGCAAAAGAAAACATGGATCCGAACCTTCTTCCTGTTAAACAAATGAAAGGATTGCTTTCTTGTGGTGTAGCAAAAGGTTTGATTGAGGGAAAAAAATACAAAACAATCAAACGCAATGTTGTAGAGGACTTTGTATCCAATAATCAAGTTGATGGCACTACAATCCAAGAGGCTCTTGATGTTAGTGGAGTTAGCAGGAAGGGATATATTTCGGTTTTCCATGCGATATCCTCAACTTTAAAAGATCAAAGGATTAAACGAGTTTTACTGCCAAATCCAGCAACCATGTGGAGGATAAGAGGTCATTTGAATGAAAGTATAGATGAGTTTATTGGGCAATATATCCATATTGAAGAAATATTTCATGGTGGTAAAGGAACCACTGTGTATGACCCTTGGAAGAATATATTTATAGATCTACAACAACTTCAAAGAAGAATGGTCGAGTTTTATAGAATAACATTTGAGGAGTGCAAAGGCATTTTGAAATTTGTTATCAAACTGGATGAGTGTGAGGTTGTAAAGGAAAAGAAAATGGAAAGGGTTACTATTACATTGATGAATGGAGCACTTGATACATCATTGACTAAAGCAAGTTCGAAGTATTTTAGTGTGCAGTCGGAGAAACACATATGGTGGTTAGGCTCATTCCAGGTATGATCATTTTTTGTTTTGTACTTGATTTTGGTAATTGTTTTCAAATCTGTTATAGTAAGACTTTTGTTTTCTATAATCTGGCAGGTGAAGACAGAAGACCGTGAAACACTAGATTGGGTGTTTCACCACATAGAAATACCAAGAATAATCAAAAGACAAGTGCAAGGCGAGAATCTCCATGTTGCAGGAAAAGGTGATTTTCAAGTAGAGTGGCACATGGCGGGGGATCTTAAAACACTTAAGTGCATGTATAACAATAGTAAAGGAGGCAACTCAAAGTCTCCTTGTCTTTACTGCAAAGAATCAGCTCAAGTAATGGATTCCAAATGGTGGAAGAGAGCACCTAATAGAGATAAAGTTGACCTTGACTTCAAGGCCATTCTGGACATTCCACTATGTAATGTTCACATCTGCACATTGCATGGTCTATGTCGAATTATTGAGAAATTGGTATTTTTGTATATTGGATTTGCTTGGAAACTCCGTCCTGAAAAAAATAGAAAGGATGCTCTTCAAGCATTGGAAAAAGTGTTATCCGATATAGGTCTGCATGGAGGAGATGTTCAAATCACAAAGGATTTTAAAAAGTCTACCAATGGCAACGAGGTACCAATCAAGCCCTCTATTGGTGGTGTTAAGGCAAGAAGATTCTTGTCTCGACACAAACATAGTAAGCAAGTAAGGCAAGGTAGAACAGTTTCAAAGATTAATTATGGATTGTGGAAGCAAGTCCATAATGCCATGAAAGATCATGAGGCAGATGGGGAAGCACGAAATGTGAAGGCAGAGGTGTGGAGGTCTCTTGATCAACTCTTCATGTTCTGTGACAAAGTAACATGGACAAAGAGTGATTACAAGAACTTTGAAGAGGCAATTACACATTTTGGGAAGTCAATGAAAGACACGTGGACAGCCTGCAATATAACTCATTACATGGTAAGGTTCTGTCTTCTTCTTTTACTTAAGTGTGATCCTCTTTTTTTTTATTACTTACTATGCATTCTTATGTCTTACAGCATATCATCTACAACCACCTTCCCTATTTTGTCAAAAAGTATGGATGCCTAGCAATTTGGTCTACCCAAGGCATGGAGAAGTCTCACTACATGGCACATAATGCATTTTTCAGACACACACAACACTATGGAGGGAGTCAAAAGGCAAATAGTCTGAAGGAAGTCTTCCAATGGTTTTATCGAGGCATACTACAAAGGCTGCATGCTAAAAGAAAAGTTGCTAGCTCCAAAGTCAAGCTTGCTTTTCTTCTAGCCCAAAAGCAAAGATGAAGACAAACTCTAGACAATTCAATGGCAGCAGAGAGACATAGACAATGGAGGGAATCGAAGATATTTAGAAACCATAAATGGACTAGTAAACATGAATAGCAATTTGTAACTTATTGGTGTTATGTCCACATGTTTTCAAACTGAATCAATAGAATTTTTTTTTGTGGAACAAGTGACTCTTGGCGTTATGCCTATATGATTTGAGACTCCATCAACAGTATTTCTTTTGTGAAACATGTGATCTAAACGTAATACAATTTGTTCACAATTTCAATATATTGTTTGTTTAATAATTAATGACACCACTCTATCTATCTCAAGGACTTTGTACAAATCAGTTCATCTTCAACTTATTGTTCATTTATACAAGATCATACCAGACATCAAAGACTTTGTACAAATCAGTTCAACTTCAATATAATGTTTGTGCTATATTTGATGACTAAATCCTATTTCTCCTAGGGCCTGCCGATCGGAACTCTGTTTTTGATCTTGATTGGACTCTTTTTCTTCCTTATTGGCTTGATGTCGATTGTCTGTTTATCAATGCTTGCCTCTATTGCTTGTCTGGGAGGGGTATTCTTTTCTTCAGCTGTCTCCACGTGTTCTTCTTCTTGGATTGTGTCGCCTGATGCAATCATGAGTGGCTCTCGCAACCTTATGAGCTTGTGTTTTCCATAGCCCTCCAAACATTTGGGCTCCTTAACACCACATGCTAATGCATAAGAAGTGTAAGACAAAAAGTAAGAGGCTCTAGAGGCCTGCTTTTTCACATAATCCCCAAATATATCTATGGCAGACAACCTCTCAATCAAAATGATCTTTTCCTTTTGCCATGAAAGATCATGTTCACCTAAAACCCTGGACAAACATTATAAGAAGTAAACAATGGCTTCTCCATTGTTGCTCAACTGCCTATGGTAAATCAAGATCTTAGCACTGCCTAGATCATGAATATAATGAGCTAGGCTTGATAGTTTGCCAAATCCAGCCGGCCTGCTTCCACTTGTTCTCTGGAGGAATGTGTCATCCTCAATTTGTAGCTGCCACATAGCAAAAGATTGGAGTGAGACAATACACAACCTACAAAACATTTAAGTAGAAGACAAAGTATTTGATTTGAAGTAACAAGATCGTACCATCTCATTTTCATCAGCAACAAGCAGTTCGTCTTTCCAAAGATTTATTCCTCTCCCCTCTAGTCCAGCCTCTTCTTTAAGCTTTTCCATGTATAGCGCTGAGAGTTCATAGCTTCCTGTGTGAGCTGGAAGGCAGCTTCACCTGGCTCTTGGAACTTTTCAACCTCTTTGAAACAAATAGCAAGGGCCTCTGCAGCTTCAAAAGTTGTTTCCAAAGCCAGTAGCGAATGGTCATCCTGTATGCCAACCTCCTTGTCAAGCCTTGAAGCCTGGGTAATAAGGGAAATGGCATAGTCCTCCCTCAAATTGAACATACACTCTATATCATGGAGGAAAACATAATCTTTTCCACCAATCAAGACACCTGGAAGCATGGGCACTGCATAGTTGCTGCTCTGAACATCAAAATCTTCAACTGGCTGTGCTGCCTAAGAGTTTTTGTCCTCATTTGAACAAGGTCAAGAGCAGCCACTTGTAGCCCCTCATCCTGGAGGTTGATATCTTCTTCTTGCTCTGCCATTTCTGTTACCAAAGGAACATTCTCTCTTTCCTCTGCTTCAGATGTGTCTTCTTCTTCAGTCTCCTGCCCTTGTTCATCCAAAGACTCCTAACTGAAGGCAATGTACATAAGGAATGCCATGGTTTCCTCAAGCAGTCTACACTTTCTGGTGTGCAAGTTACAGTTGAATTTATATTGATCAGGCAGGCTATCAAATCTTCTATTCACATGGTACCTTAGCCTGTCAATGGAGACAATATGATTTATATGCACAAAAACCTTTTCACCTTCCACAATTCTTCCTGCCTCTATTAGTTGTTTGAAGGTATCCCAATGGTCTGAAAAAAAATCTTTGTCATGCTCCAATACAGAGCTCATAGTGAACTCCATGTTGAAAATACTGTGGTATATGTGGAAGTTCCTCTGAGCCTTGCATTTGTGAAGAAACTCAAATAGGAGAAAATCTGGAGATTTGTCCTCTTTTGGTTCCTTTTGTTTTGAGATGGCAGACTCAGCAATTTGCTCCAGTCTCTTCCTTTACCTGTTCCAAAATTTATATACATTGAATTCTATATGCTGACATATGCAATCAGGGAATGCATAGGATATCACCAAATAATTCCCTTCATGAGCTCTCATGACTCACCTGGTGATTGCTATGGTCTAATTATAGCAGCAAAAAAGTCCAGCTTCCTCTTGAAAGGAGGGGCCTGAGAGTCAATTGTTCCAAAGCAAAAACATTTCTCATCATCAAGGAAGAATTCCACAGGGTCAAAGATAGCAAAACAACGAGGAAGAAGTAAGAACCAAAAGAGACACAGGAATTTGCAGGAAAATGCGATGTAGGACCATTTGGAAAATGTCAAGCACTCTCCTCGCATTTTGTTGCAAATTTTCCAGTTCTATTGATATCCATGTCAAATCAAATGCTAGGATCATCTCACAGATTCCTGGAGAGTATGAGTTGATATGCAAGAGAAAGGCTAGAGCTGAGTGAATCTTTTCATGAGGAATGTGTCGACAATAGGAATTTGCAGCAAAATGCGATATGGGCTATCTAGAGATGGATAAAGCACTCTCCTCGCATTTTATTGCAAACTTCTAGGTTCTATTCATATCCATCTCCAATCAAATTCTAGGGTGATCTACCAGATTCTTGGACAGTATAAATTGAATATGTAACAAGAAGGGTGGAGCTAAGTGAAGATATTTGGACATTAAGAATTCTATGGATGGAAGAAATATATGTCAAAAAACATTAAAAAGAATCTAGAATTTCGACCTTTCTTTTCCTTTTCCATGCTATTGGAGTTGCACTGGTGAATCTCCTGCTCTTTCCCAAACTTGAACTGCAGCCTTAGTAACCTGGAGATCTGGCAGTGGTAGTAGTCTTCAGGCAGGTTGTAGTTTGGATGGAGTGCACTGGGTAGGAAGGGATCAGAGAGGGAAGGAAAAGGATGATGGGAGGGTGCTGGCAGGGATGAAAGATTGGGAGGTAGGGGAGGGAAGAGTGGTTGTGGAATTGATTATGAAATCATGAATGGCACAAGTTCCAAGGCAAAAAGTGTCCCTTTCACATGTGCCAAGTTTCAAATTCCAAGAGATCTGGGTCCCACCCACATGTGTGAGAAAACGACTCCATTCCACATGTGTGGGATTTAGCAGCTGCCTTGTTTGTATTTTGCACTACTCTTTTCCCTCCTGTTTAATCTCTCTTGTGTCGGCCCTCCTGTCTCAGCTCTCTTGCATCCCTACCTCTGTACTCTGCACCATTAGCACCCTGACCAGCAGCACAGGTTCATCCCCAGCACAGGGTACTCATCAGCAGCACAACACACCCTCATATAGCTTCTATGTCTGTAGGACTCTTTATATCCTGATCTTCTTACTTAATAGTATAACACACATGGCTGTAGGATGTGATGTACCTTGGATATTAGGATAAAGATTATAGGCATTTCTAAGGTTTTTCCACTGCAACCACAAGTAGGAAGACTTTTGAATTGGGCTGGTTGAGTGAGAGATTGATCATCTCTATAGATTTAGCAATGTTTGCAGATCTTAATGTGTGACAACTGCATTTAAGTATAAAACTTTATCTATGGGTTCCTCCTTCAGTCTGTGCACTTTTCTTGCCTTTCATAGACTCAATCCATTCTGCATGAACTTGCAAACACATTGAAATGACTGAAGGCATGTTCCAGCATGACGCCTCATGAATTTGCAGGAAAATGTGAGGAGAAGGCTTTAGGAATTTCAAACAGCCGAAATCACGTTTTGTTGCAAATATTGAACTGTTGCTTCATCCACCCTTGTTATTCTAGTTTTGTGTCTTTCTAAGTTATCCATGGCTAGACTCTCCTTGCATGGAGTGTGGTGGGTAGGAAGGGATACGAGAGGGAAGGAAAAGGATGATGGGAGGGTGCTAGCAGGGATGAAAGATTGGGAGGCAGGGGAGGGAAGAGTGGTTATGGAACTAATTATGAAATCATGAATGGCACAAGTTCCAAGGCAAAAAGTGTCCCTTTCACATGTGCCAAGTTTCAAACTCCAAGAGATCTAGGTCCCATCCACATGTGTGAAAAATGACTCCATTCCACATGTGTGGGATTTAGTAGCTGCCTTGTTTGTATTTTGTACTAATCTTTTCCCTCCTGTTTAATCTATCCTGTCTCGGCCCTCCAGTCTCAGCTCTCTTACCTCCCTACCTCCCTACTCTGCAACATCACCATCCTGACCAGCAACACAGGTTCATCCCCAGCACAGGGTACTCATCAACAGCACAGTACACCCACAGATAGCTTTCAGATCAGTATTTATGGGTTCTTCCCTTAGTCTCTGCAATCTTCTTGCCTTCCATAGAAACAATCCATCCTGCATGGACATGCATAGACTCAATCCATATTTTATTTAGTTGTAAAGATAGAGAAATCACTGTAGGAATGCAGATCTTCAAGTGTGATAATTGCATGTGAGGGTAAAACTATACTTATGGGTTCTTCCTTCAGTCTGTGCACACTTCTTGCTTTCCATAGACTCAATCCATCTTGCATGGACATGCAAACACCTTGAAATGACTGAAGGCATATTCCAGTATGCTGCCTCATGAATTTGCAGGAAAATGTGAGGAGAAGGCTTTAGGAATTTCAAACAGCCGAAATCGTGTTTTGTTGCAAATATTGAACTGTTGCTTCATCCACCCCTGTCATTCTGGTTATGTGACTTTCATAGTTTTCCATGGCTGTACTCTCCTTGCATAGACTCAATTCATATTGTATTTAGTTGTAAAGACAAAGAAATTACTGTAGGAATGCACTAGCATGTCACTTCAGGTATTTGTAGGAAAACACGATTTTGAGCTGTTAGGAATTTCAAACTATTCATATCGCATTTTATTGCAAAATTGTCAATGTTGCTTCATCCAACCCTGTCATTGTCTTTTTGTGTCATACCATGTTTTCCATGGCTGTAATCTCTTTCCATTTCTTTGTATGCAGTTTGTCAGAGTGATGGCAAGAACCAAGTCAATTGCAAGGAAAGATGGCAAAGGGCCAGGGCTTGCAGCAATAGCAGCTGGGGCAGGTACCAAGAAATTTAGTGTGCCTCCAAAGGGAAGAGGTGCACAAGGCAGGAAGGGTAAGCCAATGAGCCTGCTCTAGCAAAAGGCCAAGAGATTGAAACATGGTGCAGGTGTGCTAAGGGAGATCAGGAAGCAATAGAAAGCTATAGGCTTTGCAATCTCCAAGGCACCTTTTCAAAGACTGGTGAAAGACATATGTGATAGTTGGCACCTTGGGTTCAGGTGGAACAAGACTGCCATTCTTTCCTTATAGGAAATGGCAGAGGATTACTTGGAAAAATATTTTGAAGATGCAATGCTGGTAGCAGCCCATGCTCACAGGGTGACTGTGATGGCTAAAGACTTCAAAACTTTGTCCAGAGTGAGATGGAGGTATGACAAGCTTGTTCATAACGTGGAATGGCAGGACATAAAGATGAGAGACATATTATTCATTCCATCTACAAGGAAGTCGAAGGTAGATGAGGTTAAGGTTATTGAAGTAACCCACTCAAAGAACACCAGAGGGAAGGCTGCTTATGAGGAGTCACTGAAGCAGCAAATAAAAGAATCAAAATCTGTTATAGATGTGGAGACTGGAAAGAGGGAGCTATAGATACAAAGAAGGTTGCAGGAGCTGGGCCCTAATATAGTTGTCCATATTGAGGATGAAACTTCAGTGAATGATTTTGACTTGACAAAACCATGCTTGGCAGCATTGGCTCATAAGAATGAGTATTGCTCAGATACTACCATTCTTGCAATGCTCTAGTAAGTGTCTATTATTTTACATTTGTTTGCAAAACAATCCTCCTTGTACCTCCTTTATACCCTACTCTAATGATTTTTTGGTCCCATGCAGCATGATGAGAAGCTGGCTTCACCACTCTGTACAATATACAGTTCATATAATTGATCCTGCCATTTCTTCCAAGTTAAGAGATGCAAAGGAAACTCCCATCGGTATTTCCAACCGGTTCAGACACTGTAATTTTGAAGTTATCGATGTTTTGCTACTTCCATACCATAACAGGTGTGTGGGTGACTGCTTCTTTTGGGATTCTTCTTTAAGATTGAGAAATCTTGTAGCCTTTGATTTCTTAATGCTTTTTTCCTTACGCAGTGACCACTGGAGTTTTGTTTCTATTGACATCCAGCAGAAGCAATGCTTTATATTCAACTCTCTTAAAAACACACACAGAGAGCTGAAATTGTAAGTGGTGTGTGTGCTTTTTTTAACTTAAAACTTCATTATTTTGATTTCATATTGACTAAATTATATGTATTGTAGTTGTATTAGAAGGCTTCTAGATGCATTGGATTATTGTCCTCCTAATGTCTCTCTTTTGGATTCAATAGAGCCAATAAATCTAGAGGTAAAAAGTCGTTCCCTCTACTAATGTCTATTTCATGCTATGCCTTTGAACTTATTGAATAATTTTGTTTTGTTCAGATGTTAACAGTTTCTAACATATCTTTCCAACTGTACAGACACCACAACAAGATGATTCAAGTAGCTGCAGATGGAGAGTGCTGATCAGTGCCAAATATCTACTTTCAAGCTATTTTGAGATAGAACAGCCAGACCTTGTAAGAAAAAATAATTTTCATTTAGCTTCAAGATAATTGATAGTGGCACAAAGTGTTCTAAATCATCATATGCCATTGTAGATGAAAGAAGATAGCTTCAGCTCAAACTATGTATATAATTTTAGAGCTGATACAATTTGGAAGTTTTTGAGCTATGCCTCCCCCAAACTTATTGTACCAGCTACTGTCGAGTTGGGTGAGAGCTCTAAAGTCCAAGAAGGTGTCATACACCTTGATGACATAGATGAAGCTGATGTGGTGCCACAGGAACAAGGACCTAGTGCTGATGAGGAGAAGCCATGGGAACAAGGACCTGCTACTGATGTTGTTGAGGAGAAGATGGAGTAGCAGTAAAAAGATGCTCTAGGGGTAGTAGAGGAGACAATGGAGCAGCACCAAGATACTGTATAGGACAGGATGGAGCAGCAGAAAACAGATTCTCCAAAAAATGATGATACGGAGAGCTTGGACCATGTAGAGCAGCCTCTGGATCAAGTTGTAGATAAATAGAAAATGGTTGTCAAGAATATGTTCTACATGTACAATTAAACACTTCTGTACAAAATTTTACTTAATTGAATACAATACCTTTGTTTATGGAGTTTGTGTTATCTCAATTTTTAAAATTTCAATGTCTTTGCATTTTATTGAACTCTCTCTTCTTTTGAGCACCTACAAAAAAGCAATATGGATCAATAGGGTAAAGTAAACTAATAGCAATGCTTAATGAGACTAGGATAAATCAAATGGTGTACCTTTTTATTGTTGTAGATAAATAAAAAGTCCTTTGAAATAGAACCTTCTGTCTCAAACAGAATGTTATTGTGCAATTGAGCTAGGGAGCAACATTCTCTTAATGAGATATTGACTAGCACATCACCATTCTCAAAAACATCAATATCAAGAAGTTTAGTTTCTGCACCAAAAGAATCTTCATCTTGATCCATTGGGACTAGTTTTGTGCCTAGCATTCGATTGCGCTTATAATAAAAAGAAAAAATAAAATTTTGTGATGCAACCATGTACTTCAGTTGCATAGAAGGTTGGACAACCTCACAAAACACTGAACTACATGTCTTCTTATCCCAACCTTTATCCAAAAATTGTGGCATGCATGCCGAACTTGTTGCTTTAAATGTGAACATTGTTTTTGAAACCTTCACTAGAAACGTATTAAACAAGTCCACAAAAACTGTGAGAGGCATGCATAAAGAGATTTTTATTATCCTTGTGGCAATATTGGGCCTCAGAGCTTGTTATACTTCTTTGAAAAGCTTGGCCCTATATGCCTCTATAACACTAAAATGTGGGTGAGGCCAATCCACTAAATTCCATGCCGGAAGGTCTTGTTTCCTTGACACACCATGTGTTTTAGCATTGTCCAGCAACTGATAAAAATGATTAGTAAAAAATAAACCTGATTGAGCTAGCTCTATTGCACATCGACCTTGGTATTGTTGTTCTCCTATCGATCCATGCAAAACATCTATAAATCCCAAAATACAATCAATGTTTTGCCATGTCTCATATGATGAAGGGTATAAATCTGAAATAAAACAACACAAGAATGTCAATAAGCAAAGAAAGAAAGCTTCATCTTAAAAATCCATACACCTCGTAAAGAAAAAAACCACAATAGAAAAATATACAATTAGGCATATGTTGCGGAAGATCATTTGGATAGTCTCATAAGACAAGTTCTTTATGCATGTACACATGCTGAATCAAAACTTCTTTCACTAATATCTTCCCTCTGGTGATTTTAAAATCTCATACTCTTTCCTTCCATGACGCCAAGAAAATGTTTTTTGTCTGGGGTCTTTTTCTTTTACTAGGTTGCATGAGCACCCATGCTCCTTTCGAAACACTAAACCTTTCCCAAGTTCCTTCCATTTTGACTGTACTTGAATTCTCTACCGAAGAAATAGAAGAAGCAGGTCGACGGGGTAAGGATGTGTGGTATAATTCTGCCTTCATAGCATTATCATCCACAGAGCGTCTTCCACAAGAACAGCCATGGTTTTTATTCACCATGGAGACCTTGTGAATCTATAATAATTACAAAGTAATGTAAACAAGATAACAAATTGAAGCTTCAAGAAAGAGAAAGTGGGTAGATAGATAGTTGACAAGAAACATCTTACTCTACGCCAAACAGGATCAAGGGAGCAGTTTTGGAAAAGAAGAGGCTGCTGCACAATGAGGCAGTGGTGTAGAATGGTAGACCTTTCAAAGGAAAGGCAGCACAACATTTCAAAGTTCAAAGGAAGGTGGAAGTAGGAAGGCCCTTGTCAGATAAAATGTTAGACTAGATTCTATCTTCATGTCCAAAGATCTTGTGAGAGTAAAAAACCAATCTCCACATTAATGTAGCACGCTTGTACCTACATAAAGTATTGTTTCTTTTTTCTATTTTCTCTTATTTTCATGAATTTCCAATGTTACATGGCCCTCTATTGATTGGTTGAGAGCTTATTTTTCCAAACCATAAAAGGCCCCAAAATGAGCTCCCTTTTTTCCTAATGTATATTCACAAAGGCTTTGCCTCATGAAAAGTTTGGAGGCTTTTGCAATCTTTTAGACTTGCTCCTTTTGGTGATTGACGTTACATTTCTACCCTGTTTTTGACTACCCCATCAATTCAAAGGGGGTTTAAGCTCCTATGATTCTTCATGTGTCCTTGTTCTCCCTACTCCAAGCATATGTATGGGAGTGATAGGTGATCACATAGGACCCGATCTCCAAGGCATATTTTACTCCATCTAGTGGAAAAATTTTCCCTCAAGCCAGTTTTATGCTTAATAAGCACACTCCATGTGATCATAAGTGTGTAAGGGGTGTGCCAAGTGCACAACCCTAGGCATTTGTACTTTATCTTTTTCGATGTGACACTCTAGTCACATCACATTATCTACTTCACCTTTGCTCCTCCTATGATTGACCTCTTGGAGCGGTTCAAAGACACAGACAATACTGAAGGCACATATGTGCTATATTAGAAGGTCAAAGAGCTCAATCCAAAAGCTTTAAAGAAGCTTGAGTGAGGCATGAATTGAGGGGAGAATATTGATATATCATTCATCCAAAGGCATAATGATCAGGATATCGCTTATGATTTTCTTCAAGAGGATGAGAAACACTTTCCACTATTGACACATGCACAATCAAGCGTTATTGCACAAGCATGCACTAGTGAAACACCCTTGATTGCAAACACTAGCCCTTCATCTTCACCTTGATGTTATACACGACAGCAAGGTCATGGTCATACCCTTGCTACTGGTGGTCCTACTAGTGATTCCTTTGAGGAGATGAAAGTAAGGGTAGAGGAGCAAGAAAGTTCCCATGGCACAGAGTCCAATGATTTAGATGTAGATAGTGATAGTGATAGAGAGAGTATTGAGCATGAATAGTTGACTTTGACTCCTTGTTCTCCCTTCACCAAAATTTATATAATGTTCTAACTCTATCAGATTCTAATTTAGACCCCACAACACGTTGCTCTTCTCACCTAAAAGATGTATATCATTGCGTGAATTAGCTCTTTCCCTTCATTTAGTGGAAGGGTGCACATTTCTCAAACTAGACATGTCTTACTAAGATTAATTAGTCATGACCATTTTGGTAATCCATAGGATAAAGAATTGAAGAATATCTTAAATATTTTTTACAACATTGATTATGCATTAGATTTAAAAAAAGAGATGATCCTAATCATCTCGAACTTTGACTAATACATTGGAATTTTCTACTAAACAATTGCAATGAATGGTGATTGATTTTTCTATTTTTCTCCCCTTAATGCATCCTTGCTACTACTATGACTGGTGTTGAGGATTCATCTCAACGTCATGTGTTATCTTATATGCATAGCACTAACACATAGAGTGCTAAAAGGCACAAGGCTTGGAAGCCCTAACCCTAATCCTAACCCTAAAGGGGTTTGTATATATTCTTTATCTTCAAATAAATCTAGTGTACAATTAGTCATTTGTGTTGTGCTCTCTAGTTGTGTCCTCTCTCCTCACCTCCACTCTTCTCCTCTCCTTTCTCCATATTTGTTCTTGGTAATCAGAGATCCCTTGTCTTCCACTGAGGCATTGAGATCCTAGTGTGAGAGATTCAGAGATCAAGAGTTTCTCTTGAGTGATCTTCACTTCCATTGAGAGAAATTTCGTCCATTCATTTTCTTGAAAGTTCTTTGAGAAATTTCCATAGATTGCATTTCTTCTTGTGAGAGATTTGTGAGATAATTCTTCTACCCTACTTTCCAAGAGAGAGAGAGAGAGAGAGAGAGAGAGAGGGGGGGGGGGGGGGAGGGAGAACCCTCACACACCGATTTCATTTTAGAGAGAGATAGGCAGATTAATTATGTTTCTCTTGTTTAGACAGAAATCTTCCTACTCAACTACTTGCGACTTCAGGTTACATACTACTACAACAATGACCTTACAACCATCTCGGCGGCTTGACTAACTACAAGGCAGGGCAACTAAGCAACTAGAAGGAAGCTTATCTACAATGACTACATCGACTTGACCTATAACTACGCTACAGTCACCGGGACGAACTACAGTAGCGACCTAAGCAAGCACACAACGAGCAATGAGCCGTTGGCCGCCATCCAGAAGATCTACAACTAGACGACTACTTCAACAAGGCAAAAGCAACACAATCAAAGGCGACCTACCAACATAAGCAAAGGCGGCCTAGCTACACTGAGCACCACGAGCCGGACTGCATCAACAGAGAGCTCTCTACAACGCAAATCTACACGGCAACAATTACGACCCGCATCCAATACGAGCTAGTGTTCGGATGCAACCCAAACTATGACTCCATCAGCAACGCTTCTCCAGATAACGAGCTCACAGTGGCTGACGGTCTTACGAGCACTTGCATGCAAGCTCTCAGCAACCTCTACCTCTACACAATGCCAAACAAAGCTACCCAAGTCCGAGACTCAATAGCAAGCAGACAACTCTTACATATTCCCCTCACATGCATGCAACCAGCTCCAGCAGTGCTCAAGCAACCCATCACCAACGAACGGCTAGCAAAGAGACTCCGTTGTCGATGGCTCCTATCAACAACAATGGTGACTCACTTTGATGGACCGCTCCACGCCACCGCACCGACCTACAACACTTAAAAACAGCCAGCAAATCTGGCGACACAAAAAGCTTCATGGACAGAATCTTTCCCACGATCAGAATCTGCATCTCAAAAGATTCTAGTAGATTTTGAAGGATCTTATCAACAAGAGGTTGGCTTTCCTTGTGCCACATGGCAACCCAATTCACTCTACCACGTGTCATCCTATCTTGTGACATAAGTAACTCCACCACATCATCATAGTTATCTGCCACATCATCATATTTGACCTGAGTGCCATGCCATCGTATATGAAGGCTTAGCACAATAGCCTCTAGCTCAGCTGCCATGTCACCACATTGACTCAGCTACCATATCAGCATCACAGGTTACAATGCCACCTTATCATACACATCATTACCACATCAACCCTATGCCATGTCAGCATCTTAGTCAATAGTGCCATGTCACCTTGCCATGTCATCATGCCATCTCATCTACCATGTGGCACACAGCTACCCCTTGAAGGGCACAATAATCTCTTCACAAGAACTTCCATGTGCACCTAGTTGCCATATCACATTGTGCTCCACAGGAACACACCTTGCTAGGCACACTTTTTTATTTTGCATTTGAATTCATCTGTCCCCATCGCTTTCAGCCTTTTTTTCCCTCCATCTAGATCAAGCTTTATCTCTTTATCTAGGAAGAATTTGAGGGTACTCCAAAAAGGAAAACCGATCGTTTTTAAATGCTCTATATGCTTATCACATCACATTCTATTTTTAATGCTTGTATCAAAAACTTTTTAGCCTCAAAATCAAATTCACTTCTTGCACATGTTTAAGCCTCTTCATCGATGCATTTGACCCCGCACTTAAAAGGAATAAAAGAAAAACAAACTATTTACTGCTTTTCATCGTTCAATGGTTAGTGTAGCTCTAGATTAGCATAGATTAGTTTGCCATAGAGGAGATAACTCCAAAGCAGCCAATTGAAGCCATGCCTAAAAATTCTCGACTAGTTCCTACTCGGAGTCATTCTCTTCGCTCACATGCGGTTTCACATCAACAGATGTCCTGAAACCTGACAGTCTACACATAAGTGAGTATTCAGAGATATTGGCAGATTGTTCAGTGGGTGGATAGCACATCATTTCATTTTACAGTCACATGACTTCATTGTTAAGCCTTATTGTGTGTATCAAAGAATTTCACTTGATGGGGTGTATCGATGACATTTACATTAATACCCATCCATAGCAATGTTTCTGTAGCGTAACCCATTTGGTGAAGTGCTACCATCCATCCATCATTCAATAAGTTTCTTAGCATATTGTCTATCAGGTGGGGATGCTTCGGTCGATAGTCTTGCATTGCTGCATTTAGTTTAGCTATTTCTTCCTCAATGTCCAGAAGCTTTATAGGAATTTCAAATAGAGGACCACCACCCCTTGATAAGAAACAAATCAAGAAAGAATGCAAGACTTGAATGGCGGTGCCATCTATGACAGTATATTCATGGCGTTAAACTGTACCATGATATAGTTTTGAAAGGGTGTACCCCATGTCAATCTTGCATATAAGGGATCCCTTTGTGCTTCTATCATGAACATGACCAAAGTTGATCTTTTCTTATCACCCAAAGGACCTTCTATGATAAACCGTATGAGAACAACTATCCTTGACACTGAAAGGTCTTGTAACTCATCCATTAAAAATATACATGGCTTCTCCCAAGCATCTATCGTCATTGCCATGACATGCTTTGTATCAATTCCATTGATGTGTATAGAATTTTGTATCTTCCTCTAATAACAAGATATTACAGGAGAAGCTAAAAGCAAAAAGAGTTGCTATACTTCTCAAGGTGTGCTCCAAGATCTTCTTCTTGATGTCTCTATACTCTATCTCTATGACCTTTGGCAAATTTTCTCTAAGATCCTTTGTTGGTGTGCCGTCACTATCCATTGTACTCAACCAGTTTCTAAGCCATGTCTTGTCAAGCATTTGACCAAGGCCAAGTGTTTTTTCATGATCCACATTTATTGTTTTACTGGCTAACTGCTCATCTAAAGTTATAAAAATTAGTAATGCTGAGAGAGCAGCTTCAATTTTTAACCATTTTGGTGACCATTTCATCCAAGTTGCTATGCTTGCTCTTTTTTTCAAAGAAGCACTCACCATTAAGCATCTTCAAGCATATCTACTTTGTTATTTTATCCAGAATAAACCTTAGTGGTCTCTGCCAAATGACAGACATTTGTTTAATTACTGCTTTCTTCTGAGTCACCATATGCTTTGGTGCCTCATAGGATAACTTCCCTGTTCATATGATTTTCAAACATCCATGATGCACAGGAAGGTTGAATCCTCGCAAAACACAATGCAAGTATAATCACTATAGCTATTAATGACCATCCTCAGATCATTGGCACTTGGCTGTGTACCGTTTACTACGCTCTTCAAGCATCAATAAACGCGAACAATCTTTGCCATGTACTTAGCTGTAGGTCTCTTTCCTTTAGTGTTTGTGGCTTGCCACATTCGATCCATAACTCCCTTACCTTTACTAGGATCTCAGAAAGACTTGACCATTTCTTCTTCATAAAAGGTAGCAAATTCAATCTTTCTGATTCAAGAATGTTCTTAGAGTCATCTTTAAATAGGCATATGTAAGAGATGACATTTGCAAACTTTTCCATGTACTCAAAATGTGGAAAGTTTCCATTTCATTCCTCTACTGGGGCAATCTTGCAAGCCTCACAAAAGTGCTGCCCAGCAATGGGCTCGAACTTACATCTCTCTAAGAACCTATTCTTTGCTATCATTGATTTCTTTGAAAGGTCACTCCCGTATCTTCTCTCATACAAACCAGTTGGACGAAATCCAGATTTTAAAATTTGACATCTGGCAATTGAGGATCATCTTCTTGATGTATCTTAAATGACATGGGATGTAGAATTATATTACCAGAAAATGGCAATTTAGTGGCCCTCATATCTTTATACAATTTGTTGCAAATTCCTCATCAAGCTTTCGCTGATTGATGAACAAGGAAGTATGATCATTGGTGTGATCACGATGCATTGAGATGATCCCCAAATATATCCTTTGTCTTCAGGAGGGTGTAAGATTTTCACACCCACTAGTAAAGATTCATATGCTTCATTAGCATCCTCTTCATCACTATCCAACTCCTCGCTTACTTGTAGATAAGCTACACTTGAATGATTTGCACGTGGCATTGGAGTTATTTTGCCTTTTTTTCTTTGAATAGCGGTGGAAGGCGAATCAATATTAGGATGACTCCTTCAAGTTCTTGTTGTTGCAGTCGAAGATGATAGAGATATTGTTGGTGGCATACTTGTTGCAACTTGAGATGTTGTGAGGGGTTCTCCTTCAGCATGAGATACTATTGGTGGCACAATTGCTGCATCTACAACAATGTTCAGTAATGCATCCCATATTTTTTTCAATAATCCCAAGGTTGGAAGTATTTCTTGAGATCCTTAAGCTAAGTGTGAGTCTGGTATAGCCTTCACGAAGTACTTCTTATGGCTAACTCGTAGAGTATAGAGTAGAAATTCATTATTCTTGTCTGTGCACATAACTTTCATCAAACCATTTTCTTGAATATCTATTTTTGTGATCATGCCAATAGTCCTTATTGCCTCTATACTAAATTTTAAGATTGACACATGTTGCTCAATAACCAACAAAAAACACTGTGCTTTTTTCCCTGCTGTGAAGTACCGGCCATAATCGATGTATCTCTCAATGACCCTCACCTTGGGAGCCACAGATTGTACCATGATTTGCTTGTTAATTACCTTGAGAGCCACAAAATTTGCCATGATTTCTTGCAAATTTATATCTGGTTACATTAGAACTTATTTCATGGAGATGTAAAAAAGCACATTGAGATATAAAAAAGCGAGTGTCTAACTATCTAAAAATGTGTGTGTAACTACCTAAGTCTTTTGGAGTCAAAAATCCCTCCATAGTACTACTAACCAAAGCGTAACAACTACCCTAACAATAACTCTATGACGATAGCATCCATAGCATCCATGGCATCAAGATTTAAAAAATTCCACAAAAAGTGTCAAGTAAACATATACATTTCCAATTCTAAGTGCTTTTTCTTCAGTTTAATATTTTTCCAACTTTGAATTTTCTCCACTTTAATATTTCCTTTTTTATAAATTTCAAGGAAGGCTAATAATAGAGAGAGAGAGAGAGAGAGAGAGAGAGAGAGAGAGAGAGAGAGAGAGAGAGAGAGGGGGGGGGGGGGGGAGATGTATATTTTACTTTTTCTTCACTTTGAAAATTTTGTTTAATATTTGATTTAACTAGAAAATAAAATTGCCTTAATTTAATAAGAGATTAAAAGAAAAAAAACATAAACATTCCACCTTCTTTTTCTTCAATCATCCTGTTGCGCAATATGTGATGATTATGGTGGTTATGTTATTTCTAACATGTGATTCTATTGTATCTTTGTTTATCACGATACTCTCTCTCTCTCTCTCTCCCATCTTATCTCGCATAAAATGTGAATAATGTTTAATTCAAACACCTTAATAAAAAATTTGTTATGAATGATTGAGAAAAGAAGTGGGATTTGGGGCTACGCCCTCGAATGCATTATACGCCATGAATTTGCAGTGTACAATAGAAGGGATAGAAGAAATACAAACCATCAAAGTACTCATTGTACTGCAAGTAGTTTAAGGGTGTATATATGCTAAAGAGGATTTAACACCCATCAAGCACCATAGGTAGAGAAGAATATTATTTTAACTAAGTGTGCCACAACATGTATACATGCTTTACAAAGTTAAATATTTGAATTTGAAACCAAGGTAATTTATATATATATGTTTTTTCTCAATTGTATCTACACCATCAGCACTTATGGCACAAGGACCACCATGACTACAATGCTACTTAAAATTGAGTTTTAGACAACAAGCTAGATGTTTGCCTTTCAATACATAAACTGTTCCGATAGATTGATATGTTTATCTTGTGAGACAACTATTAATAAACACCGTATCAACTTGAGTTTGAATTTGATGAATAAAAAGTGAAGTTGTGCTTTTGTTTATAGTTAGAACAAGTTTGAAGCTTGATCGCTATGCTAGAAGTTATTCTAGAATATTCTCAAAACTACATTGATGAGAGTTTGAAGTAGTAAAGAGGAGACTCTATGGTTTAGGAGGGACGAAGATTTATAATATCTAAGTTCAAGACTCTATACTATTAATGGTCCACACTAATAATATCAAATTATTAGTCATAGGGACTCTATACTATTAATGGTCTACACTCTAGCCTCATGTGACATGTCATAGGGACCCATAGGCTCCATGCTCACTTTCATCTATCTCCTCTTTGCCTGTCTTAGTGCACAAAATCAACAAGGTAATGCACAAAACACTCAAGTGTCCTCCAAACAACAAAAAGAAAGACCCATAACAACTCAGTTCAAATGAGAGTTCAACATGATGGAATTCTACCATTCTAGCTATACTTTTAATATTATTCAACACAAATAAATTATTAATTGGACTCTAACTTTGCAAAAGGATGGAAACCATTGGGTTTAGGACTTGTGCAAATTTTGAGCCTGATCGGACACATGGACATGCAAATCCTAATGACCCATTCCTTATTTTGCTCCTTCACTGATGCAACGAGGTGCATAGGATGAAAATGGGCCCTTTGACCTCACCATGCGCACATTCGATGTCGGATGGGCCTCAAACTTTGTAAGGGCATAGAAACCATTGGGATTAGCACCTGTGAAAATTTTGAGCCCGCCGATCGGACACATCGACGTGCAAATTCTAATGACCCATTCCATATTTTGCTCCTTCACAGATGCAAGTGCATCAAGTGAAAATGGGCCCTTTGACCTCGCTGTGTGCACATACGGTGTCGGATGGGACTCAGACTTGGGACTTAGACTTTGCAAGAGAATGGAAACCATAGGGTTTAGGATGTGTGCAAACTTTGAGCTCGATCGAACACATGGACATGTAAATCCTAATGATCCACTCCATATTTTCCTCCTCTACAGATGCAATGAGGTGCATAGGGCGAAAATGGGCCCTCTGACCTGGTTGTGCCCACATACAATGTTGGATGGGACTCAAACTTTGCAAGAGCATGGAAACCATAGGGTTTAGGATGTGCAAATTCTGAGCCCGAATTCTGAGCCCGACTGGACACATGGACATGCAAATCCTAATGACCCATTCCATATTTTGCTCCTTTAGAGATGCAACGAGGTGCATAGAGTGAAAATGGGCGCTCTGACCTTGCCGTGCCCACATAGGGTGTCGGATGGGACTCAAACATGGCAAGAGCATGTAAACCATTGGGTTTAGGACTTGTGGAAATTTTGAGGCCGATCGGACACATGGACGTGCAAATCCTAATGACCCATTCCATATTTTGCTCCTTCACAAATGTAACGAGGTGCATAGGGTGAAAATGGGCCCTCTGACATCGCCATGCCTACATACAGTGTTAGATGGGACTCAAACTTTGTAAGAGCATCGAAACCATAGGGTTTCGGACCTCTACAAACTTTGAGGCCGATTGGACACATGGACATGCAAATCCTAATGACCGATTCCTTATTTTGCTCCTTCACAGATGCAACGAGGTGCATAGGGTGAAAATGGGCCCTTTGACCTCGCCGTGCCCACATACGGTGCCAGATGTGACTCAAACTTTGTAAGAGCATGGAACCGATAGGGTTTAGGACCTGTGCAAATTTTTAGCTCGATTAGACACATGGACATGACAATCCTAATGACCCATTCCATATTTTGCTCCTTCACTGATGCAACAAGGTGCATAGGGTGAAAATAGGCCATCTGATCTCGCTGTGCCCAGATACGGTGTTAGATGGGATGCAAACTTTGCAAGAGCATGGAAACCATAGGTTTTAGGACCTATACAAACTTTCAACCCGACCAGACACATGTATATGAAAACCCTAATCACCCATTCCTTATTTCGCTCCTTCACAAATGCAACGAGGTCCATAGATTCCAAATAGACCCTCTGGGCTTGCCGTGCCTACATAAAGTGTCGGATGGGACTCAAACTTTGCAAGACCATGGAAAACATTGGGTTTAGGACTTGTGAAAATTTTGATCCCGATCGGACACATGGACATGCAAATCCTAATGACCAATACCTGATTTTGCTCCTTCACTGATCCAACAAGGTGCATAGAGTGAAAAAGGGCCCTCTGACCTCGCCATTACCACATCTAGTGTTGAATGGAACTCAAAACTTGCAAGAGAATGGAAATAATAAAGTTTAAGATCTATACAAACATGGACATGCAATTCCTAATGACCAATTCCTTATTTTGCTCCTTCACAGATGCAACAAGGTGAATAGATTGAAAATGGGCCCTTTGACCTCGCCGTGCCCACATAAATTGTTGGATGGCATTCAAACTTTGCAAGGGCATGGAAAAAATTGGGTTTATCACCTGTGCAAATTTTGAGCCCGATCGGACACATGGACATGCAAATTCTCATGACCAATACCGTATTTTGCTCCTTCACTGATGCAATGAAGTGCATAGAGTGAAAATGGGCCCTTTCAACTCACCATGCCCACATCCGATGTTGGATGGGACCAAACTTTGCAAGAGCATGGAAACCATTGGTTTTAGGACTTGTGGAAATTTTAAGCTCGATCGGACACATGGGCATGCGAATCCTAATGACCCATTTCTTATTTTTCTCCTTCATAGATGCAACAAGGTGCATAGAGTGAAAATGGGCGCTCTGACCTCACCGTGCCCACATCTTGTGTTGTATGGGACTCAAAGTTTGCAAGAGCATGGAAACCATAGGGTTTAGGACTTGTACAAATTTTGAGCCCGATCGAACACATGGACATGCAAATCCCAATGACCCATTCCGTTTTTCGCTCCTTCATAGATGCAACGAGGTGCATAGGGTGAAAATGGGCCCTTTGACCTTGCCGTGCCCACATACGGTGTTAGTTGGGACTCAAACTTTGCAAGAGAATAGACACCATAAGGTTTAGGAGCTCTGCAAATTTTGAGCCAGATGGAATGTGAAGAGAGTGGGAGAGAAGTAAGGAGTCTCACTTGCAGCTTTCTCACAGACACAATGGGGGAACACACACAAAGGTGGACGTTGAAAACAAATTTCCTCCTCTTAGTTGTGAAAGCCAAAAGAACTCTCTCTCTTAGTATAAAAGGAATGGATGAACCCTATATGTGGGTCTCAAACCAAACTCACCTATCCTAGGTGGCATACTAAATGAGCCACTAACTAGAGTACATAAAGATAGCTGTCATCTAGCTATTATTCATGGGCGGTGTACCAACCGCATCTGCAACTAACAAGTTGGTGACATAAATGCACAACGGTCACCCTGGCATATCATGAGTGGAGCTCGATATCTCACATGGAACACATGCACATACAAATCCCAATGACCCACTCCATAGATGCAACGAGGTGCATAGGGTGAAAATGGGCCTTCTAACCTCGCCATGCCCACGTACAGTGTCGGATGTGACTCAAACTCTGCAAGAGCATGGAAAGCATAGGATTTAGGACCTATGCAAATTTTGAGCCCAATTAGACACATGGACATGCGAACACTAATGACCAATACCTTATTTTACTCCATTGATGCAACAGGGTGCATAGAGTGAAAATGGGACCTCTGACCTCACCGTGCCCACATCCAGTGTCGGATGGGACTCAAACTTTACAAGTGCATGGAAACCATTGGGTGTAGGACGTGTGCAAATTTTGAGCTTGATCGGACACATGGACATGCAAATCATAATGACCCATTCATTATTGTTCTCCTTCACAGATGCAACGAAGTGCATAGAGCCAAAATGGGCCCTCTGACCTACACCACGCCAATACTCGGTGTCGGATGGGACTAAAACTTTGCAAGAGAATTGAAACCATAGGGTTTAGAACCTATGCAAATTTTGAGCCCGATCTAACACACCGACATGCAAATCCTAATGACCGTTTCCTTATTTTGCTCCTTCACTGATGCAACGAGGTGCATACAGTGAAAATGGCCCATTTGACCTCGCCATGCCCACATCCAGTGTCAGATCGAACTCAAACTTTGCAAGAGCATGGAAACCATAGGGTTTAGGACTTGTGCAAATTTTAAGCCCAATCGAACACATGGACATGCAAATCCCAATGACCTGTTCCTTATTTTGCTCCTTCACAGATGCAACGAGGTGCATGGGGTGAAAATGGACCCTCTGACATCGCCGTGCAGTGTAGGATGGGAGTCAAACTTTGCATGAGCATAGAAACCATAGGGTTTAGCACGTGTGCAAATTTTGAGCCCGATGGGACACATGCACATGCAAATCCCAATGACCCATTCCTTATTTTGCTCCTTCACAAATGTAACGAGGTGCATAGGGTGAAAATGGGACTTATAACCTCGCCGTGCCCACATATGGTGTCGAATGTGACTTAGACTTTGCAAGAGGAAGGAGAGCATAGGGGTTAGGACATGTGCAAATTTTGAGCCTGATCAGACAAATGAACATGGAAATATTAATGATCAATATCTTATTTTGCTCCTTCATTCATGCAACTAGGTGCATAGAGTGAAAATGGGCCCTCTGACCTTGGCATGCCCACATCTCGGTGTCGGATAGGACTCAAACTTTGCAAGAGCATGGAAGCCATTGGATTTAGGACTTGTGCAAATTTTGAACCCGATCGGACACATGAACATGCAAATCTTAAGGACCCATTCCTTATTTTGCTCCTTCACTGATGCAACGAGGTGCATAGAGTGACAATGGGCCCTCTGACCTCCCCGTGCCCACATTCGATCTTCGATGGGACTCAAAGTATGCAAGAGCATAGAAACCATAGGGTTTAGGACCTATGCAAATTTTGAGCCCAATCAAACACATGGACATGCAAATCCTAATGACCCATTCCTTATTTTGCTCCTTCACGGATGCAACCAGCTGCATAGGGTGAAAATGGACCTTCTGACCTCGCAGTGATGACGTATGCTACCGGATGGGACTGAGACTTTGCAAGAGCATGGAAACCATAGGGTTTAGGACCTATGAAAATTTTGAGCCTGATTGAACACATGGACATGCAAATCCTAATGATCCATTCCATATTTTGCTCCTTCATAGATGCAACGAGGTGCATAGGGTGAAAATGGGCAGTCTAACCTCGCCGTGCCGACATGGGGTGTCGGATGGGACTCAAACTTTAAAGAGCATGGAAACCATAGAGTTTAGGACTTGTGCAAATGTTGAGCTAATCGGACACATGGACATGCAAATCCTAATGACCCATTCCTTAGTTTGCTCCTTCACTTATGCAACGAGGTGCATAGAGTGAAAATGGGCCCTCTGACCTCGCCCTACCCACATCCCGTGTCGTATGGGAATCAAACTTTGGAAGAACTTGGAAACCATAGGGTTTAGGACCTGCACAAATTTTGAGCCTACTAATCAGACACATGCACATGCAAATCCTAATGGCCCATTCCTTATTTTGCTCTTTCACTGATCCAACAAGGCGCATAGAGTCAAAATGGGCTCTCTGACCTATGCCACGCCAACATTCGATGTCAGATGGGACATGTCAGATGGGACTCAAACATTGCAAGAGCATGCAAACCATTAGGTTTAGGACCTATGCAAATTTTGGGCCCGATCGGACACATGGACATGCAAATCCTAATGACCCATTCCTTATTTTGCTCCTTCACTAATGTAAAGAGGTGCATAGAGTGAAAACAGGGCCTCTGACCTCGCTGTGCCCACATCCTATGTCAGATGGCACTCAAACTTTGCAAGAGCATGAAAACTGTAGGGATTAGGACCTTGCAAATGTTGAGCCCGATTGGACACATGGACATGTAGGTCCTAATGACCCATTCCTTATTTTGCTGCTTCATAGATGCAACGAGGTGCATAGGGTGAAAATGGGTCCCTCTCACGTCATTGTACCCACATCTGGTGTCGGATGGGACTCAAACTTTGCAAGAGCATGGAAACAAAAGGGTTTAAGACCTGTGCAAATTTTGAGCCTAATTGGACACATGGATATGCAAATCCTAATGACCCATTCCTTATTTTGCTCCTTCATAGAAGCAAGGAGGTGCATAGAGTGAAAATGGGCCCTCTTACCTCGTTATGCCCACATCTGGTGTCAGATAGGACTCAAACTTTGCAAGAGCATGGAGACCATTTGTTTTAGGACCTGCTCAAGTTTTGATTCCGATCGCATAGATGGACATGCAAATCCTAATGACCCATTCCATATTTTGCTCGCTCACAGATGCAACGAGCTGCATAGGGTGAAAATGGGCCCTCTGATCTCATCCTGCCCACATACAGTGTCGAATGGGACTCAAACTTTGCAAGAGCATGGAAACCAATGGGTTTAGGACTTGTGTAAATTTTGAGCCCGCCGATCAGACACATGGATATGCAAATCTCAATGACCCATTCGTTATTTTGCTCCTTCACAGATGCAACGAGCTGCATAGGGTGAAAATGAGCCCTCTGCCTAGCCCTGCCCACATTCGGTGTCGGATGGGACTCAAACTTTGCAAGACCATGTGCACCATAGGGTTTAGGACCTATGCAAATCCTAATGACCCATTCCATATTTTGCCCCTTCAGAGATGCAGTGAGGTGCATAGGGTGGAAATGGGCCCACTGACCTCGCCGTGCCCACATACGGTGTCAGATGGGACTCAAAATTTTCAAGACCATGGAGACCATAGGGTTTAGGACTTGTACAAATTTTGAGCCTGATCGAACACATGGACATGCAAATTCTAAAGACCCATTCTTATTTTGCCCCTTCATAGATGCAACGAGGTGCATAGAGAGAAAATGGGCCTCTGACCTCGCCATGCCCACATATGGTGTCGAATGGGATTGAAACTTTGGAAGAGCATGGAAAAAATTGGGTGTAGGA
The DNA here is from genome assembly GCF_047967505.1 of Dipteris shenzhenensis. Taxonomy (NCBI): domain Eukaryota; kingdom Viridiplantae; phylum Streptophyta; class Polypodiopsida; order Gleicheniales; family Dipteridaceae; genus Dipteris; species Dipteris shenzhenensis. The sequence continues at coordinate 16,919,726 of NC_141620.1, read as the reverse complement.
CCTTTGCATATTTTGAGCCCAATCAGACACATGGACATGAAATCCTAATGACCCATTCCTTATTTTGCTCCTTCACAGATGCAACGAGATGCATAGAGTGAAAATGGGCCCTCTGACCTCGTCGTGCTTACATATGGTGTCGAATGGGACTCAAACTTTATAAGAGCATGGAAACCATTGGGTTTAGGACTTGTACAAATTTTGAGCCTGATCAGACAGATCCACATGGAAATCCTAATGACCCATTTCATATTTTGCTCTTCAATGGATGCAATGAGGAGCATAAGGGAAAATGGGCCCTCTGACCTCACTGTGCACATATACGGTGTCAGATGGGACTCATACTTTGCAAGAGCATGGAAACCATAGGGTTTGGGACATGTGCAAACTTTGAACTCAATCGAACACATGGACATGCAAATCCTAATGGTCCACTCCATATTTTCCTTCTTCACAGTTGCAATGAGGTGCATAGGGCGAAAATGGGCCCTCTGACCTCGTTGTGCCCACATACAGCGTTGGACGGGACTAAGACTTTGCAAGAGCATGGAAACCATAGGGTTTAGGACTTTTGCAAATTTTGAGCCTGATTGGACACATGGACATGCAAATCCTAATGACCCATTCCATATTTTGCTCCTTAAGAGATGCAACGAGGTGCATAGGGTGAAAATGGGCCCCTGTGCCCACATACGGTGTTGGATGGGACTAAAACATTGCAAGAGCATGTAAACCATTGGGTGTTAGGACTTGCAAAAATTCTGAGGCCGATCAGACACATGGACATGCAAATCCTAATGACCCATTCCATAATTTGTTCCTTCACAGATGCAACGAGGTGCATAGGGTGAAAATGGGCCCTCTGACCTCGCCGTGCCAACATACGATGTCGAATGGGACTGAAACTTTGCAAGAGCATGAGAACCATAGGGTTTAGGACCTGTATAGACTTTGAGCCCAATCAGACACATGCACATGTAAATTCTAATGACCGATTCCTTATTTTGCTCCTTGATAGATGCAACAAGGTGCATAGGGTGAAAATGGGCCATTTGACCTCACTGTGCCCACATACACTACCGAATGGGACTCAAACTTTGTAAGAACATGGAACCCTTAGGGTTTAGGACCTATGCAAATTTTGAGCTCGATCGGACACATGGACATGACAATCCTAATGACCCATTCCATATTTTGCTCCTTCACTGATGCAACAAGGTGCATAGGGTGAAAATAGGCCCTCTGACCTCGTTGTGCCCACATGCAGTGTCAGATGGGACTCAAACTTTGCAAGAGCATGGAAACTATGGGGTTTAGGACCTTTACAAACTTTTAGCCTGATCGGACACATGGATATGAAAATCCTAATCACCCATTCCTTATTTTGCTCCTTCACAGATGCAACGAGGTGCATAGATTCAAAATAGGCCCTTTGGCCTTGCATTGCAACAGAAACTATTGGATGGGACTCAAACTTTGCAACAACATAAAAAACATTGGTTTTAAGACGTGTGAAAATTTTGAGCCCGATCAGACACATGGACATGCAAATCCTAATGACCAATACTTGATTTTGCTCCTTCACTGATGCAACGAGGTGCATGGAGTGAAAAAGGGCCATCTCACCTCGCCATGCCCACATCCAGTGTCGGATGGAACTGAAACTTTGCAAGAGAATGGAAACCATAAAGTTCAGGATCTCTACAAACTTTGAGCCCCTGATCAGACACATGGACATGCAAACCCTAATGACTGTTAAATGACACGGTGCAGCAGAATAGAAACTGAACAAAGAATAGAGAGTACATAACAAACTGGAGAGGAATAAACTTTTCCTTCAATATTGATGTAGTACAGATGATGGCTCCATCCACCCGTGCACTCCCACAGTGGAGCTTAGATGGCGATCTAGACAGATACTAGGTGAAGAGCTACTAGCTGGAAGATCTGATTTGATCTGAATTGTTAGATATGCTCAATGCCCCACTATCTCGGTATCCACCAGTGGTCCATGGTGCTCAAGTTGTAAGGCCCCCATATGAGGAGAAGCCATGTGTGAGCTCAAGACACTGGATGGATCCTAACTTGCATGTCAGATGAGGTCTATCAATGAGACTGTTGATGGTAGAAAGGTGATTGTGTGGGAGCCCCTTATTCTTGTTGGAAAATATTCAGTGAATATTTCTTGAATATTCCATGGATGACTAGTCGGTTCCATCGACTAGGTCGACTGGTCGACTCCACTGACTACGTTGTTCCGACTATTGCCCTCATAGCTTTAAAGAGGCAACCTCCCTAGTCCATTGTATTAGATCAACTCAGATCAAATCAAATCTTTCAGCTAGTAGCTCTTCACCTAGTATTTGTCTAGATCACCATTTAAGCTCCACTGTGGGAGCACATGGGTGGACAGAGCCATCATCTGTACTACACCAGTATTGAAGGAAAATTTTATTCATCTCCAGTTTGTTATGTAGTCTCTATTCTTTGTTCAATTTCTGTTCTACTACGCCGTGTAATTCAACATGGTATCAGAGCCCAAGTGGCTCTAAGGATCAAAGAATAGAAGAGAAGCGAGGGCTTCAACAACATACAGAGTGATGGCAATAGGAAGCAGCTCCACAGGAAGCAGCTCGAGTTCATCAGCTACTGCTGCACCAACAGTCCAGGCATTAAGGATTCACCCACCAACCTTCACTGAAGGCAAGCTATATGGTAGGATCTAAACTCTTTGGAAGTTTAAAATTACTACTATTCTGGATTCATATGAGCTTCTAGAGACAGTACTGGGGACTGACCCAGAACCACAAGGAACCCCCGACCCAACAAATTCGAGGAGTATGATACCTCCTAATGCCAACCTTCTACGAGCTTGGAAATGCAGGAATGCAGATGCTTTATTTTCCTTGGTTATGTTTTGACCTTGATTCAGCATACATCTAAGGCAACTGTGGCCTGGAACATATTGAAGAGTTAGTATGAGATGCGGAATCACACAAGGATCGAGAACCTGGAGAATCAGCTTGCAACTGAGAAGTTTAATGAAGGAGAGACAGTGGAGGTGTTCATAACTTGAATCAAAATTCTGCGTGACCAAATGGCTGGTGCTGGGATACAAAAGACTAGTGAAGAGCTAGCTCGACGGTGTCTCCGGATATGTCCACCAAGGTTTGATGGATTGGTAACAGTGCTTAACACTTAGGTGAGACCCCAGCCATTGTCATTTGAGGAGTTCCTATGCTTTACTTATGGAGGAGGAGGAATTGAGGCTTAAAGCTCGAGATGGAGGCAACAATGGGGATGATGCTTTCTCTACCACTGCAAAAGGAAAAGGTGGTTCTTCCACCAAAGGTGAGCCCTCTACTAGTGGTGACAAAAAGAAGAAGGGCGGCAAGAAGAAGTTTCAAGGAGAATGCTTCTACTACAAAAAGAAGGACCATATGATCGCAGATTACTGAGTCAAGAAAGTAGATGAAAAGAATGGTATCCTGAAGAAGACAAATAAGGGGAAAGAGACAGCTAACATAGGGGAAGTAGAGTTGGATCTATTTCTGGCCTTTGAGGAAGAGTGTTCCTCAGTTCAAGAAGATTCAACCACTGATTCATGGGTGTTGGATAGTGGTGTCTCCTATCACATGACCTGCAAGAAGGGTCTATATTGTTTCATGCAGCCTCTATAGGAACCCATCACCATGACAGTTGGTAATAATGCAAAATGCACTATTGAGGGTACAGGTATGGTTTCATTTGTTTCTATAAATGGAGATGTTAAGAAACTATTAATGTGCTGTATGTTCCACAAATCAAGAGAAATTCGCTATCAGTTGCTTCCATAACTAACCTTGACCATGAGCTAAGGTTCAACAAGACAGGAGCAAAAATTCTGGATAGTGCACGCAATCTTGTTGGCACAGGAGTAAGGAGGAGCAACCTGTATGATCTAAGTGATTTTAGAGCCACCGCTGGAGTGGGCACAAGTAGACTTTGGCATGAAAGATTCGGCCACATCAGATTTGCAGTGCTGAAGGAGATGCAGAAGAAAGGTATGGTTGCTCACTTACCTGCAGTCGCAAAAATCAAAGAACCATGTGAAGCTTGCATGATGGGCAAGCAACAAAACAAGGCATTTTCACAAGAAAGCAAGAATAGAGCAAACGCTCCTTTAGAGTTGGTGCATGTTGACTTGTGCGGTAAGATGCCTACACAAGCCTTGGGGGGATCTTCCTATTTTTTATTGATTGTCGATGACTGTAGTAGGAAGATGTGGGTGTACTTTCTTTGCAAAAAGGCTCAAGCTTTTGGTAAATTTAAAGAATGGCTATAGCTTGTTGAAAATGAAACAGGGAGAAAAGTGAAGAAAATCAGATCGGATGGTGGTGGTGAGTTTGTTTCTACAGAGTTTGGAGATTTTTGCAAGAGCAAAGGGATCAAGCGACAAATGACGACACCACATATGCCTCAGCAAAATTTGGTTGTGATCGCCATCTAAGCTCCACTGTGGGAGCACACGGGTGGATGGAGCCATCATCTGTACTACACTAGTATTTAAGGAAAAAAATTTCATCTCCAGTTTGTTGTGTAGTCTCTATTCTTTGTTGAGTTTTTGTTCCACTGTGCCATGTAATTTAACAATGACCAATCGTTTATTTTGCTCCTTCACAGATGCAACGAGGTCAACAGCATGGAAACCATAGGGTTTCAGATTCATGCAAATTTTGAGGCCGATTGGACACATTGACATGCAAATCCCAATGACCCGTTCCTTATTTTTCTCCTTCACAGATGCAACGAGGTGCATGGGGTGAAAAAGGGCCCTTTGACCTCACCGTACCCACATCCGGTATCAAATGGGACTCAAAACTTGCAAGAGCATGGAAACCAAATGGTTTAGGAGCTATGCAAATTCTGAGGCTGATCGGACAAATGGACATGCTCCTTCAGAGATGCAATGAGGTGCATAGGGTGAAAATGGACCCTCTGACCTCGTCGTGCCCACATATGGTGTCAGATGGGACTCAAACTTTTCAAGACCATGAAAACCATAGGGTTAAGGATCTGTGAAAATTATGAGCCCTATCCAACACATACACATGAGAATTCTAATGACCCATTCCTTATTTTACTCCTTCATTGATGCAATGAGGTGCATAGAGAGAAAATGGGACCTCTGACCTCACCATGCCCACATACGGTGTGGGATGGGACTCAAACTTTGCAAGAGCATTGAGAACATAGGGTTTAGGACCTCTATAAATTTTGAGCCCAATTGGACACATGGACATTAAATCCTAATGGCCTATTCCTTATTTTGCTCCTTCATAGATGCAACAAGGTGCATAGAGTGAAAATGGGCCCTCAGAGCTTGCCGTGCCCACATATGGTGTCAGATGGGACTCAAACTTTGCAAGAGCATGCAAACCGTAAGGTTTAGGGCCTATGAAAAGGTTTCATTACTCAAACATTGCAAGAGCATGGAAATCATAGGGTTTTGGATTTGTGCACATTTTCAGGCCGATTGGACACATGGACATGCAATCCCAATGACCCGTTCCTTATTTTTCTCCTTCATAGATGCAACGAGGTGCATAGGGTGAAAATGGGCCCTTTGACCTTGCCGTACCCACATCTGGTGTCGAATGGGACTTAAACTTTGCAAGAGCATGGAAACCAAAGGGTTTAGCATCTGTGCAAATTCTGAGCCTAATCGGACAAATGGACATGCTCCTTCAAAGATGCAACAAGGTGCATACGGTGAAAATGGGCCCTCTAACCTCGCCATGCCTACATACGGTGTTGGATGGGACTCAAAATTTTCAAGACCATGAAAACAATAGGGTTTAGGAGCTGTGCAAATTTTGAGCCCGATCAAACACATAGACATGGAAATTCTAATGACCCATTCCTTATTTTGCTCCTTCACTCATGCAATGAGGTGCATAGAGAGAAAATAGGCCCTCTGACCTCACCGTGCCCACATATAGTGTGGGATGGGACTCAAACTTTGCAAGAGCATGGAAAACATAGGGTTTAGCACCTTTTTAAATTTTGAGCCCAATCGGACACATGGACATGAAATCCTAATGACCCATTCCTTATTTTGCTCCTTCACAGATGCAACGAGGTGCATAGAGTGAAAATGGGCCCTTTGACCTCACCGTGCCCACATATGGTGTTGGATGGGACTCAAAGTTTGCAAGAGCATGGAAATCATAGGGTTTATGACCTGTGTAAATTTTCAGCTCGATCAAGCACATGGACATGCAAATCTTAAAGACCCATTCCATATTTTGCTCATTCACAGATGCAATGAGGTGCATAGGGTGGAAATGGGCCCTCTGACCTCACCATGCCCACTTATGGTGTGGGATGGGACTCAAAGCTTGCTAGACTATGGAAACAATAGGGTTTAGGACCTATGCAAATCTTGAGTCCGATTGGAGACATTGACATGCAAATCCCAATGACCCATTTATTATTTTGCTCCTTCACGGATGTAAGGAGGTGCATAGAGTGAAAATGGGCCCTCTGACCTCACTATGCCCACATACGGTGTTGAATGGGACTCAAACATTGCAAGAGCATGGAAACCATAGGGTTTTTGATTTGTGCAAATTTTGAGGCTGATTGGACACATGGCCATGCAAATCCCAATGACCCGTACCTTATTTTGCTCCTTCACAGATGCAACGATGTGCATAGGGTGAAAATGTGCCCTTTGACCTTGCCGTACCCACATCAGGTGTCAGATGGGACTCAAACTTTGCAAGAGCATGAAACCAAGGGGTTTAAGATTTGCACAAATTTTGAGCCTGATCCGACAAATGGACATGCTCCTTCAGAGATGCAACGAGGTGCATAGGGTTAAAATGGGCCCTCTGACCTCACCTTGCTCACATATAGTGTCGGATGGGACTCAAACTTTTCAGGACCATGAAAACCATAGGGTTTAGGAGCTGTACAAATTTTGAGCCTAATCGGACACATAGAAATGCAAATTCTAATGACCCATTCCTTATTTTGCTCCTTTACTATTGCAACAAGGTGCATTAAGAGAAAATGGGCCCTCAGACCTCACCGTGCCCACATACGGTGGGGGATGGGACTCAAACTTTGCAAGAGCATGCAAACCATTGTGTTTAGGACCTCTAAAAATTCTGAGCCCAATCGAACACATGGACATGAAATCCTAATGACCCATTCGTTATTTTGCTCCTTCACAGATGCAACGAGGTGCATAGGGTGAAAATGGACCTTCTGACTTGGCCATCACTACATACAGTGTTGGATGGGACTCAAACTTTGCAAGAGGATGGAAACCATAGGATTTCAGACATTTGAAAATTTTGAGCTAGATCGGACACATGGACTTGCAAATCCTAATGACCCATTCCTTAATTTGTTTCTTCACAGATGCAACGAGGTGCATAGGGTGAAAATGGGCACTCTGACCTCGCCGTGCCCACATATAATGTCAGATGGGACTCGAACATTGAAGAGCATGGAAACCATAGGATTTAGGACCTATGCAAATTTAGAGCTGATCGGACACATGGACATGCAAATCCTAATGACCCATTCCTTACTTTGCTCCTTCACTGATGCAACAAGGTGCATAGAGTGAAAATGGGCCCTCTAACCTCACCCTACCCACATCCGATGTCATATGGGAATCAAACTTTGTAAGAGCTTGGAAACCATAGGTTTTAATACCTGTGTGAATTTTGAGCATAATCGAACACATTCACATGCAAATCCTAATGACCCATTCCTTATTTCGCTCTATCACTCATCCAACAAGGCGCATATAGTCAAAATGGGCCCTCTGAGCTATGCCATGCCAACATTCGGTGTCAAGTGGGACTCAAACATTGCAAGAGCATGCAATCCATTAGGTTTAGGACCTGTGCAAATTTTAAGCCCCATCAAACACATGGACATGCAAATCCTAATGACCCATTCCTTATTTTGCTCCTTCACTGATGCAACAAGGTGCATAAAGTGAAAACGGGGCCTATAACCTCACCGTGCCTACATCTTGTGTCGGATGGGACTCAAAATTTCCAAGAGCATGGAAACTATAGGGTTTATGACCTGTGCAGATGTTGAGCCCAATCAGACACATGGACATGCAAATCCTAATGACTCATTCCTTATTTTGCTCCTTCACAGATGCAACAAGGTGCATAGGGTGAAAATGGGACCTCTGAACTCACCATGCCCACATCCGTTGTCGGATGGGACTCCAACTTTGCAAGTGCATGGAAACAAAAAGGTTTAGGTCCTGTGCAAATTTTGAGCCCGATTCGACACATGGATATGCAAATCGTAATGACCCATTCCTTATTTTGCTCCTCCACGGATGCAAGGAGGTGCATATCATGAAAATGGGCCTTGTGACTCGACTTTGCAAGAGCATGGAAACCATTGAGTTGAGGACTTGTTTAGATTTTGAGCGTGATTGCACAAATGGACATGCAAATCCTAATGACCCATTCAATATTTTGCTCCTTCACAGATGCAATGAGGTGCATAGGGTGAAAATGGGCCCTCTGACCTCGTCATGCCCACATTCAGTGTCGATGCCCACATTTACAAGAGCATGGAAACCTATAGGTTTAGGACTTGTGCAAATTTTGAGCTCGATCAGAGACATGGACATGCAAATCCCAATGACCCATTCCTTGTTTTGCTCCTTGACAGATGCAACGAGGCGCATAGGGTAAAAATGGGCCCTTTGCCTAGCCGTGCCCACATCTAGTGTCAGATGGGACTCAAACTTTGCAAGACCATGTACACCATAGGGTTTAGGACCTGTGCAAATTTTGAGCCCAATCAGACACATGGTCATGCAAATCCTAATGATCCATTCCATATTTTTCTCCTTCAAAGATACAGCGAGGTGAAAATGGGCCCTCTGACCTCATGGTGCCCACATACGGTGTCGGATGGGACTCAATCTTTTGAAGACCATGGAAACCATAGGGTTTAGGACCTGTGCAAATTTTGAGCCCGATCTGACACATGGACATGCAAATACTAATGACCCATTCTTATTTTGCTCCTTCACACATGCAACGAGGTGCAGAGAGAGAAAATGGGCCCTTTGACCTCACCGTGCCCACATACGATGCCAGATGGGACTCAAACTTTGCAAGAGCATGGAAGATATGGTTTAGGACCTCTGCAAATTTTAAGCCCAATCGGACACATGGACATGAAATCCTAATGACCCATTCCTTATTTTGCTCCTTCATAGATGCAACAAGGTCATAGAGTGAAAATGGGCCCTCTAACCTTGCCATGCCCACATATAGTGTCGGAGGGGACTCAAACTTTGCAAGAGCATGGAAACCATTGGGTTTAGGACTTGTACACATTTTGAGCTCGATTGGACAAATGGACATGGAAATCCTAATGAACCATTTCATATTTTGCTCCTTGATAGATGCAACGAAGAGCATAGAGTGAAAATGGGCCCTCTGACCTTGCTATGCGCACATACGGTGTCGGATGGGACTCAAACTTTGCAAGAGCATGGAAACGATAGGTTTTAGGACATGTGCAAACTTTCAACTCGATCGGACACATGGACATGCAAATCCTAATGACCCATTCCATATTTCGCTCATTCACAGATGCAATGAGGTGCATAGGGTAAAAATGGGCCCTTTAACCTCGCCATGCCCACTTACAATGTGGTATGGGACTCAAAGCTTGCTAGAATATGGAAACCATAGGGTTAGGACCTGTGCAAATTGTGAGCCCAATCAGACACATGGACATGCAAATCCTAACGGCGGAGAGCTGGCGACTCGTACGCTCACTATCATTGAAGAAAACAGAGTTCTTCCTGACGAGGATGCTCAGCGTTCCGCTTTCCAGGAGGCCCTTCTGGAACTTTGGAACGAGATGTGTGACGGCATGCATCCTGGGCTTCGCCTTCGAATGGTTAAGGACTTCAAAATATGTTTGGAGGCCAATGCGAAGCTAGCGATGTCACGGAAGGCAGGACTTGTAACCAAGCAAGAAGACTACTTCCCCAAACGCCTAAGGGAAGTGGGCAGCGCAGTTTCGTGCACGCTGATGGAGTATTCCCTCGGGATAGATCTTGGGAACGAGATACTGAGAAATCCGTTGATGCAGCAGATATTGAAGCTAATGCAAGCCACGATGGTGAATGAATTCCTGTCATTCGAGAAGGAGTACGTACTGAGCGGCGACGAGCAGATATTGGAGGGTCTTTAAATCAGGGGCGGGAGGTGGACTGAATGCTGGGTCGGTTAAGTTACAAGAAATTGTAGATGAGGCATGGAAAGGCATAGAGCAACGAGGAAGGCAGTAGGCAGTACGAAACTCTGATGGAGGCGATGAGGAAGACGCAATTAGTTGACAAGCCTGGGGTGTCTGCGTTTCTTGAGGCAATGTGCTTCATGATGTCTGGTCTCATGTATTGGGCAACTCAACAGTGCACGTTACCGAAGCTTTCGACCCATGCCTTGGGCAACCACCCTCACCCTTCGCCCACACAGCAATGTCCACTACGACCATAGCAATTTTCTCTGAATATATATTATGCCCCTTTCATGTCACATACCCAATCTTTGTTTTCATCTTAGACTTGTTAAGATGTTGCTCTAATAGAGTATCCTTTTATGTTTGCTTGTTAGACATGTTAAGATGTTGCTCTAATACATGCTAAGATAATGGAGTATCTAACATGCTAAGATGTTGCTCTAATGGAGTATCCTTTTCTCTGGTATCCATCTACGCTTCTAATCAGTCCAACCATGCTATTCCCTCTTCCTAATCACTCTCCCTCTCATTTCAATTAATTAATTCATACTCTCTCCCTCTACATTAATTAACTTAATCTAATTCGATTAATGAACCTCCTTCACCTCGCCCCCTCTGTCGCCTCTCTCCCCTTGGCTCTCCTTCCCTCGCCTCTCTCACTTCGCTCCCTCTCCTCTCCCTCAGTCCCCTTCCTCGCCTCTCTCCCACTCTCTTTAGCCCCCCTCCTTTGTCTCTCACTTCGTTCAGTCCGCTTCCTCCGACTCCTCTCCCTGCTCCCTCTCCTCCCCCTCTCGCTCCTCTCCCGCTCCCTCTCCCTCTTGTCTCTGCCTCCCCCCCCCCCCCCCCGCCTACCACTCTTCCTCCCCCTTTCTATATAGGCACTCGAGCCTACCTCGAAGATTTTAGAACCAACATTCCAAAACAAGGGGGCACGATTTGGGTGCCCGAAAGCACTGCCCCATCGACTATGTTCTATATCAAAGAGGTTGTGCATTTGAAGGAGTACTTTTTTTTTCAAAGTGTTGTAAATAAATTCCATTGATAAAACAATTACATTGATGCTTTCATCTATCAGGTCACTCATTTAGAGTTTCTCGTAAGATATGTTGTATTTGTTTCCAATGAATGCAAAGTTGACTAGCTTGTGAGTGAAAAAGCTTTTGGCATGTTGTCCTTGAAATGTTTTTGTATTTTTTATCAAAGCATGTGTGATGGCTTCTTGTAACATAGTATAACTACATCATGATCTGACCAATAGATTGGTATATTGTTGATAATTGATTCTGACAACGATGCATTTGTCTATATGTGATCTAAAAGTGATTTGTGAGGTGTTGTTTGTAAGTTGTTTACTAGCACTAGGTTATTTGAAGACATTAATGTTTGTAACATTCTTCGCTCTTTATTTCTTGCAAACATATTAATATTGAAGTCACCAAGGATAAATGTTAGGAAAGCACTGGGAATTGTTTTTATTTTGTTGCTAAATGTTGTCAAGAAAGAGTTTGCATTACTAGATGCGGCCTTTGTCTGTGTCTAATTTTGCTTCTATTATGTCATAATCAGTTGTTGTTTGTGTGTTTGTTTGTGACAAATTGTATTTTTTATCATATAGAAGAGTTGTTGCATATCTACTAGGAGGTGTGATCGATTTATATTTTTTGCTTGGAAAATACATGGTCGATTGCTGTGTGTTGACCTCTTTCAAACAAATAACATGACTGTATTCTATCAAGTAGTGTCCTTTTAGGTAATTTGCATGTGCTAGTAAGAAACAAGTGTTTAATGTCATTATAGTATGGTGGGTTACATGTCATTCTTGTATTTGTAAGATTAAAAATTGCCATGGGGATTTTATTAATAGTCGTGCAGATTCTTGTTCAATGATGCTATCTACGTGGAAGTTTGGAAGTTATCAATGGTGATAGAAGATATAAGTTTTCTTTTGAACATACATGTGAGAGTGTAGTATATGTTAGGCCATGTCTATGAACATTTTTGGTGAAGAAAATTACTTGTTCTAGAGTTAATCCCTGTGAACGATGTATTGTTTGAGTTGTAGCGCGTTGTATTGGGAATTGTTTTCTTGTTATTTTATTTGCAATGTTGTGTCCTATTTGTATTTCTTTTGAGATAGGAAAGAGATAGGAAATATGCATGTCTAATTGTGTTGTAATCCATTTTTATATAAGCTTGCATTTCGAGCTCGTGTTTCCGCTCCTACATCAGGTTGGAGAACTTGTATCCAAATTATTGGATTATCAATGTATGTTGTTATTGCTGTGCAGAAGTAGCGATCTGCTCCATTTATGGTTTACGAGTCAAATCTGATGTGTCATAATTTCTTGCACAAAGTTCCACGAAGATTGATGGCTTCAGCTCGAGTGTTATATATGCAAGCCGACTGTGGATTATCTGGTAATGTTATGTATGTTTTGGAATGAGGGTTGTGAAAGTATTTTGCTTTAAAAACGTAGACCTACTTGGGTGTTTTTTGGAAAATGATGTTATTGTGTTGATTTGTAGCTTTTTGGGTATAGAATAAGTGCGGTATTGTCAAGTCTTCTGGGGGTTTATGAAAACATGCTCAGTTTATGGCATCAATATCTTGTTGCATTTGCTTGTTTTTCCTAAAGTTGTTTAGGATGTTTATAACTCAATATCAATTTGGTGCATAACTTGTGAGAGTTCATATTATTTAAAATTTTGTGTCCAGATGTTTGTAGGTAGTATACCTTGCTGTGCGAATATCCACTTGTCATGCACAGGGGATGCTTGATATAAGTCACCGACGAAGAAAACTTGCAATCCTCCAAATGGTAGATGTTGTACATGTTTGATTGTGCGTAAACATTTGTCTAGTATATTAAGCATTCATGCTTCTATTAAGGATATCTCATCTACAACTATTGCTTGTACTTCAGAGTATGATTTTGTGAGTGTGTCTAGTCATTCATCTGGTATTTGTGTCTTTTCTTTTTTGTTTACAAGGACACATAGAGCAGATTGTATTGTCATCCCACCTATATAAAATGCAGCTCTACCAATGTATGCTAGCTTCATGACTTTTAGTTTTAATCGATTGGCATGTTTATTAGAATTAAATTTTCTTGTTAAGAATTCAAAGAGCACCCTCAAGATAGTTGTTTTGCCAGTACCAGCTCCTCCTGTAATGAATGCACATATTTGTTGTTCTTCTTGATACATTAACTTGAATGCAATGTCATAAAAAATTTGACGTTGTTCTAGATCTAGCTATCATATTTGTCTATAGAATTTAAGGCGACTCCTTTGGTGTTTGTAAGAGGTATGATTGAGTGTTTTGTTTACAATTGTTGTTATTTTCTTCATAAGCCAAGTTATATAGTTCAACATTTGCAATGTTGGTTATCTAGATGCTATCTTCGGGAAGTCTCCTTATTGTTGTGCTTATAAATTCATCGCTGTCTTTTGATAATTACTCAGCAGTTTCTTCGAAGTTAGCCCAGCTAGATTCGTCGTCATTGCAATAAGCATATGTGCTTTTTTTTTTTGTATTAATTATATCATCAATGTGGAGATTGTATGACTCTTCCCATGTTTCACATGAAGTTTTTAAGTTTTTTTCATTTCTCGAAAAGGTATGTGTAGTAGGAGCATCTCTCTATAATAGTTTTTAGGGTCATGGTGATTATTGTATTTTATTGATCTTATAATTCTATCTTTCTTCCTTTTTCAAAAGTTTTCACTATCGTTGTAAGATGCTAGAATTTCGGATAGGCTGAAATCTTCAAGTGTAGAAAGACGCATTTTGTATTTTTCTATGATGGATGTGCACATTATATCTGTGGATTCATCATTTACAGCTTGAAGCTGGTAATAACATTTTAGTATGAAAGCTCGGTCTTGTGGAGGCGCTATGTTGATAAATTGAAATGTTCTAGAAGCATGATGCAATGGTAACAACAATATTAAGAAAATTGCTTGCTGCGCAGACATTTGTTGCATGTTTAGCAATGCTGACCCAAGTTGCTTGATACATGTACCAGCGTCACTGTGCTCGTGCTTACATTTTTCTATAATATTTTTTAATGTTTTTGTTATTGTATTATCACACTTTGTGAGGTATGATGTACGATATGGCACAACTGCATATGGCTCTAAAATATATTGAGTGTCCATGTTTGATTTCCATAGGTTTATAAGTTGCGATGCGAAAGGATTAGTGCATATATTTGTCAAACTATGTTTTAAAAACATTCTTGGATGTTTTAATGTTGTGGAAATTGAGTGTTTATATGTATCTTTATCCAAGTGTAAAGCAGCTAAAAAATCTTCGAAGGTCTTGATTTTACTCTTTGCAGTGTGTACTTCTAAGAATTGATATATTTCTTCTACTTTCTCAATATGTTTTGGATCTATATTTTCATTGGGTACTAGAATTATGGTTTCTTTCATTGGTGGTTGAGGAAAACCGCCCGAAAACCGAATCTACTTTTTTTTTTTTTTTAAATTCCTACATGTATGTGTGTGATAATGGGTTTGTATGTTCCTTATTTCCTCATCAATAAGTTCTTTATCACATGAAATGTACTTATCTACAAACTTAATGATTTCATCATTGTTTGTTTGGTTGTATGTAGGTGCATTGTTTACCCATAGTAAACCATGTTCATGCTCACTCCCACGTGATTGGAATTCTGTCACGAAGAAGAAGTCTTCGACTTCATCGTATATGTGCATTGAGTGTTTCAAGAGATCTCTAAGTGCAGCAGTTCTATGTGAGTAATAACATGCACATGTAACATGATCTTCTCTTATCAATTTGTGCAAATTAGCATTGCTAGTATCTTGAGTGCCATTGTCTTCTACTAGTATCTGTAAAGCTTATTTCAGCGGTTCCCAATGGCATTCTCCACTGGTGTATGTTACAAAAAAGGTAGGAGCTCCAAGTTGGCATATCATAGAGAACGAAATTTTCTATAGTTGTTCAAGGTAATCTGGTGATGTACGCAACCTTTGCAAGTCATAGTAATCTATGTCGGAACGTAATATTTGATCGAAGTTTGCTTTAGTTTTAATGTCACATGCACGAAGGGTTCTATTTTCGAGTTTTCCTTTTCAAAGCCATACCAAAGATGATGATGCAATTTGCTGGATCATGACTTTGACCGCTTTGAAAAATATGTTGGTAATGTGTGTAGTGAATCGTTGGTCTTGGTTTGTTAATTCCCACTATGCTATTTTTGTTGGAACATTGAAAGGAAAGAGTAGAGTTGACACAAAATCAGAATACTTGCATATAGAATGAAGAAGAAAGAGGTCCTTAAGTAAGCACCTCATACAAGGTCACTGACATCACTGATGACCTCAAATCTCCTCAATCATCTCCTCAATCTACTCCTAGATTCACTCAATCATCCTATGTGGCTTTTCCACCACCTAACTGTGCTTGTGGGCACCTAACTGTGCCTCTAGCACTCACACATAGAAACATAAGGTGTGCCTGAGGCATACACCTTGAGATATCCCAACAAACCCCCCCTCAAGGAGATGCCTCAGGCTATGTCAAGGATACATCTAGTCTCATAGTTTCTCATGCCATCTCATGGTGGTCAAGGATAAATCTATGGCTAGGTTCTCATGCTAGCAAGGGTTCCCTTGGGTGTAAGGTAAACAGAAAGGGATACAAACAGACCTTCCAATGGTTATCTCCCCTACATGTACATGCACACAATGTCTGTAGGAGGTACCATGGAACAAAACATACACATGGCCTACATCATAAGGTGACCAGAGGTGTTTACAAAACACACAAAACACAACACAGAATAATTTATTTTCATTCATTTTGGAGGACTATCCCAGCTGAGTACCTTGACATAAAAAGAGAGATCTGGAGCATACATAGAGATGATTTAAAATGCATAATCTTCATGGGATGCCTCATCTTGTGGAGGCAAATTCATTGTAAGTAGATTTGCATTTTCTGTCTTTGCTTTGTCTCTGCAGAACTTCTCACTATGGTTGTTTTTGCCACAATGCTTACATGGATTAACTTTGAAGCAGTCCTTTGAAAGGTGATTTGTCTTTCCACAGTGATTGCAAGGAGAATACTTGCCCTTCTGGAATTTCATAACATAAGCAGTGTCATTGCCTTTCCTTAACTCCATATGTCTTCCTTCTTCTTGGAGATTTGAGATAATGCCTTCAAGGTTTGGATTGGGAAGATTCTTCAAAGTGCTTACAATGTGATCAAAGCTTTCAGGCATACTCTTAAGTAGTACTGCCATAGCATCATCAGGGGTGATAGGAGAGTTGATAGAAGCTAACTGAGTCATAAGACTCCGCATATAGTTGACATGGGCAGCTAAAGTAGTATCACTTGCCATCTTTAATTCAAAGAAAGAGATTTTAAGTGATAGTTTAGAAATATGAGAGCTTGCACCAAAAATCAAATCTAGCTTCTGCCATGCTTCCGATGGAGACTCCAAGTCAGATATATGATGTATGTAATCATCACCCAAAGCTAAAGCAATTATACCATATGCTTTTTCTTCTCTTGCTGGATCCCTTGCCGGTCGTGTCGGAGCTGAAGATTCCCCAGCATTTGAGGCCGTAGAAGAAGCGGTAGGAGTAGGTTTGACAAGTCCCCATAAGTTCTCCCGCATTAATGCAAATTTTACCTTCATTTGCCATGTATGGAACCCCTTTCCATTGAACTTCTCAAGATTATATAAAGTAGCCATGAGAGGGTCTAACCTAGATATTGGGCAGTGTCTATCTCTCTTACAAGGCAAAAAGAACTGAAATACTTCCAAAGTATAGCCACTTGATGTAGCAAATAGTAGTGACTAGTTTTCAAACAATGATGCTACTTTTGCATGCTTCATAGGAGTGAATGAAATAAGCACTTTCCAATCACATCCAAGTCTAGCAAGTCAAAACAAAGCTGAAGCAACACTTGTAGTGAAGTTATTAAAAACTTCAAAAGACCAGAAATGCTAGAGTAGCATTTTATGTAGCATCATTTTCAAAAGTATGTCAAAACTGTCAAAACTAGAGAGCTGAACTTGGAGGGCTCATATCACACTCTTCAAAGCAAAAGAAAGAGGGCTTTCAGGCAAAAGAAAGCTGGTATACCATAGTAGATCCTCTGGGAAGAAGAGGCGAAAATATGCGTCAGGTCGCCTTCACCTTCATGAACAAAGTCGACTGGTTTTTCTCTGTTTTCTCCTTCAATATGCAGCCATTGCTGCTCAGATTTCAGCACAAGGTAGCTCTGGTATGGAGAAGCTTGCCCTAGAAGGAATTAGGAAAAGACAGAACAGGTGCAGAGAACTTGCAGTAGAGGATTTCGACGACTCTTCTGCAATGGCGACGAGCAGCGCGCGAATTTCGTCAATTCCTTCCAGCCCAAAGTTCGCCCCAACCAAAGGGATCTCCAGCAGAAAGGGCATGGGAAATGGTTGAGGATTGAAGGAGAACAAGCTCAAGCAAAATTTTGGGAGAAGAGGGAGAGATGGTGAAGAAGAAGAAGATGATGATGATGATGATGTGGCAGAAATGGGCTCAAGGAGGATCAAATGGCTCTGATACCATGTTGGAACACTGAAAGGAAAGAGTAGAGTTGACACAAAATCAGAATACTTGCATATAGAATGAAGAAGAAAGAGGTCCTTAAGTAGGCACCTCATACAAGGTCACTGACATCACTGATGACCTCAAAGCTCCTCAATCATCTCCTCAATCTACTCCTAGATTCACTCAATCATCCTATGTGGCTTTTCCACCACCTAACTGTGCTTGTGGGCACCTAACTGTGCCTCTAGCACTCACACATAGAAACATAAGGTGTGCCTGAGGCATACACCTTGAGATATCCCAACAATTTTTTGGTGGCTAAAGTTTTTCTTTTGATATATAGTTGCTCTTTCATTGCCAAATAATAGTTTAGGAAAGTTTAATTCTTCACAGTCTTTATCAAGTTTTAAAAATTGAAGTAGATAGCATCCTTGTGAAGGTGCTATTGTTATAACATTGGTTGAAGCATCAAAAATTTCACTACAGTCTATGAAACTATGTACAAGTGTATCTATATAAGTATCGATAGCTTTTTCAACAAAGCTTTCAACAGTATCGTTGTCTTGTCGGGGGTCACGTTCTTGAATTGTTTGGTCCATCTCATAGTGTAGGCAAAATTGCGACATCCATATACTAGAAACTTTGACTTTGTACTTTTTATATAGTGGTGTTTGTGCAAGTATATGTAAAGCTTTTATTACATTATATGGTTGAATATATCCACTCGTATAAATTGATTTGTACTCTAGTTTATGCTTTATTGCTATACCTATTGTCTAATAATTCCTTTTAATAAGTATTGTCCATAGTTTAAAATTTGAGGTATTTGAGCAAATGTATTTCAAGGAGCAACTAGTCGTTCTTCTAGCTCGGCTAACATTGAAATTTCAGGCACTTTTCTTTGCATTTGAATAAAATGTGGTGATGTGAATTTTTGTATATTTTTATTTTTTATATGCTTGTAGCATTCATTGCAAACTCTTGCATTTTTTTTTTCACTACATGTCAACTCAACACAGTCAAGACATCAGAAGAAGCATGGGATACATTCGTAGTTTACGAGTCCAAGAACACATCCAAGATTCTCACACTGAGAAACCAAATCAACCAGAGTTTTTGCAATAGCAAAGAAAACTGGTCATACTTACGTACTCAAAATCAAGGATTACAACAATCAACTTGCAGAGCAATAATAGAGACTATGAATCGCACAGAAATGGTTCAAGTCATCGTGAATGGACTAGGAGAGGGATATGAGAATCTAGCCCAAAGTATTGTCAATCAATGAAAATTCCAACACTTGAAGAGATACAATCAGTGTTACTTGGTGAAGAACTCAGGACTCAAGCCATTCATGCATGCAAAGGTTATTCCAATGATCAAGCATTCACAGCTTCAAATAGAAGCAGGGGCAGAGGGAGAGGCAGAGGTAGAACATTCTAGTGAAGTGGTCATCATCAGCAATAAATTCATAAGCAAAGTCAGCATCAGCAACCAAGAGGAAATCATTCCAATTCCAAGGATGAGGGAATGCATCCACCAACATGTCAAACATTTAGTGCAACTACTGTCATAATTTTGGACACTACGAAAGAGATTTCCACCACAAGAAGCAGTACAATCAAGGAGGTTAATCTAGTAGCAACAATCAAGGGAATTTCTAAGGAATAGAAATCATCGCGGTGGACATTTAAGTCACTGTCATTATGCCAATGAACCTAAGAATATATTTCTTGCAAGCAAGGATATGCAAAGTGTATCTTGACATAGATTACAATTCAAAAGGGGAATGCAATTATCAAGTCAATCAACCAGATCAGGATCTGTAGTACATTGACAATGGCACATCATCTCATATGACAGCATCAAGAATGGTTCACAGAGATGAAACCATTAGAAGGACAAAATAATGTCATCTACACGGCAGATAACACATCGAATCCAGTTCAAGGGAAAGGCATTGTCCCTATGAACAATTTCACTAGTCGAAAGGATTGGTGAAGAACCACTCTATGTTCCGGAGCTCAGCAAGAACCTCTTGTTCGTTGGACAGATGATGGAACACAACCATCGAGTCATCTTTGATGGAGATGCATGCACAATCAAAGACAAACCGACAGGATATCAGCTAGTAGGAAAAGCAGTCAAGGAAGGATGCTTGTTCAAAATGCTAGCTTCAGTACCAAATTTGCATGCCATGTCAGCTCAACCACAACAGATGCCACTTTTCGCAGTATGGCACAAGAGATATGGACATGTCAATTTTAAAAGCTTCATACAGCTCAGAAACCAGAATATGGCAATTGGAATTCCTAAGCTACAATTTCTTGGAAAAGTTTGTGAAGCATGTTTCTTTCTAAACAAAAGCGAGCCAAATTTGGCAAAAGCACCTCTTGAGCTGGAGGTATTCTTGATTTAATTCACATAGATGTATGGGGTTATGCCCAGACCCATGTAGCATCAATAATTCACTTTACTACTACTTGACTTTCATTGATGAGTACAACAGATATTGTTGGGTCTACTTTTTGAAAGAGAAATATGAAGTCTTTTCCAGATTTCAAGAATTCAAAGCCATGGTTGAAAACCACACAGGCAGAAAGATCAAAGTCATGAGATTGGACAAAGGAGGTGAATATATGTCTTCAGCATTCATGAATTTTTGCAGAAGCAATGGCATTCGAAGACAATTCACATGTGCAAATACTCCTTAGCAGAATGTAGGAGCTAAAAGGAAGAATGGTGCTTTAGCAGACGCTCAGTGAGAAGCATCTTCCGAATTAGTATTGGGCAAAAGCAATTGCCACTACAAACTACTTACTTAATCGACTTCCTACCAAACGGATTCAAGATATGACACCTTATGAAGCATTCACTGGGCACAAGCCATGCATTGGGCATTTATGCAAATTTTGTTGCATAGCATTTGCCCACATACTTGACAATCATCACAGAAAATTGGAGGCAAAGTTACATAAATGCATCATGGTTGACTACAGTGAAGATAGTAAAGCATACAAGTTGTATGATCCCATCAACCGAAATGTCATTATCTCTAGAGATGTAATCTTTGATGAAGAATCAGAATGAAAAACATCAAATTATCAGGAGAAAGATACACCAATTAATCACCTATAGAAAAGGTTGATGAAGAAGAGCAAGAAATGCCTGAGACACCTCCAGAAGAGCTACAACAACTTAGACCGTCTACGAGGGAAAACAGACCACCAGCCAGATTGACATACACTCAGAAAGGAAAAGCAATTCATGTTGAAACTACCAATCATGCTTCTATGACTACAAAGTGAGGTATAATCCAAATGGAAGCATTGAAAGATGCAAAACCATACTAGTTGCAAAGGATTTGCACAGCAATATGGTCAAGACTATGATGAGACTTATTCTCCAATAGAAAAGATGGATTTCATATGATTCTTGATATCACTAGTGACACTCGACAGATGGAATGTGTACCATCTAGGTGTCAAGAATGCTTTTCTCAATAGTTACCTAAACGAGGAAGTCTACATCCAGCAACTAGCAGGTTATCTTGAACCAGAAAAAGAGAACAAGGCTTGCCATCTCAAGAAAAGTCTCTACGGCTTAATACCCATAAGTTGCTACAGCAAAATCGACAGGTATTTTGCTAATCTGGGATACATGGTCCAATGTAGATCGTACTCTCTACTACAAAGTTCAAGGGGAAGACATTACTATTGCACTTTTATACGTAGAAGATCTGATTGTGACCGGAATCAATGATAGCTTCATCAAGAAGTTGAAACAAAACTTATTTGCAAAATTCGACATAAAAGATCTTGGACTTATGCACTCTTGTCTTGGAATTGACTTCTGGAGAGATTCAGACAGCACTTGCATGAGTCAACTAAAATATGTTGATAGTCTCCTGAAGAAGTTTCATATGGCAGATTGCAAGATTACAGCCACTCCCATGGAGCAGAGTTTGAAACTTACAAAAGATTCAGAAAATCCTATAGTCAATGATAGATACTATCTGCAACTCATCGGATCTCTTATATATCTGACTATCATACGGCTAGATGTTTGTTATGCAGTATGTTCACTTGCATAGTTTATGGCAATTCTAAAACAATCTCACTGGAATGCAGCCAAAAGATTCTTGAGATACATCAGAGGTACAAGACAGTTTGGAATGGAATACAGAGGCAGTCATCCAAGGTTGCATGGATACTATGACAGTGACTATGTCGGAGACCATGAGACCAAGAGATCCACACGGAGATATGCATTTTTCCTTGGTCAAGGTGCTATATCATGGTTGTTAAACAAGCAACCAATTGTTTCGTTGTCTTCAACAGAACCAGAGTATAGGGCACTCACAACAGGAGCATGTGAGGCTATATGGCTCAAAAGATTATTGTCAGAAATAGATGAATCAAAGCCAACAATAATATACTATGATAATTGATCGGCTCAAGCATTAGCCAAGAATCCACTATATCACTCCAGAACCAAGCACATTGATGTCAGAGAGCATTTCATCAGAGAAAGAGTGTTACTTGGTGACATCATACTGCACCATTGTGATAGCAAAGAGAATGTTGCAGACATCTTCACCAAACCACTTGGCAAAGAGCTTTTCGAGAAGCAC
Source organism: Dipteris shenzhenensis (assembly GCF_047967505.1). Lineage (NCBI taxonomy): Eukaryota > Viridiplantae > Streptophyta > Polypodiopsida > Gleicheniales > Dipteridaceae > Dipteris > Dipteris shenzhenensis. The sequence goes on along the minus strand of NC_141620.1, from coordinate 16,897,237 downwards.
CGACAAGCTCTTGGTTTCATGCAGAGGAAGGAAATTCCCATTAAAGTGGTGTGATGGAATGTAATGCTCAGTCCTTCTTCAATTCCCTAGAATCATCATCTTGAGGGAAGGCCTACTTCATGATGTTGATCTTGAGGGAAGGTGTTGAGAAACCATCTCAACATCATGTGTTCAATATTGTGCATAGCATTAACACATAGAGTGCTATAAAGAAAAGGGTTAGATGCCCTAGCCCTAACCCTAAAGGGGTTTGTATATATTTTACATTTTTAACTCAATCTAGTGTATAGTTAGTCATGTGTGGTGTGCTCTCTAGCTGTGCCCTCTCTTCTCCTCTGCTCTCTCCTTATTTGCTCAAGGGCAACCTTGCATGTAGTCTCATAATCCTTGCATGCTCCATGATTGTTCTATTCATCCTCTCTGACACATGATTTTCTTGTGGTGTTCTTGGAGTTGTCTTCTCTACAAATTCCACTGTATGAGTAGCTATCAAATTCTTTGCTGCAGTATTTGCCTCCATTATCTTATCTAAGACCCTTCAACTTCTCTCTTGTCTCATTCTAAACCAAATCTTTCCATTTGAAAGTTTGAAAGACATCATATGTTCTTTGAATGCAATAAACCCAAGTTTTTCTAGTTTCATCTTTAATTAAAGTAACATAATAGTGAGAACCACCAAGAGATGAGACATCAGCATGACCCCTTACATCTATATGTACAAGCTCTAAATTTTTTCTCTTATTTTGTTTTCCAACTCTAAGAAAAATCTCTTTCATTTTCCATAAATAGAGTTCTCACAAAAATCCAAATCAACCTGGTAACAACTTTCTTGATTGAAGAATCTGCATCTCCTTCTCACTCATGTGTCCAAGCCTATGATGCCACAAAGTTGTATCTTCTCATGTAGAAGCTAAACCAATAGAGGAGTAAGCATTATCAGTAAATACAACGTACCCACCAACCTTGGCTCCTTTTGCTATTACCATTGATCCTTTAGTGACTTCCACAAATTTTCTACAAATGTGGTTGTGCAACATTCATCATCCAATTGTCTTGTTGAAATTAAGTTTCTCCTTAAATCAAGAACATGCCTTACCTCCTTCAACAACCATTGGTTTCCATTCCACAATTTTTATCAACGCCTTGCCCTTTCCAACAACAACCTTTCATTGTTCATCACCTAAATGAACTTCTCCAAAATCACCTTGAACAAAATATTTCTTATGAGGTGTAGCATGAAATGAAGCCCCTCAGTCTACTACATGTGCATCAGTAATATTATCCAATGAAAGAATCAAGGCATCTTGCAACACAATATCTGCTACATTTGTTTCTTGTGTATTCTCTTGTTGTCCATCTCCTTCCTTTTTCTTTCACAAACAAGAGTCTTTCTTCAAGTCCCACAATGCTAGTACTTCGAGTTCCCTTTGGATTTGAATCTACTTCTTCTTACCCTCTCGCAGGTTTTAGGTTCTTTCCTCTTTGCCTTTGTCTTCCTCTATTCTCAAGAGTCAAAGAATTACCTGATGTTTGTGTACTTTTCCATCGCATTTCCTCACTAAGAAGAAGACCACCAACATCATCAAGCTTTAAAGTGTTTGATCCAGGAACAGAGTTACTCATAGCCATGACCAAGCTATCCCAACTTTTAGGCAATGAGCACAAAATCAAGAGAGCTCAAGCCTCATCATCAAAGTTTAATCCTACAGACCTTAGTTGTCTTTTATTTGTAGTGAGCTTATTCAAATGATCAGCTCTACTAGAGACCCACCTTCTAAGATCTTTAAATTGAATAAACGCTTCATAAAAAATATCTTGTTAGAAACTGATGGTTTTTCATTCAATGTATCCAATGTGCTCGTGTCTTCTTATCAAGGACAATAAAAGCCGTTGACATTGCTAAACACAATCGTATCGTTTCTTAGTGCCTTTCTGTCAAGAACCTTCTAGTTTTCAATTGACATACTCGTAGCCTCATTTGCAATCCCAACTAATTGCAAGAAAAGGTCCTTCTAGTACAGATAATCCTCAATTTGCATCTTCAAATGCTAGTAGTTCTTGCCATTGAACTTCTCAATTTTGAACTTTCCTTCTTCTGTCACTGCCTCCACTCGAACTAGGAACCTCCTTCTAAATGAGTAGACAAACATTGCTCAAACAAATGCTATGATACCAATTGTTAGGAGCAACAGATAACAGAGCAATAATGTGAGAAGCATAGTGCATAAAATACAAGATACGAAAAGCATATAGAAGGGAAGAGAAAGAGAGACACTGATATACGTGGTTCACCTAGTGTGGCCTATGTCCATGGAGAAAGACCAATGTGGATATGTTCAAATCCTTGAGAGAAAAAGTAGCCTAGGGGTATCAGTTTGGCTAGATATAGTTGCACCCACAAGTGAAGAAATTTGACAAGAGGTACATAATCATTTTAGAAGGATCTTAGGAACCCAAGAGTCTATGAATACAGTGAAACTGATAGCTCTAAGGGCTAAATGTAATGAAGCCACGCCAGAGGTTGTAATGCTTCCTTTCTAGACAAGCATCTCTCCTATGAAGAGCTCAAAGAGGCAACTTTTATGATCGCTAAAAGTACAACTCTGTGAAGTTGCGTTACCTGTAGAGTTTTCCGTTTGCTTCTAGAATATAGTGGGAGTGGGACATCAACCTCTGAGAAGAATCTATATTAAATGGCTTCTTTAGAGGCAACGTTAGTACAGGTGTCAAGGATGATCAAGCTCATCCCCAAGGGTGGCTCTAAGGATAGCGTTTTAAATTGGAGACCTCTAACTATGTTGAACACAAGCTGTAATATAATAATAAAATTATGGCCCTTAGAACTTACAAACAAAATGCAAGACCTGGATAAGGGAAGATCAGAAAGGTTCTACTAGAGGCAAGAATATCCTGGAAGTTACTTTAACTTTGTGGGAGATATTGAAATGGCAGAGAAAGAAGGACAAGACATGTGTTTTATGTTGGTTCATTTTTTATAAAGATTATGATCTAATGGAATGGGGTTTCATAATTGCTATGTGTCAACAAGGACTCAAGTAGGACAGAATGGGTGTGTAGAGTAGCGGCAAAGCTCCGCTTGTACTTAAATGAGCCTAGGATTAATCTCTCAAGAATCTCTCTTAGAAATACTACATGTGCAATAGCATGTCCAACCCTTGTCTGTCACTCCTCCCTTAACAACCCTCCAACTCCTCCCCCTCTTCTCCTCCCTTCTCCTCTGTCTCCCCTAATCCCTTTGCTCTTACACCTTCTCTCTCTCCTCCTCCTATGCTTCTCCTAAAGCCTTACACTCCTATATTAGTTTCTCGACCCTTACCCTCCATGATTTATGAGGGAGACAAGTTCTCCACCATGGACTCTATTCTAAACCCTGGATCCTCCTCCTAACCTTTACCTTCTTCTAAACCTTGAAACCTCCTTCTAAACCTTGAAACTCCTCCTAAATCTTAAAGCCCAAATGGAGGCGAAAGCCTTCATTCCCATAACCACGTGTCCTAAGCTACACACATTGTACAATGACAATGACAACATATCTGTAGGTGACAAAAAGTCTTGAAACCCTACACATCCTGCACAAGGTTCAAATGCTGTGGAGATTCTCCTTATTGATGCTAGGGCGAAGGTGGAAGTAAATGGCCTACAATTTGAACGCTTTACTTTGAAGAGGTCAATTAGACAAGGTATCCACTATTTCCCTTGTTTTTTGCAATTATAACTAACTCTTTGGGACAATGAATTCAACCGAGAGTAACCAGAGGAGAGGTTAGAGGTGGGACAATGAATTCAGCACAAAGTAGCAAGAGGGGAGGTTAGAGGAATTCAAGTGACTGAAATTTTATAGATTGTCTGCTAGTGTTTGGTGGATGACACGAATCTCATCATGGAATGCTTCAATATTCTCTATCAAGCCTTAGGCTCCTAGATAAACATAACAACAAGAGTGTATGACACCAAGGGTCCAATTCTTAGAACTCTAAGGGAAAATAGTTATAAGAAAACTAGAGAAGGTGTCCACTTTAGGTTGTTCGAAGTATCCCAATGGGCTTCAATGTATCCATGGGAGTGGGTGAAGCGAAAACCACAAAGAAAATCCAAGTAATCTTAACTCTTTGTCTAGGACCTTTTTGTGGGGAGATACGAATTACAAAAGCGTTGCAAAAGTCAGACCCTACCTAAAGGTGAGGGATGTTTAGGAATTTAGAATTTAGAATGGTCTACTTTGCTAGGTTCATGAGAAAGTGGCTATTAGAAGCTATTAAGGACAAAAACACCAACTCGTTAACACTCTTGAGAAAACGTTTCAAAACCTTTGCCAAGAATACACCATGCAAGGATTACCCAAAATCGGTAGTCTTATTTGGATAGGAACCATGTATAACTAAGGAGTCTTTGGAGAGCGATGTGAAAGGGATGGGAGTTGGTAAGATCTCAAAGTAGGTAAAATGGACGTTCATAGCCAAGCTTTCCATTCGGTTCTCTCAGTAATATGAACAACCTTACCTTATCGGATATAAACGCTTTGAAATTAAATAAGAAAGGCATTCATGTGGGATAAAGGCAAGCATGGTAGGAAACTAACTGGGAACTCCAACAAGAGTTCAGGTGCAAGGATTACCCAAAATCGGTAGTCTTATTTGGATAGGAACCATGTATAACTAAGGAGTCTTTGGAGAGCGATGTGAAAGGGATGGGAGTTGGTAAGATCTCAAAGTAGGTAAAATGGACGTTCATAGCCAAGCTTTCCATTCGGTTCTCTCAGTAATACGAACAACCTTACCTTATCGGATATAAACGCTTTGAGATTAAATAAGAAAGGCATTCATGTGGGATAAAGGCAAGCATGGTAGGAAACTAACTGGGAACTCCAACAAGAGTTCAGGCTTAACAAGTTGTATTCATTTCTTCCTTAAAAATGGATTACAAATCTAGGATGAAGCTTCATTGGGGCAAACAGAGCCCATACTAAGGAATTCCATTGGGTTGCAACATTGACATAGATGGGGAGCAAACAAACTCTATACTAAGGAAGTCCACTGGGTTGGAACCAAGAGTTAACATTTGCAAGGATTCATAACAAGAAATTGTTGAGGCAAGATGCTCCAAGTGTTTGGCTCACTCATGCCATTTGGATGGGATGCAAGGCTACTTCAAAAGACAGAGGTTCTTATATGAGGACATTCCCCATCTATTTTTGAATTACAAGTTCTCAAGGATTGTGTGGGACAAAGGTAGACAAATGGGCAACTTCTTTACCCTAAATTAACTTTATTTTACCCTAAATTAACTTTATTTTACTTGGCGACACACCATGGAGAAAAAACATGCTTTTAAAAATCGGATTTTATGGTTCATCTAGTTACAACACAAGGCAATGATTTTCTTACGAATCTTTTTTTGAATGTTGCATTACTCCTCAACTTTTGTGCACAAGCCAAGAACTTACATATGCCCGCATTGAAAATTTTACATAAAATCTCAAGAAAGATGTTGCATTGGCATGTGAACATATCGGACTTACAAAAGACATTTGAAATCTATTGGGTAATGTACACAAGACCCTGCTCCCAAAAAAAGGAGGTAGAGAAGGAAAGATAATACTTTGTGTGGCTGTGCTTTTCCTTTACAATTTCTTAGGTTTTACCTCCCTAAGTTGACGCTCTTGGCCAAGGTGAGTTATATCTTGCATTTTCTTTAAGCTAGAAGCTTACTTTACAAGGGACCAAAAGAAAGCCTAGTTTGCTAGGCATATGATCTCAAAAGCAATTATATATACCATGAATATGATCTCGTTTCAATTCTTGGAATATATCTCCAAAGCATTATATATACCATGAGCTATATAAATACTTCAACCTCTTTTACCACACCCAAAAAAGAAGAGGTTGAATTAGTGGAGGCATTAAAAAAATTAGTTCCCCTACAATCGCTACGACAAATATGATGAGAACAAGATGGCTTCGTACAACCATGTACTCACCTCGTCCAAACCAAAGAATTAAAAAGCACACAAAAGTCTAGTAATAGTGATCAAAGGCTTCATCATATCAAGACATTGACATAATGGTTGTTAGTTATATTAGTTTGTTAGCATTGAAGTTTGTTTTTGGCACAACTCCCCTCCCTTAAATAAAGCAAGGAATAGTGCAAAGATGGCCAACTTTAGTTTGTAAACGACACAAGGCATCAATTTGACGATTGTAATCCTTAAATAAGATACAAAATGGCAAGTCCCAATATAGGAGGATGTCGTGGTTGACTATTCAAGAATATAAATTTTACACACAACATAAGAACAATCTGCTCACATTGAGAGGTTGCAATCAGTGCAACATGACCAAAATGGCGAGCACTATTGTTCTCGTATTAAAGCATTTGTTTACCTTACAACAAGTCCAACGAGTCCTATTTTTATTCATGCAAGATTTTAAGTTTCTCTAATTTGTACTACATGTTTGCAAGAAAGGACAATCCAATTCTCTAAAGATGGTTAATAGCTAGCTTTTCTAACTATTGAGAAGTATGGCAAGAATTCTGCAAGAAAACAAACACCCATGGGCCCCGACACAATACAATTTGTCAAACTAAAAGTCTCCCAAGAGCATAAAAAATACTTGCATAGCGTCTGCAGAGTCCAAGGATCACATCTATGAATGTCCCACGTTTAATGATCAAAGACCAGCTCAATTCAAAATACCAAAAATCTTATCCAGTAGCTAAACATAACAGAAAATAAATATTAACCATTTATTTGGCCATCTCTCACAGTCTGTCGCAATTTGTTTTGCATACTCTAAAGATTACCCCCTCCCCCCAAAATAAATTAAAATTAAAAACAAACACCAATACGATGCAAAATTAAAAACAAACACCAATACGCCTTGCATCGCTAATGAAAATGCATATACAACTGGAGTCTCTACATCTTCACATTTTTTTAGTGTACAAGTCTGCTCTATTTAGAGCATTTTGAAAACCATGAGAAGGACTCCAGCTTACATGGACTGGAAAAGTTTTTTTTTTTTAAACTATGAGAAGGACTCCAGCTTACAGTGTGACCAAACAAAAGCGATGAATCCTGAAAAAGAAAGTAAATACAACACCCGGCTGTCTAGTGAGTTGTTGGACTGGAAAAGGTTTTTTTTTGGCAAAGAGTTGTTGGACTGGAAAAGTTCATTATGAACCTTCTGTGAAGTCACAGAACATGGATGAACACGGCCAAAACAGTTCACAAACGAGACCCTCTGGAGAAGTAAAACGTACATCACATTTCACAGCCTTCATTAGTATACAGTGTTAAATGTGTGTTTAGAGTAACAAAATGAATCTGAACAGGCTGCAATTTCCATACGTTGCATCTTCTGCTCAGGTGTGTCACATCCTGAGTTGACAGATGCTACGGCTATGCCAATCACTGCAGGTTAATTTATGACCCATCACATCCCCACATCCCTTGAAATTTTAAATGGTGGAAGATGCACCAGTTGAAATTTATTGTAGCTACAGACTACCAGATTGCTGCAGAGCTTCCGACTTGCAATATCACTGTCCAGGCTTACTCTACCACCTTAGCTAAGCATCAATTTACTGCACTATACTATGCTGCTGCTATTATTCCGGCAGTTAGTGCTGGGACACTATCAAAATTTGATGCTTTTCAAGCTTATGATGGACTCAAGCAACCCTTTTACAAAACACAGGAAATTTTTCATGCCTTACTTTCAACTCACGTTGCTGCAATCTTGCTGCCTTTGTATGCCATATGTTCAGCAATGCAGTAACCAGATCAAGAAAGACCCCTAGATTTGTGGCATCTAGCACCTTCCTCTTTGCACTAACGCCTTCTGTGGTGATAACAGAAGAGAATAAGCCAAGGAAAAAGTAAGTGATTAGTGTAACCCCAACAGCACCAACTTCAAATTCACACCTACAATTTTGCATGCCAGAGTTTCTACCACACCTCTTCGGTCGGCCCCTGTCTTCTTCGTAATCCATGACAAGTGCACCTTCATCCGCAAATACCACTTCCTGCTGTCCCCGTATATCCATCTCTGCCTGCTTACAGGTTGGTGTGTAAAGGCTTCTGCCATCAAATAGAAGAGACCATGGACCCACAATGTGTACGTACAAGATTCTACTTAGCAGCATTGTTGGTCAGGACTGCCTTCTGGTAAACCTCCTACCCTAGAGAAAGACAACTTGAATAGACTAGTTAGCTTGGAATGTAACTTACCTTGATAGATTTTCGAATTTCTTCTGCCTTGTCGTCAACCTCTTTCTTGTGTCGAATATCTAGCTCATTCATGCTGTCAGCCCATTTAATCTTCTCTTGGATGGTTAAAAGTAGATTATCTGAAGTACTCAAACTGTCCACACAAATTGTGCACGTATATGCTCAATGTACACAACTTAAAACATGTAAATTTCTCAATAAGCTAATAAAAGCTTTGCCGACTAAAATCAGACCATTATAATGGGAAGGAATTTTCAGAAAGAATACAATCAATCTGTCTATGAAAGAGCAGCAGCCATAAAACGTCGTAGTACAGCCTCAATTTGATGCCAACAACAAAAGACATCAGGATGCACATGACATAACCCAAATGGACATGAAAGCAATGCCAGAAACAACAGAAAAAGAATGCCAGACCAAAAACAAGGAAGCTGCTACTCACTGCAATTATCTCACAATCAACAGAGTCTCAAGATTAGTAGCCTGAACTTTAAAATAGGGATACAAACAAAAGACATGCTATGAACCTTAGAGGCTGAGCCAAAGTATCATACAGATCATAGGAGCATCTCAAAACTCGCAAACTAGAGTTACTAGAGACATTTTGGAGCAGGGAGACTGCACCTTCAGGTGCCCACCACTGAATGCCATGTCGTCACAAACAAACAATAGAATTTTATAATACTCAAGAACCCTCAATCACAAATTTGCAATAGGAGATACAGCCTCAACACTGTGGCGTCCAAAATACCTATAGCAAATACCATATGCGAAGCTATAAGAACAACTAGCAACTTGAGTGACAAGGGGTACAGTTAACCACTAAATCTTAGATGCACGAGCTGGGTCAAGAACAAGCACTAACCTAAAAGGAGTACAGAGAATTCGCTGCATATCCCCCCATACATTGAAAAATGGGAAATTTTCACTAATTAGTTGTGGGAGAAGAGAAGAGAGGTGAAAAGGAAGAGGGAAAGGGCATGATTAAACTAAGGGATAAAGGGGGGAGGGAGGAGTTTTAATTAAGAGGGACCACTTAAGAAGGCGTCATTAAAGAAGAAGGCAAGTGCTAAAAGGGGAGGGGTAATAAGGACCATTTGAGGGGCTTTAAAGAAGAACTCACGTACTAAAGGGGGAGGGGGAGGAGGGACCATTTATAATATTTTAGTTAGCACTAGGTATGCTTTTCCACTCTATAGCTTAGTGGTAGGGCTCACATGTGGGAAAGAGGGTTCAAATCCTACCCTCTTGAATAATGCGCACTCCTCTTAGACATAGCTTAAATTAATTAATTAACCCTCCATGGACAAACATAACTTAATTAGCCTCCTGTTAGAAGGTCACTGCCCCACCTGTGAGCCCCCGATTTGTGGGGACAAGGGGGCAGGAGACCATAGGGGTATGGGGGAGAAGTATAGCACACATACCTGGCTTTCTGGCTGAGGATCTGCACCAGATCTGAGACAACAGGAAGCAGCACCTTGCGTGGGATATTGCGCCAGCAGAAGAGGGCCTGGATCTAAGTATGCAGGGCAGAGTTGGGGCCTGGTAGCATCAGCCCACAAGCCCCGCAAAGAGGCCTACTTATAGGCCAGACCATTCGGATCTGGTCGGCCATCTTCTGCCCTATATAACCGACCAGATCTGGTTGGTTAGGGCTCCCTACCAGTCAGTGCATGCAGCAGGGGACCAACCCCTGGTCGGCCACTTCTTGAGGGCTCCTTGCCCTCCTATAAATAGTCCCCCCTTCCCCCCTCATTCCTCATCACCTGCACTAAAGCCTTGCACATAGGCAAGCGCACAGGAAGAGGAAGAGACTCAGCATTTTGTGACAGCACTTGGGCTGTTTTGTACACGCTCTCTCTTGAGCTTTTGTTGCCCACCATTGTGGGGGAATATATCTGAGTTTTGCTCTCTCTCTCTTTCAGTTTTCTGAGTGTTGTATGAGCTAGAGAGGAAGTGAGGTGTGAGTGATTCTATCCTCTATTTCCAACATGGTATCAGAGCTAGGTTCACAGCTCTAGATCCGAGTACCTCTGCTAGAAGGCGACTCCAATCGACACTCAGGTTTAGGTGTGTGGTCAACTTCTCCGCTGTATATTCAGTTTACTGTTCTTTATTACAGCAAGGATGGAGGACAAGGATTCAACTATTGCCTCTTCAGCCCTTTCTCTTCCTTCCTCCTCCTCCAGATTCCTCTCATTTACTATCTCGAACTTCGCAGAGTCAGGGAAGCTGGACGGGTCGAACTACCTGATCTGGAAAATGAAGATCCGCAGCCATCTTGTGGCCCGGAAGTTGTGGAAGTTGACGACGGGGGGAGGCAAAACCGGAAGACTTGTTGGATAACAAGGGGAAGATTCTCATTCCAACGGATGGTGAAGAACTTGAGAATTGGAAAGAGAGAGATGCCCACTCCCTAGCATTAATTATAGGGACCACTGCGGACTCTGTTCTTTCACACATCCAAGTAGCCGAGACGTCTATAGAGGCGTGAGCTATCCTGAAGGATTTGTATGAAACGGATAATACAACTCAAATTCTAATGCTTCAACACCAACTGTACAACATGGACATGAATGAAGGTGACAATGTTCATGACCATTTGACGAAAGTCAAGATGGTGAGGAACCAACTCACGGCAATTTGTCAGAAGGTAGAGTCAAGTCAACTGGCACTATTGACCTTAGACAAGCTACCTAGAAGCTTTAAGAGTTTCGTGACTACGATCACTGCAGGACAGAGGACCAAGCCTCTCACCTTCGAGGAGCTTGGGCCTTTATTATTGCAAGAAGAGACTCGGGAAAAGCTATTTTCGCAATCGGATGAGAAGGCTCTCGTGGCGAGGGACAAGCCCGGCAAGGGTAAGTTCAAAGACTCCAAAAACAAGAACAAGACCGAGGATACTGAGAAAAAAGAGGCAGATGAAGTGCTTCTACTGTGAGAAGCTTGGTCATTCCGCTAAAGAGTACCGCAAGAAGAAGGCGGACCTCAAGAACAAGGAGTCCAAGTCCAAGGAGGAGCCAAAGACTGAATCAGCAAATGTCACGACCGGTGCTCTCTTCATCATCACTGAGTACTGCTCCGCGTATGCAGTCAGTGAGGGAGAGAAAGGTTGATATGTGGATAGTGGAGCTTCAAAGCACAAGTCCAACAAGAAGGAATGGTTCAAAACCATGGAAGATACGCATCCCGATTCCAAGGTCACTGTTGGGGATAACAGATCATGCCCTGTGAAGGGTGTCGGTAGTATTCCGTGCATTACGACTGCTGAAAACGAGGAGCTGATTTCCAATGTACTGTACGTACCAAATCTGTGCAAGAACCTATTGTCTGTCTGTCAGATGGACAAGCACAATATGTCAGTATTATTCGACAATGGCAAGGTCACTGTCACATCCAACGCAAACAGACACGTGGTGGCTCAAGGTGTCGAGGAGCATGGGCTATATCGGCTCAACACTCTGGTGGTGCACGGGGACCATGGAAGATCCAGATTATGGCACGAGCGGTTCGGTCATGTCAACTATGGCACTCTCTCCAAGATGCAAAAGACAAAGATGATGGATGGACTTCCACCGATTGCAAGCAATGATCGTGTCTGCAGGGCTTCCGTGGAAGGCAAGCAACACAGGGACAAGTTCCCACAGGAGGCCTCATCACGGGCCAAGAAGCCGCTCGAGTTGCTCCCGCCGACATCTGCGGCCTAATGTCGACAAATCTCAAGCTTTCGAGAAATTCAAAGTCTGGAAGGCTCAGGTAGAGAAGGAGAGCGAAGAGGTCATGGTAGCAGTCGGCAATGATGCAAAATGTCCAGCAAAAGGAAAAGGTACGATTGCTCTCAAGTCAGATATAGTTGTAAAACAGTTGTCCGATGTTCTTTATGTGCCAGATATCAACAGGAACTTGTTGTCCGTTTCTACGATCACGGATCGGGACCTCAAAGTTCAATTCGATAAGAATGGTACACAGATCCTAGATCTTCAAGGAAAGATCGTTGGTAAAGGTACACGGCGCAACAACATTTACGAACTCTCAGCTTTCAGTGCTCGAGCGGATGTGAAGAACACTAAGCTGTAGCATGAGAGGTTTGGTCATCTAAACCTCTCATGCAACACAGGGACAAGTTCCCACAGGAGGCCTCATCACGGGCCAAGAAGCCGCTCGAGTTGCTCCCGCCGACATCTGCGGCCTACTGTCGACAAATTCATTCGCAAGTTCTCGGTATTCTCTCTTACTTGTTGATGATTTCAGTCACATGACATGGGTATTTTGCCTGGCCAACAAATCTCAAGCTTTCGAGAAATTCAAAGTCTGGAAGGCTCAGTAGAGAAGGAGAGCGAAGAGGTAATCAAAGCCTTCTGCACCAACAGAGGGGGGGAGTTCACTTCAACCGAGTTCAATGGATTCTACAAGAAGTAAGGGATCAAGAGACAGCTCACACATCTCAGCAGAATGGAGCTGCTGAGAGGAAACTGTTAGATATCAATGCTCCACTCTCATGTAACTACGCGGGAACCAGCTAACTCTACTTGTAAGCCCCCCATATGAGGAGAAGGCATTTGAGTAGCTCGGTTATCCGGTAGGTCCTGGTTTGGACACCAAATGGGAGCCATGTGTGGCCTGATGGCTGGATGGCTTCAGATAGAGTTGGCACACCGCCAACTAGGCTACATGTAAGTGCGAGAAGACATCCCTTGACTGACCGCACTAAGGGTAGACGGAGCATTTCCCGGGACAGCCCACTCTCGGGTTACGGGACCCGTTTGAAGCCTCAAATGATCCCAGATGGCTGTTTTACGCACCAGTTCTATCGTATGGTCGGTGGCCTATTTCGAGACCGACCCCCAGTCAACCGTTTTGAGCGGACTAGGTCGGCCAACCAATTGAGCCTAACCGACTACGACTGGTGGCTATATAAGAGCAAGCCCGTGAAGCCCATTTCATCACTGGCTACAACAACCCTGATTCCTTAGCATCTAGCCTCCGTCTTCTACTGTTTTCGGCACGCCATCGAAGCTTCTTTCACAGGAGCGCACGGTTGGGAGGCAACGCCATCTATTGTATCAATTCTACAGTAATCAAATTTTTTATTCTCCATACTATCTTGTTTTCTCTCTTGCGTACGAGATCCTGTTATCTGTTGAGCACAGACGTTGTATTATTTTCTTACATGGTATCAAAGCCTGGACTCTAGCAAGAAGATTTGGTAGTGTGTTTCTGTTTGCGAGCAGATTGTGAGAGATGGCCCAACCCGTAAGATTGCGAATCCCACCGTTCGACGAAAGCGAGAAGTTGAACGGCTCTAACTATCCTCTCTGGAAGTTCAAGATAAAGACCATCCTAAGCGCATATGAGCTTTGGGACACTGCTACTGGGATGGACGTGAGGCCGGTTCCGAGACCGGATCCAGCCAATGCAGGACAACAGATAGTACCAACTGCGGATGAGATTCTCGCGTGGACAAGAAGAAATGCAAATGCGTTGTGTTCTATTGTCTGCAGTATTGGTGATTCCGTCATGGCGTTAATTCAACATGTCACCACAGCGAAGGAGGCATGGACGGTCTTGAAAAATCAGTACAAGACCACAAATCAGACGCGGATTCAGAATCTAGAGACTCAACTCGCGGACGAGAAGTTGTCTGAGTCTGAAGCGGCAGAAAAGTTCATCACCAGGGTGAAGAATCTGCACGATCAGATGACTACGATTGGCATCACCATCACCAGCGAGAATCTAGCACGAAAGTGCATACGGATTCTCCCACCAAAGTACGACGGTCTTGTTACGGCGCTGAATATGCAGAACAAAAATCCGCCCTCAACTTTGAGGATTTCAGCGCGATGCTTCTGGAGAAGGAGATGCATCAAAAGACGAGGACTGGAGAAGATTCGGCTTTATGGACCAAGGACTCTGGTAACCCATCTTCTGATGATAAAAAGAGAAAGAAGAAGATCAAGTGCTTCTATTGCAACAAGGCAGGATACAAGCAGAATGAGTGCCGCAAGAAGATTGCAGATGAGAAGAACGGAGTAAAGAAAGAGTCCAGCAACAGCGCACAGGCAGTACCAATAGAGCTGTTCGTCACAATTGAGGAGATTTACACGGAGACAGTTCATGTACCTGCGGATGAACCATGGATCATAGACAATGGTGCATCGCGCCACATGACCAGTCAAAGGATTGGTATATCTCTCTACAGCCGGTAGGAAATGACATCATGGTAGCAGTCGGCAATGATGCAAAATGTCCAGCAAAAGGAAAAGGTACGATTGCTCTCAAGTCAGATGGAGTTGTAAAACAGTTGTCCGATGTTCTTTATGTGCCAGATATCAACAGGAACTTGTTGTCCGTTTCTACGATCACGGATCAGGACCTCAAAGTTCAATTCGATAAGAATGGTACACAGATCCTAGATCTTCAAGGAAAGATTGTTGGTAAAGGTACACGGCGCAACAACATTTACGAACTCTCAGCTTTCAGTGCTCGAGCGGATGTGAAGAACACTAAGCTGTAGCATGAGAGGTTTGGTCATCTAAACCTTAGTTCCTTGAAGGAGATGCATAAAAGTAGAATGATTGTAGACCTACCAGAAATTTCAGATCTGCCCGATGTATGTGAAGCTTGCATGATGGACAAGCAGCATCGGCAGCCCTTTCCTAAAGAGGCCAACAGGGCAAAGGCTCCTCTAGAGCTCGTTCACACGGACCTCTGCGGAAAGATGGAGACGGAAGCTTTGGGTGGTTCCTTCTACTTCATGACGCTGATCGACGACTACAGTAGAAGGATATGAATATACTTCCTGAAGACGAAAGACGAGGCTTTCAATAGGTTCAAGGAATGGCATGTAAGGTTCAAAAGACGAGGACTGGAGAGGACCGGAGTATGATGAAAGGGAAAGGTTTGCCAAAGACTTTCTGGGCTGAAGCATGTAACACGGCAGTTTACATCCTCAATCGTAGCTACACGAAGGCTGCAAACGGGATGACTCCACTGCAAGCCTTTTTTGGTAAGAAACCTTCAGCTGCACATTTCAGAGTTTTTGAATGTGATTGTTTTGTGCATGTCCCTGATGCTACCAGGACCAAATGGGAACCAGCCGGAAGTATATTTTCTTAGGCTACAGTGAAGAGGCGAAGGGTTACCGTCTCTATAACCCTGTTACCAAGAAGGTAATTGTAAGTTGCGATGTGGTCTTCTCAGAACAACCACATCAATTGGAGGAGGATGCTTTCTTCCCAGACAACCAGGACCAGGATATCCATCCAGTACCGCCACTAACAGCAGACGGAACTCCCCCACAGTGCTTGGGAGGATTCAAGACAAAGAAGATGAAGAAGAGCCTGCAGAACCACAACGACAACGGCCATTCCCGAAGTGGGTAAAGCAACTTTTGGACGGCAGAGAACCTCCAGCCATTGAGGAGGAACCATCCGAACACCGCCGGTCCAAGAGATTAGAGGAGCAAAGAAGGACGCATGAACACTTGGTCAACTATGCTTTGATGACAGAAGTGATCCGTGCTGATGAACCCAAGTGTCTTGAGACACAGGGCGATGATAGATGGATGAGGGCTATGCAGTCGAAGTATGGCTTCATAATGAAGAACAACACTTGGGACCTTGTAGATCGACCACCAAAACGCAAGGTAATCGAAACCAAGTGGGTGTACAAGACCAAGTACAAGTCCGATGGCACGTTGGATAAGTACAAGGCTCGGCTCGTGACAAAAGGATTTGCACAGGTACATGGTTTTGATTATCAAGATACTTTTGCTCCCACAGCTCGACTAACCACAATTCGCAGTATTTTGGCTTTAGCTGCCCAGGGAAATTGACCCGTGTTTCAGATGGATGTCAAATCCGCCTTTCAAGGAGGAGGTATACGTGAAACAACCACCAGGTTTTGAGATCCCCGGTTCAGAAGGTAAAGTCTGTAAACTGAAGAAGGTACTTTACGAGCTGAAACAAGCCCCACGAACGTGGTACCAGCGAATTGATGCCTACTTTCTGCAAAACAGGTTCAGGAGGAGCCCATCGGATGCAAATTTGTATATCTTCAGAGAAGGAGATAGGTGTATGATCGTGGTCCTTTATGTGGACGACCTTGTCATAACAGAGAACCATGAAGAGAAGATCTCGCAGACGAAGCATTTGCTAGGAAGAGAGTTTGAAATGACAGACCTCGAACTAATGCATTTTTGATTGGAGATTGAAATTTGACAGGAGCCGAAATAGATCTTCATTTCATAGCTGAAGTATGCTGGAGAGATACTAAAGACATTTGGCATGACTGAGTGCAAGACAGTTGGTACCCCTATGGAGGTTGACGCGAAGCTCTCAAACGAGGATTCATCACCACTCGTGAACGAAGAGCAGTACAGAAGGCTTGTGGACAGCTTGATTTACATGTGCAACACACGGCTGGACATCAGTTTTGCGACTGGTGTACTAAGCAGGTTTTCCAATAAGCCCCAGGAGAACCATTGGAGGACAGGGATGCGAGTGCTGAAATACATCAAAGGCACACTTGATTATGGCATCACCTCTACCAAGGACAACATCTTGATCGGATTCTGTGACTCGGATTGAGCAGGAGACGTGAACAGCAGGAGATCAGTGACAAGGTACTGTTTCTCACTTGGATCTGGTGTTGTGTCATGGGTCAGCAAGAAGCAACCCACACTTGCTCTTTCTTCTACCGAGGCCAAGTACAAATCTGCATGCTTTGCTTCTTGCGAGGCAGTGTGGTTGAGGAGGATTTTGGGAGACATGGATACAATGCAGAACAAGCCTACGCAGTTATCATGTGACAATCAGAGTTGCATGGCGATTGCAAAGAACCCGGTGTTCCACGCTCGCACAAAACACAATGAGATTCAATATTACTTTATACGCGAGCTCATCATGGATGGAGAGGTCAACTTGGTGTACTGTCCGGCTACAGAGAATGCTGCGGACATCTTCACGAAGGCTTTTGGAAGAGACTTGCTGGAGAGGCATCTTCATCGACTTGGCATTGGACCGAAAAAGTAAGTTCACTTGCGGGTGGACATTGAGGGGGGGTGTTAGATATCAATGCTCCACTCCGGTAGGTCCTGGTTTAGACATTAGATGGGAGCCATGTGTGGCTTGATGGCTGGACGGCTTCAGATAGAGTTGGCACACCGCCAACTAGGCTACATGTAAGTGCGGGAAGGCATCCCTTGACTGACCGCACTGAGGGTAGACGGAGCATTTTTCGGGGCAGCCCACTCTCGGGTTGCGGGGCCTGTTTGGACCCTTAGATGATCCCGCATGACTGTGGGCCGAACGGTAACTGTAGGTCAGTTGCTCTGTTTTACGCACCGGTTCTATCGTATGATCGGTGACCTATTTCGAGACCGACCCCCAGTCAACCGTTTTGAGCGGACTGGATCGACCATCCAATTGAGCCTAATCGACTACGACTGGTGGCTATATAAGAGCAAGCCCGTGAAGCCCATTTCATCACTGGCTACAGCAACCCTGATTCCTTAGCATCCAGCCTCCGTCTTCTACTGTTTCCGGCACGCCATCAAAGCTTCTTTCACAGGAGCGGACGGTTGGGAGGCAGCGCCATCTATTGTATCCATTCTACAGTAATCAAATTTTTTATTCTCCATACTATCTTGTTTTCTCTCTTGCGTACGAGATCCTGTTATCTGTTGAGCACAGACGTATTATTTTCTTACAGAAACACTGGACCGTCACAGAGACAGGGTTGACCATGTTGCGAGGAAGGAATCTCTCGAAAGCCTACTGGGATGAAGCCATGAACACTGCCGTTCACATCCTCAACAGAACCAAGACAAAGGCTGTTGATGGCAAGACTCCATAAGAAGCTTATTATGGTAAGAAGCCCATCATTTCTCTTCTGAGGGTTTTTGGTTCTAAAGCATTTGTGCATGTACACAAAGATGAGCGAACAAAGCTCGATCCCCATAGCTTTGTGGGATATAGTGAAGAGTCGGATATAGCAAAGAGTCCAACGCCTACCGCCTATTCGACCCGGACAAGAAGAAGATCCTTATCAATAGGGATGTGATCTTTGAAGAGACCGAGCAACAGCTTGCCGAGGAGGTTCCAGAACTTCCAACGTTACCCCCACCCAAAGCCACCATCCGCAAGGTGGAGCCGACTGAAGATCCGGAGGAGGAGGAGGAGGAGGAGGAGGAGGAGGAGGAGGAGCATGCCATTCCAGAGCCAGCTCCCAAGTCAACTTCATCCAAAATACCTCCATCAGAGAAGAAGCTATCTCAATGGTATTTGAAGACATTAGCAAACTCACGGGTCACGGACATACCCGAGAGCAGTTCCGAAGCATGACGGTCTCAAAGAAACATGAAGACTCCCTCCGTGAACTTCGCTTTGGTAACTCAACTTGCTGAGCCCCGTTTCTTCCAGGAAGCGAAGGATATACCAAAATGACAAGAAGCCATGAAGGCTGAGATGGAAGCCATTTTGAAAAATGACACCTAGGATTTAGTACCCAAACCAACCAAGCGGAAGGTCATCGGGACTAAATGGATGTACAAGCTTAAGTTCAAGTCAGATGGGAGCTTGGACAAATACAAAGCAAGATTGGTGGTAAAAGGCTATGTACACTCTGAAGGGCTTGACTTTGACGACACCTTTGCTCCCACAGCTAGGATGGTGACTATTCGGACAGTCATTGCCTTGGCTCCTCATCATAGGTGGCCTATTGTTCAGATGGACGTCAAGTCTGTATTTTTGAATGGTAACCTGGAGGAAGAGGTATATGTGGCACAGCCACCAAGATTTCAGATTCCAGGATCCCCATCAAAAGTCTGCAAACTGAAGAAGGCCTTATACAGGCTGAAACAAGCCCCCAAATCTTGGTACCAGTGGATAGATGTGTTCTTCCAGAAGATCAGGCTTCAATGCAGTCCATTAGAGACAAATCTCTATCTCAACACAGAGGGGATTTGTGGCTGGTATTGATTTTATATGTGGATGACCTCATCATTACTGGGGATCATACGAGGAAGACTGCTCAGGTCAAGAGACTTCTTATGGAGGAGTTCGAGATGACTGACTTAGGCATACTTCACTACTTCCTTGGGATTGAGGTGAAACAGGGAAAGAGCAATATCTTTATTTCACAGGAGAAGTATTGCACGGAACTGCTCAAACGCTTTGAGATGGAAAATTGCAAAGCTGCAGTGACTCCCATGGAGACTGGTCTAAAGCTGAGTGTGCGTGATCCATCTCAGCCAATTGATTCATCACTATATCCACGCTTGGTGGGGAGTTTGCTTTACCTCACCAATACTCGGCCAGACATCTCCTTCGCAGTTGGATTGCTCTGTCAGTTCTCCGCCACACCCAAGAAGGCTCATTGGGACGCAGGTATGAGGGTGCTAAGGTACTTGAAGGGTACCAGCACCTATGGCATCACTTATACCAGAGGCATCAAGTTGGGAGGAGGCAGGCTTGGCTTGTCTAGGGTTTAGTACACTATCATTCTCCGTTTGCACATACAGAGCTTTGTGGATAGCGAGGAATTTCATATTATGCCACTATAGGGCTGTGATGTGCATGCTATGCTGGATACTTTCAATCAAAAAATCACTCTAATGCATAGAGGGAAGACCCCATAAATTGGATGTCAAACTTAAGGGAGAGTCAATCCCTGTCGTATTTGCCTCTGCAATTAGCTCAGTAATAAAAAAATCATATTTTTGCATACTTAGTTTTTGCAAAGGATATTAAGTTTGATAAAACCAGCCTCTAGGCTAACAAGAGGGTGGTAAAACTCTAACTAAACAAAATCCTTCACAAAAGAATACTCAGCAAACACTCCACAGAGAGATAGGGGGAGCTAGAACGCTCCTGCTCAAATACAAAGACACAAACTGGCCCCAAAGCCAACTGCCTACGTACCATCACGTGAGGGGCTGGCTAGGCCTTGGGCCAGCTCTTTGGTCACGAGCTGAACGGGCAGGTGTGGCGAGTGGGATTGCATTTGTAAATGCATTCTTGGATCACAAGCTGACTGGTCACGTAGTGCTACATCAGCTGACTTCGAATCTATCCTGGAAGGATTGCCTGGTCTTTAAATTCTACGACTGGCTTTGTGCGGACAAGGCAGGTGCTAAGCCATACTGTAAAACACAAATCAATCTCTTTTACGAGCCCCCATAGACCTCCTTCAGCTAGCTACGAGCCATTTTGGAGAGTGGGCTACGCACACAGGGTGCTTCTTTGTAATTCCAAGCTGTTTTAGAAGAGTTGGCTGTGTATTCATGTTTCCTCTCTCTGCTCAGAGCACAAAGTGGTCAAGTGAGCAGTAGTGATAGTTGTGGGGAATTGTGTGACCAAGCATTGTTGCTAGGAACACGTCCAGGCTTAGTGTAAGCCATCTATTGGTTTGCTTGGTTAGAGCAATGCACAGCAAGGACTATGCCTTGGTTATTGAAGCCTAATGGGCTATGGAATGCCCTTGATGGAAGAGAGATCGTTAGCATTGTTGCAATACTTTCGAAGCAATAAAGAAATACGAAAAGGGGCGCCAAGGTTTGGGGCCAATCAGTGTCATTGCTTTGGAGCATGAGCATTTTAGCTCCCAATCTATTTGTTGTGTTCTTGCTGTCAAGATATTGGCTGGTCATTTGTTGTTACCGCCCTTTGTTGGTCCGGTTTCACTCTATGACAACCCTAGTCTTATACTTTCATTCTTATGGCTGCATTCTCTGGCATTTCTCTTGCTTCCTTTTCCAACAGGCCTAACATTATTAATATAATGATAAGAAAGCTTGGTTTACCTTGCATCACCTCCCAAAAGGTCTCTAGACCCACTCGTGATCCAAGGAATGATGGCCTATGCTAAAACCCTACCTTGCACCCGTTGCATGACATTGCATCATGTGTAAAGCTATAGGTATACTTGCTCAGTAACACAATAAAAGTTCACTCATAGGCTCCAAAGGCTACTTTAGGACTCTCTCAGACAATGAAATCTGCTGGATTAGGGTTGGTCACCTCCCCACCTATGAGCCCCCAAGTGAGGAGTACATCGGGGGGGTGGACCATACAATAATCGAATGGGACATGAGGCTGCCACATGGGCAGCAAGTGGGCAGCAGAGAAAGAGAGGAAGTACCTGGCAGAGGAAAGCCTACATGGAGGGTAGATCTAGAAGAGACATTTCCAGGCTGTCCACAGACGGAAAGGGTAGATCTGTGCAAGGTTTCTAGCAAACAAGGGCTCTGTGGCCAAGGCATTGATGTCAGCAAGGATGGAATCTGTACAGACTGTTTGGAGCAGTTCCGGAGGCCTGCAGGAGCCTCTGGCAAGAGGCAGAACAGAGGCAAAAAGAGGCGCAGCAGAAGTGTTGATGTTTTGGGGAGGAGGACAGCCCCTACTATGGGCTGAATCAGCCTGGGCCACTGGCTGGTTGCCATGTGGCCAGGTGGGCCAGCAAGAACCTCCACACTGGGAGCCCAGCATGCATTTATAGGCTTCCCCCTCCAGTCGGCTGGTAGGGGGGAATTCAATCGTCCCAACAAGGGCTGGCTGGTCAGTTATATTGAAGGGGGTTCAGCCCCTATAAAAGGGGGCCCTTGGGGCCTCCAAAGGTATCACTTGGACCCCCCCCCCCTGCGCGCATGTCGCATACCCCCCCCACCCCCACCCCCCATGCCCCCCCCCCCCAAACACCCCCCCCCCTTTGCGCGCATGTCGCGTACCCCCCCCACGCCCCACGCCCCACCTCCCTTGCGCGCATGTCGCGTACCCCCCCCCCACCCGCACCCCCCATGCCCCCCCCCCTCCCACTCGCCATGCACCCCCCCCCCCCCCCAAACCCCCCCTCCCCATGCCCCCCCCCCCCCCCCTTGCGCAGCCAATCAAGCAGAAGGACCTTCCTTGGGCCTATATTCAACGCAGTCTCAAAGATCTAGAGGTACCAGGCAGATAGTAGGACAGGACCACGGTTTGGTGGGACTCCGCATCTCTTTTGTATTGTGTCCGGTTTTGATTCCGTCGTGAAACACTTCCGCATGTAATTCCTAGGCTCATCTATCAGTCTTCCGCTGTGGGATATCCTCTAGTGGGATTTTTGTTTCTAACAATACACACACACACACACATATATAGAAAGAGAGAGAAATATGAATCTAGGAACATGCCCAAACCCATCCTCTAAAAACACAACACAGTGTGCAGTTTCAATCTCATGATAGTCACTGATAAGGTTGAAAATCATAAGGGGCTAGCTACTATGACATCCCCACTGACATCATCAACGCCGAACAGTGAGTGTAGAATATAGTATAAACATATGCTCTCACACATTCAAATCCACACACCCACACATATTTGAGCATCCATTTATAAAAAGGTCTTTGTACTGTGTTTATGTCAGTATTCCAGAGGTCAATGTGTGGGCCATCTCCTGGTGGTTCTAGTGATTCCCTTGTAGGCCATGGTATGTGCCTTGTAGGCATAAATATAGGCACTTGTAGTGTTAGTGCCTTTTAGGCCACATAGGACACTTAGTCCTGACACCTAGGACACTTAGTCCTAGGTCTAGGTACAAGTACCTTGTACTCCTTTTTTCATATATCCTAGTTGACGTGACGGCAGACTCTATCGACCCTTGTACCTTGTACGTGCTCTCTTTTGTCTACACGACCCTTCAGTGGTATCAGAGCAGTACAACTATACGGACGTCCGTACAGATACGTACGGATCCCATAAGTTTCCTTCAGCTGCTGTCCAAGGCTTCCAGTGTTTTTTCGTCGCCACAAAGCGCCTCGTTGCTGTTCCCAGACTGAGGTGACTGCTTGTAGGCTTCAGCTGCAGCATTTTTTAGGTCCTCCACAGTACTCGTGACCATCTGTCGTCACCTTTGTACTGCTGTTCCAGACGCCTAGCTCCCGCAACTTTAACCAAACCCATATCCAAGCGCCTAGCTCCCGTGACCTCTCCACAGTCATCTGTTGAAGACGTTCTGCTATCGCGACCTGTTCAGAGCCCTCCAAAGGAGATACTACCAGCCATGCACTAAGTTCGACGTGTCTAAGGGCTGTTCCAGCTACGCTCCAGCTGTCTTTTGCACTTCAACCTGCTGCAGCAGCTTCATGGTTTGTTATACTCTACCTACAGAGGCCTTTTGAGTCTAATCTCAAAGGACCAGAAGCTGATTCACAAGCAACATTTGCAGTATTTTACTGTTTTTGACAGTTTTTACTGTCAAACCCTAATTTCCAACAGAAAAATTTAGGGCTTTTGACATCTGGACCTTCAACCTGTCAATACAATACTTTGGACAAGGTTGACAACTGAAATCCTTCCAAAAATTGAAGTTTTCAGTTAATTTCAGGTTCAGGACTGTCACATTGTGCCACGTCATCACTCAAGTCAACAAAATTTGGGGCGTTTGTGTTGGGAGCTCAATTTCAACTGGTGTTTGGGACAGTAACTCATATTTTTGCAGTTTCAAGCCTTGAGGCTATACATTGGGTCAGATTATCATACATTGGGTCACATTTGCAAAAATTTCGGCAAAATTTGGGGCTTTTCTGCATTTGCCCTCTTTTTGGCCTATTTGCCCTCATTAAATTTGGGGCTTTTGCCAGATTTGCTGTTTTTGCAGTGAACATTGCCTGCCACAGTCACATTTGGGTCAGATCTGCATTTGCCCTTTGATTTGGGTCAAAAATTTGCACATATTTGGTGTCATTTTTGGACAGCCAGCTTTTGCAATGATAACCTTGAGGCTTTTGGGTTTTCAGGTCTCTTTCAGGGTATCACATTTGCTATGGCTAGGAACAATCGAGATCTATTTGGCGTTCTTCGTGAAGATGATAAGTTGGATGGCACCAACTATCCGATGTGGTCTTATCTCATGAAACATATTCTAGTTGCAAAGCATTTGTGGAATATTGTTTCTGGGGTTGATCTAAGGCCAGCCAATGCTACAGTGGTTGCCTCTACTGCTGGTCCCTCTGCACGGGGTACTCCTCCTGATGCCTCATCTTCTAGCACTCCTGCTACTACTCTTCCAACTCACGAACAATCAAGATGGGATGCAAGAGATGCAAATACACATTCATGTATTGCTTTATCATGCAAGAGAATCATTATTCCACACATCCGGTCTTGCAGGACGTGTCATTGCCATTGCAGCCCATCATCATTGGCAAGTGCACCAACTTGACATCAAGACTGCTTTTCTTCATGGGGATCTGCAGGAAGAAGTATATGTCACACAACCTCCTGGCCTTGAGGTTGTTAATTCTGAAAATAAGGTATGCCGGCTTAGAAAAGCCCTTTATGGTTTGAAGCAGGCACCCAGGGCATGGTATGCCAAAATTCATGCACACTTACTATCCGATGGTTTTTAGAAGAGTCCCACAGAACCCACTCTTTATGTCCGTGGGAGTGGATCTGATTTTTTAGTGCTGATTTTATATGTGGATGATATGCTCATCACGGGCCCACATACTCAACAAATTGCAGCTTTCAAGGCTGATTTGCAGCAGATTTTTGACATGTCAGACATGGGACAGCTCCATTATTATTTGGGCATTCAGTTTGCTCATGTTGAAGGGGGTATCATGATGTCTCAGTCCAAGTATATTGGACAGCTCCTTGATCGTTTTCAGTTTAAGGATTGCAAGCCAATCTCTACTCCAGTGGACCCTGGCTTCAAATTCTCAGCTCATGATGGGAGCCCACCATGTGATATCACTCTTTATCAGCAAGCTGTTGGATGCCTTATTTATTTATGTCACACCACACCTGACTTACAGTATGCAGTATCTCAGCTTAGCAGATTCATGCACATGCCCAGTTCACAGCATTGGCAGGCAGTGAAGAGAGTCTTCAAATATCTCAGAGGCACTCAGGATTTAGCCCTCTTCTATGGTGATCAGGGTTCACTTACCATGCATGCTTACACGGATAGTGACTCGACAGGATGTTCCGACACCAGAGTGTCACATACTGGCAATTGTTTTTTGCTTGGCAATTCATGTATCTCTTGGCTTGGCAATTCATGTATCTCTTGGCTCAGCAAGAAGCAACCAACAGTTGCCACATCTAGCTGTGAGGCTGAGTACAGGGCAGCTTTCACCACTACAGTAGAGTGTGTTTGGCTTCAACAATTACTTACAGATCTTGGTATTCGCCAGACATCCTCCACTATTGTCTACACTGATAGCCAGAGTGCTTTGGCCATTGCGCATAACCTAGTGTTTCATGCGCGTACCAAGCATATTGAAGTTCACTATCATTATGTTCGGGAGCAGTTGTCAGCAGGAGACATAGAGTTGTCCTATCTTTCCACAGAGGACAACATAGCATATATGTTTAGAAAGGCACTTCCTCGTCCGAAGTTCGAAGTCTTCCGACATCTCATACAGATAAAGGCTGATGCATGATGGGAAGCCCCCCTCTTTGGGTAGTAGCCGGACTCTACCTTTACTGCAACAATCACTAGCAGCTTCCATGGGATATAACTCCCATAATTAAAGTTGTCAATGCTTGACAGAAGCGACAAGGATCTGCCAGAGAGATATGTGGTCTACCTTTAATCTAATCTCCCCTATCTTGCCACTCTCTATTCTGATCTACTCACATCACTCCCTAACTCCATTACTATTCTCCATACCTTTCTAGAAATCCATGCTAATCCATATTCCTTGCCATGCCTCTTTGCCCATGCCTCTCAACACTATTGCCTAATCCAAGAATCTAACTCCTATCATCCAATTACACCTAACTTTTTTCCCTCGTGAAGCCTATATAATTTCATTTTAGTCTTTCCAAAACGAGCATCTAAGGAAAAAAAACTTACAGAAAAAAAAGAAAAAGCCTCCTATATAACCTTAACTCTAGAGGCTACTGACATTTCTGTGTCCAGTATCATGACATCGAAACTCAAGATTTGCAACTCCCTCCAATTATATGATCTTCCAATTGTCCCACAACCACTTCGAATAATTGACCAGCCATTATCGTGAGCATTCTTTCCAAATAGGCAAGTTTTGCTAAACTTGCAGCATGTACAGAGAATCTTTACAAAGGGATTTAACGCGAAATGTTGACATTCCACATTAGGAACCATTGCAACCACCTACGCCCATATGCTGAAATAAATACAACTCTAGTTTCACAAGAAATGTTCACGGAAAGAATCTACTCAGTCACTAAGGCAAGACAAATGCCTGTTGTCTCATAGAACCGCATGTAGGTACTTATTCAAAGCTTGAAGTAGGTCCAAAACTATTCCAACAGTAAGTGCATCCACAAAAAAGTAATCCATCTCCTGATACAAAATGCCCATACTCACCAATTTGCCAATGTTTGTATCATGCTCTCTAGCTGTCCAGGTCTCAAGTCCCTTCCAGCTGCAAATTGAACCTGCACAAAACATAATGCTTACACTGACAATGCTGGACCAAGATAACTTATACAACAGAATAAGGAGTATCTACCACAATCACAAAGAAGGGCATTGTAAGGAAATTTCAGGCAAGCCAAAAAACCAAATTAAAATTTGAAGGCAACAAAGTGTAGCTCTGAACCATTTACACAATCTAATATTTGACCTTTAGTGCGCAAGGAAACCTTCAAAACTCAATGGTAGCTGTCAACATTCAGGAATGTGTGAAAATACTTCACTCTTGCAATTAAGTCAGCAATCTGTTCACATTAATATCACTTAAGCCCCACGAAACCAAACACATTGCAGCTTCTAGAGGTTGAATAGAAATATTCATGCTGTTCTCATTAGCTGGCGCCCGAAATTAAGAATGGGACCTTCTAGCAACTTCTAATCCATGCAAAATCTTTACTTCTCTGGTTCCTCATGCACAGAGGACTTCCATTGCAAAAGAAGCGTGGTTGATGAAGGAAGGACAGACTTGTCAACCTTGCCATAAAGAGACCCTCAAGGACTAGACAACCTATGGGATTGTCACGGGCATCCCTCAGCCCATGGACATCTATCAGCAACAGATAGTAGCAGAGAAGGTCCAGACTAACAGCGACAGGTCTGGGCTATTTATAAGGCCCACATTCAGTCAGGCCTAAAATAACAATAGAGGTCTACAGCAACCTTTTATATGTTCAAATCCAGTCCGTAACTCACAGACCAAGTTGGGTCTATGGATAGACTGATTCAGTCTGTGAGAACGGCAATTACAGACCAGTCTGTGAATGACAGTTATAGACCAGTCTGTGAGATGGCAGTTGCAGAAGCTTTCAGGGCTATAAAAGGAAACTTTTCTCCTCATTCAGGGGCATCTCATAAAGAAGTTCTAGTCAATAGGAGTCATGATCCATCCAAAGTTTCAAGAGTCCTTATATCAAAATATAAATCTATTTCAACATGTATGATGGAAAAAAAAAAACCATTAGTAATCGCCTTGAATCCTCTTGACTCGACCAGCAGTGCTAGCGCATTCTGCTAACTGCATACCAAGCCATCTGCCCCCCATACCAGACCTACACAACAGCCCACATGGTCACAGCTTTGCACCAGTTCCTAAAGGGCTGCCCCCCACATGGCAGTCTTCTTCACTCCCTCTACTTGTGCATCTGTGGCACAGACTACACACTAACGTGTAGGTGTCGAGCCCATTTCTCTCCTCATTTCAGGGCTCACGTGTGGGGCATTGACCATATTCTTCCAACAAGAAAATTTCCTCACATAAGGGTCGAATGGGAAGGTGGACCATGATAGTGTACCCCCTATTGGTGGATTCCCCACTTTAAGAATTTTACACTGTGCGTTTCTTCCCTTGTGCAAGTTAAGAAGTGATGTATTCAAGTGGTTATCCCAGGTAAGGGGAGTCGGACTTTAACAAGCATGCATCATAGCTACCCCTCGATCTAGTAGCATTGGACGCATGGGAAGGGAAGGATACAGCTGCATTGTGCTTTCTTCCCTTATGCAACATGATGTCCTGGTAAGTGGTTATCACAGGTATGGCGACGCTGACAAACATGTATCACAGCTACCCCTCCATATCTAATTGTATGCATGATAAAGGAAATATACAAATGCATGTGCAGTACTTATCCAAAAAACAAGGATAGTGCCATTTCATTGATATAGATAGCGTTTTCAGCCTCCACCTTTGTGTGTATTCCTCCATTGTGTATGTGAGAAAGCCGCAAGTGGATCGCAGTGCTCCTGCGAGCTTCCCCTCCTCCCCCGCCGTACCTCTACCTCCCCCTAGCCCCTCCTTGCCTCGCCTCTCCCGCCCCTACCCCTCCGCCCTCACCTCCCCCCTCACCCCCACCTCGCTCCGTCCCCCCTTGCCACGCTCCACCCCCCCGCCCGCTACCCCCCCGCCCGCTACCCCCCCTCCGCTCACCCCCTCCGCTCCACTCCCGCTCACCCCCTCCGCTCCACTCCCGCTCACCCCCTCCCGCTCCACTCCCGCTCACCCCCCTCCGCTCACCCCCGCTCACCCCCTCCGCTCCATTCCGTTACCCCCTCGCTCCACACCCCCCACCCCGATACCCCCTCCGCTCACCCCCGCCCCGCTACCCCCCTCCGCCCCAGCCCGCTACCCCCTCGCTCCACTCCGCTCACCCCCGCCCCCAGTCCGCCCCCTCACCCCTCGCCTCCCGCCCCGCCCCCTCACTCCTCGCCTCCCGCCCCGCCCCGCCCCGCCCCCTCCTGCCTCTCCGCCCTCCCGTTCCACCTCCGCCTTCCCCTCCCGCCCTCACCCCCGCCCCCCCCTCGTTCATTCGCCCCACCCCGCCCCCTCGGCCCCTCCATTCCCCCCCGCCCCCCGTCCGCCACCTCCTCACCTCGTCCCCACTCCGCCTCTCCCCCGCTTCCGCTCCCGGCGCCCCACCTCACCAGTCTCCCGCCTCCACGCCTTCACCTCGCGCCACCTCCGTTCCCGCCACACCCAGGCTCCACCCTCCCGCTTCTACCTCCCCCCGTTTTTGAGTGACAGCCTCTTCCTCATCGGAAGCCTCGCAGTTTGTCTTGGCGGTATGGCGGCTCCCTGCCCGGAACCGGAGGCCCAGACGGTCCCTCCCTCTCCAGATGCCTACCGCGTCATCCTGACTGAGCAGCAATCATCTCGGGTTCAGGAGGTTGCCAATGACTTTGCCCTTACCTCTGTCTATGGCAGAGTCATTGGACATTCCCCCTCCAGATCAGCCATCAGGGACTGGCTCCAGTCCACTCTCATGCTAGAGGACGGCCATATTGAGGAGGTGGCCCTTATGGGAAGGGGCATCTTCTGGCTTAAACTCTCCAGTGCGAAAGCCAACCTGATTGTTGGCTCCCCCACGTCAGTGGACGAAAAGATTATCATGATAGTTCCGTGGTACCGTGGATTCAGCGCAGCAGATTTTGATGCCCGGTTCCGTATACCTCGCCATCCAGTGACGCTAGTTTTTCCTGGTCTTGCTGCTGAGCTGCGGCCGATTGTTAGGGACCTGGGTTCCCACTTCGACTGGGTTATGCACGATACTTTCGCCGATGTGGTGACTGCGGCAGGAGCCCCCGAAGTCCGTGTGGCTGTGGCGGATCCTGCGACTCTCCCGGCTGTGATCGAGATCGTGACAGGTGCCGACAGCATCACCCAGAGCATGGTAGTCACCGGACAGCCAGGACAGTGTCTGAGGTGTCACGGCTTTGGACACCTGGCGGCTGCCTGCCCACGTTTCGCCAGCTCTTCTCGGCCTCCCCCACCCCCCCCTCTCCGCCTCCTCCTCCCCCCTCCGAGCAGCCACGCCAGGAGGAGCAGAGGCAGCCGGAGCCCGGACCAGAGATTGCTGGCAGCTGGACTGAGGTTAGAAGAAAAAGAGGAAAGAACAAGAAGATTTCTGATAAAGGCAAGGAGGCAGAGGTTACCCCGCCTGTAGCTGCACCTCAGAGACCCGATAGGCAGCCGCCCCAGGGACATGGAAGAGCATCTTCTTCGACGGTAGCCCGCCCTCCACAGCCTCAGGTCCCCCTCTCTTCCTCTCCCCAGCCTCTCCCCATCCAGCCCCAGCCCATCCCCCAACTGCACCCCTTGTCTCCCGACCCGCAGCTTCAGCCCCCTCGTCCTCCTCAGTCTTCTCCCCCTCCTTCTCAGCCCCAGTTCCAGTTGCAGCCCCATCCCTCCCCCCCCGCCTCTTTTAGTTCTCCCGCAGAGCTAGCTGCTCCGACGGTTCCTCAGCCGAGGGCAGTTCCCGCTCCCCCTCCTCCTTCTCCTCCGCCAGCCGCCCCTGAGGAGTCTGAGCTGCCTATTCCCCAGCCTCCTCCCCCTCCCCCTCCCCCTTCGCTGGCAGGACACCCGGAGTCTACACCACCACCGGAGCAGGCTTCTCCGTCCGCTAGCCCCTCAGTGGCAGACTCTGATGGGCCTCAGCTTCAGGAGAGAGAGCTCCCCTGCGACTTTTACAGATCTGGCCCCTGGGACTACTTGGATGTGGCCGACCTCGGGACCTTCCCTGCTTGCCTCGACATCAGTATCTTCCTGCTCCGCAAAGGGGCGGATGGGAAGATAGCCGCCTTGACCCCTAGGGATGGCCCTAGCTTTGCTTTCACGTTCCTCAGCGACGGCACCGAGACCTGGACAGACGACTCGGTCTGGGAGGCTCTCAGGGAGTAGACGCATGCTCAGATTTGCTCCTGGATAGGCCCGTCCGGTGGGCAGCTTCTCGAGACTCAGTGGCCCAAGGGTGACGTGCGCCTGCGGTGGCGCTGCGCCGCCAAACGATTCAGACTGATTGTGATCCTCAGGCCCCCCCTGTCTTGGCCCCTCCCCCAAGATGTCAGAGCCTAGACGCCTCAGAAACTCCGTGCCTTCTACGGGATGTCCACCTCAGAGATCTCGAGCTGGCTCGAGAAAGCCTTCGTTCATGGTACCAAAGGCCTCTCGCCTTTGCTGAAGGTGTTGAAGGACGGGCAGGACGACCCCGCCTCCCCCTCCAAACCTTCCCATAAGCGCCAGCGCGTCTACTCCGAAATGTCAGCTTCTTCTTCGACCTCGACCGCGAGCAGACAGTTGTTCGCTGCCTCCCAGTCCTCACCATGAGCCTACACCTCGTATCCTGGAATGTGAACGGGCTTCACTCTTCTGGCACCCGTGGTCCCAGGAAGCTCATTTTGAGACAGGAACTTCAGCCAGCAGTGATAGGATATCACTAACCACAGCCAGACCAAGATCCACCTAATGCTTTTATTGTTCCAAAGCTCTGCAAATCTTCTTTCTGTTCATGCAATCACTATGAAAGAAATAAAGGTAGAAATAAAGGCATGAGCGGTATCCACAAGGTTGCTTTATGTGAGATGTCAGGAAATGGATAAGCACAAGGCCTTGCAATCCATGGTTCATCAAAAACGTATAGCAAACTTCGGAATTGGTAGATCACCCATGTGCAAAAAATATCGTGGACCCTAATGAAATACAAATCAAGTAGCATGCAGCTAGAACAACTGACAAATATGAACCTATAATTGTGACTAAGAGGTATGCACAAAATAAAGGAACCAGTCACAAGTCATTGCTCCTATCGCCACAATGACCATTGTCATGAGTCTTGACTATGGGAGAGAGACAAAATGGATGTCGCCAGCCACAACTACTTTGAATGGTGATCTTCAAGTAAAACTACAGCCTAGAAATATTGCTCTTGTGGCCACAGTGACCATTGTCATGAGTCTTGACTGTGGGAGATATACAAAGTGGATGTCACCACAACTATTTTGAATGGTGATCTTCAAGTAAAACTAAAGGCTAAAAATATGTATAAAGTATTAAAGCTCAAGGTGCTTGGAATCAGCACTACGAGCATGGTATCACAAAAAGCAATGCTCCAAAGCCTTCAAGACAAATATTCAAGACAAATGCAATCTCTATATTTTTAACAACGGGACAGATTTCATTTACAAGATATTTTGTCAATTCCCTGGGAATCAAGAATAAGGAATTAGAGCGGTAAAGGATGATGTAGCCACTATTCTGAAATGACATAGCTCAGCTTACTTTATCAGTGTATTGGCATCGAAGATTGTTAGACAGAGGATAGACAATTCATGTCAAACTAAATAGTTCTTGTAGAAATTTTAAACGCTCATTCAAAAACACCTGGCCCCTCCATGTGGGACAGTGTTGATCACGAGAACCAGCAGATGCTATATACCTTTGTAATGCTAGAATATATCCAATCGTATGAGAATCAGCGAATGCAACACTAGATGAGTGCACCGTGGACAAATTAATCTATTTTGGCACAAACTATCTTCTGCAGAAATTTAAAATGCTAGCCCAAGAACTGAACCACAAAGTAACATTATCGACGTGTGTGCACAATACCAAATATATTGTAAATGAATTCAAACTAGCAAACAGGAGAAAAGGCAAGAAACAAAAAGACACTCACTTCGAAACAACGACGGCGTTGATCCAACTTTCCTCTGACTATACCCTGCAAATGATGATCATTGATAAGTTAAGCCTTTAAAGTCCAAAAAAGAATGTTATAAATCACTCAACGAGCTTTAACTCATCTACAAAACACGACACTATACGTACAAATAAACTAGCTTAATGTTCGATCAAAATGTGTTTAAGAAAAAGAAAACAAGATTTCTTGTAACACAAGTGCAATATTTAAAATTTTATATATATTTTTTCAATCCAAGGACATGTTTGTAGATACGTGAACACCCACAAGCATGTTGATAAAGCAAAAGTTAAAACAAATAAGTCGCCTTTTGTTAAGCAAGAGCAAAAGTTATAGGGACATTTACAATAGTATGGTAACGTAGGTTAGTCAATTACAGGTTTGACTTTTTATAACTTCCTATTTTCAATTGTTGGTGGTGGTTCATTGTGGAATAACAGAGCCTCCATCTCACCTACCATTTGCGTGATCCCAATGGTGGAAGTCCATCGCGGAGAAGAGGAGCTTGATGTTGGAAATGGATACTATTCCAAACCCTCACTACTTATTGCTAGCTCCTGCGAGCTTCCCCTCCCCCTCCGTACCTCTACCTCCCCCTAGCCCCTCCTTGCCTCGCCCTCTCCCGCCCCTACCCCTCCGCCCTCACCTCCCCTCACCCGCCGCTGCCACCGCGCCCTCCCTCGCCACACCCGCCCCTCCTCCGCCTCACCCCTGCCCTCCGTCCTCACCCCCCCCTCGCACCTCCGTCTCTCCCCCCCCTCACCGCAGCCCCCCCCGCCCTCACCCCTCACTCCCCGCCTCACCCCCGCCTCGCTCCGCCCCCCCTCGCCACGCTCCACCCCCGCCCCCGCTACCGCTCCGCTCACCCTCGCCCTGCTACCCCTTCCGCTCCACCCCGCTACCCCTTCGCTCCACCCCGCCCTCCACTATTCCGCTCACCCCCGCCTCCCATTCCGCCCCCTCACCCCTCGCCTCCCGTCCCCGCCCCCGTCCCCTCTCGCCTCTCCGCCCTCCCGTTCCACCCCCGCCTTCCCCCCCGCCCATTCGCTCCACCCCGCCCCTCCGTCCCACCCTTCCCCCCGCCCCCCGTCTGCCCTCTCGCCCCGCTCCGCCTCTCCCCCACCCCCGCTTCCGCTCCCGCCTCCCCACCTCACCCGTTCCACGCCTCCACCCCGCGCCACCTCCGTTCCCGCCACACCCAGGCTCCACCCTCCCGCTTCTACCCCCCCCCCTTTTTTGGGTGGCAGCCTCTTCCTCATCGGAAGCCTCGCAGTTTGTCTTGGCGGTATGGCGGCTCCCTGCCCGGAACCGGAGGCCCAGACGGTCCCTCCCTCTCCAGATGCCTACCGCGTCATCCTGACAGAGCAACAATTATCTCGGGTTCAAGAGGTTGCCAATGACTTTGCTCTTACCTCTGTCTATGGCAGAGTCATTGGACACTCCCCCTCCAGATCAGCCATCAGGGACTGGCTCCAGTCCACTCTCATGCTAGAGGACGGCCATATTGAGGAGGTGGCCCTTATGGGAAGGGGCATCTTCTGGCTTAAACTCTCCAGTGCGAAAGCTGCGAGCAACCTGATTGTTGGCTCCCCCACGTCAGTGGACGAAAAGATTATCATGATAGTTCCGTGGTACCGTGGATTCAGCGCAGCAGATTTTGATGCCCGGTTCCGTATACCTCGCCATCCAGTGACGCTAGTTTTTCCTGGTCTTGCTGCTGAGCTGCGGCCGATTGTTAGGGACCTGGGCTCCCACTTCGGCTGGGTTATGCACGATACTTTCGCCGATGCGGTGACTACAGCAGGAGCCCCCCGAGCCCGTGTGGCTGTGGCGGATCCTGCGACTCTCCCGGCAGTGATCGAGATCATGACAGGTGCCGGCAGCATCACCCAGAGCATGGTAGTCACCGGACAGCCAGGACAATGTCTGAGGTGTCACGGCTTTGGGTACCTGGCGACTGTTTGCCCACGCTTCGCCAGCTCTTCTCGGACTCCCCCACCCCCCCCTCTCCGCCCCCTCCCCCCCCCCTCCGGGCAGCCACGCCAGGAGGAGCAGAGGCAGCCGGAGCCCGGACCAAAGATAGCTGGCGGCTGGACTGAGGTTAGAAGGAAAAGAGGAAAGAACAAGAAGATTTCTGATAAAGGCAAGGAGGCAGAGGTTACCCAGCCTGCAGCTGCACCTCAGAGACCCGACAGGCAGCCGCCCCAGGGACATGAGAGCATCTTCTTCGACGGTAGCCCGCCCTCCACAGCCTCAGGTCCCCCTCTCTTCCTCTCCCCAGCCTCTCCCCATCCAGCCCCAGCCCATCCCCCAACTGCACCCCTTGTCTCCCGACCTGCAGCTTCAGCCCCTCGTCCTCCTCAGTCTTCTCCCCCTCCTTCTCAGCCCCAGTTCCAGTTGCAGACCCATCCCTCCCCCCCGCCTCTTTCAGTTCTCCCGCAGAGCTAGCTGCTCCGACGATTCCTCAGCCGAGGGCAGTTCCCGCTCCCCCTCCTCCTGCTCCTCCGCCAGCCGCCCCTGAGGAGTCTGAGCTGCCTATTCCCCAGCCTCCTCCCCCTCCCCCTCCCCCTCCGCTGGCAAGACACCCGGAGTCTACACCACCACCGGAGCAGGCTTCTCCGTCTGCTAGCCCTCAGTGGCAGACTATGATGGGCCTCAGCTTCAAGAGAGAGCTCCCCCGCGACTTTTACAGATTTGGCCCCTGGGACTACTTGGATGTGGCCGACCTCGGGACCTTCCCTGCTTGCCTCGACATCAGTATCTTCCTGCTCCGCAAAGGGGCGGATGAGAAGATAGCCGCCTTGGCCCCTAGGGATGGCCCTAGCTTTGCTTTCACGTTCCTCAGCGACGGCACCGAGACCTGGACAGACGACTCGATCTGGGAGGCTCTCAGGGAGCAGACGCATGCTCAAGTTTGCTCCTGGATAGGCCCGTCCGGTGGGCAGCTTCTCGAGACTCAGTGGTCCGAGGGTGACGTGCGCCTGCGGTGGCACTGCGCCGCCAAACGCTTCAGACTGATTGTGATCCTCAGGCCCCCCCTGTCTTGGCCCCTCCCCCAAGATGTCAGAGCCTGGACTCCTCGGAAACTCCGTGCCTTCTACGGGATGTCCACCTCAGAGATCTCGAGCTGGCTCGAGAAAGCTTTCGTTCATGGTACCAAAGGCCTCTCGCCTTTGCTGAAGGTGTTGAAGGATGGGCAGGACGACCCCGCTTCCCCCTCCAAACCTTCCCATAAGCGCCAGCGCCTCCACTCCGAAATGTCAGCTTCTTCTTCGACTTCGATCGCGAGCAAACGTTGTTCGCAGCCTCCCAGTCCTCACCATAAGCCTACACCTCGTATCCTGGAATGTAAACGGGTTTCACTCTTCTGACACCCGTGGTCCTAGGAAGCTCATGTTGAGACAGGAACTTCAGCCAGCAGTGATTGGTCGTTTGGATGTACTTCTGCTCCAGGAGCACAAGCTTTCGGCGGCTCACTCCCGTAGATGCGGGAAGATTCTCCCTGGTCGCTCTCACACTTATTGGGAGCCCTCGATCGACACACTGGGGAGGAGTGGTGGTGTCTGTACTTCCGTGGGAGAGCAGCTAGCCCAGGGAGTTTTCGGTCATGGCACGTTGATACCACGTCGTGCCCTTTGGGTAGGCCTGGAATTGGAGGGCTCCAGAGTTGGAATCCTCAACATTTATGCTCCCACAGATCTCCGTTGTAGAGCCACCTTCTGGAGGACACTTACAGGGATTCTCCCAGACATGGATTCCTGGATTGTTGGTGGTGACTTCAACAATTTGGAGACCTTGGAGGACCAGCAGGGCAGAGGATCGGAGTTTACAGGTATGTCTCAGGCAGAGCAGTCCGCTTGGGACTCTTTTATCTTTGCGACAGGAGGAAGGGACTGTTGGCGAGACCCGTCCTTCCGGCGTTGGCACAGGAGCTTGGACTTCTCGTGGGGCTTCCGCAGGGAAGGAGGCAAACTCCTGGAGAGGCTGGATAGATTTTATGTTAGTGATTGGGCCATCAGCACAGGCGGTCAGGCCGGTATAGTTCCAGGGACGACACTTTCCGACCATGCGCCTGTGCTCTTATCATTAGATTCGGCAGCTCAGGCCCTTTCCCCCCGCTCATGCCGGATTCCCGACTCCATTTTCTCGAGGGAGGACGTGCGCAGCAGTATTTGCAATCTTTGGGACAGAGACTGGGGCAAGTGCGCGGATCTGGTTGATTCGGTGGCGCAGGCTTTGCAGGAGTCCAGCCAGATCTGCCAGCTCGCAGCCCTACAGGTTCGACAGGAGTGGTGGGGCAGAGAGAGAGCTCTTCGGAGGGACCTCGCCTCCATTCAGCGACTCCAACAGGCATCCCCGGGCTCGGAGGAGCTTCGGATCCAAGCCCTTCGAGCCAGAGCCCTTCTTGAGGAGACACTCCAGCGTCGCTCAGAGTTTTCCTATCACGCCTCTCTCTCCTTCTGGGCTCGGAAGGGTGACCGGATGTGCAGGGAGTTCTTCAGGACACATGGCCAGAGAGCTGCAGGTGATCAGCTTCGGAGTCTCAAGACAGCGGAGGGACACATCGTTATGGATCCGGGAGAGGTCTTGGGGTTGGCCACCGACTTCTACAGGACCCTTTTCCAGCAGGAGCCGCTTGCTCCTCGTACTCGTCGTGCCCGTGAGGAGGTGTGGAGGCACACTCCTTCCTTGGTCCAGCCTAGCATGCAGGCGACGTTGTTGGCACCGTTTACCACGGATGAGATGCTGGAGGCCTTCATGGCCATCGATGGACAGAAGTGCCCAGGTGAGGATGGGCTATCACGAGCATTCTTCACCTCCTTCTGGGACCAGATCCATCAGCCCCTCCTAGCAGCTCTTCAGAGGATTTTCAGCAGCGGTTATATGCCAGAGAGCCTCTCCTCGGGACTGATTTGCCTCATCCCGAAGGGAGGAGATAGACAGGAGATCCGTCAGTGGCGCCCGATCACTCTCCTTACCACTGCCTACAAAATCCTCGCCAAGATGATCAGCGCCAGAGTTCGGCCTCTACTTCCAGACCTCATTCATGACACTCAGACAGGCTTTGTCCAGGATCGCAGTATCCTGGATAATGTCTTCACCTTTTCAGAGGCAGCGGAGTGGGCTCAGCACAGCGGATCACACCTTGCCATTCTACTTCTCGACTTTGAGAAGGCCTACGATCGAGTGGACTGGTCCTTTCTGGAGGGGACTCTAGTGCGGCTAGGTTTCCCAGCAAGTTGGATTCAGGGTATTTCAGCTTTGTACATGACAGCTTCTAGCAGAGTCATCATTGGAGGAAGGATGGGTGAGCGTTTTAGCTTGGAGAGATCAGTGCGTCGGGGCTGCCCCCTTGCTCCTTACCTGTTTCTCTTCCTCGCCGAGGCTATGACTTACTACCTTCGGGCGAGGTCTACAGGGATCAGGGGTGTTCGCCTTCCCCTCCGGGAGGACACGGAGCTCTTGGACTCGGAGTACGCGGATGACTTCCATCCGACGGAAGCTGGCTTTCTGGAGTACTGCTAAGCTTTCCCTTGCAGGTCGTGCCTTGGTAGTCAACCAAGTCCTCCTTGCCACGGCTTGGTATGTGGCTTCCTGTTGGTGTTTCTCAAGATCCAACGTGGCACAGCTTAGGAGGCTGGTTCGAAACTTCCTTTGGTCCGGGGAGGATGGCCTCAGAGATACCAGAGCCAGGGTTGCTTGGCAGACAGTCATTCTTCCGCAGGCTGAGGGAGGCCTGGGGGTCATCGATCCAGAGCTGCAGAGTCAGGCCTTGTTAGGCAAGTTAGTCATCCGCGGTTTGACCCCGGGGGGGCAGACGTGGAAGATGCTACTTCAGCAGGGGGCCGGTTCTTGTGTCCCGCGCCAAGGTGGAGAGTGGCTCCCGTCCCTCAGGTGGATCTTCACTTCCGCCCCGCTCACTCAGCCCCGTTCCCCACTCGTTCGTAGCCTCCTCATGGTTTGGAGGCGGCTCCGCCTCAGTCTCATTCAGTCCCCTCCCCGCTGTCAGGAGGAGATCGATCGCCAGCCGCTTATCTGGAATGATCAGGTCAGAGATGCCGAGGGCCTTCAGTTGGGGGAGAGATCACATATCAGGTGGGATGGCTGGATGAGGGGGCCAGCCCGGTCCCTTCAAGTTTGGAGGGACACGTACAGACATTTGGAGACGGCTGATCTCGGAGACGCAGCTGGAGGTGCACGTGGAGCCCAAGCGAGACGCACGGAGATCGACGGCGCGATCCCAGCTGATTGGTTGGTTCCACCTGAGCCTCAGATCCTCATGCCTAGTGACGACCGTTGGCTGGGACAGTTCACCCCCCGTGGCATCCCACTGGTGGTCGCAGGACGTATGGACGACTCCTCTATTTCCTTCTTCGCGATTATGGGAGATGGACGACTCAGGAGAGAGGATGCACTCATCGACCCCCTACTCCCATGGCAGAGGGTTCGGGTCGTAGGCCTTTTGGGGAAGGCCTGGCGTACCGATCCTAGCATTGAGCAGGATCAGATGCAGCTTTGGCGACTCTGGCTCTGGGAGGGGCGGGCCTTGTCAGAGCTTGATTGGGACCCAGGAGAGTGGAGTTGGCCAGAGATTGTGACAGGACAGGGGCCGACCTCCTTCTTTGCCTACAGCACGACTTTGGGCAGGCGAGTTCTTGGGAGGATGCAGAGCCGCCCCCCCACCCAACAGCCTAGCTGGTATGCACAGGGTATTTCCAGATTCTTTTTGCAGGCCTTCTGGAAGGCCTTGTGGCAGAGCTGGCGGCCGCGGAAGATCTCCTACTTCCTGTGGCTTCTCGCCCACAAAGGTCTTCCGGTGGGGAGCTAGTTGAGACAGATAGGCCAGGACGGACGCTGTCAGATCTGCCATGAGGTTGAGGAGTCACCAAAACACTGCCTGTGGAGCTGCACTCGCGCCCAGGAAGTGTGGAGGTGGACTTTCGGGATTCTCACTCGCGCAGCACCAAAGCTAGGTTTGATCACTTGGGGCGCGTTCTGTTGGTGCAGCACCGCACCTGGTCTACATCACTTATTCGAGGCATGCCAGCAGGACCCCACTTTCCTTATCACACAGGGAACATGGGGGCCGCTCGAGGGTATCCCGCAGCACCTAGCAGAGGCTGATACAGGAGTTCAGGAGAGGCAACCAGTCTGGGAGATTATTAGCAGCATCGCAGGGTGGCACATTTGGACCTCGCGTTGCGCGCAGATCCTCGGTGGCACCTCCTTATCGACTGCCCAGATCATGACTGATATTTGGAGCGAGATTATTCATACCCTCAGAGGCCAGTGGGACCAGATTCAGGGAGATTCCCGGTCCGGTCGGGAGAAGCGGAGACGCTTCCTCCGGGCTTGGGACATACAGGGCCTCTTCTCTTCGAGCAGACTTCGCAGGGCCTTCGGTGGCGCTACTCACCACCCCGATGGCTGTTCATTCACACTCGCCTTATCCCGCCGTGAGAGAGTGATTTATTTTGTTACCTTTTAGGGCTGTGTCCAATTTGTGAACGCAGCCCATCAGCTACAAGCTGACCTTTTGTATCTTGTTCTCGAAGTAATATAATTAGCACTGTTTTTTCGGCCAAAAAAAAAATGTTGGAAATGGTGTGGTTGCCTCCCCATCTGTAAGCCCCCCACATGAGGAGAGCATGGACTTGATGTTGGAAATGGTGTGGTCACCTCCCCATCTGTAAGCCCCCCATATGAGGAGAGCATGGGGGAATGGTGAACCAAGAAGTGATGTGGCTGCCACATGGGCAGCACTTTGGCTGCCATGGGAGCAGACTCCGACTCCAGAGGCAGCACACACAGGGCAAAACATGAAATCATGGGGCTGCCACATGGGCAGCACATGTGCTACCATGTGGGCAGCAGGATCAAAGGCATACCTGGTAGTTTCGGGTCAGCATGGAGGACAGCAGTGGTATGGAACTGCCACGTGTCTGTCAACAATTGGCTGGAACAGATCTGCACAGGAAAGCCAGGCTGGGCCACTGATGATGATGACAGCGACAGTACAGAAGGCTGGTACTCTGCCTAGGATGGTCATGGTTTGGGGCAAGATCTGGTAAAGAACAGGACCTGGAAAAGGTCAGGTATGGGCAGGACTGCCTGGGCCAGTGGCAGCCTGCCACGTGACCAGGCAGGGCCAGCCATACCTCAGCAAGTGTGCCCCCACCTGGGGCAGTTTTACAGACTGGGAAGTCAGCCAGTGGGGGGCTGTTTGGTCGGCCTATTCGCCCCCTACTGGGTCTGTTGGCTGAGGGGCTTCCAGCCCCTACAAAAGGGGGCCCTTGGGGCCTCATAACACATCCACCAGAGCAGCAGTTCAGGAAGCGGACCAGCATCTTTGGGCCTACATCCAGGAGGACAAAGAAGGGCTGGAGAGCTGCAGACAGAGCTAGGAAGGGCGCTGCTCAACTAGCCTGACAGTTAGGGCAGCAAGGAGCAGGGATCAGGCACAGAGACTAAATTCTACAGAAGCTCTGCATGAGAACTGGTAGTACAAGAAGGTATCCATAGTTGGAATTACTAATGCACAAGAGAGAGAAGGAGAGCAAGACTGGGAGTCAGAGCTGTGGGCAAACATCTAATGTGATTGATTGAAGTGTTCTCAAGAAAGTGGCCTTCGAACTGTCTCATGTCAGAAACTAGACTCCCATGCCAACTCAGAGGATTTTGGGCTAATCACTCTCATGCTTTAGATTCAAACATGACTCAGAGACTCCAGGTCAAAGCATGGATGCATGACAACTCAGAGGTCTAGGAGACCAAGGCACCAATGTCTTGGAAATACCATTCCAGGCCTGATTCATAGGATCTCCACCCATAGCAACTACGTACAAAGGTTCCCCTAAACAACCCCTGGCTCGTAACCGGGTAAAAGGTATATTTCAAACACCTAGAATTAAGATAAAAACGCAAATGCAATATTTTTTGGGGGACTACCGAAGGCAAAGTACCCTTATTGACTCTCAACACGTACACTCACTCAAAGAAAACATTATTATAAATCTCTCGTGCGTTTTCATTATCAGTGAAAACCGGTAAGAATACCCCGTTGAAGATAATGTCAATGAAGTCCATGGGAACAGCTACTTAGGGCATTAGTTCATGATCCTCAAAACTGTAGCTTTAGAGTCCATAATGTCAGATTGGAGGCTTCAAATATGGCTAGTAGGCAAATCTCCCCATTTAGTGTTTACGCGGGACATATACCTACATGAATCCAAGAACATTCCCAAACTCATCCTCTAAAAACACAACATAGTGCAGTTTCAATCTCACGATAGTCACTCATAAGATTGAAAACCATAAACTCATCACGCATAGCAGGGACTAGCTACTATGACATCCCTACTGACGTCATCAGCTCCCAACAGTGGGTGTAGACCATAGTATAAAAATATGCTCACACATACAAATCCACACACCCACACATACTTGAGCATCCATTTATACAAAGTCTTCATACTGAGTTTATGTCGGCACTCCGGAGGTGAAGGGCAAACTCAACCATGATGAAGGCTAGCACTATAGAAGAAGGCCAATCAAAAAGTAGTCCAAATCTCTTTATTCAAGCTACAACTGCTTGTGAAGTCTAAACGATTTCATTTTAGTCTCTCCCAAATGAGCATCTAAATTTGGCTGATAGGGCAACGCACCATTTACGATAGAAAGAATCATCGCAATACTAGCAGGCCGCATTTAGTGTTTATGCGGGACATGAAGGAAACCCAAATGAAAGGTCTTCACAACGAATGATACCAATGTCGGTGTCTAATCCCTTACAAGAAATGCCCTTAAAATATGATTAGGATTTTCAAAATTTCAGGGTTTTGAGGACTTACATCTTCAAAATTTTGGAGTTTTTTCTTTCTTGCTACCCTTAGAAAGTAAAAAAAACCCTAAAATCTTAAAAAGGTTAAAATGATGGGCGTTTTTGGGGGCAGTAGCTAGCAGGCAGCCAGATTTAAAGAAATGTCAACCAAGAATGCTAAATGTCGACCTGAACCTCGTTGGGCAATGCTTAGACAGCAAGCGACAACCTAAAGAAGGAAAACGGTGGCCCATTGAACTGTGACAGCACAATTAGAACGGCAAGCTCACTTCAAGCACGTCGAGGTGAAAGCTTCATCTGAGGACAAGAAGCTCTATATCGAAAATCGGCGCCAGGTCTGCAACACATGGCGCACTTCAGAAAGGATGTTAAGCAGATTTGGTAGATAAAGATGCAATAGAAGAGGACATCGACGCAAATGAAGGACCAAATCTCCTCCACGGTGGTGGCATTGGGTGTCGATGATGGACAAGGGGGAGAGAGGAACTCAAGAGTCAAGACCACCCGGCTCTGATACCATTTGTGCGAAATGGTACTATATTATTAGGACCTGACTAAGAGGGATAGAACGTATTCATAGTTGAATAGATACCAATGCACAAGAGAGAGAAAGAGAGCAAGACTAGGAGTCCGAGCTAAGGCAAACCCTAATGTTATTCATTGACATGTTCTCAAGCAAGTACATTCAATCTCGTTTTAACCACAGAGGAAAGTGCCTTATCTTTCACACACACATCATTGATGATGTCACAGACATCCAATCTAATCGAATCTACTCCCAAAGATCAAGTGACCTTTCAAACCCACATAGGACAAACCCAAACCTCTTTCACACCGACATGCACACTCTAATGTCTAGTTCCATATCTTAAGCTATGAAATACCAAACCTCAAGATCAACATTATGAGGTAGGCCTTCGTCAAGATGATGATGCTAGGTTTTTAAAGAAGAATTGAGCATCATTATCCATCACACTAGCTTAATGGAAATTGAGTCGACACAATAGCTGGTCGATGCTACTCTCAAGTGGTTTGGTAAAAATGTCAATAGCATTAACTTTGTTGTCAAAGAGTTGAGAAGAGCAAGAGAGCCCAATGCAAGTCCTACACTTTTATAATACTTTTACCCTCTAAAAGAAAACTCCACCCTAGAGCTAGGCTTAACCTACTTATTCAAGCATAACTATTTCTGTTCTCTTTTATATCCCAAAAGATATATTCTTACACCCACCACTAGTCTTGACCAATGATAGCTTTGATGATCACTATTGCTTTGCAATCGTATCCTAAATTTGGAGATTATTGTTCAATATGAAAGCAACCATTGAAAAA
This sequence comes from Dipteris shenzhenensis, assembly GCF_047967505.1. NCBI lineage: Eukaryota > Viridiplantae > Streptophyta > Polypodiopsida > Gleicheniales > Dipteridaceae > Dipteris > Dipteris shenzhenensis. The sequence goes on along the minus strand of NC_141620.1, from coordinate 16,853,397 downwards.
GCAAGATGAGGTAAAAAAAAAGTTATGAAATGAGGGCTCACCAAAAAAATCCATGCGATTGGCACTAATTTAAAGTCAAATTTTACTATTTTTCTAAGATTCTCAGTTTTGGAATGCTTTTTTTTTACATGGAGTAAAATAGTGCCCCTATACACGTAACACTAAATTTAAAAAACATATTAAGAATGCCCTTGTATCTTAGAATCTTTTACAAACCAAAGTGCATATAGAAAGATACAATATGTTCATTAAAAATGTTTCAATATCTCCATTGAATTTAATTAAAATGTAGGAAACACTAAGTTTTCGACCAACAAGACACAAAAATTTCAAATTCTCAAGTGCAAATCAAAAAAATTACTACTACTTATGAAATATAGAATAAATATAACACTAGGTATTTTCTCCACGACTTGTTATATTTTTTTATCATACAAAATAGAAAAAAAATAGAAATTTTTTTGTAAAGAAATAAGTGGGGTTGTGTATATGCAAAATGTATACATATACAACAAGTACTTGATGGCCATGTATCCATGTTATTTTCAAAAGTATACATTTTTGAATTATTTTTCATACTACACTTATCATTTCATTATGTTTATACATATATGACATTTGGTAGAGATTATTTTTTTCTATACTCCTAAAATCCCACAAACACAATCAATTATCCAAACCTCTAGATGAGGGAATTACTTTTCTGAAACATGGATGCAAAATGGAAAGTCTTCAAACCAAGATTATCGGATAATATGGATGATTATCATCACGACTTCATAAGGACTACCTACATAATTCGCAAAGGATCTACTAAGAAACAGTTACAACTAGGTGAAAACTTTAGGCTCCTTCTCTTCTCTGCGAAAAATTGTGTTCCACCTACAAAAAAGAACAATTAAAAAACATATTTTGCTAAGTCCTGTGGAAGGTGAGAAAATGCCAACGACACCCCATGTCACCACAATGTAAATATCCTAAGTCATAGTCCAGTCGACCATTTATTTAATCATAATTAAAGAGTTTTTCCATCTGGGTTATTTATGGTAACAATAGTTTTTCTATTGGTCAAAGAATTGACTACGGTCATAGATACTTGACTTCAGTCAAGTAAGCCTGATCTCGGTCACGAAGACTTCGTTTATACCAAGAAGGTTAACTGCGGTTAACCAAGATGTGCCAACTTCGGTTGGAGAGACTTGACTATAATTAAGGCACCTCGACCCTTGGTCAAAGGGTCTTAATTATAATCAAGAGCGTTGACTTCAATCAACCAGAGGATAAATATATATTTTTTATATTTGTTATGTGTGCACATGTGTTCAGTGGGGACACCCACCGTCACTAGAATTAGTCCACAATGTGTTATTTGCATGCAAAAGCGCTAACAATTAATGGGTTCCAAGGTGGTGTGCTTTAATTAATTGTTGCAGGTACTAGGAAGGGTTATTTTCCTAAGCGCTACAGAGCCTAACAAGCATCTAGGAGGCGGTTCGCGTGACCAAGTGCTTCGAAGACTCCAAAGTTGCCCTTAGTGGCATGTTGCCAATTTGAAATGAGCTTGAAGCTCTTGTAATATTGTTTCACATTGGATTTTGTAACAGACAGCTCCACGCTGAACTCTTTGTAACAGATTCTCCCTTCAATAATAAAATACCTTCGGGGGGTCCAGCCCGACATGTTGTCCTGGGCCCTAGCTATGTGTAGAGAGAGAGAGAGAGAGAGAGAGAGAAGGAGAAAGAGAGCTCTTTTGAGAGTGTTTTTATAGAAATTTATGAGGTTGAGGTTTCATTGGTATCAGAGCGTAAGGTCTCATTTCCTCCTTAGGAATTGACGACCCAAGAAGTCTTGGGAAACTGGGCCATCTACAAGGCGTCGTGAGCAACAGATATGGGGGCGACGTGCTCGGGAGAGCAAACTAGCAGCAAACAGGAGTGGCGTCTGATGAAACTTAGCCAAGGAAGTTTGCTACCCGAGATATGGCTATGGGTGACATCGGGTCCTATTAATTAGGACATACGTCGAGCGTTGGCTGATGGCGATGGCTAGGTGCCAATGACCGATGTACAACAGCGCCAAGAGGAATTCGATGCAGCTTATACACGAATTCTGCGATTAGGAGAATGCGCCGGCGATAGCTGATCAGCGACGGGATCTGCGTGAGCCAAATCCAAGCTCTCTGTTCGGGGTGATTCTACTCTGTCTTCTGTGGGCGCTAACGGGGCCAAGGTGCTAGCCAAGGGTTCACGTGGTAGTCCACGTAGGAAAGGCGACGCAAGTTGGTGATGATGCCTGAACACTAGCATCCGCTTGCAGATTTCCGCCCTGTAAATTTTTCTCGCAGGTGAAGGTTTCAAGCAACGCAAGGACTCCCAACGCTGCAGAGTGTTATGCTGAAGCGACAGTACACGTAGCAGCTGGCTCAGATGCTGACATGGCAGCCAGATCACAAATGATGTGGCAAGACACGTGGCAAGCTGATGTGGCAGGCCAGTGGTTAACTCTGGTTAGTTAACCCTGGTCAGAGGTCCAGTTAGTTGACCCAACCAGACTAGACTAGTTCAGGTAACCAATTTGGTTAAATTAGTGGCCAAGTTACAGACTAACTAGTCTGTCAATGTAACCAGACCAGAACAGCAAATAAGCATCCCAAAACTTTTGGTTGTACACATCCACTGTATCTCTTGCATCCATATGCAAATTGTCCCAATCTTGAAGAACATGATCTCTAAACTGTTTAGGCATAAACTACCGGTAGAAGGCTTTCTTGAAGCCCTTCCACCTCTTTGGGGCTGACCCATCTGTGCTCTGTGCACTCCACCATGCACTAGTTGTCGCTGTCAAGCGCAAACTGACCATTCTTAACTTGGAGGATTTTGAAAACTTTTATGTACCAAATGCAGCATCAAATTGCCTGATGAACTGCAATGCTTTGTTTGTATGACCATATTGTCCATTATAGGTCATAAACTCGATAGATTTACCTCCGTCTTTGAATTCCTTGGTCTCTCTGGAAGACTTGCTCTTCCTAGACTTCTTGTGTTTCCTTCTTTTCCTGGATGGTTTATCTGATAAAGAAGAAGATACAGAAGTTGAGCTCGAGGTAGACGGTGAAGGACTGGGAGATCGGTGATGATGCCTTGATCTCTTCCTGCTATGAGACCGTCCCCTATGAGATCCCTCTCTCTTGGGCTGTACATGAGAGTGTGCCTCTGGCATTGGCACATCATAAGCTGCATTAGGCATATTTTCTCCTTGAAACAAATGCTAAGCTCTTGGATCCCTTCTGAGATTTTCCATCTCTTGCATACGAATGCGTACCATCTGCTCAAATTCTTGCTGAGTTTGCTGCGCACTTCTCTGTCTTGGATGTGCATCCCTATCTTGTGAATCCCACTCAATAGGTGATTGAGCCATTCTCCTTCAACTTGTCTGAGATCTGCAAGTTTCTCACACACACTGTGTATGCAACTAATGCACGCAACCTTTGCTTTTCAAATAGAAAAATTACCTCAACAAGAGGTGTCCTGCATTCACAATCTATGCCAGCACTGGGATGTCAACTCAAGGCATATACCCACGAAGTGGCCAAAGCATCAATGACTGTGTTGCCCCTTTCCTGGTTGCTGCAAAAAGCACTTACAATGCATTTGGTTCTTCTTTCCTATGCACAAAGGCATGCATTTTCTCGTGGTACACCGTGGTTCCATCGAAAGGAAGTAACGATATAATACCCTGAGAGGGTGCTGAGTTTTATCCATAGGGGGGAAAACCAGCGTTTAGTTGCCGGGATTAAAGGGAAGACTATCCCCATTGTATCTGATGTTACATGTGGTAAAGCAATAAAGTCTGCAATTTCCGCATACATGGTTTTTGTAAAAGAAAAAGAGAATGATATGCATGCTGAAATGAATGATGCAAACAAAGATAAATTTCAGTTTCTTGTAAACTTTAAAGATAGCTTTTCCGATGCTTTGCTAGGGGAGTTTCCCCTAGAGAGACCAAAAGATCACCACATAGAGTTAATGCCTGGTAGTGAGCCACCAAATAGACCACCTTATAGAGTCAGTGCGACTCGGAGAGAGTAAATTATGGCTCAGGTGCAAGACTTGCTGTCCAAAGGGTTGATTCAGCCCAGCTCGTCTCCTTTTTAGTACATAAGAAAGATGGTTCTTTTCGAATGTGCATTGATCATCGTGCATTGAATAAGATGACCATCAAAAATAGATTTTCGATACCACGTATAGATGATGTGCTTGACCAGCTCAAAGGAGCAACAATTTTCAACAGGATAGACTTGAAGAGTGGCTATCATCAAGTCAGAATACAACCACAAGATGTGCATAAGACAGCTTTTCGCACTACATTCGGGTTGTATGAATATTTAGTGATGCCTTTTGGGTTGACAAATGCTCCAGCCACATTCAATAGAATGATGGATCGCATCTTTCGAAAGTACAAGCGTTTCACGGATACTTTCTTTGATGATATCCTAGTCTTTTCAAAGACAGAAGAAGAGCACAGGGAACATCTTGCTTTGGTATTTCAAGAACTTCGAAATCATCAGCTTTTTGCCAATAGCAAGAAAAGTGAATTCTTTTTGGAAGAGATCCATTATCTGGGGCATATAATATCCAAGAATGGGATACATATGGATCCTGCAAAGATCCGAGCCATCCAAGAATGGCCTCAGCTGAAAACTGTGCATGAAGTCTATAGTTTTTTGGGACTTTGCTCCTATTACAAGAGATTCATCAGGCATTTTGCTGATACCACAGCTCCACTACATGACCTTACTAAGAAAAATGCAGCCTTCACATGGGGAATATCACAAAAGAAAGCATTCAATACACTCAAGGAGAAGTTGACTACAGAGCCTATTCTTGTAGTCCCGAATCTTTATCAACCTTTTAATGTTGACTGCGATGCCTGTGGAGTGTGTGTTGGGGCTGCATTACATCAGAATGGACATGTAGTAGCATATGAGAGCCGAAGATTGCGTGATGCTGAAAGATATCTGGGAATCTATGAAAAAGAATTGTTGGTTGTAGTTCATGCTGTGAACACATGGAAGCATTATCTCTTGGGTGCAAATTTTACTGTTAAAACAGATCACCAAAGTCTGAGATATTTTCTAACTTAGACAAAACTTTCCAAGATGGGCAAATATAATATGTTGTCAATGTATCATTTTCAAATTGTCCATACTCCAAGAATTCGGAACAGAGTGGCAGATGCCTTGTCCCGAAGACCCCAAGTCTACAATGTGACTATTGCTTATCATCAGGACCTGGAAGGCATGAGGGAGCAATATGCTAATGATGCAGATTTTGGCGAGATTTTACAGCAAATGCAAGAGGGACAGTCCACCAATCACTATTCCCTGAAAGATGGGTATCTAATGAAAGATGACTGCCTATGCATCACCCAGGAGATAAGGAAAAAGATTTTGGAGGAATACCATGCACCTCCCTATGCTGGACATAGAGGAATTACAGCAACAACTCTAGCACTAGAGAGGTATTTCTTTTGGCCAGGGATGCGGAAAGATATACATGAGTTTGTTACTGAATGCCTTACGTGTCAGAAAGTGAAGTATGATAGACGGAAGGCACTTGGCCTACTTATGCCTCTTCCCGTGCCTCAGGCACCGTGGGAAAGTATTACAATGGACTTCATTTTTTATTTGCCAAGATCAAAGTCAAAAAATAATGGGATTTGGACTATCATTGATAGATTCAGCAAGCAAGCTCATTTCAATCTAGTTCGCAAAACCATAAAGGCAGATCATATGGCTAAGCTTTTCATGGCACAGATCTTTAAACACCATGGTATGCCTGAGTCCATTGTCAGTAATCGAGATCCCAGAACGACCAGTCTATTCTAGAGAGCTTTATTTGATAATATGGGGACGAATCTGAATTTTTCTTCTTCTTTTCATCCCCAAACAGATGGTCAAAGTGAAGTAGCAAATTCTACAGCATTGGATATGCTGAAATGCTACATGGGTGACCAAGGTTCAGACTGGGACAAGTACCTAGCATTGGTAGAGTTTGCTTACAATAATATAGTGTACACAGCTCTACGGGGAAAGCCCCCTTTGAGGTCATCTATGGGAAGGTGATTCTCCCACCTATCCTGAGGACCAAGGACGAAATATTTGCAACTGATCAGTTTGTGAGAGAACTCTAGACAGCTTACAGCCAAGTCCGAACAACAATTGAAAGGTCTCAAGAGAAGCATAAAAGAGCTGCAGATAAGCATAGGAGACAGTTAGATCTCAAGGAAGGGGATTGGGTACCTTTAAAGTTCAAGAAAACTAGGCTCTGCAAGTTCAAAGGCAAACAAAAAGAGTATGCAAAGTTATCTCCCAGGTACTATGGCCCTTTCAAGGTTACAAAAAGAATAAATGAGGTTGCATACAGGTTAGCATTGCCAGAGCATTGGAGGATTCACAATGCATTCCATGTGAGTCTTCTAACGAAATTTCAAGGGTCAGAACTTGCAGAAGCAATATCAGAGGATCCACCAGAAGTGGATGAGCTGGAGGAGGTTCTTCAGCCAGAGCAGATCGTGTACCATACCGTACGCAAAGGCCCTCAAGGCAAAGAATTTTACAGATACCTTGTAAAATTGAAAAATTATTCGGCATTGGATGCTAAGTGAATGGATAAAGACATGTTGTCCGATCATCCACAGCTTTTGGATGTTTACAAGGAAGCTCTTCAATTGAGATCAACTGAATAGAAGCCGAGGGGATGTCACCACAATGTAAATATCCTAAGTCAAAGTACAGCTGACCATTTATTTGATCATAATTAAAGAGTTTTTTCATTTGGGTTAATTATGGTCAAAATAGTTTTTTTATTGGTCAAAGAATTGATTACGGTCACAGATACTTCACTTCGGTCAAGTAAGCCTGATCTCGGTCAGGAAGACTTAGTTTATACCAAGAAGGTTAACTGCAGTTAACCAAGATATGCCAACTTCGGTTGGAGAGTTGTGCCAACTTTGGTTGGAGAGACTTGACTATAATTAAGGCGCCTCGACCCTTGGTCAAAGCCTCTTAATTATAATCAAGAGCGTTGACTTCGGTCAACCAAAGATTTTTTTTTTTAATTATGTGTTCAGTGGGGACGCCCACCGTGACTAGAATTAGTCCACAGTGTGTTATTTGCATGCAAAAGCGCTAACAATTAATAGGTGCCAAGTTGGTGCACTTTAATTAATTGCTATAGGTACTATGTAGGTTTATTTTCCTAAGCGCTACGCAGCCTAACAAGCATCTAGGAGGCGGTTCGCATGACCAAGTGCTTCAAAGACTCCAGAGTTGCCCTTAGTGGCATGTAATAGGACTTAGTCTAGATTTTAGACAAGTGGCATGTTGCCAATTTAAAATGATCTTGAAGCTCTTGTAATATTGTTTCACGTTGGATTTTGTAACAGACAGCTCCACGCTGAACCCTTTGTAAGGGATTCTCCCTTCAAGAAATAAAATACCTTGGGGGAGGCCAGCCCGACATGTTGTCCTAGCCCTAGCTGTGTGTGTAGAGAGAGAGAGAGAGAGAGAGGGAGAGAGAGAGCTCTTATGAGAGTGTTTTTGCAGAAATTTATGAGGTTGAGGTTTCACCCCATCTACTCAATCGCACGCTTCTAATTTAGATTGTGCTTGTATAAATAAAATGAGAGAAGGGACTTACAGCATACATGCAATCATTGATTAGTAAGTCTTCAAGTTCACGAACGTTTGAAATGTCCAGTTGCGTCATGAGGAGATCATAAGGCAGGACCTGTATGGATAAACACCATCTAATCAGGGTACTTTGACATAGGAATTTATAGGATTCTCATAAAACATCAAGTCACGATAATAGAGGCTCTCAATCCTGATATTCGACCACCACCTTGGCTGTTTCTGCCAGCGTAAGCACAGTTAACTGCTTCAGTTTCAGCTCCTGCTCAATCTGTAGGCGGGGTAGGTAAGACGCATGATCTGACATGAGAACATAAATACCCAAAGTATCTTAGCTTCCGTTAAAACTGATAGATGGAAGAGACATACAGCATGAAGAATGGATCAGCCACGCTTCGTATGAGAGGACATAAGGTCGATTGTGATTTCCAAACTCAAAAAAAAGTAGAGAGTCGTACTTAAAGCATATAAAGGGTTTAAGTAACATCAGCAGGCCTCAAACAGACTTCAAAAGCTTTGAAGAGATGGATGACAATTACTCTTATAATCAGCCCAAGTGCCATGGGCAAAAAGCCGCAACAGATCAAGGAAGTTGGAATGCTCCGTTCCTTGAAGCTGCGCAGGGAAATCGATTTTTTCTTCAGGCATCAAGGGAAAAAGGAATTTAAAAAAAGAAAGAAAGGAAAACTGGATGTAACATAACTCAAAGACATTCTAAAATGGAGGGAAAAAGCAACCGCTGACCTCGAGGATATGGGGAAGCGAGAGAAGCTCCGCAAAAGCGAAGAGGGAAGGATGGGAAGTAGAATGAACGATGAGCTCGGCTGCAGCTCGGCCACGGGCAGTTTTGGCGAGCATAACGAACTGTTCAACGAGCTCGGCCTGCTTCTGCTCGATCTCCATGATGCCTGGAGAATGGAATAAGGGTTCCCAAAGGCCCTAGCTTCCCGTTTTATACCAGGCACTTATTAACTTGCCTTTCACAAATACTCTCACAAAATCACATACACTTTTTTTAGTGAAAACAGAATACACACTTTTTTTTTTTTGGACGTAGAACACACTTTTTGGCCTCCCCCCTCGCCAGGGCTACTTCATGGTCGTTCCTTTAAGAAGCTACATTCCTATTTTTACTACCCTCGTTAATCTCGTCGCTGATTTGTAGAGTCCTCATTTGCTATAGTTGTCTCTCTACCCAGTCTCTCATAGTGAAATATCTGTCTTTCTTAGGTTTTTTGTGACGTGTGCACCCGTGGCTTCCTCCACTTGCAAGAATAGTGTTTGCACTTATCACCATTTACCTCGTGGCTCAAAAAGCTAGACCAAAATAGTGGTTTCCACTGAGATTGCATTCAAGCTCTTCCCAATCGTTGTTAGGTAATTCCTCTACCAACACTTGATCAAAAGGAGTGTTTTGTGGTGGCAATCCTTGAGGTCCCAACTCTAGTGGGGGTAATGGGGTGGTTTGGGTTCTATATTGCCCTTGGTTGGCAAGCATAGGCTCTTGGATTACCAATTAGGTCTGGTTAGCTGTGGTGGGTGGTGATAGCAAGGTTAGTTTTGCGGACTTATTGAACAAATATGGAGAGGGAGAGGAGAAGAGTGGAGATGAGGAGAGAGGGCACAGCTAGAGAGCACACCACAAATGACTAACTTAACACTAGTTGAAAAGAATGAATATATACAAACCCCTTTAAGGTTAGGGTTAGGGTTTTCAGCCCTTGTGTCTTTTTTTGGTTAGTGCTATGCACAATATCAAACATGATGTTACAATGATGTCCCTATATGCTTCACAAACAAATGTGTAAGGCCTTACATGGATGTTTGTGATAACACAAGAGATACTCTCAGATGCATTGGTGGGAGCATAAGAGACAAGGGAGTAGTATTTGTAGAGGCTTCATGATGAAAACAAAGCATATTTTGATGAGATTCAGTGGTTGAAGAACACAATGGATAGATGAAGCTGCACGGAACTTGGTCATGACTCTCTAGGCACTATTAGTGAGTTTAATCAAATTAAGCACATGGTTAAGGCAAGAGTGCATGGAGCATAGAGCCACATTACAAGGTGAATAACCACATGATATAGAGAGTATAATATGCCATCACTTTGCAAGGTGTGGGTGTAGCACGCCGATGCATACAATTGTGGAATGGGCATATTTTTATATTTGTTTTGCATCTTGTGTTATGCAAGAGCTAAAAAGTACTATGGTTGAAGTGATCTTTCTGCTTAGCATATTCTTTGTTTAGTACAGTTGTTTGTAAGCATTATAACTAGGAGTTCTGAAACCTGCACCATACTATGAGATGCGATTCCATGCATATTGCATGTCAACATTATCAACCATACTCACTGAATAAGAAAAATGCAAAATAGATTGACCAAGAATGTATTGAGGCATCTCTAGGTGCTGGTTTTGAATACATTCTACAATCGGTGGTTGCTTCATGGTCTAATTTCCACTCTTATTGTTGGTAACTCCGATTCTATGCAGTGTAGATGTCGGTGTTTCTTGATTCCTTGATTGAGGCATGGTTACACCAGCACTATTAAGATAAGATTAAGTAGCCTCAATAAATATGGTTGGAATCTGAGCTTCTATGGGAATGGTGGTACATGCGACGTTGGAACTATTGCTTATAACTTGCCAAATTGTTGTTTTTCACCCTTTACACTTGGCTATAATTTATCTCTTAATTGTTGAGCAGCTACACTTGACCCACCGCCATGGCAAGGTGCCATATCTTTGTTTGTGGAGACATGTAGGTGACCCCTTATACAAGGGGCACCTCCAAATTTCACCTCATCATAATATTTACATCTCCATTCAACATAGTCAAACATATTGATTGTAGACACCCATTCTAGGTCAAGAGACTTCTGTTTTTTACTCCCACTATTTTCCACACTCCTTTGCTGCTCGAGAAGCCTCGATAAGGGTTCCAGCTATACCATAACTGGATTTCTCATGAACATTGTGAGGGGAGGGTGTTGCATCCACTTGTGGTTGTGGAGCTTCATTTTGACTTGCATTAACATTAATAGCTCCAACGATAGTCTCATCAACACATTGTGCACAACATCAACGAGTGAGGCCTATGTACTATCAGCTTGAGCTGTAATACCTTGCCTCCTACTTGAAGCTCATTCTCTTATTGTGCTTCTAGTACCTATGCGTCTATTTCTCATCTCCATACTTAAAGGCTATACCTTTTCAAACAAAGAGTCCATAAAAATAAATAGGTCTCCATGCAATCTCTCCAAATACAATTGGTAGTTCACATGAATATAAAGGCATGGATGTCCACAACACTGGGCAAAAAAGGAGCACTATATGAGCATGCATATACAAAGGGAAAGGAGGAAAAATGGCCACACAGCAAGGAGTCTCCTTCCTAAGATAGAAGGATTCCAATCCAAAAAACTGGGCAAAAACCAACCTCTTGGAAGTCTTGATACCTCACATAATCCCTTGCCAATCATTGCCTTGCTATTGTGGTTGACCCTTACCATAACACACTAGATATTGGAGCAGTCGACCACTTTAGCACAGACAAAATGAACACTCTCTCTCTTACCACTCATGACTCATTTATCGTGCACCTTACCCCACGTGCTAAGTGTAGGAGCTATGGACTACAATCTTTCTGAATGATGGTGCTTGCAGCTCTTGCAAGCTTTCTATATGCAAAAAAATGGGCAGAAAAGGCAGTCCAAGATACCATTAGTGCATGTCCCAATGTCATTGTATTACCATCTTCTATACTAATATCTATGCACGTACTCTCAACAACACTTAAAAACCCTCCAGTATGTGACTTGTGCCAGCCATATCATGGATACCACTGTCGATATAATGCCTACTATTGCTAGTATATTTATTCAATTCATTGGTGAATTTTTATATTTACCATTGTCGAGATAATGCCTAGTCACGCATTTTGGATGAATATGATGTTTGTGAATGATGAGTTAATGCAAATGTGAAAACGTTGACAAAATCCTTGGAAGGAAGGGTTGGTGAGGGGAAGGGATAGAGAGGGAGCAGAGGAAGGGCAAAGGGGAGGAAAAGGATAGGAAGAGAAAAAGGAGAGGGAGAGGGGGCACTGTGTAGGGGAGGGAGAGGGGAAGGGGAGAAGTTGGTGGAGAGGGGTGGGGACTTAGCTTAAGTTTTTGTTTTGGTTTTTTTTTTGGGGGGAGGGGGGGATAATTCCAAAAAGGATTTTTGATGGCCAATTCATTCACTTTCAACCTTGTAGTTGGGTAGGAGGCTTCTCGGGGAATAACATGAGAACTAGCTGTGACCAATTCTATGCTTTGGGAGAGGGATTTTGGATGCATGCCCCAATGGGAGGAAAGCAAACTTACTTTGCTGGTCTTTTGGATCATGTCCCTATTGGGTGGGAGGATCCCTTTATATTCAACAAGACTCATCTATTGAGTGATGTGGTTTGCTCTAAATGGAAAGAGTAAGAAGGAGGTGGTGGTAGATGGGTGATGGCCCTTGCATCTGCTTTGGACAAGCAATACAGGGCGTCAAGAAGAAAGGTGGTTAACAGAATGATAGGCAAAGAAGATTCTTTATATAAGGCCTTGAAAAATGCCCCCAAAGATCCTATTGCTGCAACACTGGTGGTAGAAATGGATGGTGCATTAAATGAGTGGGAAATGGAGAGGGCAAAGAAAGCTAAAATTCAATGTAGTAGGGGACTGTCCATCACAAGTGTTCTTCTAGTCAGTGAAGCAAAAACATAGTGCTGATAAAATGTGGATAAGGTGATTGACAAGGAAGGTAATAGGTTCATTTAGTTCTAGCATGTGGTTGAATTATTTAAGAAGTATCTAGCTAAGATGATGGATGAACCAGTTTTGGGGCTAAACATGAATGGAGTACTATGTTATAGGAAATTCTTGACTTGGTTGGTGGTAGAGTCATTTTGGAGGCTAGTAGTAGGGTCTGGCTAGGGAATTCTTTGAAGAAGAGCTACAGGAAGCTGTGGATTTAATGGAAAAAGATTCTTTAGGTTTGACTTGGATAAGGCTTATGCTAGAACTCATTGGGATTATCTAAACATCTGTGCTATTTATGAGGTTGATGAAGGCTTTGTGAGGTTGGTGAACATGCTATTTAGATGTATTGTGTTTGAATGGTGGTTTGGTGGGCCATTTTGACGAATGCAGATCTATCGGGAAGGGTTGTCCCTTATCCTTGCTACTCTTTGAAATAGGTACGTTCCCTTTGATAAGTATGATTAGGAAGGGCCTTGTGGTGTGTAACATTGGAGGGCTAGTGTTACCGTCAGAAGCCATTTTGCTCCCAAATTTTTTTAGATGGTACTGTAGCAATGTCTCTTGTGGATTAGACCATGGTGGAGAATATGTTCAGAGATACTACTCAAACATTGCAAGGTCTTAAGATCTAGTAGCAATTGGGAAAAATGCTCGGCTTAAGGTCAGCTGCAGGTAGCAAGCCAAGCTAGGCGGAGGATTGGCCTATTAAATGGGCTGAGCATGGTCAAATCATCATATATCTGGCAAAGATTTGGATGGTTTAGAGATAAAGAAAATTTTTCAGGCTAGTAGGGGCTTAGCCTATGGTGGAATGCTTGGGCCTTTATAGTACAACATGTGTTGTCTACCACCACCATATACGAAGCTTCAATTTGGAATATTAAGAAAAGTCACTCAAATGAGATGGAGAGGATGATAAAAATGTTTCTTTGGGCTAAAGAGAGAATTCAAAAAATGTAGATGCAAAACCCTTCACACCACCTTTTGGAGGATGGCCGCTATGTGGTGTGAACCCAGCCTAAGTGAAGGTGCAAGTTCTTCCAAAGGGAAAAATAATTTCTTAGATTTTTTTCATTCTTGCAAGTTTGTGGCTTAGAGGCATTTTAGGGGAGTGTTGGAATGAGTACTCATGTAAACTTCTAAGGAAATTTACAAGTGGTAGGACGAGACCATTCAATCTCGTAGTCAATTTGTCGATTTACAGGATCTGGTGTTTAGCAGGTTGTAAGACTAAACATCACATTTACTCCCCCGCTGCCGCCCTCTCTAATGGTGAAAAGAGTAGCTTAGAGGACTGTCGGGGAGAGGGTGGCGAGCGACGGTGAAGGGGAAGTGCATGAGAGGAATGATCTTCATCAATATACTAGGGGATTTGGAGAAAAAATGCATGCAAGAGACGGACACAAATAGATAGAGGAAATTGCTCAACATGATCATTACTTTTCACAATAGGTTCATGTAGCTATGGCAACATGTACACCTCCGGTTATGGTACCAACACTGCTGCTCTTAGACTGCAAGGCTTGCTTCGAGGTCAAGTTCGATGCAGCCTTCGACCCGTAGTGGTTCAAGGGCAAAGGGAGCTTTGTCATGGTGACTGCACAACTAATTTTTATCGAACATTTTGCAACTGACGCTGGTGAAATAATGCCCATTATCTACAAAAGGCAAGCTTCTTGTCTTCTTGGTGGGTTGGCAAGTCCAAGGATAAAGCTCTTTCCTATGACACAACAGACAGCCCATGAAGGCTACCCACTCCATGGCCAACTACTCCAACTGCTACATAATTGGCCCATTTTGTCTTCTTCAACTCCTTACACCAATCAAAGGTTGGTGACATAGATGAGCAATCTAATTATTGCCAACCAAACTCTATTTCCTTGGTTCTACCATGGGGAACTCAAACAAGATGAATTTCATTCATGTGGCCTGTTTGTGTTGTAGTAGTTTGTTTTGGTATATTGTCAAGAACGTTTAGTCCACCAAAAAAAAAAGCACTGGTCATGAAGTGATTGCAAGCAAGAAAGCATTTTGGTAATCCCCCGCCCTCTACTCATGCTGATGCTGTGAAATCCAGGCAGCTCTGTTTGTTTTCCTTGGTTGCTGTGCGTCTCTTGCAAGCACAATATGATGGCGCTAAGGATGCTTCTTGATGACAATAAATCTCATTTGTGTCTATCTACCAATCTCGTGTTTAGACTTTGTAGTGTCATCTCGTTGTTTTGGGCTTCTCTGAAGTCGATTTGTTTGCATACCCATTGCTTTTTTGTCTTTAGTCTTAGTATTTCCTGCAGTACATGCTGGTCAACTTTGATGTTGTTCTTTTGTATTTTAGAGAGGAAGTAAAGGTTCTCTAGGTTACGGACCCATGATAGAGCCGTGTAAATGAGTCCATGTGTTTTTATTCCAGAGGGATCAAATGCAAGGGATTGCATGGTGATGCCTTGTGAATGGTGTACCGTCCTCCTGTCAACTGTAGCCTGGATTGGGAATTGTGTTCTTGTGATTGTATTTAAATGGTTGTTGCCCACTTGGAATTCTCTTGTTAATTGGAAAATTGGTGTCAATGTTTCAAGTATGTTTTCATTGTACAACCTTGCATTTTCATATCATGTTTTCAGCCCAATAGTTTGGTCATTGAATTGTATCGAAGCGGTGTTGCGCGATGTTGAGCGGTATGAAATGTTCTTAGTGAATATTGCCTTTTGCTCATCAATTGGTATTTGGTAATGTTTGTACATGTCTCTCCAATTATCAAATTTCTTGGTGAGAGCATGCTCTTTAGAATTGAATGGCAAGTATAACAAACAAAGCTCTCTATAGTGATCGTCTGGGTCTATTTGCTTGTTATAGTTATTGAAACGTATGACTCTCTCACGTTTTCTTTTTTTTGTTTGCCTTGACCTAATTGTGTATTTGGATGCGTACGATGCCAAACAATGATTTTGCAAGCATTGTTCTCGTGAGGCGTACTTTGTTATGATGTCATCAAAAAATATTTTAGTGCTTTTTGTGTGGAGGGCCTCTAGCTGTGCTCGGTGTTTTAGTAATAATGTTCTTTGCTCTGGTGTGCTTGTGTTGATGTAGACAAACTCTCTTGTTGCACTTATGAGGGGCAGTGACAGGCAAAGGTACACAGCTTGTTACGCAGTGATGTGCTGTGTGTTGAGTATTTCATTGCTTACTTTCCTGACACGTTCATCTGCTTTTGCATTCTCTTGGAAGCTTTGCACAATGGCATCCTTAACGGCGTTGTTGGTCTCTTTATCAATTTTAGTTATGTACGATGTGCAGTACGAGGCCGCCCCATGGGGATTCAAAATGAATTGGATGTCTGTATTGGCTCCACACAAATCTGTAAGCCCAGCATTGAAGTTGTTTGTGTTGATGTCTTTTGGATATCTTTTCATAATAATCCTTGGTTGCGATATGCTTGAACGCAAAACGAGCTCATATTCATCCTCAGTCAAGCACATGATGCCCAAAAAATCTTCAAATGTGCATGCCGCCTTCTTGTTGGATCGCTTTATTAATTGCTTTGTATTTTTCATGGTGGATCAGCATGTCGGCCCCGTCTAGCAGTATCAGTGGATAATATTTTTATTTTTCTCATAGGTGGCTTAGGGAATCCAGAGCGACACTAGTTGTTCTTTTTTTGGCATGTCTTCCTATGTTTGTGGGTTTGCAAATTCTGGTTGCTAACCTTGATTCTTGAACTATAAATTGTATTGTAGTCGTCTATGAATTTTATGATGCTCTCATTGTCAGAATAATTGATTCTTGGAGTGTCTTTTATCCAGATCTAGCCATGGTCATGCTGGCTGTCTCTGTTCTGGAATTTAGTGGCGAAGAAAAAGTCTTCCACCTTACCCAAGACACTGTCATCCTGCCACAACATTGTCTTTAGGGCTTTGCATCTGTGCACATAATATTGCGCTATTGTCACAGGGTCTGACCTGAGAAGCTCCTGCAGCTCTTTTTGGGCAAGCACTGTGTTTTGGCTGTCTTCAGTTCCTCTTAATTTGCAGAGGGTGGGGTCCCACCTTCTCTCTGCTACAAACAGTTTGATGAAGAATGTTGGTGGCCCCAGTTGCGGGGCAGCATTGTAACACATTGCACTTTAGACTCCGTTTGTAATCTGCTGATGTCCGAGGTAGACAAAATCTCAAAATCCTATTTTTGATTGCAAAAGTTGTTCAATGTTAGTGTCTAAAGCCACTGTCTTTGCTGTGAGAGTTGTCCCTTGTAGTAGTTGGCCTTTTCTCATGTGCACCCAGGTCAAAGACAGTACCTATTGCACCAATATTTTCATTTTTTTGAAGAATAGATTCTCTATGGACAATGTCAACTGCCGGTCCTCATTTCGTAATTCCTATTTCACTATTTCTTGGTAGCTGGTTCGGGTTGCAAGCTTGTATGTGCGGCTATGACCGAAAAACAAAGTTGGAAATGCCAATTCATTGCAATGTTCATCTTTGAAGAACCCAAGTGGTGAGAAACCTTCAGATGGTGCTACAGTTATTGGATTCTTTTCAAAGTCAACAACTTGTTGGCTTGTATAGAGGCCATGGACCAATGTGTCTGTGTTAAGAGCATCTGTTCTGTCTTTTTGTTATGATGGCGTGTTTGGATGTTGCATGTTATGTTCGTCTCCAAGAATCCCATGAATGTGTTGGAGCCATGTGTGGTTTATTGTGATGTTGTGCTTGATATACAAAGGTGATTCTAGCATTTCCATAAGGGCACAAATTGTTAATGTTGGTCGGACCAAACCACTTATGTAGTTGTGATTGTATTGCATACGTCTTTTTATAGCTACCATGACAATAGCGCTATCATTAATGAATCTTGGCAGTACATGCTATGTCCGGTCCAGGTCTGCAAAAAGTTAACAATGCTACCGTGCAGGCCAAGTTGCCCCTCATAAGTCAATTGCTTGATTTGCACGAATGGAATTCTAATAGAGATTAGGAGCTCTTTGATCTTGTTGAGGGCAAATGTGTGCTCTTGTGGTGTGGACATCCACATGTTTGTTTTTTAGAACCTCGGTTTTTTGTTTGCATGGAGTTGGGAATAGCAAAGCAAACAAACCCAGGTGGTAGCCATCATTATTTCTTCATCCATATTGGCATTTGCGGGGCGTGGTTGCTCATCAAACTTACTTTTTTTCAACTTTGATTTGAATGTTAGGCAACCGCATGACATGCAAGCGTGCGTTGGTGTGTCGGAGATTTTGTTTTGATATGATTTTAGTGGTTTAGCTATGCGATGTTTTCACTTCAGGTATCTGGCCGCACTGTCTCTCGCATCTGTGTACGCTACGTCTGAGGCATTTCCTCCCTCAAGAGTACGCTCACATCCTTGACTCGTGGCATGGCCGGTAGCTTCTGCAATTGCCTGGCGATAAATCAATGTTTTGATTTTGTAAATCTTATTGCAAATTGCTAACGTACTGTGCTTGATGTTCTCTTGTGTGCTTTCATAAATCTTTGCCACTACAGTTGCTACCAAGTTTGGGTTATGTGACAAGATTGTCACCAAAGTCACCTCATCTTCAGGCACCCAAATGTTGTATGCCCTTTTCTTTTTCTTGGTGAGGAGTAGCCATATTGTTGTGGGGGTTTTTGTTCGATCCACCAGAATGATCTTCTTGTGTTCTTGCAGTGGGGTGTCATCTCCTCATGTTTGGATCAAACAATGGCCATCATACACAAGGATAGAGAAAGTCACGTCAGAGATGGCAATCAGTTTTTGAAGGCACCGGTACAACAGCTATTCGGTTGGTGTAACATTTTCATGCTCTGAATGCAAAACAGAGTCTGCTAGAATCCCCCTATCCATCGTTTGACCTTCTTCGTGTTGCGAATGCATCGCGGTTTGAGGGATTGTGGGGTTCTCGCCATTCACTTGCATTACATCATTATGCATCTGGTAGCTATATGCAAGACAAAGGACAGTCAAGGCCAGAATCATGTTGGCATTATTTGGATTTGTCTTGTTAAATGTTTCATTCCATGATGCATTGTAAGGGTCCAAATTGATTGATTGACTCATTTTGGAACATAAGGGGAAACTTGAAGAAGAGCGAGTAGGAGTTTGACAAAATCCGGGCACATGATCTCTCACCCACGTAGGCAATGGTTATTTGTTGCGAAGAAGCCAAAAAAGATGTATAGCAAGTGCTTGAATTTGAGAAATTGTAATCTGAGAGAGCGCACTTGCAAGTATTTGTTGGAACAGGCAAGACGTTTCTCACTATCATGAGGAAGTGCGAGTAGGAGTTTGATAAAATCCGAGCACATAATCTCCCCTTCACGTAGGCATTGCTTGTTTGTTGCAGAAAAGCTGAAAGTGAGAAATTGTAATCTAAAGAGAGCGCAACTGCAAGTAGCAAAAAAGCTGAAACTGAGAAATTGTAATCTAAAGAGAGCACAATTGCAAGTATTTGTTGCAACAGGCCAGACGTTTCTCGCTGTCATCAATGAAACATGATTCTACCTGGAGAAGAGCGAGTAGGAGTTTGACAAGATCCAGGTACATGATCTCTCATCCACGTAGGCAATGTTTATTTGTTGCAAAGAAGCCAAAAAATATGAATAAAAAGTGCTCATGAGATATGTTGTTGTCATTGAACATTCACATAGGAAGATTGCATTCGTGAAACTATTCACAATGGTTTTTCTAATATGAAAATGACTCCCTAAACATTACCTAGACATGAGCGACGATGTGCATCCTAGAAGTAGAGAAAAGAGCCGGAGGCTGGCATATGAACAACAAAGTGAAAACGAAAGGAAGATTGCATCCACAGTTTTATTTACAATGGTTTTTCTATTGTGAAAATGACTCTCTGTACATTACCCAAACATGGGCGAGGCTGTGCTTGCTAGAACCATGGAAAAGAGCAGGAGGTTGGCATATGAACAACAAAGTGAAACCGAAAGCAAATGCAAGACAAGTATTTACAACCAGTATTCAAATGAGGATAGCATTGGTCCTACACACTCTCAGTGAAGTTTGTAACGAACCCTGAACTGTTCTGTGAATTCTCCCATTGGCCTCTTCTCTAAAAGCATAGTCCGTGTAGCAAAAACACTGTGCGAATGAAATTTGAGGAAAGGGCAGTGAAGGTGTAGGACGTCATCCACATGTGGGCCTCGCAACCACTACAAGGCATAGGCCATTTTCCGACGGAAATACCGACGCCTTTTACATTAAAAATTTTTTTTTTCACGGGTGCAAAGGTCGCTATAAAAGTCGTTAAAATCATCGGAAAAGGAGCGTCGCTATAAACCGTCGCTATATAGCGACGCTGTTAATCGTCGCTATATAGCGACGATGCAAACGTCACTATATAGCGACGATTAAAGCATCGCTATATAGTGACTCTGTTAATCTCGTCGCTATATAGCGACACTGGTAAACGTCGCTATATAGCGACGATTAACAGAAGTTAAAAAAAAGGGTTAGTGGGGCTAAACAGGGCTTCCTTTTGGCCCTATTTAGCCCCACTAATCCTTTTTTTTTTTTTGTAATTACAAAAGAAAGTTTTTTATAACAAAATTTCCCTTGCTTGTAGGGTGATACAAAATTGTTCTTGTGAACGATGAGGAAGAAATGCATATACATATACAACTATGTTTATAACAAAATTACCCTGTGAAAGGGCGATACAAAATTGCTCTAACGAGCGGATATACAAAATGCTACTACCACTACTAATCCGAATCCGAATCCGAATCGTCTTGTTGGCCTATTCCCTGGTCCTCGGCACCTGCATCTTCTCCCTCGTCCCCGACACCTGCGTCTTCTCCCTCGTCCTCGGCACCTGCGTCCGATCCTTGCCCCTGTTGATCGCTCGTCTCTGATGATGGCTCTGATGATGGGACGCTTGAGCTTTGACCCTAAGAGTGAACCATATAAATCGAAAATTAGATTGGAACTTAAATTAAAAAGTGAGATTACAAGTAGGAGTAAACTTATACCGTGCGAGCAGCCACCTCAGCCCAATCGACTGTCGCTCCCATTGCCTCTTGCTCAATGAACCACGGCTTGGTTCCTATCCGAAATGCTCGCCGCGTCTCTGCATCCGTAGGAAGACGACCCATTGCAGCTTGCTGTGGATCCAATTTACGAGAGTTAGAGTTAGCTAAAGTGCATGTAATATGTAAGTAAAACAAATAGAACAATACATTAAATGGAAAGAAGTAAACTTACCACGGTTGCCTCGAACGCATACCGTCCGCCTGCACCAAAGTGCGAAGTACCTACGACGTCCAGCCGTCTCTTCGCAGCCCTCCTCTGACCCTCGAACATTTCGGGATGGTCCCTATGTTGCTTCTTGAAGTACTTCCAATCAGCTTTGTCTGCCCAGCTGGGTTTAGCTAACCCCTTTGTAATGGAAGTACGCATGGTTGATCTGCGATGCTTTAGGACCAAACCCATGCGCTCGAGCATATAATTGTTATTAAACTCCACATTTGGCGGATTAGGATATCTTTGTTTTAACTCATCGATCACCGCCTGCTTCTTTTGGGCATCTTGATACCGCCAATCGATATTTATGCCGCTCTTGAAGTGATGACTCATCAACCACCTCATGGCGGCCATCACTGCTTTGCCCTTTTTGTCTTCTATTATCTCTCCGGCAGATGTGATTTGATAGGAGAGATCCCCTGATGAGTAAGGGGGACTGACGGTAGCAGAGTCTGAAGGAGTGGAAGCTGCGCGACCGCTTCCGGTTCCGGATCGAGGAGTAGCTGTGGGAGTAGGAGAGGGAAAGGGACCTGACTGATACTGTGTCTCCGGACCAAGTGGAGACCTAAAGGAGCGTGAGTGTGCTGACTCGTCTACATCTCCTGAGTCAGCATAACATGAGCCGCCCATCCTACTCTTCCTTCCCTTGCGGGAGGCATGCGCAGGTGATGATCCCGCGGTCGAAGGGGTGCGAGGGGATGGCTGGGCAGTACGTCCACCCGTCGGTGTAGGGGAAGGAATTGCGGAGGTCCTCTGAGAGAGCAGAGAGAAGAATCTCGCTGCCTCCTCATCGCTCATCTGCGCTACAAACTCGTCGGGAGTCCCAACAAAGCCATGCGCAGCTAGCAAAGGAGTCCCCTGAGGGGTAGTCGCAGTGCTACGTGGAAGAGGGGTCGGACCAGGGGTAGTCACAGTGCTAGGACCGAGAGGAGTCGGACCAGGGGTAGTCCTCGGGGTAGTCGCGTGAGAGGAATCAAAGTCCTCTGGAGCATATAGATCGTGAGCTCTCCTCCTGCGAGGCTGTCCGTACTCGTCCGATGAGCGACGTGATCCCATGTCTAACATAGACACAAACACGAAAACAGAAAACAAAAAACAAACATGAGCATTCTCATAGGCATAGGCATAGGCAAGAAGAAAGAAGAGGGAAGGGAAAGAAGAGGGAAAGGAAAGAGGGAAAGAAGAGGGAAAGATAAGAGGGAAAGAAGATGTAAAGGAAAGAAAAGAATGAGAATGAGAAAATAGAGAATGAGAGAAGGGGGAAATAGAGAAGGGGAAAGAGATGAGGGAAAATAGAGAACGAGAGAAGGGGGAAATGAGAGAAGGGGGAAATAGAGTGGGAAATAGAGAATGAGCTTATGCAGAAATAGAGAATGAGCTTATGCTTCTCTCATTCTCTATTTCCGCATAAGCTCACGCATAAGCATGAGCTTATGCGGAAACTTAAGCATAAGCTCATGCACATGCATGAGCATAAGCATGAGCTTATGCTTAAGCATAGGCATCGGAAATAGAGAAGGAGCTTATGCATAAAATAGAGAATGAGTTTCCGCATGCTTATGCTCATGCGGAAAAAGAGAAGGAGCTTATGCAGAAAAAGAGAAGGAGAGAAGCATAAGCTTCTCTCATTCTCTATTTCCGCATAAGCTCCTTCTCTTTTTCCGCATGAGCTTATGCTTATGCTCATGGGTGAGCATGAGCTTATGCTCATGTTTCCGCATATGCGGAAATAGAGAAGGAGAGAAGCATAAGCTTCTCTCATTCTCTATTTCCGCATATGCTCACGCAAAAGAGAAAGAGAAAGAGCTTATGTGGAAAAAGAGAGAGAGCTTATGCGGAAACTCATTCTCTATTTCCGCATAAGCTCCTTCTCTTTTTTCGCATGAGCTTATGCTTATGCTCATGGGTGAGCATGAGCTTATGCTCATGTTTCCGCATATGCGGAAATAGAGAAGGAGAGAAGCATAAGCTTCTCTCATTCTCTATTTCCGCATATGCTCACGCAAAAGAGAAAGAGAAAGAGCTTATGCGGAAAAAGAGAAAGAGCTTATGCGGAAACTCATTCTCTATTTCCGCATAAGCTCCTTCTCTTTTTCCGCATGAGCTTATGCTTATGCTCATGGGTGAGCATGAGCTTATGCTCATGTTTCCGCATATGCGGAAATAGAGAAGGAGAGAAGCATAAGCTTCTCTCATTCTCTATTTCCGCATATGCTCACGCAAAAGAGAAAGAGAAAGAGCTTATGCGGAAAAAGAGAAAGAGCTTATGCGGAAACTCATTCTCTATTTCCGCATAAGCTCCTTCTCTTTTTCCACATGAGCTTATGCTTATGCTCATGGGTGAGCATGGGCTTATGCTCATGTTTCCGCATATGCGGAAACTTATGCTTATGCGGATGCGGAAACTTATGCTTATGCGGAAACTTATGCTTATGCGGATGCAGAAATAGAGAAGGAGCTTATGCGAAAAGAGAGAAGGAGCTTATGCAGAAAAAGAGAATGAGAGAAGCATAAGCTTCTCTCATTCTCTATTTCCGCATAAGCTTATGCGAAAACTTACGCATAAGCTCATGCTCATGCATGAGCATAAGCATGAGCTTATGCTTATGCTTATGCATAAGCATAAGCATAAGCTCATGCTTATGCTCATGCGGAAAAAGAGAAGGAGCTTATGCGGAAAGAGAGAAGGAGCTTATGCGGAAACTTGCGCATAAGCTCATGCTCATGCATGAGCATAAGCATGAGCTTATGCTTATGCTTATGCGGAAACTTATGCTTATGCGGATGCGAAAATAGAGAAGGAGCTTATGCGGAAAGAGAGAAGGAGCTTATGCGGAAAAAGAGAATGAGAGAAGCATAAGCTTCTCTCATTCTCTATTTCCGCATAAGCTCATGCATGAGCATAAGCATGAGCTTATGCTTATGCTTATGCTTAAGCACAAGCATAAGCATAAGCTCATGCTTATGCTCATGCGGAAATAGAGAAGGAGCTTATGCGGAAAGAGAGAAGGAGCTTATGCAGAAAAAGAGAATGAGAGAAGCATAAGCTTCTCTCATTCTCTATTTCTGCATAAGCTTATGCGGAAACTTACGCATAAGCTCATGCTCATGCATGAGCATAAGCATGAGCTTATGCTTATGCTTATGCTTATGCATAAGCATAAGCATAAGCTCATGCTTATGCTCATGCGGAAAAAGAGAAGGAGCTTATGCTCATGCGGAAATAGAGAAGGAGCTTATGCGGAAAAAGAGAGAAGGAGCTCATGCGGAAAGAGAGAAGGAGCTAATGCTCATGCAGAAATAGAGAAGGAGCTTATGCGGAAACTTATGCATAAGCTCATGCTCATGCATGAGCATAAGCATGAGCTTATGCTTATGCTCATGCGGAAATAGAGAAGGAGCTTATGCGGAAAGAGAGAAGGAGCTTATGCGGAAAGAGAGAAGGAGCTTATGCGGAAAAAGAGAATGAGAGAAGCATAAGCTTCTCTCATTCTCTATTTCCACATAAGCTTATGCTCATGCGGAAATAGAGAAGGAGCTTATGCGGGAAAAGAGAAGGAGGTTATGCGGAAAAAGAGAATGAGAGAAGCATAAGCTTCTCTCATTCTCTATTTTCGCATAAGCTTATGCGGAAACTTACGCATAAGCTCATGCTCATGCATGAGCATAAGCATGAGTTTATGCTCATGCTTATGCTTAAGCATAAGCATAAGCTCATGCTTATGCTCATGCGGAAATAGAGAAGGAGCTTATGCTCATGCGGAAAAAGAGCTTATGCGAATGAGAGAAGGGGGAATGAGAGAAGCATAAGCATAAGAGAATAAGAGGGAAAGGAAATAGAGAATAAGGGGGAAAGGAAAGAGAGAAGGGAAAAGAGAGAGGGGGAAAGAGAGAAGGGGGAAAGAGAGAATAAGAGAAGAGGGAAAAAAGAGAAGGGGGAAAAATGAGAAAAAGAGAAGGGGGAAGAGAGGGTTCCTACGCCCATCACTGCAGCTAGCGCTTAAGGCCAATGCAAATAACAAAAAGCTTAAGGTGCTAGCTGCAGGCCAATGCAAATAACAAAAAGCTTAAATGGAAAGAAGAGGAAGCACTTACACTTACTTGTAAAAGTATGTCCCGCTCGGTGTAGTGGACTGGGCCCACAAAAGAGAGAGTATGTCCCGCTCGGTGTAGTGGACTGGCCCTACAAAAGAGAGAAAACAACCCATTTTTTCAAATAAGATGTTAGTGGAAAGAGGAGATCACAAAAGCAACTTCTTGAAAGAAGACAAGGAAAGAGAAGATTGAGGAGACAAGGAAAGGAGGAGATTGAGGAGAAGAGAAGGAAGAGAAGGAAGAGAAATACAGGAAGAAGAGGTGAGTTTCTTTCTTTCTTTCTTGAAATTTCGTTTTTTGTTTAAATCCTTTCCAATCAAGCATGAAAACTAGTTTAAAACTTTAGCAATACAAGTAGAAACACTCACAAAACCAAAGCTAAGAAACAAACAACCTACATTGTTGAAAGAAACTCACCTCTTGAAGAACTTTCTTTCTGGAAACCAAAGAGGAAAAAAGGAGAGAGAGGGTGTACAAGAGGTAGGAGAAGGGTGAGGAGTGGGAAATAGAGTAGGAGGTTGCTTGGAATAGATGGGAGGTCAGTGAAAATAGGTGGGAGGAGATTTTGGGTTGCTTACTTGAGAGATTAGGAAAGCTTTGAGCAAAACGCCGCGGGTTTCAGCGTTTCGGGTTTTAACCCACAGCGTCGCTATATAGCGATGCTTATTCGTCGCTATATAGCGACGTTTTTAATTTAAAGCGTCGCTATATAGCGACGTTTTAAATTAAAAACGTCGCTATATAGCGACGGAACAAGCGACGCTTACTGTTTATTTTTTGGTGTGGCCTCTTGTGAAGCTCAAACATGCTATGCCTATAATTGTCAATATCTCCTCTTACTACATAGCCTTACTATATAGGATTTTTTGTTTCAATCCTTACTATATAGCGACATCATTCTTTTTATATAGCCTCAAGAGAAGCTCAAATTAAACATGCTATGCTCATAATTGTGTACATCTCCTCTTCATGCTTATGTTTTGGTTTTATAAGTGTAGATGGAAGGGACGAGTGGAAGCTCATCCGATGATGCGCCAACGCCCGGGAGCACGAAGTGGCTTACGGAGAGGTTATATTGTCATTGCACTCATTGCAAGCGAGAAGTACGACATCAATGTCGTATTATCATGCGCCACTTGCGGATGTATGGGGAGGAGCCGGAACCAGTACCCCCCGTTGGTGTTGCACATGTTGATGGATCATCGGTAAGTCAAAGCTATTTAAGTTCGCAATCTTATTGTATACCCGGAATTAGAAGATCTTCTATTTACACGAATAAGCTTATGACAGGATGACGAGGGTGACGAGGGTACACATATACCTTCTCACTTTCAACAAGACTATAGTCTCCCGGATGACGACGAGGGTATGGTCGACATGATGGATTCCATTTTTAGGGGCACTACATCCCACGTACATGTGATGTCAGAGTCTGAGGTGAAAATGCGAGAGTTGCAATCAACACAATTGTACGAGGGTGCCAGGATGTCTAAACTACGTGCTTGTCTCTCAATCTTGAATCTACAAGTACAGTATGGGTGGTCGGATACAAGTGTCTCAGCCTTAATGAGGTTAGCCCTTGCATTAATTTGATTGACTCATTATTTGGATATTGTTTGTTTTGAGAATCATCATTTGGATAGTGTCTTTGTCATAGGTTGCTCCAAAAGATGTTGCCTGCACCAAATACCATGCCCGCATCAAGAGATGAAGCGAAAAAGATGCTAACAATGGTGGGTATGGATTATGATACCATCCATGCTTACCGTAATGATTGTATTCTCTTTCGTCGTGAGCATGGAGATTTGGCTAGTTGTCCAAAGTGTGGGGAACAACGATATAGAGATGACTTGCAGGGTGAGAGGATACCGGTAAAGGTCTTAAGACACTTTCCCATCATTGCAAGAATACAACACATGTTTCGATGCAAATCCATAGCGGAGTTGATGACATGGCATGCATCTCATCGGTCCACTGATCACACATTGAGGATTCCCGCAGATTGTGCAGCTTGGAAGCACATAGATAATCAGTGGCCGGACTTTGCGAGAGAGCCACGCAACTTACATCTTGGGCTAGCCATGGACGGCGTGAATCCTTTCGGGTTACGGTCGACATCTTGGTCGACATGGCCCATAGTCGTGGTGAATTACAATATCCCACCATGGCTAACAATAAAAAAGGGACACCTCATGCTTGCACTACTTGTGCCAGGAAAGTACAAGGCAAAAAACATGGACGTGTACATGGCACCTTTGATAGAGGAGTTACAGATATTATGGAGAGGAGTGCAGGTCTTTGATATTTCCAGAGCTCCTAGGCATACCAATGATATTTTAGTCAGGGGTATCTTGATGTGGACCATGCATGACTACCCAGGATATGGAGAGTACGCAGGTACGTGGTTATGTCTTTACATGTACAATGAGGGATTATGCTTTTTTCACTCTCTTTTGCACGCATGTCTTGTACTAACATATTCATGCACGCGTGCAGGACTTGTTACAAGCGGGTACCATGCTTGTCCTGTTTGTGGACCCGCTTTGAAATCGCTTGCACGCTACTCCAAACACATGAGGAAAAATGTTTATGAAGGTCATGCTCGATACCTTCCGCTCGACCATCTCGCACGTGGAGGTCAGCTTGATCCACCACCATCATATTTGAAAGCAAGTGATTGGATTCAAGCTTGGAGGGAGAATGGAGAGGAACCTCCTCCTGGTATGAAGAGGCTATCGATCTTTCACGAGCTTCCTTATTGGGGTCAGTTACAAATCAATCATCTCTTGGATCCCATGCATATCTTTAAGAATGTGGGGGCTACCATTTGGGCACACTTGGTTGGTTCCAAGGACTCGAGAGGAGTGCGAGAAGACTTGCGTGCTATGAATAGGATGTCTCGTTTGTGGCCCCAAGTGCATGCTTCAGGAAAAGTTGTCCTCCCGAAAGCAACGTGGATCCTCTCTACGAGGGAGGAGGCAACGATCAAGGCAGACATTGCCTCTTTTCAAACACCGACAAGGTACATGCGTTGCTTGAAAGGAGCATTTTCAAAGGACAATAAGCTTAGTGGCCTCAAGTCCCATGATTGGCACAAGGTCTTACAGGTATTCTAAGTAGAATTAGCGTACCGATAATAGTGATGCATTAGCGTAATTATTATTATGTTATATTGTTGACATGATTTCATTGTTGCTTTGATAGTTCATCCTTCCAATTACAATAAAAGGGTGCTTACAAGAAGATGTTAGAAATGCTATATTCAAGATCTGTGGTATTGTGAGGTATGCTTACTATCAATTCGCATTATGTATTTTCTTCATGGACATGTGAAATAGGTGGATATCTCAAATATCTTACATATGCATGGACATGTGAAATAGGTGGATATCTCAAAAAGAGATCTCTATATCGAGCATCGAGAAGGCTAGGGTGGAATCCATCGAAGCCGTATGCTTGCTTGAGAAGCACTTTCCCTCAAGCATTATGACAACTCAAGTCCACTTGCTTGTGCACATAGTTGATGAGGTGGCTATGGCAGGTACCGTTCATAATCGATGGATGTTTTTTCTCGAGCGGTTTATGAAAACTTTAAAGGGGTTTGTAAGACAAAGAGCAAGACCAGAAGCAAGCATGGCAGAGGGATGGCTTGTGCAAGAGTCATTAGTATATATCACAGAGTTTCTTGCATCCACGGATCCTGATATGCCGCAAGCTTGGCACAACAAGGATGATGATCGCATCATTGGCGAGGTCCCCCAAGGAAAAGGGATTGAAAGAAAGATGAGCGAAGAGCAAATGGAGAAATTCAATAAGTTTTGTATCCTCAATAGCCCTGAGATGCAGAAGTGGATTGAGAGATATGAAGTGGCCAAAGCAGAAAGAATAAATGCAAGGACGAGATTCAGAGTAATGTACAGGCGATCACAACCATATCCACGAGATCTGGCTCTTCTCCCTACTCACATGTCACTTGATTGGCTACAACTAGCTATACGTAAAGCCGAACGTGATGGAGAGACAATAAACGAGCGCGAGCGGGAGTTATCATCTGGATGTATGGTGCATGTAAGTTTCTTATCTCTTGATGTAATTAAGTAATTATTTGTGGCAATATATGCTATAAAATAGGTGCATCTTCATTGTTTTAATGATGCTCTTTTACAGTACAAAAAGTACAGTGCATTATGGTCATATGGACGACATTTTCACGTAGAACGCATCGATTCAAAGAGAGTCACGTATGATTGTGGAGTCATGGCTAACGTCACACAAGATAGCCGAGCAAGTGCTTCGGATACCAATCTTCTCTCCTCACAGTTGGATTATTGTGGAACCATACGCGACATCTATGAAATTGATTTCAGACGATTTACTATTTTCATTCTTGACGTAAAATGGTTTAGAACTACTTACAACGGTCCCCATGCGACTGTGAGAAAAGATGGTAGCGGTCTCTTTGCAATAGACTCCACCAAACATTGGACCGATGAAAGTGATACTTTTGTTCTTCCCGAGCACTGTGAGCAGGTGCATACTAATGATTTAATTAGTCGAAGCTTTCGTTTTTTAAGTCCATTGATATATATATAATTGACGACATTTGGCACGTGATTTTTCATCTTCAATATAGGTGGTTTTTCATCCGGATCGTTCTGATCCAAGATGGTGGTACGTGATCCAAGTTGCACCACGAAGTAAGCAGATTTTTGAAGATCGAGATGTGGATATGGAGATGCCACTACCAATGCCGGATCCAATTGATGAATCTAGCGAAGAAGATGTAGATCACCATATGAGGCAAGAGGAAGATGCGCATAATGACATCGCACGGGAGGAGGATGGAGATCACGATATTGACGAGGAAGACAACAATCGTCAAGATCAATCACCACACTTAAGCTTAATTGAAGAAGATGATCAAATACTTTTAGGTGAACGTACGATGCTAGAGTACGATGATGATATAGGAGATCAACTCGGTATAGAGTTGGAGATAGACATGCTTGGCGCCTTAGACTTGGCTCAAGATGAAACAGTTGATGTAAATGCTCTTATTTAATTTGATTTTTCTCATCTCAAACTTAGACATGAATATATGAGCTTCGAAGGCTTGATGTACATGCTCTCATTTTTTAATTCTCTATGAGCTCAAACATGTATGAAAATTTAAAAAATTTTGTCATTGGAAGAAAATAATTTTTAAGGCTAAAAAAAAAAAAAAACCTCTCTGTAAAACGTCGCTTTAATATATTGTCTCAGTGTCGCTATATAGCGACCTTTAAAAGTCGCTATATAGCGACTTTTACTAACGTCGCTATATAGCGACGCTTAGTAAAAGTCGCTATATAGCGACGATTTACGACACCCGATTTTTATACCGACGATTAACGCTAAGCGGACGCTAATCGTCGGTACGTAAACGTCGCAATAGGATGCGTGTGTAGTAGTGAACTGCACGTCAACATGACTAGCATCTCTAAGAACAACACACCCTTTGAGACAAGGGATTTGTGAAATGGTCTAAACACTGTTGCATGAGTAGCAATGTGGGTGCAATGGATCTCTACTAATGCGAGTCCCTCCGCCCGAGTCCTAGTGATACTCAGTAAGGGGGTTGTTGAGGCTAACAAAGTGCAATACACCCACAACCTGATGCATTCATTTTCTCTAGAGTCACATTTGTTTTTTTGCGAGCTAGGGAAAAGGGGAAAAAGAGAAAAGTAAAATATACCTTCTTGCCATATCCAAGTTGAGATACTTGTTGAATGAAGCTGTTGTGCAATGACTTCCTGAGGCTCCCTTGTGGCATTGCATCGAGAATGGTGAAGTCAAAAACGCCAAGTGCATGCTTGGCACGCATGTAGGAGATGTTCTTAGCGACATACATAACAATCCCCTTATCCACAAACTCTTCGACTAGGCACGCGAGTGTCTGTTGCCTATTTGCCACAAAGGAAAGCTTTTCACCAAAGAAGGGGAAAGGATCAAATTATTGGTGGAGGAGACAGTAGCTATATTAATTACAAAAAAATATTTAGGTTGATTATGCTCACTGTGGCACTGTCTTCAGGGTTTGAGCCGTTCGGCAATAGTGATCTGGTCGGTAGGCGGCACATCCAAGTCCACTTTGACAATCGCGAAGGCAATGGTATCGATTACTGAAGTGAAAGGGGCCCTCAGGTTCTCCATTTGATTTGCCGCCCAAGGTGCATAACTGTGTATGACATTATCTGGGACAAATGAAATATTGCCCTCAAATGGTTCACCTTTGATTACTATCGTTGTGGCATCCACCTGCAAAGAGAATGATGAGGTCCCACCTTTGCTGGGTGCTCGTTTGTTTATTGTTGGTCCCTCTATCCAAAAGAACTCATCAACTTCGAAGACTTCTTTGAAGTCTATGACGTAGGCAAGTGGGATATGCAAAGTGATAGTTTTTGAGCATTCACGATCAGTGAAGTCGACCCGCATGTACACAGGGTAGGGCACATCCTTCGCTTTAAATGTCCGGTATTTTGCCAATGCTCTTCCTTCAAATGCGAAGCAGTAAGACACGAACTCAAAGACGTGCTCATTGGGAGCATGGGAAGTGCATTGGCATTTGCTAGTGTTATCTGTGCACCGAAGCTTTGTTCATTTGGCCTACTTCTGTTATTCATCCCAGTCCCAATAGTTGCTTCATGTGGTGCCCCAAGACTCGGTTCAGGATCTGTTTTTAGAAGATGAGCTCCGATATTTGAGCTTGCTGGAAAATAAATAGGCCAAAGGTTATGAGGGAGGGTACATTGAAAGAAGAAGACGAAGTTTGTACTACCTAAGGTGGAGTTAAGGCATGTTGTGATTTTATGCTTCAGATTTACTTAGAGAAAATGTTAAGAAAGCTTATGTCTGAACTTCTATAGACATATGAGTCGTTCTTTATGCTTCCTTAAGGTGGAGTCAAGGCATGTTGTGTTTTGATGCTTGAGATTTACTTAGACAAAATGTGAAGAAAACTTATATCTAAACTTCGTGTATATAGGTAGTGTATATAAAAGATTTGTTTCCATACAACAAACTTTAGCAAAAAACAATTCCTTTTTGTAATTGAATGTTGCGTGAACAAGCAAGAGTAAGTTTAATCTATTTCAAAAGTTCATATTCCAGTGAAATGCGCCATTGATTTGGACCTACATTGCAACAGACTTTGGGAAAAAACAATTTCTTTTTGTAGTTGAATGTTGCGTGAATAAGCAGTGTTTATGAAACAAAACATATAAATCAGTTTATTCTATGAATGTCTGTTTCAAAATGGAAAAGGAAAACCAACTTGCTTGCATACATAGTGTTTAGGAAATAGACATATGAAATCATCCTACATTCTTCTTTGTTTTGTTTCAAAATTGAAGATTTCCTAATGCAAAAGTACAAATGTGTTGCAAAGCAAAAAGGCGTTGTCATATATACTTTCCCATGGCGTAGCATATTGAATATTCGAAAGAATACATAAAAGTTGTCAACTAATGTACACAGGAATGTTTTTGGGAATGAGGTAAAGCACTTTATTAAAAATATTTTAAAAAAGTAGAGTTGAGTGAAGTGATTGCTCCAAGTGATTATTTAAAAAACAAAACAATGGGAAATACTCTACGCATCTAAGACCTCTAAGCCATTGTGTTCTTCAGGAATGGGTGGTGCCACATCGATAATTATAACATACTTTAATTTTACTTCACGCCCTTTGTCTCGGGTAATTTGATGAACTGAAGCACAAAAAATAGCGATAATGAAAATTCGAAGGGAAAAGCAACCACTGTGCGCATAAAAAAAGAGACACCCTTGGCACAAGCTTGCATGGCGGTGACATGGAAGGCGGTTTTCAGTGTTGGCTTTGGGTTCTTGCGTATGCCGTCTTGCTTCCTAGGAGCTAGATTTAGTGGCGTGCTTGAAATACATGATGGTTTTGGAAGTGATGTCTTTATCAAACAACTCCCTGAAGCATATATCATGCCTTGTTCCACAAGAGCACGCATAGCGTCTCTCATTGGTGCAGGCAATCCTAGACAAGAAAACAAATTGTAAAGAGAGCGTATTACACATCATGATTCAATAAATTAACAAGCAAGGACAAGAAAATGTTGCTACCTCCCATCTGATTGAAAGTCTCAATTACAGCAGGCAGGGTTGCGATGGGGTTATTTGATATTTTGGGAGGCATCAAATGATCTACAATCGTTGCATTTCATTAGTGACAAAGCCAAGCACAAATAAGGAGTGAAGCCAAATAAAAGAGGGAGTGAGGATTGATTAAAATAGGCACGAACCAGTATCTCCACTTGACTTTCCATCCTCTGGATATTGTTGCGCTGCAAGAAGCGGCTTCTTCTGTTGGGAACGTGCAAGCATCCTCTGGTGTGCAGAAACATTCATCCTTATTGTATTTTGATTGCTAGATCTCTTTTGTAGCAAAAAAGTAATAGAAACTGCTTAGCAGAAATAGGACTACGTAATGAACTTAGACTTAGGAAGTGAAAGTGATTGTAGAGGCACGGGCAATTTCCTTGGAGCGCTACCATCACGGAGCAAAGGTAAAGGATCCCTGATTGGTTTTTTGGATTCCACCATGTTCATCAAGCCTGTTAAGATCACAATCGTATCAAAAGAGAAATGAAAATCAAATATATACATTAAAAGGAATCACGAAAACCGCAGCAATCCAAACCTGGTTCAAACTCTCCACTACTCGTATCCATGGATTCTCCTAATCCCTCGCATTCATTTTGGGAAGGCGACTTCTATGCACTTGAGATGATCGACATATTGCACGTCAAGACGAGATATGGGGACACAGGACATAGAGCAAGAGACGAGCACGAACAAAGATAGGGACGGATAGCGATGCAGCAAGGAAAAACGGTAGTTGTGAAGTGCGTTTTCTAAGCCACTGCCAAGCTCTCTGTATTTGGAAAGAAAGAACCTTGCCATGCCTGTGTGGATCGTAGGTCTGCCCATGCGTATTTTCATCCTTCCAGTAATGCTGTCACATCCTTTCCAAAAGCATCGAACCTAAAAGAAAGACTTGGTCCGCGTACACAAAGTTTTTTGGTGAGGAATCATCTGCGAACGTAACATTGGCATCTATGACAAGGCGATCTGCTGTTATTCTTCTTTCCATGATTCCTTGCAGTTTTCAAGCAAAAAGGGATGTGTATACGAGAATTCCGTGGCTCCTACCTTAATCGCCAATTCACTCAGAAGAGTGATGTGTATAGTTAATGAAGGATATCAAAGGAATTGAGAGACTCATCGAAGTACGAGGTAGCAAAGTCTAAAGATGGCGTGATGACTGAAAAGCCGACGAAGGGCAAGAAAGATTTTAGAAAGCAGGTGGTGGTTCAGGAGGACAGTTGGACTGAAGTTGGAAAGAGATCCGCTACACAGGGAGCTAAAAGACCTTCTAGAGGTAGGAAGGATACGGAGGGGTGATGGAGTTTGTATTCACTGTATTTGTAACTATTTGCAGTTTGCTAAAAGCACAGTCTCCTAATGAAATGCAATGTTCCTAAGAGCACGGTCTACAAATAGAGTAGCCACATACGAACCCAAGAAGAGGGATATGAGGATTAATCCCACATGTAACTCATCAATCCCAGATGCAATTCTGCTTTATTTTTCTGTGTCAGAAGTAAAACTTCACTTCATACGAGCCCAACGAGGTACTGGGCTCAACTGGCGAGACATCCTATTTGGCTATCATCGTCAATGCAAACATCTACAACAGGGTTCGTGAACTGCTACAACTGTGTTGCATGAAAAGCAACTACTAAAAGATGAGCTAACAACATAGGGAGCGCTTGACGCTCATCACAAAAAATGAAGTCCTTTCCAAACTAACTAGCAATCAGAATAGATACAAAAATGTGAACCTGAATCAGAAGCATGATGAGCCTCTGAGCCATGCTAGATGAGATTTCTATGTTATGCTTACTAGCCTCTGAGCCATGCTCACTTGCCTCTGAGATTGTGTGGGAACCATGTCTAGTTCTAGACCGGCATGCACAGTTCTGATGACTGTCATTGTCATGTTCTGTTCTTGGTTCCATTCTAGTAGTCTCTCACCTTGCCTTCATGGGGGGGTGTTGGAATATGAAGCCAAAGTGAGTCAAAAATGAGTGTACTAGGTGTCTAGGGGGTGTTTTATAGTCTAGTGAGTCCTAGACATGCCACGTGTCGTATTGGGAGTTATCCCATATACACTATGGCTTTCTAGAGTCTAGTGTCACACTATATAGTGTTGTACTTGTCTCGAGTCTTTTGATATTAGTCAACATCAAGCTATCTACATGTGAGTATGAATTTACGATTATGAAAGACCTTTTGCAAACTTCCCATTTTCAATGTCCATGCATTGTACCATTTTTCATTGATCACGACAGTTAGGGGCTTGCATATCTAAACAGCCAAGAGGGATAGGACGCTTTGCAAATTCGTGGTAGAGAACATAATCGTTCCTCCTCCTTTCATTACACCTTCTTATCTCCTACGCCCGTGCAAATGTAGGGTGGGCGTCTGGGCGTTTTGCCACTCAATTTCTTCCTCCACTGCTTCGATCTGATCTTTGCCAGGGACTTGTCTTGATCTTTTGCCATTCAATTCGCCTCGATCTGCACTCGCCTTGATCTTTTGCCACTCAATTCTCCTCGATCTGTACTCTCCTTGCTATTTATGATTCAAACCGTGCGCATACTTTCCCCTCTTTCAAAACTTTGTGCGCGAAGGCCTGTCTCATCACTCAGTTTGGACTCAGCATATTCAAGCGTCATTCTACCTCTGTTCTCCATTGGGAGGTGGTTTGCGAGCACCGGGATGTATCATTCTTCTCCTGTTGCATCTTTTGGTCATAGGACACAAAGCACAATAGCACTGGTGAATCCATCTTCGTCGTTGTAGAGGACTAAACCTCATCCAAAGCTGTCTGGCCGCATGCAACGCGAAAGTCCCACATGTTGGGCAACGCAAAAAACACGAGACAACAGTAGAAGGTCACCAAACACAAAAATCCCCGTGGCAACAGAGCTACCATCGCATGTAACGCAAACGGGCCACGTGTTAAGCGTTTCGCGGAGGACCAACCCTGAAATACCACGGGGAAGGAAAAATGGCAACAAAACCAATTTCGCTTCTTCCCGTGGCAGGCCAAAAATACCTATTTTGTCTTTCTTATCACACATCTTCACTAATGCCTTCCTATGGCCGGCCAAAAATACATACATACGAACTTCGAAGATTAGCACTCTTCCAAGTGTTGCATCTACTCCAACTATAAAGGCCGAGATCCCAGAGGTTTTACGGAACGTTGCTTGAATTCAAAGCACCTTGCATTTGCATCTGTGTTCATTCTCCTATTCGCCAACAATATCTGGGTGCTCCATGAATTGTGCAGCTCTGAAGTTCATTTAGCTCCGGGGACAATCTGGAGGAGGAACCTCGATGCCTTTAGTCGAGCTCCTCGACCCAAGAAGAAAAGACGACGGCCTCGAATTGTCGCGTACGAATTCCACTCTTTTGTGCTCACTCCTAAAAGGGGCATGGGAAGGGTATTCAGAGCGGCAATCAGGAGAGCTGCTTCTTCGGGCAAATATACCGAGCCTTCTGCATGGCCGTCCACTCTTATATACAGACAATGTTCGACATTCACGGCCACACCGTTGTCAGACGCTGGTAGAACCGCGCCATTCATCAAAAGGGTCCCAAAGCCGGGTGATTATTTTTAAGATTGGATATAATATATATATATATATATATATATATATTCGCAAGATTTCCAACCACAGCGCTGTTCTTGGACGTCATAACGTTTTATAGTTCTGGCCTGTAGATAAGGCAATGGCAACTCACGAGTTATGGCGAAAATTTTTCGAAGATCCTTCGTATTGGTGGGACAACAGATTCAACAAGGTGAATATCCTTTTCATTTTGTGCGAGTCTTGGTCCTTGAGCAAAAACGTGCATGGACGCATATCTCTGAAAAGCGGGCTCTGTGAATGGAAGAGTTTCTAGGCAGTTAAAACTGATAGCTTGCTGTTTGTCAATCCATGAACTTTGTTGTGACAGAGGAATCCGAAATTGCCGGACTTTGTGCATAGGGCAACTAAAGACTCTTTGTGGATCGACAGTTGGGTGGACCCTCCTTGGGTAGAAGCAAAGTTATCAGCTTATGATGCAAAAGAAACAGATTCAAATAATGCTGATAGAACAGCATACCCAAGTGAACACTGTGTCAGGTTTCCTTTACGCACAAGGTTTAGATCACTTGAATCGATATGAATTTGTGGATGCAGTGTTTTGTCCTTTGTGAGCAATGATAGTTTGTGCTGAAAGATATTTGCATACGAAGCTTTTTAATTTATGCTATGCAGTGTGGCAGGGGATTATGCTGTGTTTAAAACGTTTGGGAGTTTGAGAAAACTTTGTGACGAAGGCCTGCTCAATGAGGCTCTTCATGCTGCAAATCTCATGGATCAGAAAGGACTTCGTATTTCCACTACAATCTTCTACCGACTTATACAGGTGTGCATGAGCAAGGGAAACTTAGCAGCTGGCAGGGTTTTGTATGGCCTTATTATAAGAAGTGGATTTGAATCAGATGTATTCTTGGGGAGCCATCTGATCCGCATGTTTACTTTTTTTGGTAGCTTGTGTGAAGCAGACCAAGTTTTTAACAAACTGCCTACACCTGACATATTTTCTTGGAGTGCGATCATTTCAGCTCATGCCAAGCTTGGACAAGGTGAGCAGGGCATCAAATTATATTACCAATTGCGGCAATCGAATGTAATGCCAGATGGGCATGTCTTGGTAGCAGTTCTTAAAGCATGTATCAGTGCGATAGCGCTGACACATGGCAACTTAATTTATGGCCACATTGTGGAAAGTGGTTTTCAGTTCAATATAGTTGTTGCCAATGCCCTGATTGACATGTACACAAAGTGTGGGAATCTTCAGGATGCACAGAGAGTTTTTGACAAGATGCCAGTACGAGATGTGGTGACGTGGAGTGCAATGATTGTAGGTTATGCTCAGCATGGGCATAATCATGTTGCTCTCAAGATTTTTCAGAAAATGCAACAAGAGGGCATGGAGCCAAACATTGTGACATGGAATGCAATAATTGCAGGGTATGCTCAGCATGGGTATTTTCAGGAAGCTTTCCAAAAGTTCCAGCAAATGCAACAGGAGGGCAAGGAGCCTGACAATGTTACATTTGTAAGCATCTTGAAAGCATGTACAAGTCTAGATCAGGGGAAGGAGATTCACGGCCAGGTCGTAGAAAGTGGCTTAGAATGTGATGTGATTGTTGCGAATACTCTCATCGACATATATGCCAAATGTGGAAGTCCTGATGATGCTTGCAGAGTGTTTGACAACATGAAAATCCGAACCATTGTGACATGGAATGCTATGATCGCAGGTTATGCACAGAATGGGAATGTCCAAGAGGCGGTCCAGTTTTTTCAGCGAATGCAACAGGGGGGCATGAAGCCAGACAATGTGGCATGGAATGCATTGATTGCAGGGTATTCCAAGAATGGGCATGGTTATGAGGCTTTCAGACTCTACCAGCAAATGCAGCAGCTCGGCTTAGAGCCAGACTATGTCACATTTATAAACATTTTGAAGGCATGCTCCACTATTGCTGCATTTGATTGTATTAAGTTGATTGAAGCTCAGATTTTTGAGGGTGGTTTTCATTTGGATGCCATGGTTTCAAACACCCTCATAGACATGTTTGCTAAACATGGAAGTCTCGAGAATGCACGTAGAGTCTTTGACATATTACCAGACCGAACTCCTGTTACATGGAATGCAATGATTACAGGATATGCCCAACACGGGTTTGGTCAGGAAGCTCTTGAACTTTTCCAGAAAATGCAAGAGCAGGGCATGGAACCGGACAATATCACACTTGTGTGTATTTTAAAAGCGTGTTCTAGCATAGTTGCCCTAGATCAGGGCAAGCTGATTCATGAATACATTATCAAGAGTAGTTTTCAAGCAGACATTTTTGTTTGGAGCTCTCTTGTTGACATGTATGCCAAATGTGGGAGCCTTGACAATGCTAAGACACTGTTTTCAACTCTATCAAATCGAGATGTGGTGACTTGGAATGCCATAATGGCAGGATATGCCCAGAACAACAAATATAATCTAGCTCTGCAATATTTTAGGGATATGCAACAAGAGGGTTTGAAGCCAGACAATGTGACTTACGTTTGTCTTCTATCTGCATGCAGTCATGTAGGTCTTGTAGAAGAAGGCTGTTTACTTTATAAGATTATGATAAATGACAATGTCATTGCACCAACTCTTGACCATTATAATTGCATGGTGGACCTTCTTGGCCGTGCTGGATGCTTGAATGAGGCACATGGCCTACTTGAAAGTGTGCCCTTTCAGCATAATGTTGTGGGATGGACATCGTTGTTGGGTCACTGCAGAATACATGGCAACGTGGAACTAGGGAGAAGATGCTATAATCATCTTATCTCATGTGATCACACATATGCGGCTGGCTACATGCTAATGTCAGATCTCTATGCCCATTCTGGCATGTGGAAGGATGCGGACAACATACAAGAATTGAGAAAATGTGCAGACGCATGGAAAAAGCCAGGAAGTGCCTTTGTACAGATCGATGACATGGTGCATGAGTTCATTGTGGGAGACAGGAGTAACCCACAGTCGGATGTTCTCTATTTGAAACTCAAGAACTTACATATGCAGATGAAGGTGGAAGGATATATGCCATCCTTGGGATTGATGCTGTCAGAATGATTGCCCACCATACCTTTTGGCACATCAATACAGTCTTGGGAAAGTTCAGATTGTCAAGAATCTTTGGTTATGATAAACTGCCGAAATCATATCAACATTCTGGAATGTACCTGAGAACGATCTATGCTGGGGCACTGATGAAATCCCCCATTCACTATTTGTTTTCCTTGGCTTTTCTGAGGCCTATGTAATGTGTTGGGTTTCCCATGGTCATCCAGGAAGCCTGACACGTTGTCACAAAACAAATCCAAGCTAATCCAAAACGTTCTCTCATGTATTCGATGATAAAAGGAGACATATTGAATGTCGTAGGAAGATGTGTTAAGTTTCTAGATGGGGACAGGCTGCCTTGGTTAATACATTGTGATTGTCATGGGGAGAAGTGTCACTGTTTGTTTTTAGATGGGATCTCGCTTGATACAAATGGTACACCAACCAGATCTACTGAAAAAGGAACGAAGCAAAGGAGAATTTGGGACAGCCTGAGGAAAGCTTGCCGGCATACAGCAGGGCGTGTGCTGTTCTTGCTGGAACCACGTGGTCTGAAGATTCTTGTAGCTCCATTGGTGCTACAGATCTGGAGGCGGAATAGCTATTCCATGAGGGCGAGGTGATACGACTTTTCTCAGATCAAACTACCACACCAAGGAACAACCTGGTAGAGGTCAAATCCAAGAAGCAATAGGCGGGAGGGGGCAGTTAACTGAGATTTGAAGGAGAGCTCAGCTGCTATTGCACTGGCGATTGAGCAAAAACCTAATTCGGTGGCAATCAGGCAAAGAGGGCAGGACATCAAGCAATGTGACCATGGGCAGGAAGGCTTCAGTGAGAGCAGCCTCATCAAGACAAACATTGTCTATTCCGAAGCTCTCATTGTCATCAAGATTGGTGAGAGAGTTATTCTCTATGGTGAACAGCCTTCCACACAATGTGCACACTGCAGGGAAGGGTGAGGGCGTGTTGGAGTGATGAAATGTCTCAAGGATTCTTTCGTATGTACTTTCGGCCATGGTAGATATGCTTTTGGAGAAGCATATGCTGGCACCTTATCTCAAACGTTTTCTAGCTCTAAAATTAACAGAGTACCACGAAACCATTATCCTTGCTTTTACTGAAGTTTGGACTAAAGTTTTCATCAGGCACAAGTAATAGCAACACCATGTTCTGCAACTATGAGCAGCATCTTGTTCACAGTGTTGCAATGGATGATTGGAACTGTTTGTCCTGTTGTGCAATGCTTCGCTTCGCTTGTGCATAGTGAGTTGCTCTAAATAACAAAACACATGGGTCTTGTGCCCAAATGTATGTCTGAACAAATAGAAGTCTTGAAACTAGC
Source organism: Dipteris shenzhenensis (assembly GCF_047967505.1). NCBI lineage: Eukaryota > Viridiplantae > Streptophyta > Polypodiopsida > Gleicheniales > Dipteridaceae > Dipteris > Dipteris shenzhenensis. The sequence continues at coordinate 16,812,402 of NC_141620.1, read as the reverse complement.
GATCTGAAGGAGCATCAGCTCCATCACTTTTGTAGTCAGATGTGATGTAAATCAAGAAGGGGGATTATTGTGCATCTTGTTCACAGTGTTGCAATGGATGATTGGAACTGTTTGTCCTGTTGTGCAATGCTTTGCTTTGCTTGATTTGCTCTAAATAACAAAACAGATGGGTCTTGTGCCCAAATGTATGTCTGACCAGATACATGTCTTGACACTAGCGATCTGAAGGAGCATCAGGTCCATCACTTTTGTAGTCAGATGTGATGTAAATCAAGAAGGGGGATTATTGCGGTTGGAAGTTTTCTAGAAAATGTAAACTGTGATCAATCCAATAAAGGTTGCATTGACTGAAAGAGTAAGTTTTGTGTTATCCATCTTAGTTGCACTCATTGATGAAGCCTTTGAATGCTTCCACGGTGTCCCTGTTTTTCCATCTCCTCTTGCAGGCAGTTTTTCCTCTTTCCTTTATATCTCGTGTCTTTTTGCAGCCTTATCATGGCAGCACGGCAGCAACAACATAGTCTTGCCTTCAACCCTGGCAAAAGTCTAGCATTTTATGGTGCTTCCTGAAAGCCCGCATATTAGGATGCTTTCTGATGGTCTGCTGCTAAAATAGATTTGATGAACTTATTTTACCTGTGGTTGGTGCAATTCTTTTGAAAAGGCTATCCCAGCCATGTTAAGGGACTTAGGTCTGGCACATTGTATCTGCTCCCTCAGTGGGAAAATTTCAATTGTTGTGTGCTATTTCTCAAGTCTTTTTCTGTATAACAGCTACAGACTTTGCTGGTACTTGTAAGCATGTGTGCAAATGACATAGCGATGCTAACAGAACAGGCTTTAGAATGATGCATAGGGGTAATTTATGAGATCAGTTGACCATGGTGTTTGTGATGTTGCAATCGTCAAAGAGTCTTCTTTTGGTTCTATTTGTTAAACTTTTTGAGTATTGACAGTCCTCTAACTGCACGTGTGTCTGTATGATGTGAATTTTCTATAGGTACCTTTGTTACAATTTTAGAAGTTAGGAGATAGACAATGTAGCATCAAAATCTACCATCTTCAGATAAAGATCATCTCTGCTTTCTGGAAAAGGTCTTTTAGAGATGTAAACAAGCTTGGTATTTCACTCAATCCGGCTAAGATTGTCTTCTATGTCCGAGTTGGTATTTTGCTCGTTGCTCGGGCATGTCATTTCACAAGATGGTGTATGCACCGACCCAAGTAAAATTCGTGCTATTCGACAAATGTCAGAGCAAGTGAATCTAACTCAATTGCGTTCTTTTGTGGGCTTCATTAGTTTTTACAGGCATTTTATGAAAGATTTTGCCAAGATTGTAGCTCCATTGTATAAGTTGACTAAAAAGGATGCCAAGTTTGAATGGACTGCTCAGTTGTCCGCGGTCTTTCATGACTTGAAAAGCCGAGCTGGAGCTACACCCATTTTGAAGTAGCCTAGATGGGACGTCATTTTCCATGTGCATTGGATTCTAGAAAGTTGATGGAGCGTTTCTAAAACCAAAAGGCATTACTCCGGTTGCATAAGCACCCCATCTGTAAAGGTAGTTTTAGATTGATGTTTTGGAGCTACAGTAATCTGGTTGTAGCCACTGTAACCATCCATAAATGAGTACATCTCATGGCTTGCAACTTGATCCAAGATCCCATCAGCGAAAGGTATTGGAACAGTTTCTGCATTCACCTTTCGGTAATCCACACATACTCGAAGTTTACTATTTTTCTTTGGCACCACCAGAATGGGAAATAGCCAATCATTGCGGTCAATAGCATAAATGAGTCCTACACAAAGACGTTGATCTAACTCAGCTTTTAAGTGTTTGGCATAATTTGGATTCGTCCTATACCGTTGTTGCCAAATTGGTTTAACATCCAACACCAGAGGTATTCTATGTTGACACAACTCGGGAGGAACTCCCCGAAGGTTAGTATAGTTCCAGGCAAAAACATCCTTATACATGGTGAACAGTTCTTTGGCAACCTAAAGTTGCTCGAAAGAGGGATTGGCACTTACCACCACCATTGCAGGGTTGTCTTCTGTTCCAAGATTTAGTTCTTGGGTTGGTTCTGGCACTAATTGCTCAGTTTTGGATCGTCTAATAGTCATTAGTCACTGGAATATCAGTTAACTCCCTCTCTCCTTCAATATCTTTAGTGAAGCTACTAGGGAATAGATCTTCTTGTTTAGCAATCTACTCGGCCTTCAAGTTCTGCTTGATGTCAACAGTCACTTGGAAAATATCAATCGCATTGATAGGAAGTATTTGTAGCTCCATCAATCGTGACGTCGCATCTTGAGGGAAGGGGTGTGTAACTTCCAAATCCTTAGGCCGATAATTGCTTGGAATCTTTTAAGGATTTGTAGGAATGCAAACATCTTGGTTATTAGTTTTAATGATCATATCTTTTGAACCAATCATGTAGTACGTTTGCCAAGGTCATCCCAACAAAATAGGATAGGCAAGTTGCTCCATGACGATTACAATAAAACTAACTGTGTAATAAATATCGCCTATAGAAATGACAATATGCTGTAGCATACCTTTTGGGTCAGTTGGTCGTTGATCTGCCATCTTAAACTTCATCCTCTTAGCAATTTCTTCAGAAATAATGTTTACTCCTGAGCCACCATCGACTATCACACCTGTTATGGGCTACTGCTTGACTTTGATGATGATCACTGGTACTTCTCTATCAACCATTGGGGTGTCAATGACAGGTATAGTGACTAAAGAGTCAACCTCTTTTGGCCACTCAAATGATTCTTTAATCTATTGAGTGAAGAAATCACAACAATACGAAGCTATCCACATCAATTTAGCAACTGTCAAACTGATTTTCATATTCTTGAATATTTCCCTTACTCTCAGGCTAGCTCTACGTTAGAATCTGATCAAGTGCTCAGTTCCTGTGCACTTTTCTTAGGCTTTGAAGATTTGCCTTGCTCTATGATGGGTAGTTGAGACTACTCGACTAGCATCTCTACTGCTAGTGCCTTGCCCTTCAAATCCCTGGCAAGCTTAGCATCAAATTCCTTTTGTGCCTCCCAATTGATATCTTTGTTTGAGGGGCCCGTATTTGCAAAGGTTGCAACTAAACCTTTTGACCTGGTAACCACTTGGGCGTCAATTGCATCTGGCAGCTCGGCTACAACTACTTGGCATTCTGGATTCATTTCTTTTAGCTCCATATTAGTTTTGAGAAACTTCAAATGTTCAGCCTGAATTGGACAATCAGAATGGAGATGGACATGTCTGTTTTCCTCTTCCCATTTCTACTCTTATCTTTCAACTCGAGACGTGGTGGCCGAGTAACCTGGTTCGCTGATACTTGGTGATTTTTGGCATTGAATCAACATTCTGAGTCGTCATGCCCAAACTTGGTACAAGTATTGCAAGACTTCGTTTTACATTCTTCCTCCAAGTGTCCATTCCTAGAACACTTATTACACCATTTTTCATTACTGCTTGGTTTTCCTCGAATGCCCAATTCCTTCACTTGAGCTTTCTTTCTTTGCTAGTCTTTCTTTAGTACTGTCATCGGCATCTTTCTTCTTTGCCTTGCCTTTGAAGCCTTCACTCTTTTCAAGAGCGACAACTCGGTCTAGCTCTTCATAGGTCTTAGTCGGGTTAACTATTTTTAGCTTACTCAAGTCCACCTGGGTGCATCCCGTAATCAAAAACCAGGCTCTCATAGACTTGTCATTTGGTACAATAGTCAATTGATTAATAAGAGCTCGCATCCTAAGTACGAAGTCTTGGACAGACTCTCCTTTGGCCTATTCAGCTCGCTTAGCTATGTGCAAACATCTTTTTCATTGATTTCCTATCTGAGCCTGCATAGGAATGCTTCTAACATAGCATACTAATCAGGGAAATACCCAATTGGAAACTGCTTGATGGGCCTTCATGTACTAGCCTTCTGGGATGCCTCAGCCCACTATTAGTGTTTCGTCCTTCTGACTCGGCATAGTAATCAACTTCCATCCTTGGGGCAGCATGGTCGAGTCTCTCGGTACGCACTCTATGCTCTTGTTGGACAATCGATGCTTCTGCTAGTCTCCTTCGAGCATTGAACTCTAGTTCTGAGACCGCACTAGTTCTCATGGCAGTATGTAGCCAATTCCTTTGGCTCAGTAACTCTTTGCGCCTGGCTGCATATCTTCATCTTCTTTTCAAGCGTGTATTAGCCATTGGCTAAGTCTGAAAGTATTCAAATAGCTGTTTGAATACTCTCTGTATTCCACACTCCAGTCTTCAAGTTTAACACTAGATTGTGCCACTCATTTGGAATTACTCAATGAAATTTCTTGTAATAACTCACAATTCCTAGCAACTATTTCACCTCATCATCAATAGTCAACATAAATCTCTTAATGGCCACTCAATTCTAGACTTGCTATCTCAATCCTCTAGATTCCCCTACTAACAACACGCCAACTTATACTAACACATTCATGCATGCATGCAAGACTTGCAATAAGTAAACGAGCGCGAGCGAGAGTTTTTATTTGGATGTATGATGCATGTAAGTTTCTTACGTCTTGATGTAATTAAGTTATTTGTGGCAAAATATATGCATCCTCATTGTTTTAATGATGCTCTTTTGCAGTACAAAAAGTACAATGCATTATGGTCATATGGATGACATTTTTGCATGGAATCCATCGATTCAAAGAGAGTCACATATGATTGTGGAGTAATGGCTAACTTCACACAAGATAGCCAAGCAAGTGCTTCGGATACCAGTCTTCTTTCCTCGCAGTGTCGAACCATAGTCGAACCATACGCGAAATATATGAAATTGATTTTAGATGATTTAGTATTTTCATTCTTGATGTAAAATGGTTTAGAAATATTTACAACGGTCCCCAATATGCTACAGTGAGGAAAGGTAGTAGTGGTTTCTTTGCGATAGACTCCATCAAACTCTAGACCGATGAAAGTGATACTTTTGTTCTTCCCAAGCATTGTGAGCAGGTGTGTACTAATGATTTAATTAATCGAATTCTTTCTTTTTTAAAGATCAATTAGTACATGTTCGTATCTACTTAAGCATAAATTCATATAATTGATGGCATTTGACACCCATCTTCAATATCGGTGGTTTTTCATCCGGATTGTGATGATCCAAGATGGTGGTGCGTGATCCTAAGAAGTAAACATATTTTGAAGATAGAGATGTGGATATGGAGATTCCACTACTAATGCCGGATCCAATTAATCCAGATGGATCTAGCGAAGAAGATGAAGATCACAATATGAGTCAAGAAGAAGCTATACATACGGGAGGAAGATGGAGATCACGATATTGAGGAAGAAGGTGACGATCAAGAATCACTCAACTTTATTGAAGAAGGGGAATTACAAGAACAAGTCTTAGGTGAACGTATGATGCCAGAGTACTATGATGATATAGGAGATCAATTGGGTATAGAGTTGGAGATAGACTTGTTTGGAGTACAGGACTTCGCTCAAGATGAAGCCATTGATGTAAATGCTGTTGATTGATTTTTTTCATCTCAAACTTGGACATGAATATATGAGCTTCAAACTTGATGTACATGCTCTTGTATTTTTATTCTTTCAAAGGATCAAACATGTATGAAAAGGAAATTTTCTTGTCATTGGGAAAACCTCTCTGTTAAAGGTTGGTATAAGGAAAACACTCTTTGTCAAAGGTCGGTATAGGAAAGCTTCTCAAAGTCTGTATATACCGACCATTACACTTCTGTCATTGGTTGGTATATATCGACCATTACACTTCTATCATTGGTTGGTATATATTGACCTTATGAGTCGGTATATATCGACCATTAAAAATTCTATCAAAGGTCGGTATATACCAACCTTTTTAATCCCTCCATATGTACTGACAATTAGTGCACCATGCACACTAAACGTCGGTGCTTAGTCGTCGGAACAAGGCCCATGTGTAGTAGTCACACACACACACGCACACACACACACACACACACACATGCACACACACACGTGTACACATACACACACACACACACGCACACACACACAAGAATATCTTGAATGTGATGATTTAGTCACCAAATGGGGAGGCATTTTATTGTCCATTTGTTCAAAAAATAGCCAGGGGTTGACACAATGTTTATATTGGTGGCAAAGACTATAAGGGAGATAGCTAGGACAAAGATGTATAGATCATCATGGGCAATGCAAAGAGTAGTAAAAAGGTCGATAGAATACTACAAAAAGATTTTGGAACTTCGTATGTATCATTTTACTTCACACATAGGCACACCTTGAATCCATTGCTGGATGCAAATAACCTTGGGCCTTTTACTCTCTCTTCAAATCCTATATTGTTTTGACTAGACCATGTATATTTTCACCCTTTCATGTCTCGCTTATAGAGGCTTATTCTTATAAGATCAATAGGTTTCACAATTCTCAATCTTTATAGCTCATTTTCAATCCTTTAATTTGCTTTAAATCAGCTAATGAGAATGCCCTTTGAGGTAGATTTGTAGTTTCCATGACCTCATGGATTTATTTTGGATTGGCATTTTCCTTTTTTTCTTCTAATGTCATAGGATTAACTAGTTATAAACAGTCTTGAGCAACATGCCCACACTAGTCTTACACACGGCACATACACAAGGAATGTCCTTTGAGGAAAAATATTTTTAATATGTTCAACATCATTGCCATGATAATACCTCCTAGATGGAATTGCAATCTTCTAGGCAATATGCAATAAGTGATGGGATCACCTTACATGCATCCACTATAGTGGGACCATTTGATAAGTTCATGCAATACTTGCCTTCATGTCACCGATCCATACACTCAGCCTTCCCATGCGTAGACCCACCAAAATGTGGGATCATTTGAGAAGTTCATGTATCCCTTCCTTACATGCATCCACCATAGTGGGATCATTTGATAAGTTCATGGTGGACTTACCTTCATGTCACCAATCCATACACCCATATTTCCCTTGCATAGACCCACCAAAATGTGGGACCATTTGATAAGTTCATGCAATACTTACCTTCATGTCACTGATCCATACACCCAGCCTTGACATGCGTAGACCCAACAAAATGTTAGATCATTTGATAAGTTCATGTATCCCAGCTTCCTTGCATGCATCCACCATAGTGGAATCATTTAATAAGTCCATGCAGGACATACCTTCATTGAATCTTTTAATGCAATTTATTTCACATATTGACTCAAGTTATTTTGGGGGGTTTTATTTGCATCCCATAAATGTAATAGATGTCTAGTCTTAGGTTTTTAAAATCTGAGCCTTATCACAAAACTCATGCTTTCATGTCTCTCACAGATGAGTCTAGTCCAACTAAACAGTTTTGTAGCTAGCATGAGCATGGATCAAGTGGATAAATTCCGATGGGCCCTTTAGTCTCGCTAGGACATGCCCACTTAGCCCTCATTGGTGATTAGCCCTATAGCAGACCACCTTGTAGTGGCCAAAAGTCACCGTCTCCTAAACAAGCATCATTGGCAACTCATGGGGGCTGATTTCTTGACAATGTTATCATCATTAACACTTATTTCATTAATTTTGGACTCATATGTCTACTCTTGGACTAATCCAAAAGATCCTTCCCAATTGAAAAGTTTACTTTATGAAAATATCATTCGAGAATCAAAAGTTCACTTTTTGGCACTATCATTTCCACATAATAAATTTCACAATCTGTCTCTATAATGGTGTACTACTAATGCAAAAACTTCGATTAAATCCTACTTTTGTACTTCTTCTTTTTAACAATCCTATTCACATTATCCATGAAAAATCACTTTCAAAATAAAGACTTATTAATATAATTTAAGCCAAAAGAATGCACTTAAAATTTGATGTAGAAAACTATAACACTCTTGAAGGCCCAAAAAATTTAAAGGTTAAAATAGATAAGAGGCATAGAAGACTCTTCAAATGTGCTACAAAAGTAGTAATAGCTATGCTTGCAATTTTACAATGTCATATGTTTACAAGAAATATTGCTCTCCATGAGTCTTTATACAAAGGAGTTTGACATGTAGCCTTTTCAATAACTCAATTCTGCCTTTACAAATGTGTTAAGTACAAATAGGTAGCTAGTTTGTTTGAATGTTTGATTCATCGTCACTTGTTGCTTAGATGCTTCAATGGTATTGTCATGGGCATTCTTCATTTGTGCTCTCTCCTACTTCCTCCTTAGCGAGCATCTTCAAAAACTGTGTAATGTGCAAAAATAATGGGTAGCGGTTTTCTTATTTTTTCTTCTACATCATATCCCATGTGCGTCCTTGTTTTCTTTGTCCTTGATTTCCAAGATAATATGAATGTGTCTGTGGAAAGCTCTAAAACTGCTTCATGGTGGTTTGGAACCCATTCCTTCTTCAAACAACCAATATATAGTGTATTGTTATCGTGGTTCTCCTTCCTACCCCTTGGCTCATACCAAAGTGCTGTAAATGTTGCAACTCTTCCCTTGTTATCCATGCTCACGTCCACCACTTTTGCAACCTAGAACTTAACATTCTCATGTTCATCATCTAATGGTCGAACTGCAACAAAGCAGTGGATGCCTATCTCTACTTTTAGCATAAACTCTCTCTTCCTTGGACCACAACATGGATGTGGGAGTACTGAATCAAACTCATTCTCAAAGACATCCAATGTTGGGTGCAAGTCGTTACCAACATTTGGCCAAAATAAAGGCCGTTTGCCTTGGCATCATTTGCTCATATTTTCTCAAGGTCCTTTATCAATTGATAGGACTTCTTAATTACAACACCAGTGTGTTCCTTCCAAGAGGGCTTCCAATCAGGAAATTTATGAAGCATTTCCTCTTTTTATGCAATAAAAGATTTTAAGCCTTCTATTTTACCTTTAGATTTCTCATTGAATTCTTATATAGGAGCCCATATTGGATGTATTTCTTTGCTCGGGATTAAAGTTAAGCGACAGTAAGGTTCTTCGGGTTCCCATACTATATCATGAGAATAGTGTTGCCATTGCATCACTGGTTTTTCGTCCTTTAAGAAAAAGCGAAAATAGTGTGGAGCACTCAGGGCATCACCACCTTTTTGTATGAAAGGTAGAATAAAGCTCTTCCAATCATACATCCTTTCAACCATGGAGCAAACTATACCTTGCTTGTGGCCACCAACTTGCCTCCCACATTTTCTTATCAAGTCATCCATCGTCTCCATGTCCCATCCACTCCAGATGAGACATCACTTCTGAAACCTTTTGCTTTATTGGTACCAATGAACTCATCCACTCTCGACAAGATATCACTTCTATAGTTAAGTGCATTGAAATCATCCAAGTTTGAGGAGACAACACAAATGATATCTTTATCTTCCTCGATGTGCGTGAATTCATCGACTCCACATTAGACATCGCTTCTGTAGTCCTTTGCCTTCACAGTACCATAGAACTCACCGATGATATCTTTATCTTTCTCGACATGAGTGAATTCATCAACTCCTGATAAGACATCACTTTTGAATTCTTTTGCCTTCACAGTACCACTGCACTCATCTACTCCTGATAAGATGCCACTTCTATAGAGGATTGCATTGAAATCATCTAATTTTGAAGAGACAACACTTTTGATGCCTTTGCCTTTCTCAATATGCAAGAATTCATCCACTCCAGAGCAAGCATTGCTTTTGAATTCTTTATCTTTCTCCATATCAATGAACTCATCCACTCTTGATAAAATGTCACTTCTGTACTTGAGTTCATTGAAATCATCCACGTCTGAAAGGACAAAGCTTGGCTTGTAGGCATATTCTTTAAGTCCTTTGAAATTGTAGTATACTCTATCTTTGTCATTGAAAACCACATGTCTCTTTTTAATCTTCAAAAATTGCATGCTCCATCTCAAATCTTTTCCTTCCTCATAATAGGGACCATCCAATGACATTGTGTTATCATCCATACCATCATTAGTAACTTTCACAATCCTCATCTTCACAAATGGCCACTGATCCCAGTGTTCAAACCCCAAAACTTGACCTTCCACTATGTTCTTATTTGCAAATGATATCATTTGCAAAATATCTCCCACATTGAAATCCAAAGAATTGCACTTTGTATTTCTGATGATATGTGTTGGATAAGTCTCACCTCTATCCCATGCAATAAATGATTTATTGAAAACATTATAAGGCATAACATCTCCAAGTACTTCCATATCTCCACACTTATGCTTTAGCTCAACATGTGCACTAAGAATCTTTGATACAATAACTACAACCTTATCTTCGCCAAGTCTTTGAAAGTGACAAGGCATAACATCTCCAAGTACTTCCATATCTCCACACTTATGCTTTAGCTCAACATGTGCACTAAGAATCTTTGATACAATAACTACAACCTTATCTTCGCCGTCTTTGAAAGTGACAAAAAGAATTTGGATCACTATCATGGATTGTAGAGCAAATGCAATAACTTCTCTTTTGCCAACATAATATCACCTCCATCCTAGGAATGAAATCTTTTGCCATCTTCCTGTGGAACAATTATAGAAAATATTAGTCTCTTTTTGATATTTTCCCTATTAGTTGTAACTTATTATTAAATTAATCTCTTTTATTTTACTTTTATTTTATTTTATTGAAATTTGATCGTGATACAAGGATACAAGCATTTAGCTAATAGAATCTCTAATTTAAATATCTGATTTTATGGTTTAGAATTATAAAAGATAGTATAAATAATTTAGTATTAAGTTGCATGCAATGTGGTGTGCCCATCCGATAAGTACTTCTTCGGATAACACACCTAGGAGTGCGCTTCTTGATGGATGTGCATCACACTGAGGCAAAAACGGTGTTTAATGCAAGAATCGACCATGCAAAGCATATCAGATGGGAACAATACTTTACACGTGCCTCAACCTAGGTGGTATATACTCACTTGCAAAGTGGTACACCCATCCCATAAGTACTTGTTCATATAACACACCTGGGAGTGCGTTTTTTGACGGTTGTGCATAACACTAAGAAAAAAATGGTGTATAATGCATGATCAACCATGCATAGCATATATGATGGCCACAATACTCTACACGCACCTCAACCTAGGTGGTATTGAGTTGCATGCAATGTGTTGCATCCATCTAATAAGTAATTATTAGAATAACACACTTAAGAGCGTGTTTTTTTACGGATGTGAATTACACTGAGCCAAAACGGTGTTTAATGCTTAATCGACAATACAAAGCCTATCCGATGAGCATAATAAATTGCATGCACCTAAACCTAGGTGGTATTGAGTTGCATGCAATGTGTTGTGCCCATCCGATAAGTACTTGTTGGAATAACAATCTTAGGAGCGTATTTTTTTACGGATGTGAATCACACTGAGCCAAAAACAGTGTTTAATGCTTAATCGACAATGCAAAGCCTATCCGATGGGCACACTACTTTGCACATGCCTCAACCTAGGTGGTATTTACTTGCATGCAAAGTGATGTGCCCATCCCATAAGTTCTTGTTTGCATAACACACCTGGGAGCGAGTTTTTTTAGAGTTGTGCATAACACTAGGGGGAAAACGAAGCATAATGCGTGATCGAGCATGCAAAGCATATTTGATGGACACAATACTTTTCATGAGCCTCAACCTAGGTGATATTGAGTTACATGCAATGTAGCGCACTAATCCGATAAGTACTTGTTGGAATAATACACCTAGGACAATCTTTTTTGATGCTTGTGTGTGACACTAAGGCAAAAACAGAGTTTAATGCTTGGTCGACCATGCAAATGATATCTGATGGACAAAATACTTTGCACAGGAATCTATTCAGGTGGTATTGACCCACATGCAAAGTGGCACACCCATCCCATAAGTACTTGTTTGGATAACACACCTGGGAGCACATTTTTTGATGGTGGTGTATAACACTAGGAGGAAGCCGATGTATAATGCATGATAGACCATGCAAATCATATCATATGGAGACAATACTTTGCACACATCTCAACCTAGATGGTATTAACTTGGGTGCAAAGTAACTCATCCATCCGATAGTACTTGTAATGATAACACACTTAGGAGCATATTTTTGACGGATGTGATTTTTTGACGGTGGTGTATAACACTAGGAGGAAGCCGATGTATAATAAATGATAGACCATGCAAATCATATCATATGGACACAATACTTTGCATGCATCTCAACCTAGATGGTTTTAACTTGGGTGCAAAGTGACTCATCCATCCGATAGTACTTGTAACGATAACACACTTAGGAGCATGTTTTTGACGGATGTGCATCACAGTGAGGCAAAAATGGTATTTAATGCAGGAATCGACCATGCAAAGCATATGAAATGGGCACAATACTTTGCACGCACCTTAACCTAGGTGGTATTTACTTGCATGCAAAGTGGCACAGCCATCCCATAAGTACTTGTTCAGATAACATACCTAGGAGCACGTTTTTTAATGGTTGTGCATAACACTAGGGAAAAAATAGTATATAATGCGTGATCGAGCATGCAAAGCATATCCGATGGGCACAATACTTTGCATGCACCTCAAACCAGATGGTATTGAGTTGCATGCAATGTGGCATGCCAATCCGATAAGTATTTGTTGGAATAACACACCTAGGATAATATTTTTTGATGCTTGTGCATGACACTAAGGCAAAATCAGAGTTTAATGCTTGGTCGACCATGCATATCATATCTGATGGCCTTAATAATTTGCACAAGTCTCTATTTAGGTGATATTGATGTGCATTCAAAGTGGCATGCCCATCCCATATGTACTTGTTCGGATAACACACCTCGGAGCGCTTTAATTGATGATTGTGAATAACACTAGGAGGAAAACATTGTATGATGCATGATTGGGCATGCAAATCATATCCGATAGACACAATACTTTGCTCTGTTTCAACCTAGATGGTATTGACTTGAAAGCAAAGTGGTAAACCTATCCGATAAGTACTTGTTTGGATAACACACCTGGGAGCGCGTCTTTTGACGGTTGTGCATAACACTAGGGGAAAAACAATATATATAATGCGTGATCAAGCATGCAAAGCCTATCCGATGGGCACAATACTTTTCACGAACCTCAACCTTGGTGCTATTTACATTCTTGCAAAGTGGAGCGCCCATCTGATAAGTACATATTTGAATAACACACCTAGGACCATGTTTTTATATGATTGTGCATGACACTAAGGCAAAAACAATGTTCAATACTTGATCGACCATTCAAAGCATATGTGATGTGCAAAATACTTTGCATGTAACTCAAGCTAGATGGTATGGACTTGGTTGCAAATTTGCATGCCCATACGATAAGTTCTTGTTCGAATAACACACCTAGGACTATATTTTTTTAATGGTGGTGCATAGCAGTAGGGGAAAAACGGTGTATAATGCATGATCGACCATGCAAATAATTTTTGATGATCATAAAACGTTGCATGTATCTCAACCTAGGTAATATTTACATGCTTACAAAGTGGTGTGCCCATTTGATAAGTACTTGTTGGAATAACACGCCTAGGACCATGTTTTTATATGGTTGTGCATGACATTGAGGCAAAAATGGTGTTTAATGCTTGATTGACACTGTAAAGCCTATCTAATGGGCACAATACTTTGCATGTGCCTCAACCTAGGTGGTATTTACATGCTTGCAAAGTGGAGCATCCATACAATAAATACATGTTGAAATAACACACCTCGGATCGTGTTTTTATATGGTTGTGCATGACCATAAGGCAAAAACGATGTTTAATTCTTAATCGACCATTCAAAGCATATGTGATGGTCACAATACTTTGCACGCACCTTAACCTAGATGGTATGGAATTGAGTTGAAAGTCGCACATCCATACGATAAGTTCTTGTTTGAATAACAACACTAGGACTGTTTTTTTATGATGGTGCATAACACTAGGGGGGAAACGTTGTATAATGCATGATCGACCATGCAAATCATATCTGATGGACACAATACTTTGTAGGTATTTCAACCTAGATGGTATTTACATGCTTACAAAGTTGCGCACCCATCCGATAAGTACTTGTTGGAATAACACATCTAAGACCATGTTTTTATAAGGTTGTGCATGACATTGAGGCAAAAACAGTGTTTAATTCTTGATCGACCATACAAAGCATATCCGATGGATAAAATACTTTGCACGTATCTCAACCTAGATGGTATTGATGTGGGTGCAAAGTGACATGCCCATCTGATAAGTACTTGTTCGAATAACACACCTAAGAGCTTATTTTTTTAAGAATGTGCATCATACTGAGGAAAAAATGGTGTTTAATGCTTAATCGACAATGCAAAGCTTATCCTATGGACACAATACTTTGCATGCCTCTCAAAAGATGTAATATTGACTTAGGTGCAAAGTGGCATGCTCATCCGATAAGTACTTTAGATAACACACCTAAGAGTTCGTAAAGTTCGTGGTTTAAAAAAAGGCATGATTCAACCGATTTTGAGTAACATGAAAAGTACTTGTGAGGTTAGTAATTTAAAAAAACTAGTATTTATTAAGAAAATAATTGAGTCTAATTATTATGAAATCATTTATGCTTACTAGTATATTTATTAATGAAGAAAAGGATGCCTTTAGAAAACTATTTGTGAGGTTAATAGTTTTAAAAAAGGCGTGCTTATTATGAAAATAATTGAGTATAATTAATCAAGAATAATAATTGTGCTTAGTATGAAAGAGAGAGAAGGGTGAAAGGAAAGGAAAAGAAAAAAGGCTAGTGAAAGGAAAGGAAAAGGAAAAAGGCTACAAAGATCATTGCATGGAGGAGTGCATCAATGTATAGGTGAAATGTGATGCAATGAATAGTGCGATCAGATATTTGCTCAAAGAAAAAGTAATTCCTACTGGTCAATGCAATATTGACCCTAATATTGTGAAGCATATAGCCGCTTTATCCACAGCTAAGGAAAAGGCATGGGCGCATAAGTGGATGAAGAATCAAGAAGATGGGGCCGAAGTAGTCACCTCATTCATGAGAGCCCAAATCCCACCACAAGTGATTGCATATGTTGAGAAGCTCGTGAATGAGCATAAACTGAGAATAACAAGTGCAGTCAACCATGGCTTTCAATTCAATGTCAACATCACTTCAGAAGCTAGAAAGCTTGTAGCGTACAGGGGCATTTCAGATGAGGACTTTATAATTGATGAAACAAGCTGGGAGAAGCCCCAAGTATTCTTTATCGAGATGAGGTTTCTTCCAATGATATTCGCCAATTCATCGATAGAATACTATATACCACCATTAGTAGAGCTGGAATTTGCAATATTATAAATTTTTGTCAATAAAGAAAACCAGGGAGAGATACATAACACTTTGGAGAAAGTTTATGCCTCTAATTTCAAGATCTAGAATGGTATGTATGCATCCAAGACAAGCAAGAGAGAATGTGGATTAAAGATCCAAGGCCTCGAATCATTCCTCTTATGCATGCAGAGTCCATATCCTTACTAGTCTCTACAACATAACATAAGGGGGACTTCCAAGAGTTTGCGTCTCATGCTAGAGGAGAAAGAAATCCATAGGTCCTCTCACCATCAAGTGCACTCCAAAATCTATGAATGTCCAAAAAGTGGAAGTCTTTTGATTACTATGCTGGAATACTTGCAACCACCTAATTGGGAGGTCACCCTATTACGGATGGGATATCTTTTCGAAGATTGTCTCAGAAAAGGATATTCCACTAATATTATTGAAAGAAAGGCTTGCATGGCACACTTCCACTTGCAAGCTAGTCTAACTATCGGCTATGAGAAAGAGGTGGAATATAAGAGGATTGGAGATGATGACATGGAAGATCTTGATGGCTCCCCATATAACGTGATGTAGATGATGACATGGATGATCTTCTTGGTTCACAAGATTACTCAAAGAAATCATGGACATATATCCTGGTATGACCCTTTACTTTTCTTTTACCGACACTACATTTAACTATAACCTATCAATCTCACAAGCTTTTGTATTTTTTATTGACGGCAGAGGGGAAGAAAGAAGAAATGAGTTCACCTGAATTTGAAGTCAGGAAGGCCACAATATTACCTTCAAATTTAATTGATATGGTGATTGCTAGAAAAACTGAAAGTGAAATATTTATAACAATAAAAGGATCACCGAAAGACTTTCCTGATATAGAGAGTCAACTACTTCACTTCTATGGGAACTCAGAGGATATGATGATGGCATGGCTCACACTTAAGAATTATGTAGATTTATCCAAGCTACAAGAAATAGGAAGCAACTTTGATATTCAGGTTGTGATTGGACAATGACCTCAATATCTATCATTTGGTCCAGAAGAGTTTCAAATCCTAAGATATCGAGGAAAAGAGGGTAATGATAAAGTCATAATGGCTGCCCTCAGGTTTGATACAAACTTTATCTTTGCTTAGTATTTATATATTGATTAAATCTAATGAGCTAATGTTTGGTTATTTTCTTTATCTTGGATTATTATTTATATATTAATTAAATCTAATGAGCTAATATTTGGTTATTTTTTGATGCAGTATAATGATATCTTCGTTTCCTGTTAATTTTGCAAAGTGTGTTTATATCGTAGATTCCCTTCTTTCTACATGGCTCAATAATACTACAAAGTCACTAGAAGATATCTGCACCTGGCCTACAAACTCTCAATATGGATAATGTACGAGTTATCATTTTTCCATATAATGAGACATAAGTGACACGGCAACATCATATTTACTTTTGGGAGATGTAAGATGGAGTCAAATAATAAAGATTCTTAATTGGTCATGTAGGAAACATTGGAGTTTGGTAGCTTTGGACCTACAAGCCAATAAATGCTATTTTGCCAATTCAATGCCAAGATATCATGGCAATGTGTTAGCGTGAGTATATAACTTTCGTGGTACACTTACTCTAAATGCATTGTAACTTCCATGGTATGTATCTTTTGCGATGCACTTATTCATTTTCTTGTATGTTATAATGGATAGGTCCACATCAAGGTTAATAAGTGCAATTGAACAAGTCACAAACTCTGATGGTGGCTTGCAAGAAGCAATGGACTTACAATAATGATGCGAGGTTTGTGGGGGTTAAAGGTCACTGTGCCTTTACCCTGGTTATGTACAATACTCAAACACATGTATAAATGAATGAAAAAGAAGATTAGGGTGTTTTGCACCCACCAAAAACTTGTGTGGCTCTCTGTTTCTCTCTCCCTCTTCTGTTCTGCTTCCTTTGAGAGCACTCTCAACTGGTATCAGAGCTCGGGTGATCTAGCTGAGCATGCATGAATGCCTGGAAGCTCAGCAGCTCTATCTTTTCTCTGGGGAAAAACATCATTCTCCGTTTCTTGCATCTTCCAACGATGCCCAAACAATACAAACACTGCAGTTCTAACCTTATGATCTCAACCAAAAGATTTAAAACTATAAAACACCATCACCAGTAAAGCTAGCTACTAATATCCCCACCAACACATCAATGCCCAACAAGGCTGTACAGAAGTGTATAAACATGCCCATGCACACATCTACACACCCAAACACACAAGAACATCATATATGCAAGCTCTTCATATTGTGTCTCTCAAAACTATTGAGATGAAGGGAGGACAGGTGTGTGACGCCGGTTGGTACTTAAGGCAAGAAAAATTAAATATTAGTCTGCATCTCTATTTATCCAAGCTACTGCTGCCACCAGGGGAACGAGCATTTCATTTTAGTCTCTCCCTGACGAACACATCTCCAGTAAATCATGAGAAATGTCATCCAACTGGCATTGCTGATGGTACCATACCTTCTAATATCACCAGCGACATGGCTGCTGGTATAACACTTAACATAGATGCTGGCATACCTTGTGCAACCGTACAGAATAACCATACTTCAAACACAAGAAATAAGTCCACTTCAACATTCAAAAATGCATCCAGACCACTGCATACTTCAGTCGGCACTGGGGCATGTATTGATTGAAAATATTTTTGTCATCCACTTTGGGGTCAGGTTTTTCAAGGGCAGATCAACTGAAAGTTAAAATATTGCAGAAATCACACAAAAATCATTAGCTCGGGAATCATGTTTGAAAGAGCACACAGCATTTGAAGACATATGTACTTCTGAAAAGACAATTCTTTTGGCCTAGAATAGGAAAGGACGTTCAAGATTATATATTGAAGTGCCAAAAATGCCAGGTCAATAAGGCTGAACGCCTTAAGGTAGGAGGTCTCCTACACCCATTGGAGATTCCATCTGGCAAATGGGAAAGCATCTCCATGGATTTCATTGTGGGACTACCTAGGACATAGAGGGGGCACAACTCTGTGTGGGTAATTGTGGATCGATTGACCAAGATGACTCATTTTATTCCTGTCAATAAAGATGTTAAAACTCCAGAATTAGCTAGGCTATTTGTGGAGCATATCTATAGATTGTATGGGTTACCCGCCGGTATTGTTATGACTGGGATAGCAAATTTAACAGCCATTTTTGGAGGGCTGTGTTTAAGAGGTTGGAAACTTCATTGAATATGAGCACCGCGGATCATCCACAAAGTGATGGTCAAACTGAAAGGGTCAATCAAATCATTGAGGATATGCTTCGAGCATATGTAAATAAACGGCAAACTAATTGGGAACAGTATTTGCCCATATTAGAATTTGCATATAACAATGCCAAACATTCAGCTACAGGTTTTAGTCCATTCATGATGATGTATGGATTTCAACCTAGAGCCCCAATGATAGTGGGACTTGAAAAAGAGAAGGTTCAAGCGGCCAAAGACTTTCTTGAGGATATGAATCAAATGCTTAAGTTAGCTAAAGATAGCATAAGAAGAGCTCAAGATAGAGCACAAAGTTATGCAAACCCCTACCGTAGAAAGTTGGAGTTTGAAGTAAATGAGAAAGTCTACCTTAAGGTACCTGAATCTTCAGAATCTCTAAAAATAGGTAAATGTCCGAAGTTATCTCCCAGGTATTGTGGACCATTCACAATACTTAAGAGGATTGGAGAACTTGCTTACAAATTAGCCTTACCTGAGGGATGTAGAGTACTATTATGGATAAAATTGTCTAAGGAAAAAGGCATTAATATGTATGTGTGTTTGTATATGTGGCAATAGTATAATCAAATATGGTGTGCATAGGGCCCAAGGTTGAGGTGGCAGGGCACAACCATGTGCCACCCTTCCATGTAAGAGGACCCATAAGGTGTGTTGTACATAATCCATAATAGTAATATTATAAAATGCAAGGTGGCATGGCTCCTCCATGTGCCACCCCTCCACCTAGGATGCAATAATTGAGATATGGCTCAAAGTCCATGGGAGAAGCAATATAAAATGGGTGGAGATGGCTATTATATTGAGTTATTCCCTCCATATGGGATAGGCCCATGTGGGGGAGGTATAGAAGGACAAAGAGAGCTAGTTAAATAATGGGGAAAGTAGGATGAGGTGGCAAGATTCCTTGTGCCAACCCTCCACTTGTCCTCCTAGAGGTTTGAACCTATTATAAAATTGGAAGAGTATCATAGACTTGAGATATGGGGCTTGATTTATGTGGAAAATGGAGGCAAAGGGTTATCGCACACAATTGAGAGTGCGTACCCACCTAGCCCACATGGAAGACTTTTCCACACACACCATGCATGTGGGAGGATACATTAATGTGGAGAGACCCCCTCTTTTGGCTATAAAAGGAAGGGGCTATTCCTTGATGAGACACGCTCATTCTTGTAAAGCCACCTAGCTAGTATTTTGATATTTCCCTCTCATCCCTTCTTTCCAATAAAGTATGGTTCACTTCCCTTGATGTCTACATCTCAACATTCCTCTTCCTATCATGAACATGCTTCTTTTTCCCCTCTCCCTTTCCCCTTGTGTCATAGTCTCCCTTTTCATTCCCTCCACTTCTAATTCCTTGTTCACCCCTATGACATTTCTTCGCCCTCGTGATCTCCTTTTCTCTATGGCCTTTGAGCGTAGCCATACTTAGTCTCTAGCCTCTGATCTCGATAACTTTTCCGGCTAAAAGTTTTGGTGTGGCTGCTGGGATATACGAATCTCCACGGCTAGTGGCGAATCTTCTATTCGTACGGGTTACATCAACAAAACTATACCATCTGTGCTCTTTCTAAGCTATTGCACATTCGTGCGTCTCCTGCGCGACAGTTCTCTGGACTACTGCGACTTCTGGTTGCGGACAATTTTCTGCGATTCAGTTCTCTGGACTGCCGCAACTTCTGGTTGCGGACAGTTTTCTGCGCGACAGTTCTCTGGACTGTTCTGGTCGCGGACTGTTTCCTGAGCCCCTGCAAAAGAGTAACAGCAGATCCCGTGCCCCCCTATCTCTTCTCTTCTTCTTCTTCTCCTTCTCTTTCTCTTCTCCTTCTCCTCTCCTCTTCTCTCTTTTTTTTAAAGAGTAGGATTGGAACCCAAGACCTCCCCCTTCACAAAAGAAAGTCTTATCATTGGGCCAACAAGTTGGAAGTGGTAAAATTGTAATGATTTTTGTTCATATATTGAAATCGCGGGAGCTGTAACTCTCTAACCGTAAGGAGTTTGCTCTTGTTGTAAAAAGCAAAAATATTTCATTTTATGTGCTCTATCCACATCTCTTGCTAGATTGCCAATTCAGAACTTCTCCAAGCTCATTTCACAAACGCGCGCCTCACGAGAAGGGTGGACATTTATGTCACTTCTCGACGCGTTTAAGGAATTGGTGCCTGTTCCTCCGCACCTTACGGCTACCAATGCACGAGATGTCTTCCTTGATCTTCATGTCGACCTTCAACGGCTGATTGTCCAGTGCATTATTGATGGTGATGACGGGTGGAATGACACACCGTGGATGATTCATGGTGACGAACTACTGATACACTGGGAGGATTTTGACTTTACTTCTACTCATTGTGCGGTGATCGAACTACTTGCTGCTTCAGAGGTAATCAAAACGGTTTCCTTCTTCGAAGGGTGGGATGCTCCCCAAGCTTGGGGGGAGATTTGGCGCATCTGCTTGTTGATTCCTGTGGAAAAGCTCGTCCTGAATGGTTTATTCACAATCTCATTACAAAGGTTTCTAGGCCTTGGCTATGGTTGGTAATGTTTCGACCAAGGAATCCATTTGTACCTAATCAGCCTTTTGTGCCTCATTTCGAGCTTCAAATTGTAATTCTTTTTGGGCTTAAGATAAACTATCAACAAAGAATTGCAAGTTTATTTGGTGCTGAACGTTTGGCTCAAGTGTTGAATTCTCCCCACCCTCTCCTCCTACCTATCTTGGACTACCGAGAAACTTGGGATGTCCGAATTCTCGTCTTGGTGTGATGACATCTTGGATTCTTCAATTTGATGGAGCTTACAAACCTTCGACCAAGGCGGCTGGCGTGGGTGTGAAGCTCACTTCACCGGGTGGTGAGGAGTTTTGTTACAGCAAGTCTTCGCCCGCAAGTACTTGCAATCAAGCTGAGTACTCGGCGCTCATTTTTAGGCTACAAAAGGCACAAGAACATCATGCCAAGCAATTGGAGGTGCAAGGAGATTCTCAACTAGTGTGTGAACAAGTTAGTGGAAGGTGGAAGGTGCGGAGCAAAGGCTTGGTTCCATGACATCAACAAGCCTTGGAACTTTGCAACCAATTTGAAGAGGTAAAAATTCAGCATATCCCTCGAGCTCGAAATCTTGTTGCTGATTTCTTGGCACGTGAAGCTTGTATTTCAATCACGCATGACGTGAGTGGAAGCGCCACCCCAACAAAGCCGCAAGCCACGAAGGAGGGTGATCATTTGTAAGGAATGCAAAGGTTGTGGTCATCATGAAACTAAGTGTTGGGCATACTTGATACGAGTTCACCGACTTCGGAAGATCATCAGGAGGGTTCTCAAGGACATTGCTCAAAAGAAGGATGCCAGACCGCACACCCCTTGAAGAAATAGCATGGCGACTACAAGAGCTGGAAGAAGCTGAAGGTGATGTGCAAGCTCTCCAACTGCTGACATTTGTCATGGCATTCTTGTTTGCCTTGATGAACAACCTCATGCAACGCCGCACCTCTAACCCTCACGTGTAATGATCAATGTGATATCATGAGGGTTGGTCCTTTTAAGATTGTCTATGTGCTATTCTATGCTGAAGATTCTTCTCGTGTAATATTTCACACTACACCAATCACACCCTACCCTGCCTATGTGTGCTTTTTGGATGTATCTTCACCCGATTTTCAGTTCAAGCTTCCTCTTACTATTGTTCGTCCATAGATAAGCCCCTCTTTTCCATCTTCCAAGCATGGCTGACATTCCCGTGTTTTGTGGATGGGTAGAAGAAAATCCAAATGAGTATCTTGTGGCTTTCAAACGCCGTTGTGTCTCTCTCAACTTTCTTACTGAAGACAGATGGCTATTGGTTCTTCCCACATTTCTAGAAGGTTTGGCTCAAGTGTGGTATGAGAAGCAAACCGAAGATGTTCGCCAAAGCTGGCCAAGGTTGACAGCAGCAATGATTGAGTATTTCGGCAAAGAAGAGGAGCCAGAGAATGTGTACCTGCAGGTGGCAAATTTGAAGCAGTCAGAAGGTGAGACGGCGCGTCGATATGTGGATCGAGCGGCCGTGCTCCTGGACCGTTTGATTGCCACACAGGAGGACAATGCCGGGTTTCGAGCTGGAATGACTCAGCATGTGCTGGGCTACCTTGTAGCAGGAGCGAGTGATGAATTCTGCCTCAAGCTTAAATGGGAGAATCCAGAAACTATGGTGCTAGCACATGAGATTGCTCAAAAGTTTGATAAAGTTCAGTCTGACCCCGCTTCAAAGAAGACGATTGTCCCTCCGCATCCCCCTCCATTCCTGCAACAACAACCTGGGGGGTCTAACTCAGGGGCATACCCTCACCCCTCATTAGGAATGTATCCACCGCCTCCACCTCAAATGTATGGTCCTCCCTTAGATGCTTACTCTCAACAAGGTGGATATCCTCATCCTCCGCCTCGAAGATTTCCCCAGCCTCGCCCACGAGCTCCCCTCCCCTCTACTCCCGTGGCCCCTCCAACTAAAGAGGCCCCCCCTGCAACAGAACCTGGAGTCAATGACCTAGCCAAGGCCCTGAATGATCTTCGGCTTGAGATGGTGGGCATCAGAAATCAAGCCAACCGCCCTCCAAGAGATCGTGCTAATGTTGTATGCTACGAGTGCCATCAGAAGGGTCATTATCGCACAGAATGCCCCAATATTCCCAGAGTGAATCTTCTAAGTGAGTCGGGCACTGAGGATTCTGATGTGGAGATCCTTGATCTCGGGAAAAGAACTCGTGCTACCTCGGACCCCTCTCCAAACTGTGGTTCGGGCCGCCCCAGGAAGAAGGTGTCCTTCTCAGAGCCCTCTGATGCTGAGATGGCAGACCCACCAACAGAGAAGACTAAAAGATCTCGCAGGAGTAAGTGGTCACCCTCGGATTTTCCCATCGGCTCAGGGCAAGAGGACTATTCGGTCGTTCAAGACCTTGCTCATCGTTCTTTGAGCATCACACTCCCTCAACTAATAGCATTAAGCCCTAAGGTGAGACGTGAGCTGCAGCAAGGTCTCTCAACAAGGAAGAGCAAGAAAAAGGGAAAGGTACGAGAGGTATCTTCTATCTCTGAAGAAATTGATCGGCACCCACACACAGTAGATGTCATCATAGATGATTGCCGTGTCAAAAATGTGTGTGTTGATGGGGGAGCTGCATGTAATATCATGGTGCCCCGCATCATGAAGAAATTGAATTTGAAATGTACAAGGCGTTCCTCCACTCGAATCAAGGTAGCAGATGGTCGACGACTCGCCACCATGGGAGTCATTGAGGATTTGCCCCACTGTCAACGGGCTGACCACCACTGTCAATTTCTATGTAGTGGACATTGAAGATACAGGCAGAAGTTACCCTGCCATACTCGGGAGACCATGGTTGAGAAAAAGTGATGCAGTCAGCTATTGGAAGACAGGACACATGTCTTTTGGTGCTTCCAAGGAGAAAATCCCTGTGCAACCTGGCGCCATGGAACCGGAAGAAGAAGAGGAGCATGACAGTGATACTATCTCATCTTCAGTGTCTGAGTCCATGTCTGAGTCCATGGAAGAATCAGACGGGGGGGAGGAATTCTCAGAGGAGGAAGTTTACATGATGGGGGTGTCTCCGACCTTGCCACCTGCAGAAAAGATAACAGCTAGTCCTCAACAGCTCGAATCAATGCTTTCTCCAGACCTCACTCTAGGTGAGAAAGATGAGTTTCTTGAAATGTTCAAAGATTTCCCTGATCTCTTTGCAACTAGCTACCACCACCTTCGCCATGTGACTGCCATAGAGCACAAGATAGAGCTGAAGCCTGATGCAAAGCCTGTGGCTCAGAAGTATCGGAGATTAGGGCCCCTGCAGACCGATGCTTTGCGCTTAGAGTTGCAGAAGCTTGTAGAGGCTGGGTTTATTGTTCCGGTACACAATACTGAATGGGTTTCACCAGTGGTAGTCATCCCAAAGAAAAACAACAAGTGGCGGGTCTGCATCGACTATAAGAAGCTCAACGCTGCCACCAAGAGGGATCATCATCCTCTACCCTTTCAAGACCTCATTCTTGAGAAGGTAAGTGGTCATGAGATGTATACTTTCTGTGATGGTTACTCGGGGTTTTATCAAATCAGAATTGCCGAGGAAGATGTGCTTAAAACCAC
Source organism: Dipteris shenzhenensis (assembly GCF_047967505.1). Classification (NCBI taxonomy): domain Eukaryota; kingdom Viridiplantae; phylum Streptophyta; class Polypodiopsida; order Gleicheniales; family Dipteridaceae; genus Dipteris; species Dipteris shenzhenensis. The sequence goes on along the minus strand of NC_141620.1, from coordinate 16,787,663 downwards.
ATTTGCCACACCCTGGGGGACATTTGCATTCAAAGTAATGCCATTTGGCCTCACCAATGCTCCTGCCACCTTTCAAAGATTTATGCAGATGGTGTTTGCTCCTTATTTGGGGGATTTCTTAGAGGTGTTTTTAGATGATTTCTGTATATTCTCATCACATAAGGAGCACATCATGAAGGTTAGATTGGCATTCCAAAGGGTCAATGATGCAAATGGCAGTCTCAACCCTGAGAAATGCACCATTGGAGCCACTCAAGGGAGGTTATTGGGACATGTTGTCTCATCTAAGGGCATCAAGCCTAACCCCGAGAAGGTAGAAGCCATCCTCTATTGTATGGGCTCCCCCTATATGTCGACAAAGGCCTCAGTATTTTTAGAGTAGATTACTATCGACTTGTTGGGGGGGCCATAATTTGAGTCCTGGCAATGTGCATGGTCTTTGGCCTCTCCATCGTATCCTCCTCTGGCTCCCTAAAAATTTTTAATGCAACAAGCTAGATTGGTGGAAAACTGAGCTGTATAAATTTCCTCTTGCTCAGACAAGGCTCTCAGCAATGGCTGGATGCAATCTTTTGGCCTCTAAGGCTCTGAATGATCTTTTGGCTTACTGGATATAATGTTTTGGTCTCTAAGGCTCTCAGTAGTTGCTATGTTTTTATTACATTTATGTAATCTCTTTTTGTTCAATTTGAGGCTCTTAGTATGCACTATTGTTCTCAGTATGCCACTAGCTGTAATCTTTTGGCCTTTAAGACCCTCAGCAATTGCCAAGTATTTATAAATGTAAAATCCTCTATTCAATTTTTAGTAGGTATAAGTTGATAATTTTTATATAGCCTGTTATTGGAGGAAGATGTACATTGTAATCTCTTTTGCTCAATTTTCACTCGATAAATTTTACTTTTGCCCTCATTTATATTTAATGCAACAAGGACTAAAATACCAAGAAAGAAGGACTACAATTTTCTTGGTTTTTGATCAAAATAGCGCTAAAATAACTCCAACGAACCACCGTTGTAGTTGCATGGAGATACATCTAGAAAAATACAATTAAACTTTAAGTAAATGCAATTGATGACATGGCCCTTGAGGGGTCCCCTCTAGGGGCAAGGGACATATTTACGTACATTATACAATATCGATATGAACCTTGCCCGGAGAGGGGACCTTGCCCGGAATAGAAATGGCATGTCGATATGAACCTTGCCCGGAGAGGGGACCCCTCAAGGGCCATATCGTCAATTGCATTTTTCTTGGTTGCACAACGGAATACATTTTCCTTGGTACATAAATATATAACTCCAAGGACTAGCACGGTGGCTTTCATAGATCTCCTTCTGTTTGCTAGCATGCTGGTCATCATAGACCTCCTCTTGTAAATACGTAAAAATAGGTGACAGAGCTATAACTCCAAGAACCAGCACGGTGGTCTCTCTAAGATAAACCTTGAATTTTTCACGATGACAGGTCATCAGGCCAGAGAGTGCATTGAGGTGATGCTCAAAATGATAGATTACATCTCATTATTACTCCAAAAACCAGCGCAATGGTCTCTCATAGCTAACCTATGATTTACATGTTATGTGAGCAAAGATACGATAAAAGGCTACATGATGACAGGTGGTCAAGCTAAATAATGTGCTACGGCAATGTTCAGAATGATAGATTGCGTCTAATTATCACGCCAAGAACTAGCGCGGTCGTCTCTCTAAGCCAACCTTCAATTTTAATGATCTGCATGGGTACGGTGCCCAATGATAAGGGCAAGCATTTTCGACACAATGGATTGATGATAAGAGAAACACACAAGATTGTAGCATCATTGCTAGCTTTGAGGGAGTCAATGGAGCCATGGATGATTATTGTGGCATAATCCAATATATTATTAAGCTTGAATTTCGACACTTCTTTCTGTCTGTTTTGGATCTTAAGTGGCTTGAGGACATGGTGGAAAGAGACTCTAATGCAACAATTAAATGCTTTGTAACCATTGACTCCACAAAGTTTTGGCAAAGCAAGAAGGACATACTAGTACTACTGTAACAATGTGAACATGTATTCTACACATATATAAAAATGCTTACTTATATATATTTGATACCTTCAATGCAAGGAAATTAACATGTTTGTATTTGTGCTTGAACAGTCTAGTATGTCAACCAATGGTAGATAATAATAGATGGTGGCATGCCATACTTATTACGCCATGTTCTAAAGTGATGTACTGATATGGAGCGTATGAGGATGATCATGGCCATGGAGGTGATGATGATTGTGATACGAGAGAGGAGGATGATCATGAGATAGGAGATACTGATATTCAAGCCAGACGAGCCTGCCATTGGTAATGTTGATTTCGATGAACACAGTAGTGCAAGTAGTAGTGGGCTGAATGTATTTGGAGATCTCCACATTGGTTTGGATATTGAAGTAGATAGTTTGGCAAGGGTTGATCTCATTGAGGATGAGATCGAATTTCTTACATATTGGCAAAACTACTTTATATCTTGTCTCATTCTCCTCACCTCACTTAATTTTTGTATAGGTGTGTTTATTAAAAATCATATTATGGTGTATGACACATACATAGCATTGATATTTTTATTAAATTAGGTGCTTTGGTAATCATGGGCAATGTTTGCCAAGCCATGATGCACATAAATATCAACCTGCAAAAAAATTTCAAACTCTGTTGTGCGTTTATAAATGCGTGTAAATATGCTTCTATTGAATGCATGTGTAATCACTCTAATAAATGAGTGATAACCGCACTAATAGACGCATTGTGTTGTGAACTATAAAAGAGATATCCTAACTACCCAGTAAAAATGTTTATAAATTCAACTCCTTCAAAATAAGTACTTTAAGGACTTTTAAGAAGAAAAGAAGTTGGAATGTGAAAATTTGTTCAACTTAAAACTATACAACATGGGTACTCATTAGGAAAAAAGGGAGCTCATTTTGGGGCCTTTTAGAAGAGAGAGAAAATAGGCTCTCAACCAATCAGGAGTGGACCAACGTAACGTTGAAAATTCAACAAAAGAAGATGAAAATAAGAAAAAGAAATAGTATTATATGTTCGTAGAAGCATGTCACATTAATGAGGTGATCTAATTTGAATCTTTTAAAAATTTATTTTCTGTGCAGAATTTGGTGATTCTGACACCGCAGCCGCGTCCAGAACGGCCCAAAACCCTAAAACGGCACTGGAAACGCTGGAATCAGATATCCGGAGGCCCGGAAACGGTCGAAAAGTGTCGAAAAGTGGGATTTGCAGCAAAATGCGATATGGCACCTTTTGAGATTTCAAAAGGTGCCAGATCGCGTTTTGCTGCAAATCCCACTTTTCGGCCTTTTTTGGCCGTTTTCGGGCCTCCGGATGTCCGATTCTAGCGTTTCCAGTGCCGTTTTTGGGGTTTTGGGACGTTCCGGACGCGGCTGCAGTGTCAAAATCACCAAATTCTGCACAGAAAAGTGTTGCTCTTATATGAACATTAAATGTAAAGCATGTGAAAGAATATATTTATTCCTTTTCACACTGACATTTCTCACGCAAGTATCCATATTTTCTTGCTTTTGTAGAGAGAGAAAAGAGAAAATAGTGAATTTCTTACAGGGCCCCAAAATGAGCTCCCTTTTTTCCTAATGCCTTTGAAAGGCCTTGAAAAGAAGAATCCATAGTGACCTTAACTTCAAATAACTGACTTTGGATTGATGAGAGAAACCATTTTTGTATAAAAAATACCCCGAAAGTTTTATTTAAGACCACTTAGGTCATAACATAATGGGCTACCAATGGGAATGTAATTCATTTTAAGGTTAACTTCATGTTAACAGAACTAGTTATGTTAAGCTCACCAACATATCCTAGTGCAAAAAGGCCTAAATCGAATAGAGTGAACTTTAATGTAACCGAACTAATAACGGTACTTAGAAAAAGCATTAAGCCATTTATTATGGAGCCCCTTTTTTTTGGTGGAAAAAAAGCATGGATAATTCTGCTGGCTAATGAGCCATACATGAAGACTCTCTCTCTCGCGCACGTGCACACAAACACACACTTTTTTATGAAAACTTTGAATGCTTTATATTACAAGATAGCTATTGCAGAGAACGGGTAAGCTGAAAGATTACATCAAGAGAAAATCTCGGTGTAGGAAAAGTATATATCATGATTTATGCAGTGAGTTTGGAGACAACCGAAGAGCGATTGCTTCAAAGAACGATGTAAGAAAACAAAAGTATAAAAAATTGGATCACCGAAGTCTCAGTGCTTTCTATCTTTCGAGAGAGTCAAGAGTGCCTAGTAGCTAACCCAGGTAAAGGCAACTCAAAATCTGACCGTCGATGATAGATCCCAAACAACCAGAAAAGCTTGCCAAACGGAGCGTGAGGAAGTCTCCCACTGATTTCAACTCTCTTGCGTTAGCGTGAAGACTAAGGGCCTGAAGTTCTGAACGTACATAGAATTTGTAGATCTAAGCATGAGCACCACGTACCTACAAATTTTCTGCAGCACGGAAGAAGAATTTTGGGCTGTGCAGTGTGGGCTCCTTCGACGAATATTACGTCCTTGAAATTTAAGGCCTTATCTAAGAGCGGTTGTTGGTGGTTGTTGTCTGTGTACCATCGGTCTCCCTTATTTTGATGTGTTAGTTTCCCAGCCAATGGCAATGGACAATCCTCACATTCGTTTCACAGTCTCATTTTACCTTCTCTCGAGTAGCATGCAAGATTGAGAGAGACGAGCCAAAACGACGTATGGAGCCCGGGAGCAGCATAATTGGAGCGAAGATTCGAAAAACATATATGGGTATATCAGGGACAGAGCAAACAGACTAGCTAGCTAGAGGAGAAAAAGCTGAGAAGTGAGCAAGTGAGGAGCTGCCGATCAGTCGTTACTCGTGCCCAGCAAGGGAGGTAGAGCAACGGAAGAGAAGACGGGAAGATAACTTTGAATGGAAAGACAACAAGGAGAACTAGAATCAGGTCTTCTTGCAAGATCACGTACTGTAGGAGATCAAATAGCGCTGAAGCCGGGAATGAATCATCAGAAGATTGCATCCCTTCTGGGTCTCCTCATGCACTTCAGTTGGATATTGTTCATTGCGCCCCTGATGGAGTTTCAGTGTGCCGAAAGCGCCTACAGCACATTGAGGTCCAGTCGTATAGAGAATCCTAGCATTCTCAAGAACGGAATCATTCCAATAGGATCAACTCTTCGTTCCAATGAGACATGGCTTTCTGCAAACAGCACGTTCGTGCTGGGATTCTTCCCTATTGAGGCTAACGGAAGCGTTCTGGGCATCTGGTATGCAAACATCTCTACGCGCACAGTGGTATGGATGGTTAATCGGGATGCGCGGGTGGATTCTACAGGCTACTTTCAGCTAGCAACATCTGGGGAGTTCATACTACACAACGGGAGAGGAGTAATCGTATGGCAAACCAAGGCCAATACGAAATCAGTCACAAAGGGAGTGTTTGAAGACTCCGGGAACTTGATACTCAAGGCCAATGGTACACAAGAACTGGTTTGGGCAAGCTTCAACTTTCCGACGGACACGTTACTGCCGGGGCAGCGATTCACAATTCAATCCCCGAATCTAACTTCGTGGAGAATCGCAGCTTCGGATCCAAGCGCAGGAGATTTCACGCTTAGCATGGATTCAGGCAACACCCTGGGGCTCTATTTCAATGTTACAAATGACACACAAACAAGATATTGGACAAGTGACCAGTTCTCTCTGCTCAATTATCCGTCCAGAACTGGCGTGGCTATGCTTAACGACGCCGGTACTCTAACTATCAGCGTAAATACCACCATTTTGCAATCATACAATGCAAGCGACCATGGGAAGCTCTCTGCTCTACCTAGGCGGCTGACTCTGGATGCAAATGGCAATTTGGCGATGTACAGTTGGGCAGCACAGGACGAATCGTGGGTTGTAGTTTGGAGGGCGCTCAGTGACGCATGCCAGATCAGGGGCGTGTGCGGTAACGGAATCTGCTCGTATCCGAACATGTCGGACCTGCTTCAATACACTTGCAGCTGCCCGCAAGGGTTTTCAAGTGTAGATCCCAGGGTTCCGAGCCAAGGTTGTAGGCGTGAGGTGCCTCTCACCTGTGGACATTGAAGTCAAGCTTCAGCATTCAGATGCATCAGTTTCGCCAGGTCAACTATCTAGGGATTGCAACGTTTCAAGACCAAATCGCATCGGCAGACGATTGCTCCAACTTATGCTTGCAGAATTGCTCCTGTGTTTGTGCCAGCTATGATACTAGCGGAACTCAGATTTGCTGGATTCATTCCGACATGCTCTATGGTGGCCTGATGGACCCTAACGAGACTTACACGTTCATCCTCAAGCTGGCTTCCAAAGCAGGCTTAACTGCGCCTGAGCTGAACAATCGCCATGCGCATCACCGTTCACTTTCAGTGGGTGCTGTTATGGGGATCATTTGTTCTTCATCTGCTGTTTCAGCAATAGTGATGTTGGTGGTGCTCGTTGTCTGGATTCTATCGGCTAGGAGGAAAGCAGCCCTGCTGAAAAGGGCATGGACACGAAGGTTGAAGACGGGATTACCGATCAAATTCTCGTACAAGGAGCTGGAAGCGGCTACACAACGATTCAAAGAGAAGATTGGGAGCGGGGGCTTCGGAGAGGTTTACAAAGGAGTGCTCCCGACAGACGGAAGCGTGATAGCAGTGAAGAAGCTACAAGGATCATCATCTGATCGAAAAGGACGGGAAGAGCAATTCCACGCAGAGGTGGCGACAATAGGGTCCATTCAGCACTCGAGTATTGTGCATCTACGAGGCTTCTGCTACGAAGGGTCGCACAGGCTGCTAGTGTACGAGTTCATGGAGAACGGATCGCTCAACAGATTACTGTTCAATTCAAGCAGCAGTCCACTGGAGTGGGAGACGCGATATAACATAGCGCTGGGGATTGCGCGAGGGATAGCCTACTTCCACGAGCAGTGCAGGAATCGCATCATCCATTGCGATATAAAGCCAGAGAACATTCTGCTGACGAAAGATTTCTGTCCAAAAGTGTCGGACTTCGGGCTGGCGAAGCTGGTGAGCAAGAGCCAGACGAGGATAATCACGGCAGTGAGGGGAACAAGGGGTTATGTAGCGCCGGAGTGGGTCTCAAATCTGCCGGTTACAGCTAAAGCCGATGTCTACAGCTTCGGGATGCTATTGCTGGAGATAGTGAGTGGTCGAAGAAATCTGGATATTTCTGTGAGCTCTGAGAAGCTGTATTACCCATACTGGGCGTACCAGGAGCTCCTGAACAGGCCGAGTGGACAGCAGGACGACGACGAGGACTTGCTCTCTAAGGTTGTGGATCAAGCTCTCCTCGTGAGTGGGAGCTTTGATCGAGCGCAGGTCAAATTAGCCCTCAACATCGCGTTTTGGTGCATTCAAGATGAGGCAGCCAGCAGGCCGTCCATGGGCAGCGTGGTGAGAATGCTGGAGGGGAGCATGGAGTGTAATCAAGCTCCCTTGCCCGATTCAATATTGAATCTCATGAAGGACGTGGAAGAGGACGACGAGGAGGGCGACTACGACGATGCTAGTGATGAGGAGGAGGAGGATAACGAAGACGAAGATCCGACGACTACGACTACGACGACAAACCTGACGGAGATGGAGAGAATCTGAAGAGAATTAGCAAATTAGCATTAGGTCCTTCCCTTAGAAGCACTACTCTACTCGAGAGTTGGATTCCCTCCTCTTGTGAATTTCTACTTGTAGTTATTTTTTTGTAAAATAAGGTTACTTAATTGAAAGTGATATGAAGTGAAGGTTATCACTTGTAATTATTATTTTTAACACTTCCTCCTTAGAGATTTTAAACATTTCCAAAGTTTTGTTGTGTTGCAAATTGCCATTTAGAGATCATCCTATAAAATTTGCCTTTTAATAGCTCAACTCCCATTTTTTAAAATTAAATTAAAATGCCAGATATATTAAAGAGGGAGGTCAGCCGAGGAAAAAAGACCTTTACAAAACTTGGCCCACAGTGGACAGCTCGTCTGGGGCCTACACTACAAACAACCTATTTCTTGTTGAAGAACCATCTAACTTCCTAGAGAGCTCTGCTAGATAACGGCTCCTTAAGGCGAAGCACAAGGCTTAAGTCTCTGAGGTTCGCCCCAACAAGCAGTTTGATGGCCTAAACTCGTCCCCCCACACGAGTCTTCTCTTATATCTCTTACGGCGAAGTATCCCGTACGTGAGAGGAGGGAGGCTCGCGGGAGGTCCGGTGAGAGGAGGGAGGCTCGCGGGAGGCTCGCGGGAGGTCCGGAAGGGGTGGAGAGATTAATTAGAGATATAAAAGATGGCGACCACGCAGAGAAGGCTCGGGGATATGGTCGCTCGCGGGAGGTTCGGGGATATGGCGACCACGCAGCGAGGGTTGGCAGAGGCAGTGTCTGGCAGAGGCAGCAGACTGCCAGACATTGCGCGGACCAGAGTGGGGGCAGATTAGTCAGTGGCAGAGGCTGGAGTAAATGGGGCGACGGCTGGAGTAACTCTGGCTGCACACGTGGCACCATGCGAGGGGCCGTCAGCGAGGGACACGCAGTCTTCCAGAGCCATCGCGTCAGCTTGCAGAGCTTGCAGTGCAGTGTGCACCGCGCGCGAAAATCGATGCATGGCAGAGGCAGACTGCCAGACACTGCGCGGACCAGAGTGCAGGTAGACTAGATGGGGCATGACGTGAACTTCGAGAGCAACACCAGGTGGCATGGCGGCGTGGAGGATAGGGAGGCTTCGAGTTGCCACATGGCGTCGCCCAGCGTGGGAGCAGAGAGACATCGTGGAGGCAGTGCACAGAGGGTGCACGGATTGGTATCATTCATGAGGACCCGAGGTTGGCGGCTGTTGCAGGTGCACTGTGCTGTAAATGCATGGCGGCGGGGTTTTGAACGACTGCGCGGCGCGCCAACCCACCTGGGCACTCTCCAGCTCTTCAGAGTCGCCTCTCACTCCAACCTCCTCCACTTTCGCCGCCCCTGCTCCAACCTCCTCCAAATTCCCCATCTCACTCCGTCCATGGCCGTTCCGACTCCCGCCTCCCCTCCGTTCTAACTCCGATTCGCCTCCCCTTCGTTTCACCTCGCGCCTGACAACACGCGCGCCACCTCTGTTCTTCCGACACCTACGTGCCCTCTGTTCTTCCGACACCCACCTGACAGTGATCGTCCCCTTCCACATCTTGACAGATTTCTGGAGTCTCTTGACATCTTGACAGACGGAATCTTGGTTGGAGCGGACGGAATCAATCAAGCTCTCCTATGTTCCATTGGAAAAAAGGCATAGTCTTTCTTTTTACATCAGTGCATGCTCTCTCTCTCTCTCTCTTACTCTCTACGTTTTTAGGATAATTTTTTAAAAACTCTCTCTCTCTCTCACTCTCTACGTTTTTATCCCTATCTCTCTCTCTCTACGTTTTACTCTCTCTCTCTACGTTTTTATACCTAGAGCAAAACGTAGAGAGAGAGAGATATAGGGATAAAAACGCAGAGAGAGAGAGAGATCTCTACGTTTTGCTCTCTCTCTCTCCGTTTTTATCCCTAGAGAAAAATGTAGAGAGAGAGAGAGATAGGGATAGGGATAAAAACGTAGAGAGAGAGAGAGATAGGGATAAAAATGTAGAGAGAGAGAGAGAGAGAGGATAAAAACAAAGAGAGAGAGAGAGAGAGAGAGAGAGAGAGATTTTGATTTAAAAATGAAAAAATTTATGGCACTTTTAGATACTAATATTTTTAGCATAATATAAACATGTCTTGAATGTGGAGAGAGAGAGAGAGAGAGAAAGAGAGAGAGAGTGAAACAGAGAGAGAGAGAGAGAGATTTTAATATGTTTAACGTTTTAATAGCATTTTTTAGCATGTTAAAACATTTATGGCACTTTTTAGATACTAATATTTTTAATGCTTTAATAATATATTTTTAGACATTTTATGATCATATAACAATAATAATATTATAGTATGTTTTTAAGATAATAAATTTAATCTAAAATAAAAATTTCTAATTTTTAAGATGTTTTTAATGAAGCAATTAATATTTCTAATGTTTTGAAAACATGTTTCAAGATGATTTTAATCATATATTTTTATAAGATTTTACCATGTTAGAAACATTTATGGCATTTTTAGATACTATTTTCAACGTTTTAATAATATATTTTTATAATTATTTTAAATATAATTATAGTATGGTTTTAAGATACTATTTTTAATCTAAAAGAGAAATTTTTAGATATTTTATGATCATATTAGTTCCATAATCATTTAACATAATAATATTATAGTATGTTTTTAAGATAATAAATTTAATCTAAAATAGAAATTTCTAATTTTTAAGATACTAAATTTTAAGATGTTTTTAATGAAGCAATTAATATTTCTAATGTTTTGAAAACATGTTTCAAGATGATTTTAATCATATATTTTTATAAGATTTTACCATGTTAGAAACATTTATGGCATTTTTAGATACTATTTTCAACGTTTTAATAATATATTTTTATAATTATTTTAAATATAATTATAGTATGGTTTTAAGATACTATTTTTAATCTAAAAGAGAAATTTATTATGTTTTTAAGATACTATTTTTAAAGATGCTTTTAATGAATCAATTTGATAATAATAATTAATACTAATAATGTTTCAACATGTTTCTCTCTCTCTCTCCACATTCAAGAACATGTCCCCACATTCACATGTTCCCACATTCAAGAACATATTTTTATTGTTTTGCAAACATCTTTTGAAAACATTAATATGTGAACATGTTCTTGAATGTGGAGAGAGGGAGAGAGAGATTTAGATTTTAATACGTTTTTAAAACAAAAACATTTATGGCATTTTTTGATACTAATATTTTTAACGTACTATAAACATACCATAAACATGTCTTGAATGTGGAGAGAGAGAGAGAGCATGCTAAGGCATTTTTAGATACTAATATTTTTAATGTCTTAGCAGAGCATGCCTTAGCATGCTCTGCTAAGACATTAAAAACCATAGACCCCATGTTTTTAATTTGCTTCAATAATAATTGTTATTTTTTTAATGTTATGCAAACATGTTTTATTGACAGCTGCCCAGTTGAAGTGCCAGCTCTCCCTCTAGCAGACAGAATCTTGCCTCGAGCGGACGGAATCGATCGAGCTCTCCTTGGGAACAAGGCATAGTCTTTTTTTTAGCATGCTCTCTCTCTCTCTCTCTCTCTCTCTCTCTCTCTCTCTCTCTCTCTCTCTCTCTCTCCACATTCAAGAACATGTTTTTATTGTTTTGAAAACATCTTATGAAAACATTAATATGTGGACATGTTCTTGAATGTGGAGAGAGAGAGAGGGAGAGATTTAGATTTTAATATGTTTTTAAAACAAAAACATTTATGGCATTTTTAGATAATAATATTTTTAACGGCTTTTTTTTAGTATGGTCTCTAGATTTTCGGGGGGAGAGGGGGGGGAGGGATGTATGTTTGACATATTGCCATATCTTTAAAAAAATGCATGAAATGGGCAATAATGATCGACATTTCTTATACTTTATAAGGACAAACCTTCATTGAGAATGTGTTATAATGTAGGGCAATAGGTTAGGGGCTAATGGTGAGAAATAATAAGGTGTATTCCTTGAGGCAGTAAATCCCATATGGGCAAGAAGGTGATGGTGAGGAGAGGTGATGGAGAGTTCAAGAGTAGTTGCACCACAAGGAGAAAGCAAAAAGAGAAGCATTTATTTCGGGGGGAGAGGAGGGGGGGGAGGGATGATTCGTGGGGAAGGTAGTAGGGTTGAAAAGTTTGTTTGTGGCCGTTGATGAGAAAGGCATGATGTAGCTTAGAGAGCAGGTTTGGGTTGTAGGATTGAGAGGGAGAAGGACATTGTTCGGGGCATATAGACCTTGGGAATGTCCCTGTAGATGAGTATGGGAGGTAAAAGAAGCGTTTGTAAATCAATATAGCTTGCATCATAGCTTAAAGGAGATGAAGATTCTTCAATAGGGAGTTCAGCATTAATTAAGCATCCAATATAGGAGACTTTGATAGATGTCTAGGAATAGATAGAAATGTGTCCAAAGCCAATGGTGGTGGGCGTTCCATAAATTTTAGGCAGTGTTGGTAATTAGACTTGGTGCATGATGATTCGTGGGGAAGGTAGTAGGGTTGAAAAGTTTGTTTGTGGCTGTTGATGAGAAAGCCATGATGTTGCTCAAAGAGCAGGTTTGGGTTGCCAAATCTGTCAGGAGGGGTGAGAGGGAGAAGGACGTTGTTGGGGGGCATGTAGACCTTGGGAATGTCCCTGTAGATGAGGATGGGAGGTAGAAGAAGCGTTTGCAAAATGGTGTAGCTTGCATCATAGCTTAAAGGAGATGCCCTTCTTCAATAGGGAGTTCAGCATCAATTAAGGATCCAATGTAGGAGGCTTTGATAGATGTATAGGATTTGTCTCAATCTTTAAAGCCTTGAGTCTAATGCAGTTTGACAAATGAGTCAATATACATCCCTAAAAATGTGTTTCTATTTTGTTTCGGCCGCAGTTTGCAAGGATGACTTCTGCCATTGTTCCCCACATTGAAGAGGAAATTTCTGGCATTGTGGTGCCGTCCTTTTGTGAACGACGAAGTGTGTGTGAAATGCAACAAGTTGCAAGGGCAGAGAGTTCTACGATTTCTGACATTGTCGTGTCATCTTTTCATGAACGACGAAGCCTTCGTGCAATGAAACGAGTGGCAAGAGCGAGGGCTTCCACTGGTGGGACAAATCAGACAGCTAAGTGCTTCGCCAAACAAAATGGTGTTACTGTTAAGTCCATCCATGAACATCGCACTTTTGCTATAATGAAACGTCTTAGAGGGGAGGGACCTTCCACCCGTGCAGGACCTTCCACCCGTGCAAAAAAGTATGCAAGGAAGTGTCTGTCATCTTCAAGGCGATATGGTCTCTCTATTATGCGTCCTTTGAAGTCCATTCAAAATGTATGCGAGCATAATGGTGATGTGAATGCTATGAATACAAGATATCTAACATCCTTATGGAGAGAAGTCCATCCTGAAAATGATGGAGTGGTAACAGAGGGTAGGGGTGCATCCTCTGAAACTCTCATTGAGAGGATTGCTCATATTGAGAATAATGTAAATGACACGAACCAATATGTACGACAACTTTTAGGGGGGGGTGAAGAAGGCTCAGTAGTATGTGATAGAGGATGTAGGTTGCAAGTTGACAAGCTAAAAGAGCAAGTTGATCTATTGTGCACCGAGGTGTCAACATTCAAAATTGGTTTGAAGAGGCTAACAGCCTTGATGACAAGGATGAGCCGTAAGTTGGAGCGCATTACAGCTCATGAAAATTGAGATGGTTTTGGGACTTCTATATTGCTTTTTGTAAAGCATCGCAAAGTTCTTCTATGTTATTTGCATATTGGGGTCAATCTTAAGTTATTTAGTAGGATAGCCTTTTGTGCCTACCACACAAAACTTCTGTATTTGGTTTTCAATTGCAATAATAAATTTTTTTGAGCTTTCTTATCTTTATTTGATATATGTGGCAATGTAAGTCAAATTAATGTAAATAGAAATACATGGATATCTATGAGCTACAATTGATGGAGTATCGTTATATGTCATGGAAGGTAAGGAAGAAAGATTGATGAGTGAAATATATGTGAGTAACCTTGAATGATCCTAAGTCCTTCAGATACATTTATTTAATGTGCTCTCTTTTTGAGTACATATTTAATTATGATATTAGCGTATGTCATGCATGTAGATACATACATACACACAACTTACCTACATATATTGCTCATGTTCATGTACTCACACCCTTATGTTGTTCATCTTAGTTCCCAATCTTTGTATTTACTAGAATACATGTTACAAGAATGTCTGATCATCATATTCTTTAGGTTGCATCTACATACATGGCATTGAGTCTTTCCATACATATGTTTGCATGAATTTACACATATATGCATGCAATTATGCACTCATGTGCATGCACTCATACCCACAAAGCATTTACACCTACATATGTTTCATGGATGCATATCTTAAGCGAAAAGGTGAAAGCTTCATGCTACGAAATTACAATAGGAAGTTATAGGCTATTTTTGCATTTTGCATTGTCAAGCATTCCATTTAGCATGCATGAATATTTCTATTAGTTGACTCCATTTGGCATGCATCATTACTTCTACCAAATGAGTCCATGTACACTCCATTTATTTGATTGACAATTTAATCCTTTGCCTTATATGCCATAAATCCCAAACCTTATATATATATATATAGAGAGAGAGAGAGAGAGAGAGAGAGAGAGAGAGAGAGAGAATAAGATATATATAGTTCTGTTCATAAACAGACAATGGCAAAAGAAACAAGTTGTCATAGGAGAAAATTATGGGATTCAACACGCACGGCGCGTCGCAGTATTGCCAGACAGAGAACAATGTTGAAAAAACAAGGTTTTAGACACATGGAGCCAATTGTAGAGGTTGTTCATTGCAGACAACATAATCAAATGCAGGGACATAATGATATACAATGGAATGTAGATAATTTAACTTCTCTTGATAAGAGAAGTTTATTGCGTTCAACACGTAAGGCACGTCGCAATGTTGCTAGGCAGAGAACAATGCTCAAAAAGCAAGGTACAAGTACAACTATGGAATGTATGAGTACGGAGTTTGCTGATAGTCTTAGAGAAGGGAATGTTTTTTGTACTGCAATTAGAAGTGTGAGAGTGCAGCCACATGCAAGCATGGATTCTCACTTTCTAGAGCCAGCAGAATCTACTTTTTGCCCCAATGGTGCACCGAATGTGCAGCATTGTGTTGTTGGGGGAAGAAATACAATAGATGCTCCAGTAATAGGTACAACAATTCAATTGGATGCAGTTAGAGATTATGGGCAATCAAGGGCACGAGAGCATGTTGTTGGCAGCAATAGGAATGCATGTTTAGGGTCTAGGGGGATCCTATCTATCCTGCATCGATTTCCATTAAGGGATGACATAGGGCACCCATCTTTGTATCCATTGGTTTTCAATAGTCCTGTTGTTCATTCACTTGGAGGTATGGATTGCATATGCAGTTTTTGTCATGCTCAATTGTGGAAGCAAGAGACCAGAAGTATGCATCGGGTTGTGGGAAAGTATTGTTGTAAAGTTGGCCGTGTGTCATTGTTGCCATTGGAAGATCCACCAGAGATTTTAAAAGTTCTACTTCATGGAAGTGACGCTAGAAGCAGATCATTTAAGGATAATATAAGAGCCTATAATAGTGTCATGGCGTTTGCCTCATTGGGAGCCCAAGTTGATCAAATGTTTTCTGGGAATAGTGGTATACATAATTTTCGGATTCACGGCACAGTGTATCATCGTGTTGGGAGTTTGCTACCTGATGAGTCTAGACAGGAGCTTCCACGGTTTGCACAATTATATGTCCATGATACAGATCATGAGTTGCAAAACCGTTTGGATGGGATGCCTGGTTTGAATCTTGGCATTTTGGAATTGTTGCAAAGGATGATGCATGAATGTAATCCGTATGCCAATGCACTGGTTGCTGTGGGGGAAGTATTGAGAAGAAATCCACATGCAAACTTGAAGATGGTAATTTGTGAGAGCCGGTCAACCTCAAGACAGTACTTGGTCCCAATAGCTAGCGAGGTTGCTGCTATCATGCCAGGGCAAGGGGATGATTCTGATGTTGGGAATCGAGACATCCAGTTTTTAAGACGCAATGGATTGATAACCAGAATATCAAATTTGCATCGATCATACATGTCTCTCATGTATGTTCTTCTATTTCCCCGAGGGGAGGATGGATGGCATTTATATATTCCTTATAGAGATGTTCCTACTCACGTATCATTACATGATGTACAAAGGAAAAATTGTGTGACACAGAGACAGTATTATGCGTACCGTCTGCAGGTAAGGCCTGATACAAGTGCGTGCCTTCTACAAGGGGGGAGATTATTGCAACAATATATTGTTGATGCATATAGTAGTATGGAAGAGTCCAGATTGGTGTGGATACGTAACAATCAATCTTCTTTACGTGCAGAAGTTTATCAAGGATTGATGGACATGCTAAACGCAGCTGATGCGGTCCATAATGTATTGGGCAATGCTGTCGGACGTAGAGTTGTGTTGCCATCCTCTTTTACAGGAGGACCGCGGTATATGTGCCAGTTATACCAGGATGCAATGGCAATTGTGAGAAAAAAGGGTAAACCAGATTTGTTTATTACCTTCACCTGCAACCCAAAATGGTCAGAAATATCTGAAGGATTGTTGCCAGGTCAAAGAGCACAAGATCGCCCGGATTTGACAACCCGTGTATTTTATCAAAAACACAAGGATCTGATACAGTCGATTATAAAGCATGATTTGTTTGGAAAAGTTGCTGGGTACGTATGTGTGATTGAGTTTCAAAAGAGAGGTCTTCCACACTCACACATACTATTGATTTTGGAAGGTGCATTCAAACCTACTCAGGTTGGTCACTATGATCAATTGGTATGTGCAGAAGTTCCAGATAAAACCCTTTTCCCTGAGTTGCATGAGATTATTGCACAATGCAATGTTCATGGCCCATGTGGTGTACTTAATGTCTCTGCTCCTTGCATGTTTGATGGCAAATGTAGTCGTCACTATCCACGTCCCTTCTCTCAGTCTACTGTGGTGGGTAACGATGGTTACCCTATCTACATGCGTCGAGATGATGGTAGAAAGATACGGGTGAAAGAGGGTATAGTGGATAATCGCTGGATTGTGCCATTCAATCCTTTCCTCTCTATGAAGTACAAGGCACATATCAACGTTGAAATTTGTTCCACAATTACTGCAGTCAAGTATTTATATAAATACGTGTATAAGGGACATGACAGAGCAACCGTCAGGATGCAGATAAATCGTGTGGAAGGACAAGGACAACTACACAACCCAGTTGATTGTGGAATTGATGAGATAAACTATTACCTAGATTCACGTTATGTATCAGCATCAGAAGCATGCTGGCGCATTTATGAGTATGATATGCATGATGAAAAGCCAGATGTACAAAGGTTGCAAGTCCATCTTCCGATGTTGAATAATGTGATATTCAGAGATGATGATGATTTGCACAATGTGGTCGATAGGGAACAGAACAGAAAGACCAGCCTCACAGAATGGTTCACTTACAACCGATTGCAACATGATGCAGATAATTTGCTTTACAGTGACTTTCCATGCGAGATGGTTTGGAACAAATCCAATAAAAAGTGGTCTAGAAGAAGGCAGGGCAATAGCATTGGTCGGATGTATAACATTTCTCCATCTACTGGTGAATTATATTTCATGCGTATGCTACTTAACGTTTGCAAGGGTTGTAAGTGTTTTGATGACTTGCGCACTTTTGATGGGCAAGTTTACCCTACTTTCAAGGCAGCATGTATAGCTAGAGGGTTATTGGAAAGTGATGAGGAATGGTTTATCTGCATGCAAGAGGCCGTTTTACATCAAAATAGCACACAGTTGAGGCACCTTTTTGTTGCAATTTTGATTTTTTGTGAGCCAACATCTCCAGGAATTTTGTGGGAAAGATTCTCAGACGATCTATCGGATGATTTCTTCCATGCATTCGAATCAAGTATGGTTGACCGTCGTGGATTGGCACGGAAGGAGGCTCTATGGCACTTGGAGCATATTCTCCAACAACATGGGAGAAGGTTGGTAGAGTTTGATGGATTGCCTACCTTGGATAGATCATGTGTATTGGCAGCTACAAATGTTCTATTGCAAGAAGAAAGAATGTTTGATTTTGAGAGTGAGGCACGACTTGGTCAACAGATGGAAAGTACCTTAAATCATTGCCAGCGGACTGCCTTCGATCAGATTCTGGCAGCGGTCTATGCAAATGTTGGTGCGATGTTTTTTCTTGATGGTCCAGGAGGATCTGGAAAGACTTTCCTATACAATTGTTTGCTTTCTAGGTTGCGTGGGGAGAGGCATGTCGCTTTAGCATGCGCTTCTTCTGGGATTGCAGCGTTGTTACTAAGTAATGGACGCACAGCACACTCGCGGTTCAAGATACCACTGGATTTGGATGCCACCAGCAGTTGCAATATAAAGGTTAACAGTCATCTTGCAGATGTTCTGAAGATAGCAAAGTTGATAATATGGGATGAGGCACCTATGACTCATCGATTCGCATTTGAGGCACTGGATAGGACGCTGCAAGATATCATGTCAAATGACCAACTGTTTGGTGGAAAGGTGGTGTTGTTAGGGGGGGATTTTAGGCAGGTCTTGCCAGTTATTCCCAAGGCAAGACGAGAAGATATTGTCAATTCTACATTGTGCCACTCAAGGATTTGGAGATGCATCAAGGTATTGAAGCTGGTACAGAATATGCGGGTTATTCAGGAAGGTGATAATTCAATAGAGCAGGAATTCATACAATGGGTGTTAGATATTGGAAATGGAACTAGCAGGCATATAAGAGAAGACACTGTTGCAATCCCATCAAAGATGCTTTTAAGGACAAACTCTATGGAAGGTCTGATTGAGTGGGTGTATACAGGACTTACAAGGGTTGTGGATTATGCATCGTATTTTCGAGACCGCGCTATTCTCGCACCTCGAAACCTTGAAGTTGATGCAGTCAATGCTACTGCACTAAAGGCAATGCCTGGCGAGGAAAAGGAGTATCTAAGTGCAGACTCAGTAGAGAGCTCATGTGGAGATTCTTTTTTGTATGCAGTAGAGTATCTTAACACACTCGATCTTGGTGGTGGATACCCACCTCATCGGCTGGTTTTGAAACAAAATGCTCCTCTCATTTTGTTGCGCAATCTAAATCCTCGACAAGGATTATGCAATGGGACTCGGCTGATATGCAAAGAGTTCCACACGAAGGTATTGGAAGTTGAGATTATCACTGGTACCAATGCTGGAGATAGGATGTTCATTCCAAGAGTAACTTTCATTCCCAGTAACTTGAAACTTCCATTCGATATGAGAAGAAGGCAATTTCCTGTTCGGCTAGCATTTGGCATGACGATAAACAAGGCACAGGGCCAAACAATGTCTATCCTAGGCTTATACTTGGCGACACCGGTGTTTAGTCACGGGCAATTATACGTGGCTTTCTCGCGTGTCCGATCATCAAATGCAGTCAAAGTATTCCTTCCAGAGAGTGTGGATCGAGTTAGTGATGAGGATGCTGAAATGAGTTGTACCACAAATGTTGTATACAAAGAGGTTTTACAATTGGCATCAAGAAGAACCTAGCAGTATGCCAATGCTCTTTGAAAGCCTCTTCAGACTTTGGTGGGTGATAAATTTTCACAGTCTTTTTTGTATCGTTGTGTTCTTTTAGGCAATCAAAGGTCTATCAATTGTAAGCCTTTGAAGTGTGGATTAAAAATTGGTGATGACTATTTTTGTATAATTTTCATGAGCTCATTTCATATTCCATTCAAACAATGTCGTCTCTAGAATTTTGACAATGTATGATTTTTGTGAGTTTTATGGGTTCACGCATTGTTATTTTTTCTTCAAATTATGGATTATCAAATGTACTATAACTAATTTTCTTTTTAATTTGTGGCTTGGTGAAGCCTTTTAATTTCTTCTCTATATTTATGTTGACACATCTATTGTTACTGTAATATGATATGTATTGTTATTGTAATATGATATGATAGGATGGCAGCGTCATTTACATTCACCACCGAGACAACTGTACAGGTAGCAGGTACATAATTGTGTAGTAGTCAGTTGCTAAGTTGACTTATTTAATAGTATAGTCATTTACCTTTAGGAATATACAGATCCCGATGGTTGGAGAGCTGGGGTGCGCGCCCAGCTATTGGTTGACATCTTGGAGTTGGAGAGCTTTATTGGGTAGATAACCTATATATATATTTATTTATTTATTATTTTTTTTCATATAGGTGAAAGCTACTTAGGTTACATATATAAGTGAATAAACATGATATTATTTTCCTTTAGGGCGGTTCCCGACTCAAGTTTTGCAATGAATCTCCTCGGTCCAGCGTATAATGGGGTGGAACGTCTCAATCTTGGATATTTTGCCGTGAGTTCTCAGCGTCTTGCTGGGAATAATAGTCCCCAGACCATCTATGTGCGCTTCATTGGGTACCTGGAGCCGATGGGAACAGATGTATTTTATCGAGGGGCGAACGGAGACTTTGTATATGCATTTATGTACCACATACACACTCCTGTGCGCCAGCGTAAGTATTCTAATTAATGTGGAGTATTATTAAGACACAATTCTAAATTTTCCTTGATTTAATGATTATAATTCTTAAATGACCTTTTTGCCTTGCGTAGGTCGACGCCGCGCACGTGTGGTGGTGCGTGGGGTGGGACATAGACGTAGTCTATTTTCTTAGGGGAGCTGATATAGACACTCTGTATGTAGATATATGAATTTGTAAGATTTTGTAGTACTCTTTTATAGAGCGTATATTTTGTTAGGTATGCTAATTTTAAGTAAATCTTATTTTGTTGTGTTTATTGAAGCATGCACATATACGTTTATACTCAAACAAATTCATAAATTCTATTTATTTATACTCAAACACGTTTATTTCAAAAAAAATCATGAATTCTATTTATTTATACTCAAACTAATGTATCCCCATAGACCAAGATTGATTGTGTTACAATCTAGCACTACATTGGCATACAATGCATTACGCACATAATCTTGCAAAATTCCATATATGAAAGCAAAGAGGGGATATGCATACAAACATGTTTAATACAAACAAATTCATGAATTTTATTTATTTATACTTAAACTAATGTATCCCATAAACCAACATTCATTGTGTTGCAATCTAGCACTACATTGGCATACAATGCATTACGCACGTAATCTTGCAAAGTTCCATGTATGAAAGCAGAGAGAGGATATGCATACAAACGTGTTTAATTCAAATAAATTCATGAATTTTATTTATTTACACTGAAACTAATGTATCCCATAAACCAAAATTGATTGTGTTGCAATCTAGCACTACATTGGCATACAATGCATTACGCACGTAATCTTGCAAAATTCCATGTATGAAAGCAGAGAGGGGATATGCATACAAACATGTTTAATTCAAACAAATTCATGAATTTTATGCACTTAATCTTGCAAATTTTTATGTATGAAAGCAGAGAGGGGGTTTTAGGAAAGCTGTTCGACAAAATTACACTGAGTGAGCCAAGCCAAGCGGTTCCAGTGTTGGAACTTCAGAATTTCTCTTTTGAAATTAAAGATCCCACCTTGAGACCCAGCAGAGCGGGTCTCCAACCCGTCGTAGACGGGTCAGGCTACTCGTTTTGTTAAACACATGCGTAGTACGGGTCTCTCATATCGCAAGAGAACTACGGCCCTCAGGTACACCCATCCGATTACCAGGGTTGAAGGCATTCCTGAAGCGTCTCCCACTAGGGGAACCTTCCACCGTCCTCGCATGTTGAACTTAGACATCATACCAACATACATGGCTCGTTCCAAGCTATGCCAAACATCTGCCATCACTGAGCAATTCCAAAATAGATGGCGAATAGACTCGATTGTCTTCTTGCACAACGAGCAGTAGGGATCTACTTGCATTCTCTTCGCGAGCTTGACTCTCATGGTGAGCCATTGATGCATGATTTTCCATCAAAGGAAGCTTGCTTTCCCCATCCTACAATCCTTCCACACCACCTTAAATCTAGCCTTCCATAGCCCCCTCCTCAGTGTCGATTTTTTGTTGAGATCTAAATCCACTGGTATCTCTTGAGCCAATCTCTTGTAGTCAGTTCTCGATGCGATTTTCTTGAGCTGGGTCTTGCCTACCTTCCACTGAATCGCTTTGTTCTCGTCTGACTTGGCAGTCTCTGTCGGCCACTCATCCAGGATCCTTTCCATGATGGCCCTTATGAGGTCCACTTCTCCGAGGTTCAGCCAATACTTGTACTGGATTTCCTCCATGGAGAGCCAATTTGCCTTAGCTTCATTCCACATGTCCTCCCACCTCCTGATTCACTTTTTACAAGCATTGCATGCTCTGCGCAGATCGTGCTTGGCGAGTGGAGTATCGTAGCTCCCCAGAGCATGGCTCCACCAAATTCCCTCTTTAAGACTTGCATCTCCTCTCATACCTTTCCTACCAGCCCACTGCATGAGATGTATGCAGACCTTCCACACTCCGACCAACATAGCAATTAACACAGAACCTTTAATTTTTATAGGGAATAGGGATAGCATCTTATCATACCAGAAGAGTTTGGATGACGGCCTAGCCTTACCTCCCTTACCTTTCACCAAAACATCCTTCACCACCACCACCCAAGGGGCATCGTTGGAGAAGAGATGGGGAAGCCATTTGCAGATCAAGGCAGTATTCTTCCTATGGATGTCTGGAAGGCCGAGCCCCCCTTGGAGCTTGGAGGCCTTCATTGTCTCCCACAAAACACTGTGGAGTCTTTGCTTCTCGACTGCTTTCGCCCATAGAAAGGACCTAAGAAATCTTTCAACCTCTAGCCAGAAACCTTTATTGAAACCCTACAATGTAGCAACACTGATTGTTGAATCGGCTAGTACACGCTGGATAAGCAATATTTGGGCATTACACTGTGCAACACAATTCCGCTCACCTTCTTAGTTTGGCCTTCAGCTTGTCTATGAACCAGTCAAATCTATATTTCATAAATACATCAACGCCGATGGGAGCTCCCAAGTACCGAATTACTTGACCTCTCGGCACCACCTGAACTTGTAAATCTTTTATCCACTGAGGGGAGTTTCGCCATCAGTAGGAATCAGATATGTTTTGTGCTAGCTACACCTCAAGCCCGAGGCGAGGCAAAAGGATTCAACTTCTCACCGCAGGGCAGCTACGCTTTCCATGTCTTCTTGGGAGAATGCTAACGTATCATCCGCAAACATCTGTATGCTGAGCTAGTCACCTAAAGGGAGACATATACCTTGAACTCTATGGGAGTGGATGCCCAGTTAATGAGCGGGATAGTCCTGATAGTGAACAGAAGGGGTGCTATTGGGCACACTTGGTGCATAGATGTTCTGAGGTCGAAATGCTTGACCATCCCTCCATTGATGCACAGGATCTCGGAGGCATTCCCGAATAGACAGTTGACTATTTGGCCGAGCTCTTCACCAAAACCTAGATAGTCCCATCGCATGCGATCATAAGATGTATCCAGGTCTAGGTCGAAGGCAACTACTTTTTCCCTCGTAGCTTGAGCCGACACTCGTGGCTACATTGAGAATGTTATCGAAGATGTCCTTGCCCTTCATGAACCCTTTCTGCTTCGTGTCCACTAGTGAAGCGCAGATATCCTTGATCCTAGTCGCCAGCGCCTTGGCAATGACTTTATATGAAGAGTTGAGCATAGTGATTGGCCGCCTGTTTCCTACCTTGACTCTACTTGGCTTCTTGGGAAATAGCTTCATAAGGCCTGCATTTACATCTTCTGGGTGCCTTTCCTCACATTAGGGGAATTTTGGACTCAAAAAGTGCCTCTTGGATTAGTCCCTTAAGATTTTTGGTAACCTCCCCTCAACCTCCTCCTCTCAACCTCTTCCTCCTCTCAGCCTCCTCTCAGCTTCCTCCTCTCAACCTCCACTCATACTCCCCCTCTCAATATCCTTAGCCTCCTCTCAACATCCTCACAACCTCTTGAAAATAAGTGATGGGCCATGGATTCCTAGCTAGGTGTAGATGTAAGCCTTGTTTTCAAGACTTACATCTACATCAGATGAGGTGTAGATGTAAGTCTTGAAAACAACTGATGGGTCATGGATTCCTTTAGAATGAATTCCTTTGTTAGGTAGTAGGTTGTCTTTGGAATCTTGTGGATGAGGTATAGAAGTACATGTTGTGTTTGGGATTTTAAATCAACGGGTATATGGTCTTTGAAAATGTACCACTTTTAAAGATTATGTAGGTTCAGTTAGATATGAGTCTTTATTTACTTAATAAATCCCAATGGTGCCAAAATACACCACCACATGCATGGATGAGACAAATTAATATGTATTATGTTGTGTATATGAAATATATATGTAGCTATTTGGAAGTTATATTTACTTCTTGGACATTACATCACATTTGAAAACAATCAGACATAATTGCATGTGATCAATTGTATTTATTATTTACATAAAATGGGAGTTGGCAACTTGAACCCTCAAGTAATACATGCTTTGATGGAATACTCCAAGTAACATTTTGTGAAGGTTCTACTCTTAGGTATTGCTTATATTTAGAGCTAGATTGATTTTTTAATTCAATTAATAACTTTGACTCATGAATAATATAAGTTAGAGGGGATATTAGAATTGAATATGTATTAAAAAGCTTTGCTTTTATAATTTTTGTCAATTATATAACATTTTTTAAAGATCTTCTTCAAATGTATCAAAAATTTGGATGTAATAAACACAATGCATCATTTTTAAATTGAAATTATGTGGAAATCAAGCATGCAAAGATTCGGTAAGAAGACATGACAGGACAAGGGTTGGGGAAAAATGTTCAATTTTAGTTATTAAAAGTTTGCTTCCATGATTTGTTTTCACAATTTCATCAACATATTGAGAGTGAGCACTTTGGAAAGGCAAATATGTCTGAGAAGATGATTGATTTTGGGAAAAGTCTGTAAGAGACAGTTGTAGATTTTACACCAAGCTACAACTTTGATACTTTGTGATTTACATGGTTCAATATTTAGATGGGAAAATAATGGCCCAAAGATGTAAAAAAGGCACTCTAAAGTGTTTTCTTGGCTTGGATTTGCGTGCCCAATTCTAAATGCAAATTTGAAGCCTTAGATGGCAAGTTTGGGCAGAAAGAGATGATGATAAAAGTTGTAGGGAATCAAAAGACTGTTAAAAGTTATACTATGAGTTATTTTCATATCTTGAACCACTTACAAGATATGGGCCCACAAACAGGGCTGTTTTTTCCTAGATCAAATCAATTGCACCTGCATTTAGGCATGGGGACCAATATTTGGGGCATGGAGAGACATTCCCCCAAAAAAATTTGAAAAAAAATGGCCAGATGGCCCTAGATGTGAGTAGGTGCGACTTTTGGCCCGTCTGCTCACACCTGGGGCCATCTGGCCATTTTTTTTCAAAATTTTTTTGGGGGAATGTCTCTCCATGCCCCAAACACTATTGGGGACCAGTATTTGGGGCATGGAGAGACATTCCCCCAAAATAATTTTGAACAAAAATGGCCAGATGGCCCTGAGTGTGAGCAGGTGTGACTTTTGGCCACACGAGGACCCTATCTGGCCAAAAGTTGCACCTGCTCACACCTAGGGCCATCTGGCCATTTTTTTCCAAAATTTTTTTGGAGGAATGTGTCTGCATGCCCCAAACACTCTGTGGGTGGGACCAGTATTTGGGGAATAGAGAGACATTGCCCTAAATTTTTTTGAAAAAAACCATCTGGCCATTTTTTTTCAAAATTTTTTTGGGGGAATGTCTCTCCATGCCCGAAACACTATTGGGGAATAGTGTTTGGGGCATGGAGAGACATGTGTTTGGGGCATGGAGAGACATTCCCCTAAAAAGATTTTGAAAAAAAAAGGCCAGATGGCCCTAGGTGTGAGCAGGCGCGACTTTTGGCCCGTCTGCTCACACCTGGGGCCATCTGGCCATTTTTTTTCAAACTTTTTTTGGGGGAATGTCTCTCCATGCCCCAAACACTATTGGGGACCTGTATTTGGGGCATGGAGAGACATTCCCACAAAAACATTTAAAAAAAAATGGCCAGATGGCCCTAGGTGTGAGCAGGCGCGACTTTTGGCCACACGAGAACCTCGTCTGGTCAAAAGTCGTGCTTGCTCACACCTAGGGCCATCTGGCCATTAAAATTTTTTTAAAAAAGGGGAATGTGTCTCCATGCCCCAAACACTATGTGGGTGGGACCAGTATTTGGGGAATAGAGAGACATTCCCCCAAAAATATTTTGGAAAAAAATGGCTAGATGGCCCTAGGTGTGAGCAAGCGCGACTTTTGGCCAGGCGGGGATTTTGGAAAAAAATGGCTAGATGGCCCTAGCTGTGAGCAGGCATGACTTTTGGCCAGGCGGCATCCTAAATGGCCCTAGGTGTGAGCAGGCGCGACTTTTGGCTAGGCGGGATCCCCGCCTGGCCAAAAGTTATGCCTGCTCACACCTAGGGCCATCTGGCCATTTTTTTCCAAAATGTTTTTGGGGGAATGTCTCTCCATGCCCCAAACACTATTGGCGAACAATGTTTGGGGCATGGAGAGACATTCCCCCAAAAAAATATGGCCAGATGGCCTTAGGTGTGAGTAGGCACGACTTTTGGCTAGATGAGGACCAAAAGTCATGCCTGCTCACACCTAGGGACATCTGGCCATTTTTTTTCAAAATTTTTTTGGGGGAATGTCTCTCCATGCCCCAAATACTAGTTCCCAACAAATCAAGGATGTCTAATAGTTTTTTTTTTTTTTGGGGGCGGGGGGTGTCAAGATTGCCTAATATTTTTCCAAATCATCTTTTTTCTCTTTTACTTATTGGGAACCACTATTTGGGGATCAATCTTGTTGAAGCCTAGTTCAAGTGGTTGCCTTTCTTTGTTTAGACAATACTTGTTCTTCTTGGCTCAACCTATTTTTTGTATAGATGTGTGGCTAATGGGGTGTACTGGTGTTCATTATAGAGAAACTTGCTAATCACCAGGAAGGGGCTGATTAGGGGCAAGAAATAATGTCATAAGACACAACAAAGTCCTCTTGGCTAAGCATGCATTTGGGCCAAACTTACATTGTTTGATCCAATTGCACACCCACATGCACATTGAGGCCAAGAGGCCTTTTTGAAATTGAGTTTTGGGTAAACTTCAACGAGCAGCAAGAATAAGACAACAAAAATAAAACAACATAGATTATGATTTTACTTTATTTCATGAGAATGATAACATTTATTTATTTTAGAATGATATAATATCAATTACCATATAAAGGGCAAGTACAAGCAACCTCCATTGGGGAGCCAAAATATAGTGTCTACAAAAGGACACACTATAATATAATAGGTGTCCTCTAAAGGAAAATAACACATACAAGACATAAATGTTGATGGGTATAGTGGTAAATGCTAAAGAATGACCACTTCCATCATGTTGAAGAAGATTCTTTCCTCTACCTTTGATTGCCCCAATGTTTTATCCATCCATGCTCAAGTTCCTTGAAATCCAATCGAGATTACTTCCACATATTTGAAAAGATTTGAATAATGTTTATCTAATAAGCTACATGGAGAAGGTAGTTCATAATCCCTAGATGTAGCTCTCATGCACCATGTAGCTTGCACCCTTTGATTGATTGCTTTCTCCACCACGACCTGCCAAGAACACATTTTGTCACATGCGCTTGTAACACAGGAAACACTTCTACTTCTTGTTGGTAACATTGAAATGGAACAATGAGAGATGTGAGAAAATAGATTTGAGTTACTACGTGAAAGTAATTAAAAAAATTCGATTACAAAATAGCTTTGTTGCTACACTATCAACTACCAAGCACCACAGTGTAGGAGAATCTTGCAATGGAGCCATGAAAGGGTTAGAAAAGCGACGAAAAATAATTATGGAGAGAAGAAAAAGGATTCAGGGGTCATAAAGTGATTAGGTGAGAAGAAGAAGGATTGAGGTATTGGAAAGTGACTGTGGTGAGTAGAAGAAGGATTCAATGGTTGGAAAGGGATTTGGGTGCATATGCATGGTTTGGGGGAAGGTTTGGAAGGGTTTCAGGTCATTTTTGGCACTTTTGAAAAATTTTGAAATTTTGGGGGGAGTAGTACCCATGAGATACTTTTTCGGAGCGGCGACCACCTTGGGTTATAAAGAGGGTGGACTTCTTGCACATGGTGGGGATCCTCCAAGTGGGAGAGGGAGGTGCACTTTTTGGGACCACTAAAGTCTAGGGAGGTGTACTTTTTTGGACTCATATGGGGGTGATGGGATCCTTTATAGACATTAGGGTGGTAGCAAGCTAAGGGTGTCCACTTCCGGACCACTTTCGGGTGAGTGTGACACCCGCTCGAGTGAAAATACAAAGGTTTTGCTTCGGTCTCCAATACCTCGATCGAGGTATTAGCTCCAATGAAAATCACACACGAGGACAACCGAGCCAAGCCAATACCTCGATCGAGGTACTGGGCTTTTTCACCGGACCGAGCCTCTACCTCGATCGAGGCTTGCTGGCAAGCCACCTATACATGCCACATCTACCTCGTTCGAGGTATCGTGGCAATCCAGCTCAACCTCGATCGAGGTCAGGTGGCATATCCAGCATACCTCGATCGAGGTATGTGCCATCTGACAGGGCAGATGACATACCTCGATCGAGGTATGCTGGACCCATGGCTTGGCATCCCGCTTCTGCCGACATACCACGATCGAGGTATCATGGCATGTCAAAACCTCCATCGACGTGGATGTACCGAGATGTATGGGCATGTCACAATACCTCGATCGAGGTATCGTGGCATACCAATACCTCGATCGAGGTAGATGTACCAAGATGTATGGGCATGTGACAATACCTCGATCGAGGTATCGTGGCATGCCGATACCTCGATCGAGGTAGATGTGCCGAGATGTATGGGCATGTCACGATACCTCGATCGAGGTGTCGTGGCAGCTCCGGCTCCGTCCATCTCCGTCGATGTCCGTTGGTGGCTCTCCGTCACTCGCACAATTCCGTCGAAGTCCCGCAAATCCGAAATCAGTGGATGAGGAGGAGCTCGATCGAGGTATGCGGAATGAGGGGGGTCGCTCTCCTTTTATAAGAAAAATTAGGGTTTAGCTACCTCGATCGAGGTGTCGTGGCGATGTCCGTTGGTGGCTCTCCGTCACTCGCACAATTCCGTCGAAGTCCCGCAAATCCGAAATCAGTGGATGAGGAGGAGCTCGATCGAGGTATGCGGAATGAGGGGGGTCGCTCTCCTTTTATAAGAAAAATTAGGGTTTAGCTACCTCGATCGAGGTGTCGTGGCATGTATGCCACGACACCTCGATCGAGGTAGCTAAACCCTAATTTTTCTTATAAAAGGAGACATGCCACGACACCTCGATCGAGGTAGCTAAACCCTAATTTTTCTTATAAAAGGAGAGCGACCCCCCTCATTCCGCATACCTCGATCGAGCTCCTCCTCATCCACTGATTTCGGATTTGCGGGACTTCGACGGAATTGTGCGAGTGACGGAACATGCCACGACACCTCGATCGAGGTAGCTAAACCCTAATTTTTCTTATAAAAGGAGAGCGACCCCCCTCATTCCGCATACCTCGATCGAGCTCCTCCTCATCCACTGATTTCGGATTTGCGGGACTTCGACGGAATTGTGCGAGTGACGGAGAGCCACCAACGGACATCGACGGAGATGGACGGAGCCGGAGCGGGAGAGTCCAGGTAGGGTTTTTTTTATGTAGCATTTTCTTTTTGGTAAAATTTGATTAAATTTTAGTTTATAAGAAAAATTATAAAAAATTTCTAAATTTCAAATGCATTTTAATGTTTTTCTGAAATTTATGAATTACGACATTTTTTATTTAAAATGTGAAAATGAAATTTTTTTT
This sequence comes from Dipteris shenzhenensis, assembly GCF_047967505.1. Classification (NCBI taxonomy): domain Eukaryota; kingdom Viridiplantae; phylum Streptophyta; class Polypodiopsida; order Gleicheniales; family Dipteridaceae; genus Dipteris; species Dipteris shenzhenensis. The sequence goes on along the minus strand of NC_141620.1, from coordinate 16,757,981 downwards.
TAAAAATAGAGCTATTTTTAGTAAATAAAAAAACGTTCATATTAATAATTATAAAATATTTATAAATTTGAAATGCATTTGTAATTTTTTTTTATATTTTTGAATTACGACATTTATAATTTAAAATGTGAAAATTTTAAATTTAAAAAACGTTTAATGAGGCATTTTTTATTCAAAATGTGAAAATGTTCTATATTTCTGTTTTTTTAATGTAGCATTTTCTTTTTGGTAGAATTTAATTAAATTTTAGGTTATAAGAAAAATTATAAAAAATTTCTAAATTTCAAATGCATTTTAATGTTTTTTTGAAATTTATGAATTACGACATTTTTTATTTAAAATGTGAAAATGAAATTTTTTTTTAAAAATAGAGCTATTTTTAGTAAATAAAAAAATGTTCATATTAATAATTATAAAATATTTATAAATTTGAAATGCATTTGTAAATTTTTTTTATATTTTTGAATTATGACATTTATAATTTAAAATGTGAAAATTTTAAATTTAAAAAACGTTTAATGAGGCATTTTTTATTCAAAATGTGAAAATGTTCTATATTTCTGTTTTTTTAATGTAGCATTTTCTTTTTGGTAGAATTTAATTAAATTTTAGGTTATAAGAAAAATTATAAAAAATTTCTAAATTTCAAATGCATTTTAATGTTTTTTTGAAATTTATGAATTACGACATTTTTTATTTAAAATGTGAAAATGAAATTTTTTTTTTAAAATAGAGCTATTTTTAGTAAATAAAAAAACGTTCATATTAATAATTATAAAATATTTATAAATTTGAAATGCATTTGTAAATTTTTTTTATATTTTTAAATTACGACATTTATAATTTAAAATGTGAAAATTTTAAATTTAAAAAACGTTTAATGAGGCATTTTTTATTCAAAATGTGAAAATGTTCTATATTCCTGTTTTTTTAATGTAGCATTTTCTTTTTGGTAGAAATTAATTAAATTTTAGTTTATAAGAAAAATTATAAAAAATTTCTAAATTTCAAATGCATTTTAATGTTTTTTTGAAATTTATGAATTACGATATTTTTTATTTAAAATGTGAAAATGAAATTTTTTTAAAAAAAATAAAGCTATTTTTATTAAATAAAAAAACGTTCATAGGAATAATTATAAAGTATTTATAAATTTGAAATGCATTTGTAAATTTTTTTTTATTTTTGAATTACGACATTTATAATTTAAAATGTGAAAATTTTAAATTTAAAAAACGTTTAATGAGGCATTTTTTATTCAAAATGTGAAAATGTAAAAATTAGGTTTTTAAAAATCATCTTTGGAAAAAAAGAGATTAAAGTTATTTTTTTAAATTAGAGCTATTTTTATTGAAATAAAAAACGTTTAAATCTTAGTTTATAGGAATAATTATAAAATATTTTTAAAATTAAAATGCATTTGAAAGTTTTTTTAAATGATTTTTGGAATTACGTAATTATTTATTTAAAATGAGAAAATGTAAATATTTTGTTTTTAAAATCATCTTAAAAAAAAAAGAGATTAAAGTTTAAATTAGTGCTATTTTTATTAATATAAAGAAACGTTTAAATTTTAGTTTATAGGAATAATTATAAAATATTTCTAAATCTGAAATGCATTTTAAAGTTTTTTAAATTATTTTTGGAATTATTTTTAGTCTTCAAAACCATCTTTTAAAAAATCATCGTTTATGTGGAATATTATAGATTATATAGTTGGTTAAGACTTGTTTCATAATTTAGGTAGAGTAAGTAGGCTGTATAAAACACCACATGGACATTATCCCTAAAACACCACACCACATGGGCAAAGACCCCAACACTAGAGTGGTTAGATGCATAAGCATATGGCTAATTGGATCTTGTAAATGCACCAGCGCATCGAAAACACATACATAATTTATGATTGTCCAAAGGTCTCCTCTCTCCCCAAGCATGGGAACCAAGTGATGATCTATAGGAATGGCCACTAGTCGAGGTGGATTGCCCAACCAAAATAGATAATATTAAAAAGGCTTAATTATTTTCTCAAAGTTCTCGCTTTAAAAGGTCTGTAGTGTGAACCTGCTCTCTTTTTTAATGTGTAGTCCGAGAAATACTAGATGCACCTTGCTTGTGTATCGTTCAAAGTAATGTATTAGGTATCCTTCTATCTCCTCCATATCTATTGCAAACCCAAGGTAATAAAGCATTCAAAGAAGGTCTTATTAACCAAACCTCTCCACTATCTGTCCTTAGTATAGGGGCCATAAGTGGACAATGTGGTCCTTACACCACATGTGGAAAAGTTTCATATTGGATAAAAAGTGAAAAAAGGGAAACATATAAGGAAAAAATATTTGAGACATCTAAGTTTAAAAATGCAACAACTAGAGTGAAAAAATTCTAATCAAAATTAAGAATTATTAATAATATTGATTAATATTGAGCCACACATTTGGCCCATCTACCGGTAGGTGCATAGGATGATCCCAACGACATCCTACCTCATCAAGGAGTACGTACAAATAGTTTTCATTACGTAAATAGATTATAAGTCATATTGAATAGAATATTATTTTCATTACCCAAATAGAATATTAATTTCCATGTGTTTTTTTTGTGCATGCGCCAGCCCAGCGCACAGGTTCTAGCAACACTATTCGTATGCAGATAGAGATGCTGAGAGCTGAGATGAGGGCACTGCAGGATGCTAGGGCACCCCCTCACTTGGTTGCGAGTCTGGATTCAGTTATTGAGGCTCTGGGTCGATTGGACACAGTTGAGGACGTTGTGGATAGCTTTCAGGCACAGGCTGAGGCGGAGATCACTGGTGGTGGCTTGGATTGGAGAGCCATTCGACAGTTGTTTGAGCGTGAGTCACATCACAGGCAGGCCTTGGAGGATATGTTTTGGGATGGTCACACCGAGGCGATGCGACCACGACTAGGGCTCCCCTTGCATATTTTACGTTGTAGGCACCCCATCATAGCAGCACACATTTATCCGAGATATCTCGCTGCGAATGGTGGTTGATTGCCTCACAACCGTCAGATAGCCAGGTCGTTTGCCATGCAGCTATATGCTGAGTTTGTGCTTGGTCATCGGGTGGACTACCTTAGTACCCGTCCAGGATCAGGAGCGGGACATGGTAGGATGGGGCGTCAGGAGCGTCAGATTGCAGGTGTTCGGCATCGACGCGAGGCACCAGAGTTGCACACCATCCCTCCACTGGCATTGCGAGCGGTGGGAGGACAGATTAGGGGGGATGTTCATTCAGTGGCATCATCCTTGTAGCACATGGTCTTTGCCCTATCGAGATCTATTGCGATTCCACCTCCCCCACCTCGATCATCGATGGAGCCTCCCACATCTACACCACCTCCCACATCTACGCCGCCTCAGCACGAGTTGGAGGCTCGAGACACACGGATTGCAGAGTTGGAGGCATTGTTGGCCGAGTCTAGGGACGAGGTTCGTTATTTTGATTATGTTAGTTTATTTTTTTGTAGCGTGTTTTGAACTGAAGTTTTTTGGTTAATTCTCACCATGTACGCGACATGTTTGCATTGCAGGCACATCTATTACGTCAGGAGATGGAGTCTCGCGGTACGACTGTTGCAGACAGATTTGGAGGAGCAGAGGATTCGGACACGCATAGCATACCATCGCGCAGAGCACTATATTTTGCAGTTGAGGCATATTAGTCGTGATCGATCTCACCATAGGATCGACCCCAGCATGGCCCTATACCTTGCTCCTCCTGTAGATGTGCCGACTAGGACACCCATAGACGCAGCAGTCATAGCCAGGCTTCCTACTACCACTTGTGTCCTTTGCCACGAGGAGTTTGACACCGTAGGGTGGTTTGGACTAGGGTGCGGCCACATCGCACATCTCCATTGCATGACCCGCCACATGGTGGCACGATCAGTGTGCCCTGTATGCTTTGCTGACATTGATGTGGCGACATACAGAGGACTAGGCATGGATGGATCTATATCTTGGTCATTGTCAGGCTGTTGATCCATTCGCCCGTGTAGTCTTGACAGAGCACTACAGGGAGGAGGCACAGAGAGCGTTGCTGATGCAGGAGGGTGCTGATACATCGGTGGTTGCATCATGCGTTCCACGACACTTTTCGTATGGTGATTTCATGCCAGGTGACGAGGCATGAGCAGAGGAGGCATGCCGAATTGAGCGAGAGGCAGAGCTGCAGACATCATTGCAGCAGTGGGTGGAGCAGCAGCTAGGGCGGGATTGAGACCAGCGTCTTTCACATGTAGAGACGATTACTCGCGCTGGATTTGAGGCACGAGTATTCGCAGATGCACGGCTATGGGAGCTGAGACACGCGTACATAGAGGAGGCGAGGGAGGCAGAGATGGCAGCGGTGGCACGTGCAGCATGCCCTCCTCTTCATCAGGATGAGGCCGGCCCATCTCATGCAGGTGATGAGGCTGGCCCATCTGAGCCGGCTTTGCCTGAGGGCACACAACGGACGGTTGGGCAGCGGGTCATACAGGAGCCACATCAGCGTTCCACTAGAGGATCATATGTAGAGTTATCAGATTCGGATTCAGATTGATTGTTTAGGCTTCACACGTTTCTTGTATAGGGATGCACTTTTGCAGCATGATGATGATGATGTACAGATTCATTTTGGTACTTTTATGATATTGTTCCCACTTTTATGATGTATGAGCATTTTCGTACTTTCATGATGTTCTTCACACTTTGTTTATCTCAGTTTATAGTTTGTTTAATACATAAGGTATTTAAAAAAGAATGCCATGTGAAGTAATTGTAAACATTAAGCATTGAAAAAGTGTTCAAGTTCCAACTTTATCATTTTGAATATCATATTGAATTTCGTATATATCAATGCTTGCAATTATTACACTAAACCTAAGAGCCATGCGAAGTTTCATCCCCATGTGCGTATTTAAAATTAAGAGTATGATTTTGAATTTCAAATATCTCAATTCACACATCTAATACATAATGTATTTTAAAAATAATGCCGTGTGTCGTAATTGTAAACATTAAGCATTGAAAAGGTGCTTGCAAAAATGTATGCATTATACCTTCCACGTGGCACAAACCAGATCAGTTGGAGACCAAATCTTGCGTGGATGTACGTCTAGGGTAGCCTAAGAGGTGTGTGAAGTTTCATCCCCAACAGTTTTTTATAGTAATCTAGTTGCTATATACTCGGTCATAGCAATCTCTCCAAAGCTTACAAACTTTCCCATAGGTTTTTTTGTGCGACCCTCACATGATGCCGATCCATGCGCGATCGGTCTGGACCCCACCCACATGCATGCACTTCGATGTTATACTTCACCCAATCCGTATCATGCACAATCTTCTTTACTACATGTGAGATTTTGGATGTCTCAAATGATAGCAACATGGGGAACTAGGTTGGGATTTTTGAAAGACCATCATGGAGGAGGGATTCCATTTAGAATCTATTTGAAAAAAAAGAACCAAATACACACATATAAAACACACATTACAAATCATATCAGGGCACTCATTCAAGATTTGTTAAAGAATTCATGGTACAAATAAGCTACATTCACATTCACTTCTATTTAACAAGTCATATATATCGCACAAGAATTATATTCCTAAAAAGATAATTCTAGGAAACTTTAATGCATCCACTCTCCTTTATTCCACAATCTGCGTCAATCACATGATGGACAAATTGATGTAATGGGTGTACCTAGGGGTACAAGGTTTGTATGGGTGTGTCTCACCGCATGGTGGTTAGTGTGACTAGGTTTGGTTGTAGAAGGTTCCATTAGGTGTGATTGATAGATTCATGGGCTTGATTGAGAAATCAGTGGAGTGATTTATGGATCTAGATGCTCTATTGAGCTCACATGTGATGTCACTCTTGGATGTAACTTGTGCCTATATATGCAGGATATCTCTCATGAATAAAATCCTCCATTTTGCTTCATCTTTTGAATACTTCTTGCTACTCCAACATGTGGCATTAGAGCTATGTTCACCCTCCTTGAGCCCTCTTTGAGTGCCATGTCATCATCTTCTTCACAATGAAGGATTTCTCCCCTCTCTTCCCACGTTTTATCTTTAAGCTTGTTCTCCTCCATCTCTCAGCCATTTCACACAACCTCTGAGCCCAAGATTCCTTGTGATGGGGCAAATCCTTGGCTAGGAGGAAAGTGCTTGAGTCATGCTGGTGCCAACACGAATACAGTGCACCGAAGTTTCACATAATTGTGCTTGCTGGAGCCACCATTCATCAAATGCTCTGAGCTGAAGTTAGGCAACCTTATGAGCTAGTTGCTGATGAAGTTTGAAGCAAATGCTCTAGTAACTAAGACGTGGTGATGAAAAGCCCACTCAGCATTTGAGCTAGTAGGGTTTAGTCGTGCTAGTAGGGATTGCTTCTACGTGGCGCAAACCAAATTAGTTGGAGACCAAATCTTGCGTGGATGTACATCTAGGGTAGCCTAAGAGGCATGTGAAGTTTCGTCCCCAACAGGGTTTAGGATTTAGGGTTCAGGGTTTAGGGTTTAGGGTTTAGTCGTGCTAGTAGGGATTGCTTCTACGTGGCGCAAACCAAATTAGTTGGAGACCAAATCTTGCGTGGATGTACGTCTAGGGTAGCCTAAGAGGCGTGTGAAGTTTCGTCCCCAATAAGCTTTAGGATTTAGGGTCCAGGGTTTAGGGTTTAGGGTTTAGTCGTGCTAGTAGGGATTTCTTCTACGTGGCGCAAACCAAATCAGTTGGAGACCAAATCTTGTGTGGATGTACATCTAGGGTAGCCTAAGAGGCGTGTGAAGATTCGTCCCCAACAAGGTTTAGGATTTAGGGTTCAGGGTTTAGCGTTTAGGGTTTAGGGTTTAGTCGTGCTAGTAGGGATTGCTTCTACGTGGCGCAAACCAAATCAGTTGGAGACCAAATCTTGCATGGATGTATGTCTAGGGTAGCTTAAGAGGCGTGTGAAGTTTCGTCCCCAACAGGGTTTAGGATTTAGGGTTCAGGGTTTAGGGTTTAGGGTTTAGGGTTTAGTCATGCTAGTAGGGATTGCTTCTATGTGGCACAAACCAAATTAGTTGGAGACCAAATCTTGCGTGGATGTACGTCTAGGGTAGCCTAAGAGGCGTGTGAAGTTTCGTCCCCAACAGGGTTTAGGATTTAGGGTTTAGGGTTTAGGGTTTAGGGTTTAGGGTTTAGTCGTGCTAGTAGGGATTGCTTCTACGTGGCGCAAACCAAATCAATTGGAGACCAAATCTTGTGTGGATGTACGTCTAGGGTAGCCTAAGAAGCGTGTGAAGTTTCGTCCCCAACAGGGTTTAGGATCTAGGGTTCGGGGTTTAGGGTTTAGGGTTTAGGGTTTAGTCGTGCTAGTAGGGATTGCTTCTACGTGGCACAAACCAAATCAGTTGGAGACCAAATCTTGCGTGGATGTACGTCTAGGGTAGCTTAAGAGGCGTGTGAAGTTTCGTCCCCAACAGGGTTTAGGATTTAGGGTTCAGGGTTTAGGGTTTAGGCTTTAGTCGTGCTAGTAGGGATTGTAAAAATGTATGCATTTGTCCTTCCACGTGGCGCATACCAAATCAGTTGGAGACCAAATCTTGCGTGGATGTACGTCTAGGGTAGCCTAAGAGGCGTGTGAAGTTTCGTCCCCAACAGATAAGTCCACGTGCGTATTTCGTTAGTACGTGCGCTATTTTTCATACGTAGTCGTGCTAGTAGGGATTGTAAAAATGTACGCAGCTGTCCTTCCATGTGGCGCATACCAAATCAGTTGGGCACCAAATCTTGCATGGATGTATGTCTACGGTAGCCTAAGAGCCGTGCAAAGTTTAATCTCCAACAGATAAGTCCACATGCATATTTGGTTAGTACGTGCACCATTTTTCACACGTAGTGCTAGTAGGGATTGTAAAAATGTACGCATTATACCTTCCACGTGGCGCAAACCAAATAAGTTGGAGACCAAATCTTGCATGGATATACGTCTAGGGTAGCCTTAGAGGCGTGTGAAGTTTCGTCCCCAACAGATAAGTCCACGTGCGTATTTCATTAGTACGTGCGCCATTTTTCATACGTAGCTGTGCTAGTAGGGATTGAAAAAATGTACGTAGCTGTCCTTCCATGTGGCGCATACCAAATCAGTTGGGCACCAAATCTTGCGTGGATGTACGTCTACGATAGCCTAAGAGCCGTGCAAAGTTTAATCTCTAACAGATAAGTCCACATGCATATTTGGTTAGTACGTGCGCCATTTTTCACACGTAGTCGTGCTAGTAGGGATTGTAAAAATGTACGCATTATACCTTCCATGCGGCGCATACCAAATAAGTTGGAGACCAAATCTTGCGTGGATGTATGTCTAGGGTGGCCTAAGATTCCTGCGAAGTTTCATTCCCAACAGATAAGTCCACACGTGTATTTCGTTAGTACATGCGCCATAGCTCATATGTAGTCGTGCTAGTAGGGATTGTAAAAATGTACGCATTGTACCTTCCACGTGGCGCATACCAAATCAATTCAGACCAAATCTCGCGTGGATGTACGTCTACGGTAGCCTAAGAGCCGTGCAAAGTTTAATCTCCAACAGATAAGTCCACATGCATATTTGGTTAGTACGTGCGCCATTTTTCACACGTAGTTGTGCTAGTAGGGATTGTAAAAATGTACGCATTATACCTTCCACGTGGCGCATACCAAATAAGTTGGAGACCAAATCTTGCGTGGATGTATGTCTAGGGTGGCCTAAGAGTCGTGCGAAGTTTCATTCCCAACAGATAAGTCCACACGCGTATTTCATTAGTACATGCGCCATAGCTCATACGTAGTCGTGCTAGTAGGGATTGTAAAAATGTACGCATTGTACCTTCCACGTGGTGCATACTAAATCAATTCAGACCAAACCTCGTGTGGATGTATGTCTAGGGTGGCCTAAGAGTCGTGCGAAGTTTCATCCCCAACAAGTAAGTCCACACGCGTATTTCGTTAGTACATGCGCGAATTTTCTTAGTCACGTTTTTAAATTGTCCTAAAGCACAAAACAAATTACAACATTACTACTAATAAACAATTTTTTGTATTACAAACACAACAAATCCCATTGAGAAGACATCGGACATCATGTAAAAAATAGAATCTAATACAATGATGTGTATGAACGTGTATACAGCCATCATAGTGAAATACAAAATATGAGTCCATGAAAATTACAATGGTACGGTCACACACACAGTGAGCCTATACATATCGAATACAAAAAAGTGTAATCAACTAGTGATACCCAATAAAAATCAATTTGATCAACTGATGATCCCAAAAAATATGATATGTAATGTGCTACTCCTCAGGATCAGCTCTCATGCCAATAGTTGCAAGTATGCTCTCGTGATCCGCCACTGCAAGGCGCCATCGTGGAGTGGACGTCGCCTTGCGAGTGCAAACATGACTCAAAGTAATCTTGATCCCAACAACAAGATGAGAATACATGTATGCCTCCTGATCCGCCATGTACTCCTGGAACTCATTATAGCGACCACGCCTTTGTATCTACTGAAAATATTGGCCACCTACGATCATGCTATGAGCATTGAAGTGCATCCCATGCCCATCCACTGTATCCTCATTCAGCACACTCTTCAGCATAGAGCATCGCAACAAGTAATAATCCACACCCTGCTCATTGCCCTCCGAAGCAATAACCGCGAAGATATCACCAATACGCAAAATATCTGTAAGCTGGTCATAATCTCTAGAGGAACTGAATCCCGCATCCTGATCATCATGTATCTCCTCCCAAGGCTGGAAGGGAGAAAGCACTCGCCGTACCCATGGATCGGCCCATGGTATCATGGAGCGCCCTCCCCAATCATCATCAATGCATGCAGAGCAAAAACATGCAAACCGTCGAGAAAAGATCGTGGGGTGAGACTCACCTACGCTCCTGATGGAATGGAAATCAAGAGTGCCAGGCACAGAACGACAATCAAAAGGCCTAGACCGATCAAGACTCCCAATGTCCACGCACCAAAAATACCGGCTCACCACCCTATCGTCATGCGATTGAAACGAGGAGGTAGCACTAGTGGATAAGTGTTGGCTGCACCACCGCACCACATCATGTGCATCCTTGAAGCGATCGGCACTGTGACGCAACTGATATCGATGCAAAGCACGCTTCACGCAAGCACCTGCACCATCGTGCTCTCCCTTACCGTGCCCTGTCTCGAAGTAGCTCCATGTAATCGGAATGCCTGTCTCACGGTGCCATCTGCAGAACCAATAAAACTGTCTAGCGGATTTGAACTGACCACCGCAATCGTCGTCTGACCAGATCCAGCACCGCTGCCATGTGACACCATGATCCCTTAAGAAACTATCATGCAAAGTGAAGCAATGCTGCACAAAATGGGCATCATGCGATCGATCATCACTTATGTAGAAGTGATACTCTCGCACAATGATGTGTGAGTCCATGGTGCTATCAATGCCATCCAGATGAGCCTGTGCATGACGATAGCTAATGTGCACAAATATAGCAACCTGCAATATGGCATTGAAAAAAAATATGACTATTGAAATAATTCAATATAATGAGGCGGGGAAAAAATCAATACTCAATCACACATCACCTGTTCGGAGAAATAATACTCCGATTGGATCTCATGCTGTGGTGCAAAGGTGTAATTCTCTGCAAAGTCCACCACTGAGACAACCACCCCTGTAGGAAATGTCCTCAAACATGCACGAAATTGATGATCCTCCCATTTCGTAGTGTGCGAGTGGCGTATGTAGCGGTACAGCTTCCCTCGAAAACAGTCAATGAATACAACACGTGGTGTCTCCTTCCCCACAAGCTGCAACCTCCTCGACTGTGCACCACCATCTAATGTCAAGGTACAGTACTCATACTGCTGCCAACGAACCATGTGCACATCACAAGTATCTAGTGCAACTTGTGGCACTCTAGCAAAGTCACCACACAAAGTACACATGCCTTCCACACAATCAAGGGAGTGGAATAAAGCATCACCATCTCGTGTACACAATATGGAATGAATGAAGTCGCGAGGGCTAGTAGGAACCACTCCCCTATGACCATCAAGGGAACGGAATACGTCATACATCAATCCAAAATCCACATGGTAGCGACAACAGCATGTGTCACGCTCCTGAGAGCATCGCACAAACCATGGCCTGCATCGCTCAAATGACCTCTGCCCAATCTTGAACTCCGGGTGTGCCTCTACAAACTGAGTGTACAACTCAGTCTGGGTACACTCCAAAAAACATGCACCATGCTCAATGTACACACCGCGTGACACCCTCTTCCGCAATGCCTTCTTGAACACCGGGGATGCTCTGCAATGCTCCTCCCAAAACTGTTGTATGAAGGACCTAGTGGAATCATCCAACAATCGATCGCTGCGAGGTGCACGACCACTCGAAGCCCAAAGAGCATCAGTTTCACTATCCTCTAGACTCTGCCTCCTAATGATGCCTGCTCGCAATGTGCACGGTGCAATCTGAAGAAGACGTGAAGCGGTACGCACATGGCCTATCATATGAGGTCTACTAATGGCAGCCACAATAGCACGACGTGCTGCCAAGGCATCACTGGAGTTCCTATGCTTAATAGAAGCATAGGAACGTCGAACACTTCTAAGGACCTCGCTAGATACAACCCTATCTGTACGTGCACCAAGACTAGCAAGCCTCCTACACTCTACCAAGTCAGGGTGATCAATCAGGGACGTGAGAAGAGAAGACTGCGAAGCTGGCGTGAGGTCACAAAAAAAAGACTGCACAATCTTGCTAGTACGATGACGGATAGTGGACTTCGGCAAGTCACGTCATGAAGCAACACTGCTGCTGCAAGGTGGGGCAAGGGGATCAATGGGAGATGGTAGGGTGGACGGGGGAAGGGAGGCGCCAAGCAGAGCGGGGGGAGGGGGAGGGGGAGGGGGAGGGGGGAGGGTGGAGGGGGAAGAGGTAGAGGTGGAGGCCAAAATGTAGGTGGCTAGGGGAAGGGCGGAGGCTAGAGGTAGGGGAGCGGATGAGGATGGGGGGACAATGGAGGTGGCGGTGGGGGTGGAGGTGGGGGTGGAGGTGGGATGTAGAGGTAGAGCTGGAGGTGGATCAGTGGTGGCAGCACGAGCTCGAGCTCTAGAGGCTCTCTTATGCTCACGAGCCTTCCGCTTGCGCTCCTCGTCAATGAGATTTGGGGGGGAGTTCCTACATCTTTCACGTCTACTAGCTCTACGGCTTTGAGAACCCATTCTCAATGAAAGTAGGATGGAAGGTGTGACAAAGTGATGAGGAGGCAAGAATGGCTAAGAATGGGTGAAATGAACCAAAACATGGTGTCTTATAGAGAGCCTCAACTCATCCACTAGATTGCTATTAGATTGCTCTTCATTATTATTGGTGGAGAGGTGCTAAGATTGAAACTAATGAGCTAAGTTTTGGTGCTAAGATTGATACTAATTGGCTAAGTTTTGGTGGAGAGGTCTGCTATGCCTAGAGCCCCGATCATATACCTCGATCAGACCTTATACCTCGATCGAGGTATTCAGTGCATTACGCATGTATGTATGAACCTCGATCGAGGTATCCCTAGGTGTCCTCGGTCACATACCTCGATCGAGGTATTGTATGCCTAGCCTTTCCGCAATAACATGAAAAATCTCACTCAGGTTATATACCTCGATCGAGGTATTGTATGCCTCGCACATCGTCATGTGTATACATCTGGCTGATGTGGCACCATGCATGGTCATGATGCGGTAATATAGTCTCTTCCTACATGGTCATGATGTGGTACTAGGCCTCTTCGATGACATTGAAAGGTGATGTGGCATGATGAGTTGGCATTCATGAGGTGGTAGATTGACATGGCAAATTGAGGTGGAGGGATTGGTGACATGGGAAGGTTGAGGAGGTATGCCAAGGTGGCATTGTGTGATCACATGGCTGATGATGTGGAATGATGAGGTGGCACATGTGGCAGCACGTGTGGCAATGTAAGGTGACATGGCAAGGAGTGATGTCACATCTGCTTGATGAGATGGCACCACGTGGTCTAACAACGTGGCATGGTTTTGATGACTCAGCCTTCCACATGGGCAGCATGCAGACTCCAAAGGCTTGCCACTAGGGTCGGTGATGCTTCTAGCCTACCTCACCAAGCCTACCTTGTCTTGGTATTAGGCTTGGGTGGCCCTTTTTCCCCCACAAAAGGGAGATTTAATTGTTGGAGGCCATATCATACGTTTCCCTTACTCAAATTTAACCAAAATTTTTTCCTCTTATTCATCATGCAGAGGACTAAAAATATTGACATTTTTGAAATGTTTGGTTATGTTTGAGAATTACTAGATTTATTTTTAATATTCTTTGTTGATCCTCTAAGGAGTAAAAGTAAAAATTAAACTTCAATCTTCCTAAATCTTACCGTTGGATTTAGGATTTGATGATTCAACCACACACCCTTATGTGCCTACTAACCTTCCACCGAATTGGATTTGCTTAATTATTCAAAATACTAAAAAAATGTGGTGTGCTACTAAAATGCATGTATTTTATGACTTTATTTATTATAAATAATTATTTATAATTAGATAAATCATTCAAAAAATTACCAATAAATCAAGTTAAGCTCTACATAATGCAAAGAGACCACTTACAAAGTTTCAATAACATTTAATCTAAAATGAGTGAGAAATTTAGAATTTAATATGACACTCTCTGTTCGTGACAAACGTGTGACCACCCTGGAACCATGCCGTGTGACACAAAGAAATTTTTTGTGTGTGCATTGAATTTTTGATCAGACTATACGATTGTGTGCACAATAGCAAGTGTGATGTTGTGTCAGAAGACTTCAAAGACTAGATCCATAGGGAAGTAGGTGAGATTTGCACTTTTGTGTGCTAAAAAGCTTGTTTTTCCACCTCCTAAGGATTGGGGAGTGAACAAAAAGTGGACACCCTTAGCTTGCTACTTCCCATTAGTTCTTAATCTAGTTTACTAATCCACTCCTTATGAGGCCCTTTTTGAGTTCGAAATTCCCCTAATGCTAACTCATTGGCCATGTCAACGAGGTTGGGTCCCATGACGTCCCGAAATTTCCTATAAAATTCTGAAGTTAACCTGTCTAGGCCCAGCAACTTGTCATCTTTAAGGCACTTTAAGGCTTCTTTCTATTTGTCAATTGTGAATGGTCTTGCCAGCCATCTTCTTTGGTGATGGGGTACCTTGCATTCAATGCCCTCGAGGATCTTTTGCATCTTGACTTTATACCCTCCACCCCTCCCACATTCTCATCACCTCCCGTGAATCTAACCTACTGGTAACCAAGAGAGCCAACCCTCCCTTTCCCCTAATTGGACAATGGATGAATGCATTGTAACCTAGTCAATCACAAGCTACCAACCAATCATCGTGTGGACCACATTTGAGCTCCTGAAGAGAAATTACCTAGGGTTTCAATCTATGAAATAATGCTAAGAAGGCCTTCTATTTAATCTTATCACAGCAACCTCGGATGTTCTAGGATAGAACAACAATCTCCTCCCCGCCCCTTATAGCCCCTCCCCACCCACTCCTATTGCACAATGGCCTTGTATGCATCTCTAGGGAAGTTAAACTTATTCTCCTTGCTTGTATTGATAGCCCTTGCCACTTCTTTGAGATGCTTAGAGGAACTATAAGGGGGCACCTTACCTTTCCCTCAGAGGGAGGTCTCTGGCACCTTGGTCTTCTTTTCATCGTGCATTGTTTTGTTGAGGTTCATGTCCGAAAACATTTCTTCAATAGGAGGCGGAAGCTCCTACATGACACCAATACCATCCGTCTCGTTGTCTTTGATGTCGTCATCTGAAGCCTTCACATAGAAGTGGTTCCCAAGTGGTGCATCAACTTTGGGGAGCTCAATTCCTTTTAAAAAGGTTTTCCTTTTGCATAAAAAAGCACTTGCTTTACGACCATATTAGCAGGAATTGCCCATGTGCAAATTAGGTTACTCAAGTAAACTAAATCAAACCGTAAGCTCTACATAAGCTATATTTTTGTATAAATTTGTGAAATTTTGCTCTTCAAAAGATGCTTCTGTTGAACCCAAGTGCTATAGCTACATATGGTGAAAGTTGAATTCAAAGTGCTATTTAATTACCAAATACACTACAAGGCACGGGCCTCTCTTTTCAACACTGATACTGATGCTCCATCGGTGTGGATGTTGTCGAAAAGTCTATCGGTGTGGATGTCGCAAAGAAAGCATCGATGTCACTGTCGATAAAATATGTTTGACAGTGTCAGTATAGGCGTCAGTGTCACCATCAGTAAAATATGCCTAACAGTGTCGATATAAGCATCAGTATAAGCATCGCTATATACTAACACTCAGAGTGTTGGTATAGGCATCAATATATACCGATGCCTGTACCAACATAATTTTTTTCCCATTAAAATCACGATTAAATGTGATACAAATGCGGAGGTGTACATTACAATTTTGCAATAAAAGTCTACAAAGTGATGTCAATATGCTACAAAATGGAAAATCTGCCGAAGTAATGCACTAATGCATCACAAACTGGCAAAAGTTTCAAAATCCAACATGGCAAATCTACCGAGGCGTGCAGTCTACAACAAAATGGCAGAAGTGCCAAAATATTGAACCACTATATATTTTCCTATCCTACTCCTTGTCCTCGTCACTCTCCTCACCCTTGGTCTCTAGTAGACCTGCATGTGGCCTCCTCGCCCTCGGTCTCTCTATGTGTGCCCGATCCCTCACCCTCCTCTGCTGTGTATCGAGTCGCTTCTTCCTTAGATCCCGTCTCTGAGAGTGCTCTCAACGGAAGCAAGAACAGAAGAAGGAGAGAGAGAGAGCCACAAGTTTTTGGTGGGTATAGAACCACCCTAATCTTCTTTTTCATTCATTTATATATGTGTTTGAGTATTGTACATAACCGGGGTAAAGGCACAGTGACCTTTAACCCCCACAACCTCCCACTTAAAGGACAATGTGCCTTTAAGGGAGAACAACCAGTGAGCATACTATCCAATGCCCATCAATACATGACAATACTCAAACCGCTGACTAGGTAGACTCTTCATCAGCATATCTATAGGGTTATCATCTGTATGAACCTTGACAAGCTCTATGCGCTTGTCCTCAAGTACTGATGAAATGGTACCTGACCTCAATGTGTTTGGTCTTTGCACGAAAGACCGGATTCCGTGCTAGCTGAATAGCACTCATGGAATCACTATGCAATGTCGGTACACCTGTATGAATCCCCAAATCTCCCACTAGCCGATCAAGCCATATAACCTCCTTACAACCCTCTGTGGCTGCAACATACTCAGCCTCTGTGGTAGACAAAGCAACGCACTTCTGTGCGCGAGACATCCACGACACTGCACCACCTGCAAAGGTGAACACATAACCAGAAGTGGATCTCTTACTATCCACATGCCCTACATATTCTGAATCTGTGTACCCAAGTACATGCATGTCTCCTTTACCAAAGCAAATGCACATCTCCTTGGTACCCTTCATGTACCTCATGATGCACTTAACTGCCTCCCAATGCCTCTTTCCTAGATTAGCCATATACTGGCTAACAACTCCCACTGCAAATGCAATGTCTGGTCTAGTACCTATCATAGCATACATAAGACTCCCAACTGCTGATGCATAAGGAACCTTGGCCATCATGGCCCTTTCCTCATCTGATTTGGGACTATCTGTATGACTCAGTTTCACATATGGAGGCAATGGAGTACTCACTGCCTTCCCCCCCTCCATATTGAAATGTTGCAATACTTTTGTAACATACTCTTTTTGTGAAAGCCAAAGGAGTTTCCTACTCCGATCACGCGTGATGCACATACCAAGAATATGACCTGCAAATCCCAAATCCTTCATATCAAAGGCCTCATGCAACTTGGCCTTTAATGCATCTAGCTCATAAGTATTCTTGCTAGCCAATAGCATATCATCCACATATAGTGCCAAGATTATCAGGCTATTATCCTTAGCCCTTTTAGTGTAGAGGTAGTGATCAATTTCACTCCTTCTAAATCCTTGGGACCGAATGAAAGCATCAAACTTTTGATACCATTCTCTAGGCACTTGCTTAAGACCATAGAGACTCTTCTTCAGCTTGCAAACTAGATGCTCTTTGCCCTTTTCTTCAAAGCCTTCCGGCTGAACCATATAAATTTCCTCATGCAAATCCCCATGCAAGAAAGCTGTCTTGACATCCATCTGCATAAGCTCCATATCCTCTACTGCCACTAGTCCAAGCATGCATCTAAGTGTGGTCATCTTCACAACCGGAGAGAATATCTCATCAAAGTCCACACCCTTCTCTTGCTTGAACCCTTTAGCGACCAAACAGGCCTTGTACCTAGGCATATCATCACCTCTGACCTTCATTTTGTAGACCCATTTACATGGCAATGCTTTCTTTCCATGTGGCAAAGAAACCAAGTCCCAAGTCTTATTCTTCATAAGTGAACTCATCTCTGATTGCATAATAGCATACTCCCACTTGCATTGATCCTCACGCATCATAGCCTCTCTGTAGCAAGAAGGCTCCCCGCAATCAGTAAGCATCACATAGACTACCCCTGGAACAAACTTATTAGGTGGTCTAGACACTCTAGAAGATCTTCTCAAGGGCATTTCAGCTTGCTGCCCCATTTGCATATCAGCCACATTTGGCTCATCATTTCCACCAATAGATGATCCATCATCTACCCTTGATTGTATACCTATGGGAGTACTTGGTGGTACCATTTCTTGCACATTTGGTGCATGGATAGCTTGCTGTCTATCAACATATGTAGGTGGATTCACATTCTAGAAAGTGATTCTCCTCATTTCCACATCCCTCATGGGTGCCTTATGCATCTTCTTCTCATTGAAGACCACATCATGGTTGCGTATGATCTTCTTTGCTTCTGGATCCCAAAGACGATAGCCCATCTCTCCACTTTCACCATAACCCAGAAAGATGCATTTCCTAGACTTAGGATCTAGCTTCTTTCGAAGATCTTTTGGCACATGTGCATATGCCTCACCCAAATATACGCAAATGAGAGTAAGAGGGCTTCTTGCCACTCCATGCCTCTTCAGGAATACCACCATCCAAACTCTTACTAGGCGTATATTGATCACATGTACTGCAGTCTTCATTGCCTCAGCCCAAAACCACCAGAAAGACTTGCATTGGAAAGCATGCATTACAACCTTTCTTGAATGGTGCGGTTCATCTTTTCTACATCTGGAGTATGAGGGGATGTGAGCTCCCTCTTAATCCCACGTGTATCACAGAAATGCTGAAAGTCATGAGAGAGATACTCTCCACCATTGTCAGTCCGTAGGCATTTAAGTGTTCTACCTGACTGATTCTCAACCAAGGCCAGCCATTTCTGAAATACCTGGAACACATCACTCTTTCGAGCTATAGCATAAGCCCACACTTTCCTAGTTGCATCATCAATGAATGTCACATAGTATTCAGCCCTGCCTAATGACCGTGTAGGCATGGGACCACATACGTCTGAATGCACCAAATCAAGCAT
Organism: Dipteris shenzhenensis; assembly: GCF_047967505.1. Taxonomy (NCBI): domain Eukaryota; kingdom Viridiplantae; phylum Streptophyta; class Polypodiopsida; order Gleicheniales; family Dipteridaceae; genus Dipteris; species Dipteris shenzhenensis. The sequence continues at coordinate 16,739,387 of NC_141620.1, read as the reverse complement.
TTCAAAGTCTTTCTTTCCCCTTCTTTTATGGGCTGATTTAGTCTGCTTCCCATAGAGACAATAATCAACTTCTTTTGAATAAGCACATCCCTTATTTGTTCTTTCCACAAAGAAAAGTTTGTCCCATCAAACTTTTTAATGTTGAAAAACTCCTTTTCACACATGGAAGACGATGCCATGATGCAAATGAAACAAAATCCCAAATGCTAGTACCTACAAAAGAGAATCACACCAAATATCAGGTGCGCCCAAATGGGTATGCCACAATAGAGTGAAATATCACCAAATCTCAAAGCCCAAAGCATCAAAAGATGCATCTGGCTCATGTGCATATACTATGCATCCATATGAGCAAATCTGGCCCAAAAGAAAATGCCAATAAGTGCCAAATGACTCAAGCATAAACACCGTCCACTAGCATATGCATCAATAATATCTCATCCAAGAGAGCATAGCACTATCAGTGCATCACCTGCAATGTGTCAAAGCTGTCCCTCAGCATAAAATAGCATCCATGTGCAAAGCGTCCATAAAAATAGCATCCCACAAGGAAATTTGGGCCTATTAGCGCATCCAATAAGGACCGTAATGCATCCAAATGGCCTATAAATCATCCACTATAACCCAATGCACACCACGAATGAGCGCACACTGCTCAAACTACTGCAACCAAAGTGATCTGCATAAGGTATGCTCAAGAAATCATAGTCCCACGGTAATGATTGCTACTAAAAATAGAACTTGAGATGCCTCAAAACATGGGCACCATTGCATAATCGGACTCAGTAAGAAAATCTGCAAATATCTCTCTTCTACCAGAACTCCAAAATCCCAACCGATGAGTGAGAAATGGGATTCAACACTTATCCACTGCCATGTGGCATAAATCTAAGGTTTCAAAACTTTAGAATGAAAAATGCATAATAGAGAGACGAAATCGAATACACTGAGATCTATAACTCTGAAAATCCTCCATCGAATCGTGCAAGAACTGACAGGTAGGGGTTTTTGGGCATCCGGAACGCAATGGGACAGCGGTTTTGGAAACCGTGGTCTCAATCACTGGGTCCAACACATAGATTGAAAAACGTTTTTGGAAATAGAGCAACATAGAAGTTTTAGGACCTCCTGAGTCCACTAGAACTGACAGATCTGCAAATGGTTGCTCCAAACTTGAGTTCCAACACTTGGGCAAAAAACACAGAAACTGACACAGTGAGTCAGAAATCCAATGAAATGATCCCAGATTCAAGAATGAAGGTGTTTCCAAGCTCCTGAAGTAATGTGGACACCAAAAGCAAGAATAGTTGCCTCTACAAGTCAATACGGAGTCTCTGTCATCGAACGAAACAGGGAAAAGCTCAAAAAACGACTTTGTCTTTGAAACCACTTAATAGGCTCTCAAAACCACTTCGCAAAACCAAAGTGACTTTTCCAAAGGTTCCTCCAAGGTCTCTGCACACTCGGATGCAAGTAAAGTCGCCCACAGAGCTTCCCACAGAGCTTCTCCTTCCTCTCACAGAGCTGCTGAGCTTCAAGCATTCACGCACGCTCAGCTAGATCACCCGGGCTCTGATACTAGTTGAGAGTGCTCTCAACGGAAGCAAGAACGGAAGAAGGAGAGAGAGAGAGAGAGAGAGAGAGAGAGAGAGAGCCACAAGTTTTTGGTGGGTGCAAAACCACCCTAATCTTCTTTTTCATTCATTTATATATGTGTTTGAGTATTGTACATAACCGGGGTAAAGGCACAGTGACCTTTAACCCCCACAGTCTCTATGTTCGGATCTCCGAATGGGTCGAACATGCCTCCCTAAGAATGAAACAAGTTAGAAAAACTAAGAGCATTGCGTGTAAGGCAATGGTGATAGTCAAATGCAAACAAAGATGAACAGGGTATACTCACATGACATGCCACCACCCTTTCCCAATCGATGTGGAATCCTTATCTCTCCTTCTCCTTAAACCATGCCTTGGCTCCAATCCTGAAGGCCTCATGTACTCATTGTTTGGAGGCCTTCCAATCATAGATTCCCATCGATCCAAGTTTAATTAGTTAGATATGAATGACAAGACATTTGAATGATTGAACATATTAGAAATTTAGTAGAAGATAAATATACACTTACCACCCATGCCTTGTTCCCGAGTCTGCCATCGCTTCTGAGGTGCGAAGGACCTATAGTCTCTAGGTGTATCCTCGCTACCCACCACGCTGAGGCTCAAACACCTCTAGATTGTCCCTGTAAAACTTCTTTGCTTTCTTCCAATCCTTCAGGTCTGCCCACCTTGGCTTGTGCTTACCTTTGAATGCAGCATCCGGTAGTTCATATCGATGACACCTAAGGAGATGCCCCATGCAAGTAAGCATGGAATTTGGTTCAAACTCAAACCCTTTAGGATTTGGAAATTATCTATTGAGGGCGTCTATGCAAGCTTGCTTGGCTCTATTGTCCTGTTGTTTCCAAGGTTTGAATATATCATTTGGGAAATGGGTGCTCACCAATCTCCTCATGTATCTGGTGACCACCTTCCCATCCTCGTCCTGTATAACCTCCCCAATGCTGTTCACTCTATAGGAAAGTTCCTCAAAACAAAGTCTGAAGGATTCATAGTGGATGTAGTAGCAGAGCTAGAGCGAGGGGTGGTGCAAGCGCTTAAAGATCGAAGAGTAGCAAAGGGAGTGGGCTCTGGGGTGCCATTGCATGTGAGTGGAGAGGGCGAGGGACCTGACTGGTACTGCATCTCATGATGATGAAGTGGAGACCTGTAGGGATGTGAGTGTGTAGACTCCTCTACATTCCTCAAGCCACCACAAGAGCCTCGACTCTTACTACTCTTTCGGGACCTACGATGGGTACGCCCAGGTGATGAACCCTCAGTCGAAGGGGCTACAAGGGATGGTTGTTGAGTAGGTAAAGCCATCGATGGCCCTGATCTACCCTTGAGGGCTATAGGAGAGGGAATAGCTGAGGTCCTCTAGGACAATAGAGAGAAAAATCTCACTACCTTCACGTCATTCATGGATGCGACAAACTCATCTTGGGACTCCTGATGAAGCCATGGGCTGCTAGCAAAGGCATTCCCCAAGGGGTAGTCACAATGCTAGGCCCGAGAGGAGTCAGCCCGTCACCCAGGGGTAGTCGCAGGGGTAGGCCCCTGAGGAGTTGGCTGAGTGGAATCAAAGTACTCTAGAGAGTACAAATCATGAAGTCTCCTCCTACAACGGGTTCCATACTCTTTGGATGTGCGACACGCTAACATGTCTAATATGGGGGGATTGTGTTGAGATATGGTGCCATGAGCACATGTAGAGCAAAGGCATGAGTAAAGGGCAAGCTGCCACATGGCATGGAGGAGATGTCCCACATGTGAGCAAGCATATGGATGTAAGTACCCTCACCTATAAAAGGGAGGTTCATTTGAAGTAATATCAATCAAGCACTTTGCACTATCTCAAGATTCTCTTTATGAGTCCAAGTTAATCTATCTTGGAACCTAATTGACTTGAGGTACATGTCATGAGCACTCTCTTCATCATGTTTCCACACAGGTTTCATCCACCTTAGAGCACTCCATAGATCCTGAGGCACACATGTTTTGTCATGGTATCAGAGCATAGGTTTAGCTCTCCTAGTTTAGCTCATTAGTAGTTCACTAGGATTGCTTCCATTCCTAGATTAGTTGTAGGCATGCCTTAGGAGCTCATGTTTTTCTCCTAGGTTAGTTTTAGTTTTAGATTGAGAACAAATTTCCATCCCTAGAGAGAGAAAATTTCCGTCCATTGATTCCTTCCATTGCAATGAGGGAATTCTATCATTGAGAGAAAGAGAGTGTCATTCTTTCTTTTGAGATAGAGTTCATATGTTTGCGAGAGAGAGTTCATTTGGAGGGATTCTACACCATGAATAGAGCATTGTGTGAGAGAGAAAAAGAGAGACCAGCAAGCAAGCAATAAGCAAGGCCAAGCAAGCAGTAAGGAGATCACAGAGCGGCCCAAAGTAGCTCGAAAGCACTGTGCCTCAGCCAAGCTCTGCAACAAGCTCCCTTCGAGTGGCACAATCTCATAGCGGTCAGTCTCAACTCTGGAGTTTGCTCATCGACTGGTGGCTGCCCCACCCACATGTGCTACCATGTCGCAAGTTGCATCCGCTTTGGCACTCTATGATTACTATATGTCCATGTTGTGCCTCTTGCAGTTTGCCCCTCTGCGCCCTCTGCCCTTTCAATTTCCCTTTCATCGGCACGTGGTCTCCTCCAGTATTCTCCTTCTCTCCTAAACCTCCCTCTTGGTCCTTGAACCTCCCTCCTACCCCAGACCTCCATGGAGCTCCCCCGAACCTCTATATTTCCTCCCTAGACCTCCAAATCCATGCCATGTCGTAGGTATGGGAATAGTAGCCGTAAGGAATATAAGAGAAGGCTACCACCAAAGACGTATTATGGGCATATCAAGTCACGCACTATAGTCTTGACACATGCGACAATACACATAAAGAATTTTCTTGTCCATTTAATGGAAAGCTCACATGTCTAACATGTTTCACATGCAAACACATATTATTTGGTTTGGAAGAACAAGGGGCACACCTGATAGGCACAATAGTGGGCCTATTCAAAGAAAATCGCTATGGTTATGGCATTTTTAATGTGCCTCTCATTTAGTTGACAATTGTTTTGTCATCTACATGTCTATAACTAGGTCTCTTCTTAGCTCTACAGAGAAAGGCATCGGCTTTGTGTTAGGTTGCATGTACTAGTGATCCGCCTTCTCTTTTGGATTCAATAAAGCAAATTAAAATCAGAAATAGTAATTACATATTTTAATAAGTAATTTATGTTGTTGTGAAACCAATATTTTCTCTACTAATAATTGAACTCATGTGTTTCTGGTGTTTTGTAGGTATTTGTTAAAACACAGTCTCTTGTGAGCATGTATAAGCAATCCATTATAGGTAAACGTTCAAGATCTAAACTATGTAAAGAAAAATAATAAGATGACAGAGAAGAGAGTAGAAAGAAGTGCTCAAAACAAAAGCTGACAAGAGAGGGGCACACTGTCTCATATTTTGATAATGTGCCACCTCTTGTTTTACAATGTTCTTATTTTACAATTTGTTTAATTTTCTCACTTTTTAAAATTTTAAAATTTCCTTGTTTTGGGTCTTTTTACAAGGAAGAGCTTCATATTGATCAATCGATTCATATATAGTTTTTACCTAGTCTTTACAACAACACAGTTAAACTTTAATCTTATGAATGTATGATTATACTTAACTAGTCCTCTATTTTTTTATGCATTCTTTTTTTATGCGCGCTAGGGAATCAACAAAAAGGACCATGATGCATGCAAAATTGAAGGACAATAACACCAACGCCTGGGGCGCCAACTCCCTTTAGTAAGAAAACCTATCAAAATCTTAAGTATGAGATGAATTTAACAATATGCCATGAGTAGAAATTATTCAAATTAACATGGTCGTGTTCTATACTAAAAGAGATTCAAATATGTCTTTACACGTTGAAATTTGGGTAACACATGAAAAAGTTACATTAATTTGAAAGGAGATCGGTTTTTGTATTTTAGTGTAATTTTTGCTTCACCCTCCCCTCATCCAAAAGACCACCCCCCGGTGGGCCTCACTACAAATCTTAAAATCTTGCATATTTTTCAAGGTATATACCTTATACTTTGTGGGAGGGGGGACATGAAGTTTTCATATTTTTCCCTTGCATATTTGATATTTTTAAAGCAAATCCATGCATATTATATATGGACCTTGTCCCCCCATACCCTGGATTTTGGACGAGGGTAGTAACATATTACATATTGAGTTGGTGCCCCATGCACCAACGTTCAAATGATCATAGTCCAGCTCATTATATCTTAAAGGTCATAGTGATGATTAGTTTCATGTTATCAAAGAGAGAACTCACAAGCTCATGCCGCCTTCATGTGCTTGTTGGACTTTGATTTTAAAATATGCTAATCCATATCCATTACAAATTATAATAAAAGAACTACTCCTAATATCTATAAAGAGGATGGACCTTGTGTTGCATTGCATATCTAAAAGTTTCCTACTTCTTTTTGTACCACTTTTTAAAAATACTATATTTATATATTTGAGAATATATTCAAATTAGCAACTATGTGCTCCATAACAAAATGAAACTAGAGGACATCAGATTCAATCAATAAATAAATGCAACAAGATGCAATCTTATGAAGTATGCAACCATATGAGTTTTGAATTATTTGATCCACAACAAAATTAGATATATATAACCATTGGATTTAGAATTAAAGCAATGCAATCAAAAATCACAAATAAAAATCATAGTTTACACAATGGACATTGTGAAGCAATTTTTTTTTCAAATTCTTTAAAAAAAGCTGTAATTTATTTGGGATACTTGTTAGTGAGCAAGTATTAATAATATATTTTACAATTTGTTTGTGTGGTTAATTTTATTCACATGTTTTTCTTCTTCTTTTACCATTCTGCTATGATTTTAACACCAATATACTCATTGAGGTTATGGTGTTCTTTTTCACCTATTGTCTCGATTTGTAAGGCAGGCTCAAAATCCCAAAAAATATCACGTGCTCGATGGATTAGTTTGCATCTTTTGTTTACGCAAGGCAACCTATAGAAGAATTTGGGTTTTCTAGAACCCTCGGATTCCCCATAATCCAAGGGTTATGAACTATGCTTTTGCCTACCACCATAAAGAAGCGTTTCTACTTTTTGTAGCCTCATGTCATTTGCTTTAAACTGGTTGCTAGCTATTTCCCACGAGTCTTCCATTACCCTTATTACAATCTTGGGCTTGGCCTTGGTGTTCTAGATTCGACGTATGAAGCTGAAGATCACAGAGAACAAGCATGAGCTTCAGGCGAGCAAAGAAAAGATGGCCACATCCAACAACAATTTGGTATGGATGAATTGAAGGAAACCACAAATAAATTTTCCAAGGCCAACATCATGGGATTGGCGGGTTTGAAACAATATTTACACAGGCACACTACAAGAAGGAGCAGAGATCGCATTGAAGAGGTTCAAGAACTACTCGTCTACAAGTGATAATGAATTTTTCCATGAGGTGCAATACATGAATGTGTGGTGTGAAAGAAAAACTACATTAGTTGAGGTGGTAAGCAATACAAATCTAGTTTCTAGATAGGCTTCCACCTCTCTCATAAGGAAAGTTGTTTTCATCTAGACCACCTTGCTTGTTCAATGGAAAATACCAATTGCAGGCCCCAGTTAAAGAATCGCTCCACTTCTCACACATAGGAAAGATGAATGGCACTCCTATAGACCAAAAGCACGGCAATGATACGTTGATTCGATGCGAATGAGCCATGAATACATCTCATGCTTGAAAAGGAAATCATCTGCAATGAAAGGAGCCAAAATAGCAAGTCTTTCAGGCTCTACATCTACTATCATAGGAGGTAGATACACCGAATCAAAATTATCATATTATATAATATCTCTTTCTTAAATGTTATCATAATCATAGACCTGTGCATTTCAGTGATAGGGAACACGTCTACACAATGGACACTTTGAAGCAATTTTTTTTTCAAATTCTTTAAAAAAAGTTGTAATTTATTTGGGATACTTGTTAATGAGCAAGTATTAATAATATATTTTTCAATTTGTTTGTGGTTAATTTTATTCACATGCTTTTCTTCTTCTTTTACTATTCTGCTATGATTTTAACACCAATATACTCATTATGGTGTTCTTTTTCGCCTATTGTCTCAGTTTGTAAGGCAGGCTCAAAATCCCAAAAAATATCACATGCTCGATGGATTAGTTTGCAGCTTTTGTTTATGCAAGGCAACCTATAGAAGAATTTGGGTTTTCTAGAACCCTCGGATTCCCCATAATCCAAGGGTTATGAACTATGCTTTTGCCTACCGCCATAAAGAAGCGTTTCTACTTTTTGTAGCCTCAAGTCATTTGCTTTAAATTGGTTGCTAGCTGTTTCCTGCGAGTCTTCCATTACCCTTCTTACAATCTTGGGCTTGGCCTTGGTGTTCTAGATTCGACGTATGAAGCTGAAGATCAGAGAGAATAAGCGTGAGCTTCAGGCAAGCAAAGAAAAGATGGCCAGATCCAACAACAATTTGGTATGGATGAATTGAAGGCAACCACAAATAAATTTTCCAAGGCCAACATCATGGGATTGGCGGGTTTGAAACAATATTTACATAGGCACACTACAAGAAGGAGTAGAGATCGCGGTGAAGAGGTCATCTACAAGTGACAATGAATTTTTCCATGAGGTGCAATACATGAATGTGTGGTGCAAAAGAAAAACTACATTAGTTGAGGTGGTAAGTAATACAAATCTAGTTTCTAGATAGGCTTCCACCTCTCTCATAAGGAAAGTTGTTTTCATCCAGACCACCTTGCTTGTTCAATGGAAAATACCAATTGCAGGCCCCAGTTAAAGAATCGCTCCACTTCTCACATGTAGGAAAGATAAATGGCACTCCTATAGACCAAAAGCACGGCAATGATACGTTGATTCCATGCGAATGGGCCATGAATACATCTCGTGCTTGAAAAGGAAATCATCTGCAATGAAAGGAGCCGAAATAGAAAACTTTTCAGGCTCTACATCTACTGTCATAGGAGGTAGATACACCGAATCAAAATTATCATATTATATAAGATCTCTTTCTTAAATGTCATTATAATCATAGACCTATGCATTTCAGTGATAGGGAACATGTCTTCTTGTTCGAAGCCCTTGCCTTTGTGTTTAGTAAAATCAACAAGGTGAATGCTCATAAATAATTCATAAGGCCTGCGTGAGAAGTGCAACATGGAGTGAGGGCAGAAAGTTGAGAGAGAGAGAGAGAGAGAGAGAGGGGGGGGGGGGGTTATGTCCAAGTTAGACTCTAGTTGCATTGAAATATGTCTAAGTTTAAGATAAAGAATTTTTGAAAAGAAAATTCATAATTTTATTACCAAGGTAAACGTATTATGGGCATATCTGGTCATGTGCTACTAGTCTTCAGGCATGCCATAATACACATAAATAAGTTTCTTGTTAGGAAAGCCAAATTTAATGGAAAAGCTCACATGTCTCACATGCAAACACAGATTATTTGGAGGAGCAAAGGGCACACCCCGTGGGCACAATAGCAAGCTGATTCAAAGAAAATCATTATGGTTATGGTGGACTTTGCTACGTGGACAGAGGGTGAGGGTGGTTGCAAAGGTATGGGTTTATAGCCTCGGTAACATGCAGTTTGAGTCGCCCTATTAGGGTTGGTTTGTGATCACGGATTTCCATGGGCAACCGGATTGCTATGATGTCATCCTAGGGAGACCCTTTATGCATGTTGTAGGTCTAGTCCATAATTGGTGATCGAATATAATTTATATGTGCAAGAATGAGTAGATTGTGAGGTTCACCTACAAACATATTAGTGAAACATACCAGTGAAGAACTGGTATGCATCCTAATGAGTTTAAAGAACCTAAGGAGACAAGGCACTAAACAAAGATAGGGCCAAGAAATTGATCAAGGATGTAGCTCCATATCAATTAATAGTCAGACAAGTTTACTGGATAGGGAATGATGGTAATGTGTGCCACTATGTCTGAGAAGATGAATTTAAGAAACGTTTGGATGAAGCTCATTTAGGCATTTTACGTGGTCTTTGTGGGAGAGCTAGTGTGGGGGTAAGGTCATTGTGCCTTTACTTTGATTATGTACAATACTCAAACACATATATAAATGAATGAAAGAGAAGATTAGGGTGTTCTACACCCACCAAAACTTGTGTGGCTCTCTGTTTCTCTCTCTCCCTCTTCCGTTCTTGCTTCCGTTGAGAGCACTCTCAACTGGTATCAGAGCCCGGGTGATTAGTTGAGTGTGCATGAATGCTTGGAAGCTCAACAGCTTTGCGGGAGGAAGGAGAAGCTTTGTGGGTGACTTTACTTGCATCCGAGTGTGTAGAGACCTTGGAGGAACCTTTGGAAAAGTCACTTTGGCTTTGCGAAGTGATTTTGAGAGCCTGTTAAGTGTTTTCAAAGAAAAAGTCGTTTTTTGAGCTTTTCCCTATTCCGTTCGATGATAGAGACTCCGTATTGACTTATAGAGGCAACTATTGCTTGCTTTTGGTGTCCACTTCATTCAGGAGCTTGGAAATACCTTCATTCTTGAATCTGGGATTATTTCATTGGATTTTTGACTCACTGTGTCAGTTCCTACGTTTTTCTGCCTAGGTGTTGGAACTCAAGTTTGGAGCAACCATTTGCAGATCTGTCAGTTCCGGTGGACTTAGGAGGTCCTAAAACTTCTATGTTGCTCATCATTCGCACTCCGGTGGAGTTTACAAATAGCTTTGTTTCCAAAAACGTTTTTCATTCCGTGTGTTGGACCCAGTGACTGAGACCACGGTTTCCAAAACCGTATGTCCCATTGCATTCCGAATGCCCAAAAACCCCTACCTGTCAGCTCTTATATGATTTGGTGGAGTATTTTCAGAGTTATAGATCTCTGTATATTCGATTTCGTCTCTCTGTTATGCATTTTTCATTCTAAGGTTTTGAAACCTTAGATTTATGCCACATGGCAGTGGATACATGTTGACTCCCATTTCTCACTCATCGGTTGGGATTTTGGAGTTCTGGCAGAAGAGAGATATTTGTAGATTTTCTTGTTGAGTCCGATTATGCAATGGTACCAATGTTTTGAGGCATCTCAGGTACTATTTTTAGTAGCAGTCTTTTCTATGGGACCATGATTTCTTGAGCATACCTTATGCAGATCACTCTGGTTGCAGTTTGAGCCATGTGCGCTCATTCGTGGTGTGCATTGGGTTGCAGTGGATGATTTATAGGCTATTTGGATGCATTGTGATCCTTATTGGATGCGCTGATAAGCCCAGATTGCCTTGTGGGATGCTATTTTTATGGACGCTTTGCACATGGATGCTATTTTATGCTGAGGGATAGCTTTGACACATTGCAGGTGATGCACTGATAGTGTTATGCTCTCTTGGATGAGATATTGTTGATGCATATGCCCATGGACAGTGTTTATGCTTGAGCCATTTGGCACTGATTGGCATTTTGGATTGCCATTGCAGTTGGCATTTTCTTTTGGGCCAGATTTGCTCATATGGATGCATAGTACATGCACATGAGTCAGCTGTATCTTTTGATGCTTTGAGCTTTGAGTTTTGGTGATATTTCAGTCTATTGTGGCATACACATTTGGGTGCACCTGGTATTTGGTGTGATTCTCTCTTACAGGCACTAGCATTTGGGATTTTGCTTTATTTGCATCATGGCATCCTCTTCCATGTCTGAAAAGGAGTTTTTCAACATTAAAAAGTTTGATGGGACAAACTTTTCTTTGTGGAAAGAACAGATAAGGGATGTGCTTATTCAAAAGAAGCAGATTAAACCCTTGGCAGGGATTGAAGCTAAGCCTGCAAATATGTCTGAGGATGATTGGAATGAGTTGGATGCATTAGCAAAGTCTACTATTAGACTTCATCTTGCAGAGTCAGTTTATTTCACAGTAGTAAATGAGCAGACTACGGAAGATTTGTGGAAGAAACTGTGTGCCACTTATGAGAAGGAAGCTGCCTCTAATAAAGTTTACCTCATGAAGAGGTTGTTTGAGCTACAGATGAAGGAAGGGGTCTCCATTGCTTCTCACTTGAATGAATTCAATATTATTTTCAGCCAGCTTTAGGCTTAGAAGATGAATTTTGATGCAGAGACTAAGGCAATATTTCTCCTATATTTATTGCCATCCTCATGGGATACCTTCTGTACAGCTGCTGTCAGTAACTCTGCACCTGGTGGAGTATTGAAATTTGATGATGTTGTGGGTAGCTTGTTGGCCGAGGAGATTAGATAGAAGTCTATGGACAACAACAAGCAGGATGCAGCCTTAAATGTGCAAAGGGGCAAATCACAGTTCAGGGGGAAGTCCCAAGAAAGAGGGAAGTCTCGTAGCAAATCTAGGGCACAGAACATTGAGTGTTACCACTGTGGCAAGAAGGGCCATATGAAAAAGGATTGCTACAAGCTGAGAAGAGAGCAAAAGGATAAGAAAAAGAATGCAAATTGGGGTGCAAATCAAAAGGAAGAGAGTCCAAGGGAGGAGAAAGGAGAAGTGAAGATCGAGGAGATCAATGCAATCACACATGATAGTGACAATGACGTTCTCTTCATGTCTGGTTTATTTGTAGAGTTGCTTACCACTTCAGGTGATGCATATTCCCAGGATTGGATTTTGGTTTGTGGTGCTTCATTCCATGTTACTCCCCATAGGGAATGGTTCTCCACTTATGACAGTGGAAAGACAGGTTGTGTGCATCTTGGAAATGACTATGCATGTGACATAGTGGGAGTAGGTGACATAAAGTTTTCTTTTGCAAATGGGTCTGCATTTATTTTGAAACATGTGAGACATGTGCCTGAGTTGACCAAGAGTCTTATTTCAGTGGGTCAGCTAGATGATGCTGGTTTTCACACCACTTTTGGCTTTCAGAGTTGGAAAATTCAGAAGGGCTCTATGCTTTTGGCCAGGGGTGCCAAGTGTGGGACTTTGTATCCCTGACATGTATCAGGGGTATTTGATCATGTTGTTGTAATAACCGAGCAGCCAAGCACTTCTTTGTGGCATTGCAAGTTGGGGCACATGAGCCAGAATGGAATGAAACTCTTATGCTATTTGGGTTATGTACCGCATTTGAGTTTCTCTGATTTTGAATTTTGTGAACACTGTCTCTATGGAAAGCAGACAAAATTAGCCCATAAAAGAAGGGGAAATAAAGAGTTTGAAAAGATTTATTTGGTGCATTCAGACGTATGTGGTCCCATGCCTACACGGTCATTAGGCGGGTTTGAATACTATGTGACATTCATTGATGATGCAACTAGGAAAGTGTGGGATTATGCTATAGCTCAGAAGAGTGATGTGTTCCAAGTATTTTAGAAATGGCTGGCCTTGGTTGAGAATCAGTCAGGTAGAATGCTTAAATGCCTATGGACTGACAATGGTGGAGAGTATCTCTCTCATGACTTTCAGTATTTCTGTGATACACGTGGGATTAAGAGGTCCCCTCGTACTCCAAAGCAAAATCCAGTTGCAGAAAAGATGAATCGTACCATTCAAGAAAGGTTGCAATGCATGCTTTCCAATGTAATTCTTTCTGGTGGTTTTTGGGCTAAGGCAATGAAGACTACAGTGCATGTGATCAATAGATCACCTAGTAAGAGTTTGGATGGTGGTATTCCTGAAGAGGCATGGAGTGGCAAGAAGCCCTCTTACTCTCATTTGCATATATTTGGGTGTGAGACATATGCACATGTGCCGAAAGAGCTTCGAAAGAAGCTAGATCCTAAGTCTAGGAAATGCATCTTTCTAGGTTATGGTGAAAGTGGAGAGATGAACGCACTATTCAAAATTTTTGGACTTGTGTAAAGTCCAATTTGAGAAATGGACTAAAAAACAGTCCAAAAATTTTGAATATACTAGTAACGTTGTTTTTTGAACTAGATTTGCCAACTCAAAACAAAAGATTTAATGATTAAGTACTAAGAACATCAATGCATAACCAAATCTCTTACAAAGATGGTCTACATAAACATCTTCATAACTTTACAAAAATCTCTTACAAAGTGGTCTACATAAACATCTTCTTAACTTGTGAATTGAGCTACTATCACCTAAGAACATCAATAGATGACCAATAATAGATGACCAATTCTCTTAGAAAGGTGGTGTAAATAAACACCTTTATGTATAAGTGGTGTGCACACACCTTTACGACCATTTCTTTTAGAAAGGTGGTGTACATAAAGCCCTTAGAAAAATACACCATTAAGTATAAAATGGCCCTCATAAACAATCTTTATACACAATAATGAGAGTAAAGAAATCAAAAAAGTAGTAGAACTTTTATTAGATATTCGCTTTACATAGAAGTTCAAAACTTGTGATTACAAAGCCGTTAGCCATCATGTTACTCAATACCAATGTCCTCAATGCCAGGCCCTTGACTACCAGGGTCTTGACTAATAGGCTACTCTAAGACTCGAGTCTCAGTAGCAAGGTCCTCAGTAGTTTGCTCTTCAGTTCCAAGCACCTGACTAGTAGGTTGCTCTAGAGTCTCATGACCAAGTTCTTGGTAAGTAGGGACCTGGCTACTAGGTTCCTGACTAGTAGGCTACCCTGGAGTCTATAAGGTCATGGTTGAAGAACCATCTATGCCTCCTCGTAACTCCTCCTGGTCATGCTTTGCCTCGTCGTCTATACCTTCTTTGAGTAAGGCTTCCTTGCTTGATCCACTTGCCTGTCCTTCACCCAAGATCGATCCACTTGCTTGTCCTTTACCCAAGATCAAGGGTGCCTTCCTCACTTTTAATTTTAAGGGAAGTGCTTCCACCTCTTTAGCCTTACCTTTTCCTGTGACGTGCTGTACTACTATAACTTCTTGCTGCCGCGAGCCTTCCCATATGATGAGTGGAACGTCCTTGACTCTAGTTGACAATTGATCACCCTTATTCTTTGTGCGGATTTCTTCTTGCCGTAAGTCATCGGATGTAGAGCTTTCATCCTCATCATCACCTGAGCTAGAAGCATCACCCTCAGACTCACTACCCTCTTCTTTGACATTTTTCTCTTCAAAGAAGGTAGTGCAACTATAATATGTGTCAAAGAACTCAATTTGATGGGGGGTATCAATGACATTTACATTTCTACCTTGGCATAGCAATTTCTCAGCAGCAAAACCCATTCGATACAATGCTACTTCCCACCCATCATTCAATAAATTCTTTGTCATTTCTAGTATCACATCAGGATCCATCGGCTTTCTGTAATCCACCATTGCTGCATCAAGCTTAACCTTATTGTCCTCAAAGTAATGAAGCTCGAGAGTCCTTAAAGGAATTTGGATTAGATTGCCACCACCCCTCGATAAGAAGCACATCAAGAAAGGTTGCAAGACTTGAATGGCAGTGCCTTCCAAGACAGTCATATGATTATGTAGGACTATACCGTGGTATACTTTTGAAGTAAATACCCAAATGCAGATGTCAAACTCGCATATAAGGCATCCCTTTGTGATTCTGTCATGAACAGGACCAACGTTGATCTTTTCTTATCTACCATAGGACCTTCTACGATAAACCGCACAAGTTCAATTATCCGTGACACTGCAAGGTCTTGCAATTCATCTATGAAAAATACGCATAGCTTCTCCCAAGCATGACCGCTCATTGTTATGAAATGCTCTGTATCAATGCCATTGATGTGTGCAAATTTTGTATCATTCTCTGATAGCAGGATATCATAAAGAAGCTGAATGGAGAACCATCATCTAAACCACCAATTGCTCTACCTTGGGTAGTGGACTGCAAGGCCTTTTTCTTGATGTCCATATATTCTGTCTCAACAACCTTTGGCATTTTAGCTCTTAGATCCTTTGTTGGTGTGGCATCTGCATCCATTGAAGCTAACCACTTTCTAGCCCATGTCTTATCAAGGAGTTGACCTAGGCTAAGTGCTTTCTTCTTATCCACATCAATTGACTTGCCAGCTAACTCATCATCAGATTTCAATAAAAATAATAGTATCGAGAGAGCAGCCTCACTTTGAATCATTCGGGTGACCACTTCATCTAAGTTGCTATGCTTGCTCTTCTTTCCAAAGAAGTAGTCACCACTTAGGATCTTCTTGCATACTTCTTCTGTTATTGCATTTGGAACAAACCTTAATGCTCTCCACCAAACAATAGACATCGATTTCTTTATTTCTTTCCTCTGAGTTGCAATGTGCTCTGGTGCCTCAAAGGATATCTTCCCTGTTTCATATGCTTGGCAAACATCCACGATGCTATGAAACACTGAGTCCTCGTGGAAGACAATGCAAGTAACATCCCTGTATCTTGCAACAGCGGTGTTCAAATCCTTTGCCTCAACCTTATTACCTGGTATGCCTTGCGTATTGCTTATAACACCTTT
Organism: Dipteris shenzhenensis; assembly: GCF_047967505.1. NCBI lineage: Eukaryota > Viridiplantae > Streptophyta > Polypodiopsida > Gleicheniales > Dipteridaceae > Dipteris > Dipteris shenzhenensis. The sequence goes on along the minus strand of NC_141620.1, from coordinate 16,723,368 downwards.
CAAGCATCTATAGAATCGAGTCCTCTTTGCCATGTACTCAGATGTAGGTCTCCTGCCCTTCATTGTTTGTGGCTTTCCACAGCCCATCCATAACTCCCTTGCCTTTATTAAGATCTTAGAAAGAGAAGAGCTTTTTTTCAACCTAAATGGAGCAGAATTCAGCCTTTCTGATTCTAGAATGTACTTCGAGTCATCGTTAAATATGCATATATGACAAATGACCCATTGAAACTTTTCCATCGACTCAATCTGTGGCAAGTTTCCTTTTCTTCCCTCATCAAGGGCGATCCTGCAAGCTTCACAAAAGTGTTGCCCGTCAATGGGCTCAAACCTGCATCTTTCCAAGAATCTATTCTTTGCCAGCATGTATCTCTTCTCGATGTCACTCCCATATCGGCTTTGGTACAAAGCCTCTCCACGAACAAAGTCACTCCTTCTAAAGTTCTCAAAAGCATCAAGAAAGTCCACACGCTTTTGAAATGTGACATCAGGCAATGTAGGATCATCTTCTTGAAGTCTCTTAAACGCCATAGGACGAAGAGTGATATTAGTGGCAACTAGAGTTCTTGTTTTCCTCGTATCTTCATACAATTTGCGTGCAAATATCTTATCTAGCTTTCTTTGATTTGTGAACAATGAGGCTCGATCAATAAGCATTGTGGCCACGTTGAATTGTGAAAATCCCCAAATGTATCCCTCATCCTCTAGAGGATGTAAGTCTGCCACACTTATAGAAAAGTCTTCGAGACTTGCATCTTCTTCTTGCGGATCCTCCTCTTCATCGCTATCCAATTTTTCGCCTGGTTTTAAATAGCCTGCACTTGAACGATCTGCACATGGAGTAGGAGTTATTTTTGCTCTCTTTCTGGGAATAGCTATAGAACTTAAATCTGCTCCACGATCACTCCTTCTTGTTCCTGTAGTTGCAGCAGTCGATGGTGTAGGTACAGTTGGAGATACTGTAGTTACACTTGCCAGAGTTACCGGAGTTATCGCCATAGATATTGACAGTACTTGAGGGTTATATGTTATAGATGGCGTACTTACTATTGCTGAAGGTACAACACCACCACTTGGAAATGCATCCCACATTTTTTCAATGCTTCTAAGGCATTAAGTAATTCTTGGGATCCCTCAATTGAATCTGGTAATAGCTTCAAGAAGTGCTTGTGAGTAACTCGTAACTTGTAAACCACCTCGTCATTCTTTCCTTTGCACACAACTTCTATCAAATTGTTTTCTTTAATGTTGATGTTTGAGACCATGCCACCATTTCTTATTGCCTCTGTAGAATATTTCGTGCTTGATATATTCTCTGCAGTGATCACCAAAAAATACTGTGATTTGCGCTCCATAAAATACCAAGCATGTTCAAGGTATTTGAAAGACACCTTGGAACCAAAACGGGAAGCCATAGTTTTTTGAAAAACAATCAAAAATGAGAATTACAATGATTTTCAAACTCAAAATATTAAATAAATTTTTAATTAAATATTATTTTAAGTTTTATTTATTTTTAATTTTTAAAATAAAATAATTTTTTTATTTTTTAATTATTTTATTTTAATTAATTAGTTTATTTTTATATTTAAAATTTAATTTAATTTATTATTTTTTTTTTAGTTTTATTTATTTTAACTTTTTAATTTTGAGGGGGACAGGGCGCCCTTCCCCTCCCCCGTGCCCCCCCCATCTGCTCTTCCCCCCCCTCCCCGTCGAGCCCCCCTCCCCTGTGCCCACCCCGCCCCCTTCCCCTCCCCCTCGCCCGCTCCGCCCCCTTCCCCTCCCCCCCACCTGCCCCCTTCCCCCCCCTCCCCGTCGAGCCCCCCTCCCCCGCGCCCGCCCCCTTCCCTTGCCCCTTCCCCCCCCTCCCCGTCGGCTCGACGGGGGGGGGGGGAGGGGCAGGGGAAGGGGGCGGGCACGAGGGAGGGGAAGGGGGTGGGGCAGGGGGGGTAAGGGGGAGGGGAAGGGGGCGGGGCAAGGGGGAGGGGAAGGGGGAGGGGCGGGCGAGGGGCAAGGGGGAGGGGAAGGGGGCGGGGCGAGACGGGGAGGGAAAGGGGGCGGGGCGGGGGGGGGCAAGGGGGAGGGGAAGGGGCGGGGGACGGGGGGAAGGGAGGGACGGTAGAGGGGGAAGGGATGAATGGCGGGAGGGAGGGGCCTGCGGGGAGGCGAAGGGAGAAGAGGGGAGGGGGAAGGGCCCATGGGGAGGGAGAGGAGGGGAAGCGGAAGGGAAGGCAGGGAGGACAGGGGAAGGGGGAAGGGAGGAGAGGGGAAGGGAGGGGAGGGGAGAAGCAGCAGGAGGAGAGGGGAAGGGAGGGGGAGGGGAGGGCAAGGGAGGGGAGAGAGGAAGCTGGAGAAGAGGGAGGGAGGGAGTACCCGAGTGGAGAGGTGGTGGAGCTCCAGGAAAGTTGTGAGAGAGAATAAGAGAGTTGTGAGATAGAATGAGGAGCAGTAGAGTTTTATAGGAAATGGATAGCTTTTAGGTCAAGTCAGCCTTTTTTTGTTTTTAAGGTTTTTTTAGTTCTTTTAGGTTCACTATAAGTAGAACATTCTTCATTCTCTCTTTCATTCAAAGATCATTTGTTTACACTCCACGCTTCTCTCCTCTCATCAACCTATTGCAGGATTCTCAAAAATTTTCAAAATGTTGCAAGAGGTGAGTTCATTTCTAACCTATTGCATACGCAAGAACTTCTAAGAATCAAGTTTTTATAAATTTGAATTTTTTTTCAAATCTGATCATTTTCTCAAAAACGTGTGTGTACGCAACAACTTAAAAAACCATTTTTGCATTAAATCTTTTTTCCCACAAATTTTCCTCTTTACCTCAAACTCTCACAACCCCTCCCTACCTATTGTGTATGCAACAACTTCAAAACAAAATTTAATCATAAATTTCTCTAAAAAACTCCTTTTAAAAAAAAACAATCTATTACAAATTTCTCTCTCAACCTCAAAACCACTCAAACCCTACCTATTGCGTACGCAACAACTTCAAAACAAAATTTAATCATAAATCTCTCAAAAAAACTCATCAACAAAACAAACAATCTATTACAAATTTCTCTCTCAATCTCAAAGCCACTCAAACCTCCTTACCTATTGCGTATGCAACAACTTCAAAACAAAATTTAATCATAAATCTCTCCAAAAAACTCTTAAAAGGAAAAAACAATCTATTACACATTTCTCTCTCAACCTCAAAACCACTCAAACCTCCCTACCTATTGCGTACGCAACAACTTCAAAACAAAAATTAATCATAAATCTCTCCAAAAAACTCTTCTCACGACACTTTATTACAAATTTCTCTATCAACCTCAAAACCACTCAAATGTCCCTACCTATTGCGTACGCAACAACTTCAAAACAAAATTTAATCATAAATCTTTCCAAAAAACTCTTCTCATGACACTTTATTAATATAAGGAATCCATTTATAATATTTTTACTCCATAATATAATAAATTTTTATTAACTAATGTTAAAATATAATTTTGCTAAAAATATATATTATTAATCTATAAATTAATATCAATATTATATAATTATTATATAAATAAATATATAAATACATTAATTTAAAAAATATAACTTGAAAGGGAGGTCTTCTAGCATATGTGCTTTATATAATACTTACTCTTAAAACAATGAAGAATTAGTGAATATATTGCTATTCTATACATTATTAATTTAAAAACTAATATAAATATAAATTAATTATTATATAAACTTAAATAAATATATAAATAATTAATATTATACATTAATAACATTTAAAATTATGTAGATTATATACTAATAATCTTTCAATTTTAAAAAGTAGTAAGTAAAAGAATTAAATTAATTTAAAAAATAAGAAAATATTAAAATTTACACACTTACTTTTAGCATATATGCTTTCATTCCATGTGTATAATACTTGTTAGTTAGTCGAAGAATGAAAAATTAGATAATGTATTTGTAAGGTAGGTATTTAAAACCATAGAATCTAGAAGACTACAGTATCATTGCATCCATATCATTTTTTTACTTTAGCAACCATCAGATATCCATGATTCCATGTGTATAATACTTGTTAGTTGGTCGAAGAATGAAAAATTAGATAATGTATTTGTAAGATAGGTATTTAAAACCATAGAATCTATAAGACTATAGTATCATTGCATCCATATCATTTTTTTACTTTAGCAACCACTAGATATCCATGGTATCCATGATATGGAATACATATTTCTTCGAATATTTCTTATCACATACTTTTTCATTTCTTCTCATACACCATGCAGCATGAATGTAAGAAAATATGAATCGGTGTGCTTTTAGCCTATGTACTTGTCCCTAATCAGTAGGATACTTTGACTAGGTAGGCTTGTAACTACTTAAAGTAAAGCCTTTGCAAAGGATCGTACCTTCTGATACACCATGCAGCATGAATGTAAAAAAATATGAATCGGTGTGCTTTTAGCCTATGTGTTTGTCCCTAATCAGTAGGATACTTTGACTAGGTAGACTTATACTTACTTAAAGTAAAGCCTTTGCAATGGATCGTACCTATAAACAAAACAGTTTGGAAAGCATATAACATATAGTCTATATATATCTAAACTAAATACTTTAGAATGCATATTTTATATAGTCTATATATCTTAAATCTTACACCCTAAATCTTAAATCCTAAAGTTCCCTAAATCTTAGGTTTTACAATCTAAGCTCTTAAACTTATGTAACAGTTATAATCCCTAAACCTTAAACCCTAATCCCTATAACTTAAGTTCTAAAACCTAATTTTCAATTCTAAACCCTAGATTCTACACTCTAAGCTCATGATCTTATATACTAAACCCTAAAACCTAAATCCTAAACCCTAAAACAATAATCATAAACCCTAAATGCTAAACCCTAAACCCTAGATTTTAAACCCTAAATCCTAAACCCTAAACCCAAAAAATAAAACCCTAAACACTAAATCTTAAATCCTAAGCCCTAAATCCTTAACCCTAAATACTAAACCCTAAACCCTAACCCTAAAATACAATCAAAATTTTATGATTTTTTTTCAATTTGTGCAATAGGTTTGATATATCCTCCAAACTGTTGCAAGTCGAATAGGTTAATGGTGCACTCAACCTATTGTAAATATCAAGGAATTTTCTTGATTTGTGCAACAGGTTGGATATACCCCCAACCTGTTGCTTGAGCAACAGGTTGGGGGGTATATCCAACCTGTTGCACAAATCGAGAAAATTCTTGATTTGTGCAACGGGTTGGATATACCCCCCAACCTGTTGCTCAAGCAACAGGTTGGGGGGTATATCCAACATGTTGCACAAATCCAGAATTTTCTTGATTTGTGCAATCAAGCAACAGGTTGGGGGGTATATCCAATCTGTTGCACAAATCAAGAAAATTCTCGATTTGTGCAACAGGTTGGATATACCCCAATCGAGAATTTTCTTGATTTGTTCAACAGATTGGATATACCCCCCAACCTATTGCTCAAGCAACAGGTTGGGGGATATATCCAACAACAGGCCTCCAACCTGTTGCTTGGGGGATATATCCAACAACAGGCCTCCAACCTGTTGCTCAAGCAACAGGTTGGGGGGTACCCCCAACCTGTTGCACAAATAAGGAAAATTCTTGATTTATGCAACAGGTTGGATATACCTCCCAACCTGTTGCTCAAGCAATAGGTTGGTGGGGGTATATCCAACCTTGCACAAATCAAGAAAAATTTTCAATTGTAGGTTGGATATATTCCTCAATTGTATATCAAATTGTTGCACAAATAAGAAAAATTCTTGATTTGTGCAACAAGTTGGATATATCCCCCAACCTGTTGCTTGATATATCCAACCTGTTGCTCAAGCAACAGGTTGGGGGATATATCCAACCTATTGCACAAATTAAAAAAATTCATTAAATTTTGGTTGTATTTTAGGGTTAAGGTTTAGGGTTTAAGATTTAAGATTTAGGGTTTAGGATTTAAGATTTAGGGTTTAGGATTTAGGGTTTAGGGTTTAAGGTTTAGGATTTATTGTTTAGGAGTTTAAGATTTAGGGTTTAGGAATTAAATGTTTAAAGTTTAGGATTTACGGTGGTTAAGATGTTTTGGTATTAATTATTTAAAGTTTAGGATGTAGGGTTTAGGTTTAATGCCTTCTCTGCTAGTTTTGATATAGAAGTTATTAAGTAATAATAAGCTCAATGATTATTTATTATGTTCATTTTGAGTTGCTAATCTACTTTTATACATAAAACATGTATTCACCCTAACAGAGGGTTGGATGTGGTGTTATATAAGAAGAATGAAGTGGTGGCTTTTGGACGAATTCATAGTTTTGATCCTATGAATGTGTGTCATTTCCAACATTGTGGTGAGAGAAGATGTGTAGTGATAATCACCAACGTTGTAAATCCTGAAGTACATTTAAAATATCCACATGGAGACTTTGAAACATTGGGAGATATCTTACAATGTGACATATTTGATATGCAAGCACACAGAACACTCTGGGACCAAGACGAAATTGTTCCAAAGACATACTTTCAAGATATCAAGAAAACTTATTTTCAGGGGGAAAAAGTAGAGATGTTATCTTGCTCTGGAGAAGTTTTAGCAATTGGGAACTTTAAGGGCTATGCTCAGAGTTTTCTCTGTATAGTGGAGATAATTAAGTTGACTAGTGCAGGTGTCATTCAAAATGCAATGGATAGTACTTCACAATTAGACGTCCATAATACTACGTCTCAACTACAAGTTCATAGTACTTGTAAATGGGGGTTAGCTTTCTTGAAATCAAGTTTGCCCAAGATAGTTTCCGTCAATGTCATGGAAGACACAATGGAATATTATCAGAAGAAAAAGACTATAAAACAAATGGGATCCAAATTGATAAGAAGCTATAGTAGTAATCAAGAGTATCATAGTGGCATGCTCACAGGTATTGAGGACATTATAGTAACAGATGTTGATGTAGAAACGTTTTCTTGTGTTGCAAGTGACTCAAATATACTCACTAGTATAGAAGACTTGTCTTGTGTTGCAAGTGACTCTTGAACAGGCTCACTGGTATAGAAGACTTGTCATGTGTTGCAAGTGACTCAAACAGGCTCACTGGTATAGAAGACTTGTCCTGTGTTGCAAGTGACTCGAATAGGCTCACTGGTTGTCTTGTGCTGCAAGTGACTCAAACATGCTTATTGATATAAAAGACTTGTCTTGTGTTGAGAATAATAAGATGGGACCACAAAGAAAAATACACGCAAAGATCGATGGGATAAGTGATGCAATAACAGGAATTGATGATATTAGTGACAATGATCATGATGTTACCACTTGAATACAAGGTAAAAGGGGCAGAGAATCTGAGACTTGTCATGTTGTTCGTAATATTGTTGCTAGCATGCCAGAGAATATAGATGGGAGAATCTTGAGTTACGAAGGAGAAACAGTTCAACCACAAAATTCAAGAGGCATTGGCAACAAATTGACATCAATGAATGTCGACCAGATTGCCATTTCCAAGATATTATAAGGTATCAAATAATTCTCAAGCCCAGACAACATTTGATTATAAAGATGAAGATTCAAGGGAAATGGATTCGAGGTTTGATGGTCTTACAACTAGAAAACACAAGACACTATTTACAAAAAGAAAGTATGTGAGTGTGAAGAGGCGAAGAATCATGGCATCAATTCCAGAACCAAAGAGACATGTGATGCTATCCGTGGAGAATATGGAAAGGATGCTTATGCGAGTTTGTTGCAAGAGACTTTGCATTAGAAAAGTTGGGAAAGATGATTGTGTAGCCATACGCCTTGGTATTTGGAGTAAGATAGTGCCTAATAGACATAACTATCTTCTTCAAGAGTTTTCATGCCTTCTTCATCAAGGCACTAATCAAGATTTGAGCACAAGACACTGTAGACCTAGATTGAAACCCATGGTTAATGGGAGACCCATTTGCAATCGAGGATATCAATGGTTAACTGGACTATCACATGGCACATACTCGACCATCTGGGCAGAGGTGAAAGAAAAATTTATTCATACAATTCATGGAAATACCTACAAGCTTAAATGCCATGGAAGCACTATAAATGCAACCGCAACATTAAAGCAAGTTCTCGAAATGCCAACAACATCTTCCTTTGGGAATGACAAAGAAGGTCGTCCTAGAAACTGCCAATAAAACTTTACAAGACAGAGACGAGAGCATGATTTCACGATCAACCTTGTACAAAATTTGGCGTAGAGATTTTTGCCATGTCAAGACATCATCAAAGCAAAGGATGTCAAAATGTAAGACATGTGATGAATTAAAAAATGCCATTGAACATAGTAAATGTGAGCAGCAGCGAGGAAGATATATTAAATGGCGATTAATCCATTTATGTCATGTGCAGGATGCTCGAAAGTTGTATGCTTCTTGGAGAGAGGAAGCTATTTCACATGTCGATAAGTCCATGTGCATCACCATTGATGGCATGGACCAGAATACAACCACTTTGCCACGATATAGACATATCCCACCAGCATTGGAGGGCAAATGTGGACTAAAAACACACTTGTGTGGAGTATTAGTACATGGATACCGAATCTTTTGTGATGTATGGATTGATAGTTTGCATGACCATGATAGTAACCAGGTTGTTACATCAATCATGAAAGCAATAAGAAAGGTCAGAGATGCTCACGGATGTTTGCCTAACACATTGCGAATACAAGCTGATAATTGTTGGAGGGAGAACAAGAATAAATATATATTTGCTTTATGCTCTATGCTGGTTGGTTTGAAAATATTTGAAGAAGTGGAAGTTGGCTTTCTTCTTGTCGGCCATACACATGAAGACATAGATCAAATCTTCAGTGTTATCTCTGGTGAGTTGAAGGCAATGGATGTTTTGACAATGGAGGATATGCTATTTCAAATTGGAAAAAAAATTGGAGGTTCTCGCAAGGAAGAATCAGAAGTGGCTATCTTAGAGAGGATGGTAGATTGGAGAGCATTCATAGAGCCACATTTACAAATAGGAGATGATGCCCTAATAGGACACACAAATCCACACTACTTTCGGTTTCACATGCATAACAATATTCCAGTGATGCAATGGAAGCACTACTCAGTAGATGGAGATCATTTATGGAGTGAGTCATATGCTTTATTACAATGAATAATTCCATTGGAGGAAACTAGATTTGTTCTTTCAAAAAACAAATCACTTGACATAGATGAAATGAAAGGCTTGAAAGCCTTCATTAAACATCTTCAAAGTATGATGCAGAAATATCCTGAGCAATCAACTAAGAATTTGGAGACAATTAAATCAATTGAAGCACTTATCCAATCTTTAGAAAGACAAGAAAACTTAATGAGCATTGAATACTATGAATCCTTTTGGCCGGAACAAGCTAGGTCACCAAGTTTTCCTTTGGATATAAATATGTTAGTAGATATGGAGGAAGTAGAGGAATGCCTTTTACCTCGAAAATATTGTGGCAGGAAGGGAGACAAACCCTTACCAGAGTTTATACCATCTAATGAGATTGAAGAGGGTCTATTTGTTGCAGTTTGGGCATCTGATCCAGGTTTAGAGTTGGATGACCAAGGTGGCCCAATTTGGGTTGCAAAGGTTGCTAAGATAGAAAGGGATGACAAGGGAACTCCTATAACATTTACAGCTTTATGGTATGAACCAAAGCCATTGAAAAATCTCCCGAGAAGATATATAATAAAACAACTCTATGAGGGATGCTTGTAAAAGAAACGTGAATGGGTTCCAAATAATGAGGGATTAACAGAGGTGGAAGTCAGTAGCATTGTTCATTGCTGGAAATCGAGGACACGAAGTTTTAAAAAGAAGCATGGATACAAGTCGTGTCCATATTAAACATCATTTGGCAAGACTTGACCCATCAAGCTCAAATACATTACATGAATCTGATGACTCTGAACGAGATTCAGATGCATAAGATAATGTTTTGTATGCCTTTTCCATACAAATGGTGTATCTATACACCACCAATAAGATAATTTATTGTATGGTTTGTTTTTCAAAAAAAGGGTGTATCTATACACCACTTATATATTGAATTCAACAAACTATTTTTTTTCAAAAAAATGGAATATCTATACACCACTTATATGTTGAATTCAACAAACTCTTTTCATATGGTGTCATATTTTCACTTCATAGTGTTAAAATTGAACTTGAGTTAGGAGACTACTATTATTATTATTATAGTTATTGGATGGGGGCACCATGCACGAGTTTGGGAATTATAGCTTCACTGAGCCATTTTTTTTTAAATTAGAGGTTACCACTTGACTTTTTAGCTTAATAAGGCCATATTTGTATATAAGTGACCCATTTAGTGCTCCAAAAAACCCAATTTTTTAGCTCACTAAGTGAAGTTGAGTGGAGAGGATATGCTCCAAAAAAAAGTCCAAACCAAGAGAGAAAGATAAAAAATTTTGAATAGTGTGTTGATGGGCTATCGTCTCTAGGATCCAAAAGCAAAGAAGATCATATGCAGCCATGATGTAGTCTTCAATGAGAAGAAGATGCATAAGGCACCCATGAGGGTTGTGGAAATGAGAAGAATCACTTTCCAGGATGTGAATCCACCTGCATATGTTGATAGACAGCAAGCTGTCCATGCACCAAATGTGCAAGAAATGGTACCACCAAATACTCCCACAGGTATACAATCAAGGGTAGATGATGGATCATCTATTGGTGGAAATTATGAGCCAAATGTGGCTGATATGCGAGTGGGACAACAAGCTGAAATTGCCTTGAGAAGATCATCTAGAGTGTCTAGACCGCCTGATAGGTTTGTTCCAGGGGTAGACTATGTGATGCTTACTGATTGCGGGGAGCTTTCTTGCTACAGAGAGGCTATGATGCGCGAGGATCAACGCAAGTGGGAGTATGCTATGCAATCAGAGATGAGTTCACTTATGAAGAATAAGACTTGGGACTTGGTTTCTTTGCCACATGGAAAGAAAGCATTGCCATGTAAATGGGTCTACAAAATGAAGGTCACGGGTGATGATGTGCCTAGGTACAAGGCCCGTTTGGTCGCTAAAGGGTTCAAGCAAGAGAAGGGTGTGGACTTTGATGAGATATTCTCTCCGGTTGTGAAGATGACCACACTTAGATGCATGCTTGGACTAGTGGCAGCAGAGGATATGGAGCTTATGTAGATGGATGTCAAGACAGCTTTCTTGCATGGGATTTGCATGAGGAAATTTACATGGTGCAATCGGAAGGCTTTAAGAAAAGGGCAAAGAACATTTAGTTTGTAAGCTGAAGAAGAGTCTCTATGGTCTTAAGCAAGCACCTAGAGAATGGTATCAGAAGTTTGATGCTTTCATTTGGTCCCAGGGTTTTAGAAGGAGTGAAATTGATCACTGCCTCTACACTAAAAGGGCTAAGGATAATAGCTTGATAATCCTAGCACTATATGTGGATGATATGCTATAGGCTAGCAAGAATACTTATGAGCTAGATGCATTAAAGGACAAGTTGCATGAGGCCTTTGATATGAAGGATTTTGTAAATGACATGATTCATATATTGATGAGTGAGTTCTTCATTGTGCATCAGAAATCCACACCCTATTACCCCTGAGCGAATGGTCAATCCACAAGCTCAAATAATATCTTGTGCTACACTATTACATGCATGATCAAGGCCAGTCACAATGACTGAGAGCACAAACTCACCACAGTACTATGGGAATATCGAACGGCTTACAAGGTTGTTGGAAATTGCACCCCTTTATCCTAGCATTTGGAGTAGAGGCAGTTATCCCAATGGAGTTTATTGTTCCAAGACTCAGAGTCATAGTTAGGGATTGGATATCCGATGAGGCAATCCCTAAAAGGTTAATCGAGCTTGAAAAGCTTGATGAAAGGAGATTGAGAATGATCTATTGCATAAAAATTTAGAAGCTGTGCCAGAAGAAATGGTTTGATGCAACCATTGAAACAAGGATTTGAGGGAAGGTGATCTCATGTTGTTATATAGTGTAAGAAATATCAAGTACAAGCTGAAATATCAAGGTATAGGTCCATATCAGGTTGTAGAAATCACACCCCAAGGGTCATGCAGGAGTGTGACACTTGAGAGTACTAAAATGGATGGTTACATTAATGGTAGCAAGCTTAAGCACTACCACGGCCCATTAACACTTCAAATGTTACAAGCCATCCACCGATAAAAAGAAATTAAATTATAACTCCCTCGAATGAAGTAGCAAGTGAGAGAAAAAGCTAGGGTGCATCAAGCTAAAGCAAAAATTTTAGGACTCATAACAATTTGCAAAGTGTACGTGGAAGGGCTTAACCCCATGGAAGATCTTACCATTTTCCCCATAAGGGTGCAAATGGATTTTCAGTTGTGCAGGGAAACCAAATGCTCAGTCGATGCCTTCATCGATCAACCACAACTTGATTTCATATGAGATGTGTACCAGACTCCTAACATTCAAGAGATCTCTTGAACCTACAACTGTCATGGTGCATGCAATAAATGGCAAAATTTGTCCCTCTATAGGTTGTACTAAAAATCCATTATTAGTGAATCAGCATCATGTGGCTAGTTGATTATGTGTTATGCCAATAGATGCTATGGATGAATAGGTCATCCTTGGAAGACATGGTGTTGGGTAGTTGACTACCAAATAAAATGGTACAGGGAACGGACAACTCTAACCAATGACAGCCGCACCTTGGTCATCACAATCAATGAGAGGACCCCTAGTCTAGCATTCCCTGTAGCACAAAAGGCCAACAGATAGCCCATGATCCCAACGACCCCAATAAAAGCTTCCTTTTCTAGTACAGTCACCAGTTCAATAGCAATGCAGCTATAGCTATGAAGGGCAATAGATCTACCATAGCTGCACCAAGTACACACAAAGTCAAGAACTTCTACTGGCTCCCAATGATACCACCTCGGCTTCTCAATCTCTAATACTATGCAAAGCTAGAGTAAGAATGTAGCTTCACCTCTCCAACCCCATTCTACATCCACAAAGGTTCAAACTACACATTCACGAAAAGTCAAGTCTCGAAGACACAAGTTGACAAGAGGTCAACACTAGGACCACTCTAGGTGGATCCCTAAGAAATTGCTGGAGGCTCAAGGATTTTACCACAGCCACAACCTCATATGGGTGTCTAAGGCTCGCAAGTCTCCTATTGGTGCCACTTGATTCCCCACATTGTCCACGGTAAAGGACATAGTAGTACCACAAGAACCTACCTCTAAAAAGGAGGTAGACACACAAGAACCTATTGGTGGAACCTCGTAGAAAAATATAGCTAAGATACAACCAAAGGAAACTCCCTTTACCATTGTGTGATCTTGCTATAAGAATCAACTACACGAATAGCTATGGCAGTTACACAAGAACATGTTCCTAAAAAGGGATAGCAACACAAGACATTTTGGAATCCAAGGAAAAGTGGAGGCTCATTGGGTTCTACACTGCCCCCCATCAAACTTAGCTTCAACGTTTGCTTTGGTATTGGTAATAAACATGGTAGACCATCAAGAACATGTCCCTAAAAAGGGGACATTGAACCCACAAGAACCTATTGTACTCATTTCTGTGCCACAAACATCGAAAGAAAGCACTAATGCCCTCACAAGAACCTCAGGGACTCAATGGATTCCACAAGTTTATATTGAGCTTGAGGTAGTTCTATTGTCAGTTGAGGAAGGTTCTCGATTAATAAAGGAATTTGATACCAACAACATACTTGTAACTCATGACACCCTTTATGCATGCTTCCAAGACGCTCTATATAGGTGAATTGAGCAAGTGTGTGGCTTGGAGAGATGCCAGGTACTCTAAGTCTTAAAGTTTCGAGTCCATCGTTTGTGCACTCAGTCTAGGTGAGAATAGGGAGTTGACATCGTAGGTGAAAATAGGGTATGGTCAAGTCCACTTCATCTTTCGGTGAAAGGGAGTCCGCGCCATCCATTGGAAATCCCTCCACTACACAAATGTTCACTCCATCCCAACTAGGTGATTAGAGTACACGTGTCCACCTACACTCCATTCACCAATTCACCCACTCACCAAAATGCGGCCCGATTCACATCATAATACTTTCAATTTTCACCATCGCATCATCCACATCATTTCGCATGCATTTGCACCAATTTAGGTGAAATCTAGGGCAGTTTGTCAATCAATCATATTCCTCAACAAGGCCCACAAAATCAAGTCGCTACTATAAGGATAATGTGGGAGGTGACTCATAACGCAACGACTGACTTAATTCCTACTATATGGCTAACATGATGACTCACAACACTGTGCTAAAAATAATGCTAGTCCCTACTACTATATTAACACCACTCATCATGCTACCTTAATGCTAATGCCCCAACTCCTAATGCAATGACATACTATCATGCTAACGCCATTCGTTGTTATAATAATGCTGACCCATTGCTTTATTCATGTCGAGTTACTACTTTAATCCACTGCTAATGCCAGTCGCTCATTGCTTTAATAACGCCAGTTGTTGATGTGCTAATGCTAGAGATGTTCCATTGCTTTATGAGGTACCCAAAATAAATAGCTAGCCTAATTCTATAGGATCTCACTTGGCATTGTATCAAAACTTTGCCAAAAATTTTAACAAATTTTTACAGCCTCCAAATGCTCGCAAATCAATTCTGCTACCATTCCCTCTTCATGTCTACCACCTCCTCGCACTCTATTAGCACCCATTACATCTTCTCTATTGAGGAATTGACAAACAAAGCCTCCTCAGCACTTCCCCATACTCCTTCTTCATGCACCATCTTGCTTCCTCTCCCTGACCACAGATGGAGCAAGAACCCTCTATAGAATAGGTCACCCATGAGACAGAGTTGTCTGCACAACAATCTACCGCCAATACTCTCCACAGATGTTGCATCCTTGACACCAAAGATGTGTAGAAATTCTCAGAGCATGTAGTCGAGGTTACACGATTCTCTCCCTTGGACAACATTGGATGGAACACGTCCAGTGTTTTGTCATTCATTCATAGTACAAGTGTAATGCAAAAGAGTACAAGAACTTGTACTACCACGCCGCTTTCTATCAGACTCTCTAGGATTGTGAGCTAGTACCACCAGATTCCCATGCCATCTCAATCTCCGCTTTAACTACAGATATAATCAAGCCACTGGCATGACCAATTGGATGCATGTAGATGGGGAGTGCTGCTACTACCAGCCCTAGCTATGGATGATAAAACCCTTGGGAAGTACAAGGGAAAAATCTAAGCCACTATATATATATCTATGTGAAAATATATATACAAAGGATGGCCATATGCCAATTTGAATGATACAGTGTATGTTGGATGATATAGAATTGCATGTGGATAGTACAAGGGCATAAGACAAGCAGTTGTCCATAGTACAGTGCAAAGTATAGGCACTATGTTTGGTGCATGATATAGTGCAAAGTATGTGTGAAAAATAGAAAAATCTTCCTGGAAATATCAACTTGTTTGACATAGTGATGATGCATAATCAGGGCTTGAGATCTTCAAGTTTGATGTTTGAGCTCTTCATTTGAATAGTAGAGCCTGTTGTCTCCAAGTTCAATCTGGTCAAACCTCCTCAAACCTTTATAATCATGTCTTCATGTTTTGTACAATTCATCCACATAAAATGACCGATTTCATGTAGTGTATATGAACACAACAAATATTCAAGTGTCCGTTTCTATTGTACCAAGGATGAATGTATGAGGACATTGCTTCAGTCACTCCAAAGATGAGTATGGAGGGGCAATTTGAGATGTCCACAAAGCCAGTGCTGAAATGTCTCTTGGGTAGTGTAAGAAAGCCGTAGCAACACAATAGGAAGGCCCATAAAATTCCTGCAAAGCAAGAACCAATAATCCCAAAACACAATGAGCATTCAAGCATCCTAAAGTATCGGATTTGATATGTCCATAAAGCCAGGGATGAAATGTCGCTTGTGTAGTGTAAGAAAGCCATAGCAACACAATAGAAATGCCCATAATGATCCTGCAAATCAAGAACCAATAATCTAGAAACAAACAAGCATCCAAACATCCGAAAGTATTGAACAATTGAGCATCCTAGAAGTACCGAACAACTGGGTAGCCAGAAGTACCGAACAACCAAAAATATGAACAATTGGGCATCCCAAAATTACCGAAAAACTGTGCAGCCAGAAGTACCGAACAACTAAAAATACAATGAGAATAAGCCATGCACATATTATAAGAGGAAAGCTTGTGTGGATTAGACACAGCTTACATAATCATAGCGGGAATGAAATAACAACCTCTTCACATTCGAAAGTACCGAACAACTGGGAAGACGAGCATCCAAGATTAAAAGAACATCCAGAAGTAACCAAGAAAATGGGCATCCGGGAATAGTGATCACATCCAAACAAGTACTCAATAGTAATGCATATGTGCCACATCCAAACGAGTACTTTATAAATAATCCATATGTGCCATGTCCAAACGAGTACTCAATAAGTAATCCATATGTGTCCATCGTGAAAACTAGATAAATATGTGTCACATTCAAACGAGGACTTAGTAATAATCCATGTACCACGTCCACACGAGTAAATTTGTGTCACATCCAAACGAGGAGTCAGTAATAATCCATGTACCATGTCTAGATGAGTACTCAAATAGTTAGCCATATGCCACGTCCAAATGAGTACTCAAGCAATTAGCCATATGTGTTCATAAATATTGTCACCTGAAAGACGTTGAACCTTGCCACGTTCGAACGAGTATGCAATAAGTAATCCATAGATGCCACGGTCAAACGAGTACTCACTAAGTCAGCCATAGGTGTTCATCATGAAAGACATATAAGTATACCTCACCACATAAAAGGCGAAATAAAAGTATGCCTTGCTTGAACCAATAAGTAAATACATATCATAAGTCATCAATCAGTTAATTGACAAAGAAGGAACAAATCGTTGGTCTAGCAAGACCTTGCATGCACTCGTAAATATAGATGAGTATGAAAAACAAAGTAGATGTACTCATCTTGCAAGGATCGAATGTGCATTCAGTCCATTGGATTGTATCTAGGCATCTGTGCAAACCTACATGTACTCGGAGAAACAACTGAGTGTGGTGAAAGAGAACATATGAACTCACCTTGAAAATAAACGAGTGCCTTGAAAATGACAAGAAAACATGTGAGAAGCACCTTCACATATGTGAAGTAACGTATCCAAGGAGTAATGATATCAAAGCTAAATAGAAAAGAAACATTAAAAGAAAACATGTTAGAATGTTAACAATGTAAAACATTCGACAAGCCCTTTTCTTTCATAGGATGGACCAACTTATGAAAGTAAGCTAGGGTTGAATACATGTTGAGCAAGTCAAGCAAGATGTTAGCTTATAAGAGAGAAAGAAATATTAGATCGACATTTTCTTTTGGATATCAAGCACACCTACATGATATTTAGCCTACTCCAGATCAAATACAATGGATGGCCTATAGGTATGCTTGATTAACGAAGATAAAAGAGAACCTGCTTTCAAAATCATAAGATAATCAAATGTAACTCTCACCTTCAAAATAACATAAAACATTTAGGAAATCAAAAGTAAATGATAAGATAATCGAAGAAAATCTAGCCTTCAAAACAATACAAAATATTTTGGAAGCTTCTTTAAGCTCATGCTGAAAGTAAAGCATGCTAGAATATTCAGCAAGTCTCTTTAAACGAGATTTATGGAAACTTGAAGCTGTAGCTAAACTTGCTAGCAAAACGTAATAATATATATAATAAAACACCAAGCATATGAATGTAGTGGAACACAAATAACATAACCTTTCAAGTAGAATATCAAGAACAAAGCATTGTACTGAACTATGATGATATCATGGTTCCCAATCATGTACAACATTAAAGAAAGTTGGTTTATCTCTATACCAACAGGCAAAGAAAAGCTCCAACACATAGATGTATGTCATAGTGATTGCTGAAAAACAATCAAGTTTTGTGAGACACCTGAGTATAGATATTGATAGAGCTCTTTAGTTGAAGGACGTTCTATAAATGTTGAGTAGCAAGGCACTTACACAAAGACTCAACAAGCGATGAACTAAATAAGAAACTGGTCAGTAAAGGATGCACTAAATAAAAACTAGCTTAATATATGTGAAGCATCATTGGCTTTTACTTTAGCAAAAACAGCATAAAACCACAAATGCTGAAGCGCTAAACCCTTGTTTTCACTGATGACCTAATAGAAATAAAAAATTGCTTTCATATGATAGATAACCTTTTGTCTAAGTGATTTTCTCAATCAACTTTTTGGTCTGTTGAACGTATATAATTATCACTGCAAAAGCATGTAGATTGGGCTACCTTACTCTTAACGATAAGATTGAGACTCTAATTGGCATCGATTAGATAAGATCTTGATCCCCTAAAGGTTGACTACGCTTACAACAACGATCCTGCACTCTTGGTTTTATGGATATGACCGATGGGTGTTGGGTCTCCTCTTCATCTAAATTTTTATGGAGTCCTATAGCTAAAGAAGTTTGCTTTATGTGATTGAGCATCTTATTTCTTCATGTGGGAATGTAAAAGCATGATATGCCAGTGTGTTAAATCCAAGGGAACACAAATACTGAGTGCAAGATGGTGTGATCAACTAGTGGAGACTGAAAGCGGGGGGGCAACACCGTATTAGGAAGCAACTTCTTATCATTAAGTATATTTTTTCATTGCTTTTGCTTTTGCTTCAAATATTGTTGATTCTATGAAAGTATGAATCTTTTTTGTCCTCATGTCCTAGATCAATTCTTTGTTATGAGTGTTCATCTTCCTGTCCAAACACTCTTCTACCAATTTATTGACAGCAGGGAGCAAAAAGAAATAACCATAACTTTCTTACCTGAAATCTAAATATAGTGATCCACCCAGTCAAAATAACCGGCGCATATGCTTCAAACAAGCCAACGTAGGCCATTTTCATCAATCATGACCATAACATTGATTTGCAATGCATCTTTGATAACTTTTGCATATCAACTCAAAACCTAGCAGTCAAGTAGTCGAAATGATAAGAAAGAACGTTCTGTGAATGAAAGTGTTGCCAGATTGACAAAAAACATATTGCTTTCTCCTCACAGTCACGCTAGAGCATAGGCAGGCTCTGATACCATGTTGAGAGAAAGAGAAAGAGGAGAGAGATGGACACAAGAGTTGTGTTGAGAGGAAGAGAAAGAGAGAGAGACCGACACAAGAGTTGCTCCCAAGAAAGTGATTCTATTCATAGATCATAGGCATATATATAGTTGAGGACTAGGCTGAGTTAGGGCAAGCTATATATAGCTCTAACAAAGATTACTTGGCTTTCATTGCTTGCTTCTTGTTCCTCAACTTCTTTTCACTACTCCGTAGGACAAAAAGTCTTGGAGCCTAGCTTCTCTGAACATGGACAATGCCTTCCCCTCAGACAAAACTATGCACACGTTGAAATTTCCCTCAGAAACTTTATTTTTCCTAAAGGCTTTAGTTTCGAGCATGTTTCTAAGGTACTTCTTGGAAGCAAGCAGATGATGGATCAAGTGCTTTTCTTTCTAGTCAATCTCATTGACTATTATTATTTTCTCTAGTAAACCATTGTCTTACGTATATTAAATAAGATATTGATGTATGAGTTTATTTTGAGATTGTGATTGCACACTTCACCACGCTCATCAATCTCTATGTTACATGGTGCTTATAAGGCATGTGCATTTTTAATGTGCCTCTCATTTAGTTGACAATGGTTTTTTCATCTACATGCCTATAAGCAGGTCACTTCTTAGCATCGGCTTTGTGTTAGGTTGCATGGACTAGTGATCTGCCTTCTCTTTCGGATTCAATAAAGCAAATTAAAATAAGAAATAGTAATTACATATTTTCATAAGTAATTTATGTTGTTGTGAAAGCAATATTTTCTCTACTAATAATTGAACTCGTGTGATTCTAGTGTTTTGTAAGTATTTGTTCAAACACAGTCGTTGTCAACAAAAGGAGTGTACAAGCAATCCATTGTAGGTAAACGTTCAAGATGTAAACTATGTAAAGAAAAATAATAAGATGACAGAGAAGAGAGTAGAAAGAAGAGCTCAAAACAAAAGCTAACAAGAGAGGGGCACACTCTCTCATATTTTGATAATGTGCTGCCTCTTGTTTTACAACGTTCTTATTTTACAATTTGTTTATTTTTCTCACTTTTTAAAATTTTAAAATTTCCTTCTTTTGGGTCTTTTTGAGGGGAAGAGCTTCGTATTGATCAATCAATTCATATATAGTTTTTACTCAGTCTTTACAACACATTTTAAACTTTAATCTTATGAACGTATGATTATATTTAACTAGGCCTCTATTTTTTTATGCATTCTCTTTTTATGCGTGCTAGAGAATCAAAAGAAACGACCATGATGCACTCAAAATTGAAGGAGAATAACACCAATGTTCATATGATCATATTGTAGCTCATTATATTTTAAAGGTCATAGTGATGATTAGTTTCATGTTATCGAAGAGAGAACTCACAAGCTCATGCCTTCTTCATGTATTTATTGGACTTTAATTTTAAAATGTGCTAATCCATATCCATTACAAATTATAATAAAAGAGCTACCCCTAATATCTATAAAGAGGATTTAGTCCAATGGACCTTGTGTTGCATTGCATATCTAAAAGTTTCCAACTTCTTTTTGTACCACTTTTTGAAAATACTATATTTATATATTTGAGAATATATTCAAATTAGTAACTACGTGCTCCATAACAAAATGAAACTAGAGGACATCACATTCACTCAATAAATAAATGCAACAAGATGCAAGTTGATCAAGTATGCAACCATATGAGTTTTGAATTATTTGATCGACAACAGAATTAGATATATATAATTACCATTGGATTTAGAATTAAAGAAATGCAATTAAAAATCACAAATAAAAATCATAGTTTACACAATGGGTTATGTCCAAGTTAAACTCTAGTTGCATTGGAATATGTCCAAGTTTAGGACATAGCATTTTTTAAAATGAAAATTCATAATTTCATTTCTAAAGATGAATTTCATTATTAAGGCTATGGGCATATCCGGTCACGCGCTAGACATGCCACAATACACCTAAAGAAGTTTCTTGCTCGGAAAGCCAAATTTAATGGAAAAGCTCACATGTTTCACATGCAAACACAGATTATTTGGAGGAGCAAGGGGCACACCACAATAGCGGGCCGATTAAGAGAAAATCGCTAGGACGGAGGTTGAGGGTGGTTGCCGTGTTCCAACGTATGGTTTGAAAGCCTCGATAACGTGCAGTTTGAGTCACCCAGTACATGTTACCAGACATCAAGAAGCCCAGTCCCTCAACGAACGCCGACACCCCAGGCATGGCGTCTACGGTCTTCCTGATCGCCTCCATCAGAGTTGCGCACTGCCTTTCTCGATGCAGCAGGCCGCCTTGGCGAGTAGCAGCGTGTGCTCAATGCCTTTCCATGCCTCATCTACAATTTCTTGTAAGGTATACGAGCCTCCAGCCTTCAGCCGACCTCCCGCGGCTGATTTAAGGCCCAACATTTGCTCGTCCCCGCTCAGGTACTCCTCGAATGACAGGAAATCATTCTTCATTGCGGCTTGCATACACGTTCCATTCAATAGCTGCTGCATCAACGGATTGCTCAGTATCTCGTTCCCAAGATCTATTCAGTATCTCGTTCCCTAGATCTATTCCGAGGCAATACTCCACCAGCGTACACGCAACTGGGCTGCCCACTTCCCAAAGGCGCTTGGGGAAGTAGTCTTCTTGCTTGGGTACAAGTCCTGACTTCCGTGACATCTCTAGCTTCGCATTGGACTCCAAATACATTTTGAAGGCCTTGAGCATTCGAAGCCGAAGCCCAAGATCCATGCCGTCGCACATCTCGTTCCAAAATTCCAGAAGGATCTCGAGGAAAGCGGCACGCCGAGCATCCTTGTCAGGAAGAACTCTATTTCTTCAATGACAGTGAGCGTACGAGTCGAAAGCTCTCCTAAGGCAGCTACATCTGTTACCGCGTCTATGCTATCGTCGAATATAAGAAACCAAACATACAGTTTGCACGTCATCAAGGCGCGGTCTGTAGGGGCTTCCGGGTAAGCCGCGCAAACAGAAAGAGGATACAAACACCGCACGAAGAACTGAGCTTCGGCGTCGGAGCGTGGCTTTAATACGGAGAACATCCAAGCGTCGCACGTATCAGGGTGGCCTTTCTGTTGGCTGTGAGAGAACCTGCATCATTACGGTATTCTTTAACCTGACATGCATCATTACGGTATTCTTTAACCTCACAAGCCTTCACAGGGACGTGCCTGCAGCAAAGCCAGCGTAGCATCCAAATGCTACAGTTTCAGCATTCTCAACAGCGCGGGGAGCTACTCTAATAACGCTTGCTTGCATGTTTTTCACTCGAGGCTCTCTAAAGACTAACACTGAACTAGCTAGTCACGTTTCGCAAATAGGCCAGGCTAACTATTGAGTGTCGAAAGTTTGGAAATTGGGAGTGGGGAGTCGGGATTGATGTGGAGTCCTCCACCCCTTCCATTTATAGGCTTATCGCATGTAGAAAAACACAACAAGACAAAGTACTTACAAACGCGCACACAGACGTGTTTTCATAACTTTTAAAAAAAATTATGGGTGCATCTATTGGCACGTCTACAGACCCGCGTCTATATAACAAACAGACGCGCAAATAGACGCTCTGTTAGAACAAAGAGACACGTATATAGACGCGTTTATAGACGTGCAAATAGATGCCCTCTTGAACAGAGAGACACGTACAGAGCACGTACATAGATGCATTTATAGATGCTCTGATAGACGATCTACATAATATTTTTTATTAATAAAAGCAAAATTTTGTGTGCTTGAACAAAATGATGTGTATGTTATGTATGCTATGTAGTTACAAGAATCCCATTTCCACATTGTGCAATTTAATTCCTACACCCAACCGCATTTATACCAGCACTCTTGCAAGCACGTCTATAGTCGACGATTATAATTCCGAATAAAACATTACAACTCCAAAACGTTTAGTTCACAAGGCATTAATTGATAGAATGTTGCACAAGAAAATTGAAAGCCAAAAAAATAAAAAGAGTGTATATTAATTCATAGCTCAAAAAGTGCTTGTATGTACATATAGCACAAAGCCAAGCCACGTCCTGTGGCTTCAAGTACAAAAAATAAGAGGAGTGTATATACAAGAGAGGTACAAAGCCAAGCCAGTGGCTTTAAGTACAAAAAAGAGTAGCTAGCACTACTTCTACGACTAATCTAAGTTCTTCGCGTCCTCGCTCCCTTCTTCACTCCCTTCTACAACTCCTTCTTCCTCATCTTCTTCTGCAGGGCCCTGTAATCGAGGGACAACATGTATCAATGTATTAAAAAATCAAATCTTTACTTACAATATTGACATTATTTAATTACTTTCAAATACCTGTGGGGGCACTCCAATAGCTCAGATATATTGCTCCTCAGTAATCAACCTGTTATCATAGTGTTGTGTCCATCGGATATCCTTTGCATGGTCGATCGAGCATTAAATACTATTTTTGCTCGTGTCATGCACATCCGTAAAAAAACACACTGCTAGGTATGTTATCCGATCAAGCACTTATGGGATGGGCGTGCCACTTTGCATGTAAGTAAATTCCATGTAGTTGAAGGTGTGTGCAAAGTATTGTGCCCATCGGATATGCTTTGCATTGTCGATCAAGCATAAAACACCGTTTTTGCCTTAGTGTCATGCACAACCATGAAAAAACACGGTCCTAGGTGTGTTATTCAAACAAGTACTTATCGGATGGGGGCTCCACTTTGCACGCAAGTCTGTTTCAACTACATTGAGGTGTGTGCAAAGTATTGTCACCATCAGATATGCTTTGCATGGTCGATCACGCATTATACACCTTTTTTTCTCTAGTGACATGCACATCCGCAAAAAAACACGCCCTTAGGTGTGTTATATGACCAAGTACTTATCGGATGGGTGTGCCTCTTTGAGAACATTTCAATACCACCTAGGTTGAGGTGTACAGAAAGTTTTGTGCCCATCGGATATCCTTTGCAAGGTCGATCGAGCATTAAATACTATTTTTGCTCTAGTGTCATGCACATCCGTAAAAAAACATGCTGCTAGTTATGTTATTCGATCAAGCACTTATGGGATGGGAGTGCCACTCTGCATATAAGTCAATTCTACCTATTTTAAGGTGTGTGCAAAGTATTGTGCCCATCAGATATGCTTTGCATTGTCGATCAAGCATAAAACACCGTTTTTGCCTTAGTGTCATGCACAACCATGAAAAAACACGGTCCTAGGTATGTTAATCAAACAAGTACTTATCGGATGGGGGCTCCACTTTGCACACAAGTCCGTTTCAACTACATTGAGGTGTGGGCAAAGTATTGTCACCATCGGACATGCTTTGAATGGTCGATCACGCATTATACACCGTTTTTTCCCTAGTGATATGCACATCCGCAAAAAAACACGCCCTTAGGTGTGTTATCTGACCAAGTACTTATCGGATAGGTGTGCCTCCTTGAGAACATTTCAATACCACCTAGGTTGCAGTGTAGGAAAAGTATTGTGCCCATCGGATATCCTTTGCATGGTTGATCGAGCATTAATTACTATTTTTTCTCTAGTGTCATGCACATCCGTTAAAAAAACACGCTGCTAGGTATGTTATCCAATCAAGCACTTATGGGATGGGTGTGCCACTTTGCATGTAAGTCAATTCCACCTAGTTGAAGGTGTGTGCAAATTATTGTGCCCATCGGATATGCTTTACATTGTCGATCAAGCATAAAACTCCATTTTTTCCTTAGTGTCATGCACAACCGTGAAAAAACACGGTCCTAAGTGTGTTAATCAAACAAGTACTTATCGGATGGGGGCTCCAGTTTGCAGGCAAGTCCGTTTCAACTAGGTTGAGATAAGTGCAAAGTATTGTCACCATCGGATATGCTCTGCATGGTCGATTATGCATTATACAAGGTTTTTGCCGTAGTGATACGCACATCCGCAAAAAAACATGCCCTTAGGTATGTTATCTGACCAAGTACTTATTAGATGGGTGTTCCTATTTGAGGACATTTCAATACCACCTAGGTTAAAATGTAGGAAAAGTATTGTGCCCATCGAATATGCTTTGCATGGTCGATCGAGCATTAAATACCATTTTTGCCTTAGGGTCATGCACATTCGTAAAAAACACGCTGCTAGGTGTGTTATCAGATCAAGTACTTATGCGATGGGAATGCCACTTTGCATGTAAGCCAATTTTACCTAGTTGAAGGTGTGTGCAAAGTATTGTGCCCATCAGATATGCTTTGCATTGTCGATCAAGCATAAAACACCGTTTTTGCCTTTGTGTCATGCACAACCATATAAAAACACGGCCGTAGGTGTGTTATTCAAATAAGTACTTATCGGATGGGGCTCCACTTGCACGCAAGTCCATTTGAACTAGGTTGAGATGTGTGCAAAGTATTGTCACCATCGGATATGCTCTGCATGGTCGATTACGCATTATACAAGGTTTTTCCCGTAGTGATATGCACATCCGCAAAAAAACATGCCCTTAGGTATCTTATTTGACCAAGTACTTATCATATGGGTGTGCCTATTTGAGAACATTTCAAAACCACTTAGGTTAAGGTGTAGGAAAAGTATTGTGTCCATCGAATATGCTTTGCATGGTCAATCGAGCATTAAATACCATTTTTGCCTTAGTGTCAAGCACATCCGTAAAAAAACACGCTGCTAGGTATGTTATCCGATCAAGCACTTATGGGATGGGCATGCCACTTTGCATGTAAGTCAATTCCATGTAGTTGAAGGTGTGTGCAAAGTATTGTGCCCATCGGATATGCTTTGCATTGTCGATCAAGCATAAAACACCGTTTTTGCCTTAGTGTCATGCACAACCATGAAAAAACACGGTCCTAGGTGTGTTATTCAAACAAGTACTTATCGGATGGGGGCTCCACTTTGCACGCAAGTCTGTTTCAACTACATTGAGGTGTGTGCAAAGTATTGTCACCATCGGATATGCTTTGCATGGTCGATCACGCATTATACACCTTTTTTTCTCTAGTGATATGCACATCCGCAAAAAAACACGCCCTTAGGTGTGTTATCTGACCAAGTACTTATCGGATGGGTGTGCCTCTTTGAGAACATTTCAATACCACCTAGGTTGAGGTGTACGAAAAGTGTTGTGCCCATCGGATATCCTTTGCAAGGTCGATCGAGCATTAAAAACTATTTTTGCTCTAGTGTCATGCACATCCGTAAAAAAACATGCTGCTAGGTATGTTATTCGATCAAGCACTGATGGGATGGGAGTGCCACTGTGCATGTAGGTTAATTCTACCTAGTTGAAGGTGTGTGCAAAGTATTGTGCCCATCGGATATGCTTTGCATTGTTGGTCAAACATAAAACACCGTTTTTGCCTTAGTGTCATGCACAACCATGAAAAAACACGGTCCTAGGTGTGTTAATCAAACAAGTACTTATCGGATGGGGGCTCCACTTTGCACACAAGTCCGTTTCAACTAATTTGAGGTGTGGGCAAAGTATTATCACCATCGACATTGATTTGCATGGTCGATCACGCATTATACACCGTTTTTCCCCTAGTGATATGCACATCCGCAAAAAAACACGCCCTTAGGTGTGTTATCTGACCAAGTACTTATCGGATAGGTGTGCCTCCTTGAGAACATTTCAACACCACCTAGGTTGTAGTATAGGAAAAGTATTGTGCCCATCGGATATCCTTTGCATGGTCGATCGAGCATTAAATACTATTTTTGCTCTACTGTCATGCACATCCGTTAAAAAAACACACTGCTAGGTATGTTATCTGATCAAGCACTTATGGGATGGGTGTGCCACTTTGCATGTAACTCAATTTCACCTAGTTGAAGGTGTGTGCAAAGTATTGTGCCCATCGGATATGCTTTGCATTGTCGATCAAGCATAAAACTCCATTTTTGCCTTAGTGTCATGCACAACCGTGAAAAAACACAATCCTAAGTGTGTTAATTAAACAAGTACTTATCGGATGGGGGCTCCAGTTTGCACGCAAGTCTGTTTCAACTAGGTTGAGATAAGTGCAAAGTATTGTCACCATCGGATATGCTCTGCATGGTCGATTACGCATTATACAAGGTTTTTGCCGTAGTGATACGCACATCCGTAAAAAAACATGCCCTTAGGTATGTTATCTGACCAAGTACTTATCGGATGGGTGTGCCTCTTTGAGAACATTTCAATATCACCTAGGTTAAAATGCAAGAAAAGTATTGTGCCCATCAGATATGCTTTGCATGGTCGATCGAGCATTATATACCATTTTGGCCTTAGTGTCATGCACATCCGTAAAAAAACACGCTGTTAGGTGTGTTATCCGATCAAGTACTTATGCGATGGGAATGCCACTTTGCATGTAAGTCTTATTGGAAGGGTGTGCCTCTTTGAGAATATTTTTATACCACCTAGGTTGAGGCGTACGAAAAGTGTTGTGCCCATCGGATATCCTTTGCATGGTCGATCGAGCATTAAATACTATTTTTGCTCGTGTCATGCACATCTGTAAAAAAACACGGTGCTAGGTATGTTATCCGATCAAGCACTTATGGGACGGGCGTGCCACTTTGCATGTAAGTCAATTCCACGTAGTTGAAGGTGTGTGCAAAGTATTGTGCCCATCGGATATGCTTTGCATTGTCGATCAAGCATAAAACACCGTTTTTGCCTTAGTGTCATGCACAACCATGAAAAAACATGGTCTTAGGTGTGTTATTCAAACAAGTACTTATCGGATGGGGGCTCCACTTTGCATGAAAGTCCGTTTCAACTACATTGAGATGTCTGCAAAGTATTGTCACCATCGGATATGCTTTGCATGGTCGATCACGCATTATATACCTTTTTTTCTCTAGTGATATGCACATCCGCAAAAAAACACGCCCTTAGGTGTGTTATCTGACCAAGTACTTATCGGATGGGTGTGCCTCTTTGAGAATATTTCCATACCACCTAGGTTGAGGCGTACGAAAAGTGTTGTGCCCATCGGATGTCCTTTGCAAGGTCGATCAAGCATTAAATACTATTTTTACTCTAGTGTCATGCACATCCGTAAGAAAACATGCTGCTAGGTATGTTATCCAATCAAGCACTTATGGGATGCGAGTGCCACTCTGCATGTAAGTCAATTCTACCTAGTTGAAGGTGTGTGCAAAGTATTGTGCCCATCGGATATGCTTTGCATTGTCGATCAAGCATAAAACACCGTTTTTGCCTTAGTGTCATGCACAACCATGAAAAAACACGGTCCTAGGTGTGTTAATCAAACAAGTACTTATCGGATGGGGGCTCCAATTTGCACACAAGTCTGTTTCAACTATGTTGAGGTGTGGGCAAAGTATTGTCACCATCGGACATGCTTTGCATGGTCGATCACCCTTGATGCACCGTTTTTTCCCTAGTGATATGCACATCCGCAAAAAAACACGCCCTTAGGTGTGTTATCTGACCAAGTACTTATCGGATGGGTGTGCCTCCTTGAGAACATTTCAATACCACCTAGGTTGTAGTGTAGGAAAAGTATTGTGCCCATCGGATATCCTTTGCAAGGTCGATCGAGCATTAAATACTATTTTTGCTCTAGTGTCATGCACATCCGTTAAAAAAACACGCTGCTAGGTATGTTATCTGATGAAGCACTTATGGGATGGATGTGCGACTTTGCATGTAAGTCAATTCCACCTAGTTGAAGGTGTGTGCGAAGTATTGTGCCCATCGGATATGCTTCACATTGTCGATCAAGCATAAAACTCCATTTTTGCCTTAGTGTCATGCACAACCATGAAAAAACACGGTCCTAAGTGTGTCAATCAAACAAGTACTTATCGGATGGGGGCTCCAGTTTGCACGCAAGTCCGTTTCAACTAGGTTGATATAAGTGCAAAGTATTGCCACCATCGGATATGCTCTGCATGGTGGATTACGCATTATACAAGGTTTTTGCCGTAGTGATACACACATCCGCAAAAAAATATGCCCTTAGGTATGTTATCTGACCAAGTTCTTATCGGATGGGTGTGTCTCTTTGAGAACATTTCAATACCACCTAGGTTAAAATGTAGGAAAAGTATTGTGCCCATCGGATATGCTTTGCATGGTCGATCGAGCATTAAATATCATTTTTGCCTTAGTGTCATGCACATCTGTAAAGAAACACGCTGCTAGGTGTGTTATTCGATCAAGTACTTATGCGATGGGAATGCCACTTTGCATGTAAGTCAATTCCACCTAGTCTAAGGTGTGTGCAAAGTATTATGCCCATCGGATATGATTTGCATTGTCGATCAAGCATAAAACACCGTTTTTGCCTTTGTGTCATGCACAACCATATAAAAACACGACCGTAGGTGTGTTATTCAAATAAGTACTTATTGGATGGGGCTCCACTTTGCATGCAAGTCCGTTTCAACTACGTTGAGGTGCGTGCAAAGTATTGTCACCATCGGATATGCTTTGCATGGTCGATCACGCATTATACACCATTTTTTCCCTAGTGATATGGACATTCATAAAAAAACACGCCCTTAGGTGTGTTATCTGACCAAGTACTTATCGGATGGGTGTGCCTCTTTGAGAATATTTTTATACCACCTAGTTTGAGGTGTACGAAAAGTGTTGTGCCCATCGGATATCCTTTGCATGGTCGATCGAGCATTAAATACTATTTTTGCTCTAGTGTCATGCACATCCGTAAAAAAACACCTGCTAGGTATGTTATCCGATCAAGCACTTATGGGATGGGCATGCCACTTTGCATGTAAGTCAATTCCATGTAGTTGAAGGTGTGTGAAAAGTATTGTGCCCATCGGATATGCTTTGCATTGTCGATCAAGCATAAAACACCGTTTTTGCCTTAGTGTCATGCACAACCATGAAAAAACACGGTCCTAGGTGTGTTATTCAAACAAGTACTTATCGGATGGGGGCTTCACTTTGCACGCAAGTCCATTTCAACTACGTTGAGGTGCATGCAAA
The DNA here is from genome assembly GCF_047967505.1 of Dipteris shenzhenensis. Lineage (NCBI taxonomy): Eukaryota > Viridiplantae > Streptophyta > Polypodiopsida > Gleicheniales > Dipteridaceae > Dipteris > Dipteris shenzhenensis. The sequence continues at coordinate 16,693,180 of NC_141620.1, read as the reverse complement.
GTATTGTCACCATCGATTATGCTTTGCATGGTCGATCACGCCTTATACACCATTTTTTCTCTAGTGATATGCACATCCGCAAAAAAACACGCCCTTAGGTGTGTTATCTGACCAAGTACTTATCGGATGGGTGTGCCTCTTTGAGAACATTTCAATACCACCTAGGTTGAGGCATAGGAAAAGTGTTGTGCCCATCAGATATCCTTTGCATGGTCGATCGGGCATTAAATACTGTTTTTGCTCTAGTGTCATGTACATCCGTAAAAAAAACACACTGCTAGGTATGTTATCCGATCAAGCACTTATGGTATGGGTGTGCCACTTTGCATGTAAGTCAATTAAACCTATTTAAAGGTGTGTGCAAAGTATTGTGCCCATCGGATATGCTTTGCATTGTCGATCAAGCATAAAACACTGTTTTTGCCTTAGTGTCATGCACAACCATGAAAAAACACGGTCCTAAGTGTGTTAATCAAACAACGGATGGGGGCTCCAGTTTGCACGCAAGTCCATTTCAACTAGGTTGAGATGTGTGCAAAGTATTGTCACCATCGGATATGCTCTGCATGGTCGATTACGCATTATACAAGGTTTTTCCCGTAGTGATATGCACATCCGCAAAAAAACATGCCCTTAGGTATGTTATTTGACCAAGTACTTATCGGATGGGTGTGCCTGTTTGAGAACATTTCAATACCACCTAGGTTAAGGTGTAGGAAAAGTATTGTGTCTATCGGATATGCTTTGCATGGTCGATTGAGCATTAAATACTATTTTTGCCTTAGTGTCAAGCACATCCGTAAAAAAACACGCTGCTAGGTGTGTTATCCGATCAAGTACTTATGCGATGGGAATGCCACTTTGCATGTAAGTCAATTGCACCTATTTGAAGGTGTGTGCAAAGTATTGTGCCCATCGGATATGCTTTGGATTGTCGATCAAGCATAAAACTCCGTTTTCGCCTTTGTGTCATGCACAACCATATAAAAACACGGTCGTAGGTGTGTTATTCAAACAAGTACTTATCGGATGGGGGCTCCACTTTTCACGCAAGTCTGTTTCAACTACGTTGAGGTGTGTGCAAAGTATTGTCACCATCGGATATGCTTTGCATGGTCGATCACACATTATACACCATTTTTTCCCTAGTGATATGGACATCCGCAAAAAAACGCGCCCTTAGGTGTGTTATTTGACCAAGTACTTATCGGGTGGGTGTGCCTCTTTGAGAACATTCAATACCACCTAGGTTAAGTTGTACAAAAAGTGTTGTGCTCATCGGATATCCTTTGCATGGTCGATCGAGCATTAAATACTATTTTTGCTCGTGTCATGCACATCCGTAAAAAAACACGCTGCTAGGTATGTTATCCGATCAAGCACTTATGGGATGGGTGTGCCACTGTGCATGTAAGTCAATTCCACCTAGTTGAAGGTGTGTGCAAAGTATTGTGCCCATCGGATATGCTTTGCATTGTCGATCAAGCATGAAACACCGTTTTTGCCTTAGTGTCATGCACAACCATGAAAAAACAAGGTCCTAGGTGTGTTATTCAAACAAGTACTTATCGGATGGGGGCTCCACTTTGCACGCAAGTCCATTTCAACTATGTTGAGGTGCATGCAAAGTATTGTCACCATCGGATATGCTTTACATGGTCGATCACGCCTTATACACCATTTTTTCTCTAGTGATATGCACATCCGCAAAAAAACACGCCCTTAGGTGTGCTATCTGACCAAGTACTTATCGGATGGTGTGCCTCTTTGAGAACATTTCAATACCACCTAGGTTGAGGCGTACGAAAAGTGTTGTGCCCATCGAATATCCTTTGCATGGTTGATCGAGCATTAAATACTATTTTTGCTCTAGTGTCATGCACAACCGTAAAATAACACGCTGCTAGGTATGTTATCCGATCAAGCACTTATGGGATGGGAGTGCCTCTTTGAATGTAAGTAAATTTCACCTAGTTGAAGGTGTGTGCAAAGTATTGTGCCCATCGGATATGCTTTGCATTGTTGATCAAGCATAAAATACCGTTTTTGCCTTAGTGCCAAGCACATTTGTAAAAAAACACGGTCCTAGGTGTGGTATCGGACTAAGTACTTATCTAACCGACATGCCACTTTTCATGCAACTCAATAACACCTAGGTTGAGGTGGGTGCAAAGTATTGTGCCCATTGGATGTACTTTGCATGATATATCACGTATTAAACTCCGCTTGTGCCTCAATGTCATGCACAACCATTAAAAAACACGCTTTTAGGTGTGTTATCCGACCAACTGCTTATCAGATGGGTGTACCACTTTGCATGCAATGCAATACCACAATTGTTGAGACTCACGCAAAGTATTGTGCCCATCGGATATGCTTTGCATTGTCGAACAAGCATTAAACACAGTTTTGGCCTTAGTGTCATGCACAGTTTTGATACGAAAGTCATGCTCCTATCATGATCCATTCCATGTGCTTCTCATTCATCATTGCCATGCACTATAGCTTAGTTTCCATAAAATTGTCTTGCAAACAATTGTGTAGTCCTCAAGGTGCAATGACATCATCATGTTTGGCAGTTTTGATCCATCTCTAATAGGGTTTGCTTGGTTTATTTGTCACTCGGGAAATATTTCTCGGAGCTTGGAATTCCTCTTGTAGGTGTAAGTGTTAGTGTGCACTAGTCCCCATTTAGAGAAAATGTAAAGTAGCTTGGATACATATTACAAAAAACAATTTGAATAACTTGTAGAAGGGAAATGAAAAGAGAAAAATATAATTGAAGTTGAATTAATATGGGAAAAGGTAGATGAGTGAAAAGGGAGGAGAGAAAAGAGATGAAAGAGGTGATGGACCATTAAATATGGGTGGGGATGTTGCCATTTTGGCAAGAAATCATCATCTAAATCCTACTAGCAGGGAACCCACGCATTGTTGCCACATCAATAGGAAAAACGATGAATTCTGTAGGTACTAGATTAGATGCTGGAGCATAAGGTGTCTTTGATATGAATCTATAGTGATAATTATAGCATTTCTACATTCCTCATCTTGACTTCCTCACCCATCCCTTTGTGTTTACTCCTTGGCTTCCTCACCTTGTTTTTCACAATGTCTCTGGACATTATCACGTGCATCCTTCCACTCCCTCTTCTCTCTTTGCTAGCTCATCATTTTCCTTCCTCACTTTTTCTACCTTCCTTTTCAGCCCTAGCCTTATTTCAACCCTTTTTTCTTGTACGTGGATTTTCTTTTCTTCAATGTCTACCATAGCCTTGACCTCAACCACCTCCATGTTCTTCTTATTGGTCTCTTTGCATGCTTTTTCCCACATCTTTCTTGCTTTTATTTTAGTCTCTATGTTCATTGCATTGTATGCTTTTATTATCTCTTTGTGCTGCAAAATTTTTTTTGTTACGTCCAATGGGTGGCTGGAGCTTCCTTGATCTCCTTTTGAAGGCTTCCAATCTTTATTGTAAATCAGTTTTTTTCCTTCCATTCTCTATTATCAATGTATGGGGGCACATAACTTGCTCAACTTTATTATATTCCTATTTGTTTTGGACCATGGAGTTCAATTAACTTATGTTAACGGATGCGGCGGGGGTCCTAGTGGATACTTTGTGTGGTTAGTCGGGGACGCCTGACTAGCTTATGTTTTGCCATGCTAGATGATCGGTATTGTGGGTGATTCCATGTTAATACTGATGTTGCTAGTGTTATTGGTGTTGTGCTTGATTATTGTGCTTTGAGCGTGGTTATGTTGGGATCAGTTAATTTGGTGATTCATTCAATCGATTGTTAATAACTAATGTAATTGGCGGCTTGAGTACAGGTGATGGAACTCATAGTGAGGATTGGAGTTAGTGCAAGGGTATCGATCGAGGTGTCACACAGTGCATTATATATGGCCATGGGCCAATTTTGTAATTGTTTTATTACTGCAAGTTGAGCAATATATTTTGCTGAGGACATAATTCATTTTGGGACCTAAGATGGCTATGTAAAGCAAATCCCTCATTTTTGGATGAGAGGGATAATTTTGGCTCCTTGGGGCTTTTATGAAATATCATAAATACTCTAGATGAGGAAGCATGAGCCACTCATCTAGGGGGGGGAGATTGTACCCATTCTGCTGTCGCTTTCATGGTGTGATTGTGTTTCTTCTCCTCCAATTGATTATGTGGTGAATTTGTGTGTTGAAAAGATTACCTTTTGGTTTTAGTGGTATCATTTATTTGGGATAATAAAATTATTTTAAGCTGTCTAAGAAGAGTGCACATTCTTTAAGAGGGTAGGATTGGAACCCACAATGTTGTCTTTCCAACATGTGAGCCCTACCACTAGGCTATAGAGTGGAAGAGTATATCTAGTGATAACTAAAATATTATAAATGGTCCCTCTTCCCCCTCCCCCTTTAGTAGTGCCTTCTTCTTTAAAGCCCCCTTCAAACGGTCCCCGTTACCCCTCCCCCTTTAGCACATGCCTTCTTCTTTACTGTTCCCTTCTTAAGTAGTCCCTCTTAAGAATTGAAACTCCTCCCTCCCCCCTTTATCCCTTAGTTTAATCATGCCCTTTCCCTCTTCCTTTTCATCCCTCTTCTCATCCCAACAACTAATTAATGGGAATTTCCCATTTTTCAATGTATGGGGGGACATACTTAATTCTTCATAGTGCTTTGCGAAACTCATTTATGCCTCCTAGATTGGGCCTTGCATTTTGTCTAGTTTTGTCTAGTGTACAATGTCCATGTCCTTGGCAACATGGCTTCATTGGATTCTTGAATAGCTGATCAAACAACTGTTCAATATTGATCAATTGTTCAATGCAGAAAGTAGGAATATGGTGGTTATTACTTCTGCTTCATTTGGTAAATAAAGGCATGGTGAATTTTTAACTCTATCTCTAACTCCAAGCTTTGCAAACACAAACACCAAGCTTGTGTAGGAATTCTGTATGCAAAGAGACTTTCCATCTCTATTGGATTTTTTGATTTGTTCCATTATTCATGGCTCTATTAAATCATACGTACATATAGCTGAAGCCCTAGCTCCCTTATCTCAACATGACCACCTCTATTACACTTCACTACTTGCTGCTTCGCCTTCTCTTCGATCCCCATGCTTCGTGTTGGGCTTTCTATCTTGTCTTGCAATCCACTCAAATCTATGTCTCCATGGCTCATCAGATTTCCCCAATGAGCAAATTCTAGTATTTTATCTCAATTGGCCTTAAGAATGGGCTTTGGAAAAGGTTTCAATTTAAGTGTATTCTTTAAGAAAAAAAAGAATCCATATCTCTTTTTATTACTCAATTCTTTCACTTTCTTTTAAATGAATATATAATATTCTTTCAATAGAATGTGAATGAATGATTTTCAAATAGAGTATATTCTTTCATTAGAAATGAATCAATGTCTTAATTTTTATTACTTATTCCTACAGTTTCTTTTAAATGAATATTTCATGTTCTTTTAATAGGGCGTGATTGAATGAAAATTAATATATTGCATGCTTGAACGTGTATTTTAAAGGATATGTGTCATTTTTTATAAAATGTGTATTGCAGTAGTATGTTTCTATTGTATACTCAAATTATCTTCTTTGCATTTTGTTTTGGTAACTTCAAAAGCATGGTGCGCGGCAAGATTTGGTATATGTGACGGAGATACAAAAAGTACATGCCTTGGTTACTTTCTTGTAGTGTAAATATTATGGACACAAGTTCACATGCGGTTCTACTCGCATCAAGCAACATTTTCTCAGAATAGGCAGTGACGTTGGAGCTTGCACATGCACTCCATCTGATGCTCTTTCGTTATGCAAATCGTATTTAGAGAAAGTAAAGAAAGTGGTTAATCCAACCCTAATAAGAAATTGTTCAAATCAACAAGATGTGAGCGCTGAGGTTGATGAGCCGATTGCAGGAGAAGCACCAATAAATGCAAGGAGTGTATCAATACATGAAGGTGATGTAGATATGCTAGCGAGTCGGTCGCAGGTGAGTTTTAATGCCACTAATGCCTGTCAGGTAAAGAAGAGAAAAAAGGGAGAACAATATTCTATGGAGGATGGATTTCTTCGACAACAAGTGCATAAAGAGCACTTAAGATGGATAGAAGCATTTGTTAAAAATGGTATACCATTCAATGTCATGAGAGATGACACGTTTCGTAATGCCTTGAAATCATGTGCTAGACCAGGATTTATTCTGTGAGATTATAATAAAATGCGTACGGATCATCTTGATAGAGTCAAACAAACTGTGGCGGATTACTTTAAAAAAAAGATATTGGATTTTATTCCTACATATGGGTGCACTCTTACTTTTGATGGATGGACTACCAAGCAGGCCAGACCCTTGATAAATGTAATGTGCATTACTCCCAAGGGAATTATGTTTTTGGAGAGTATTGATACGTCTCTATAAGAAAAAACTTCAACATATATTGTAAAAATATACGAAAGAGCAATTCATAAAGTTGGTGGCAGTGAGAATGTTACTGCATTAGTAATAGATAATGCATCAAATTACAAGCTGATCGCAGGTGAGATGGTCATGGCAAAGTATCCCACTTTGACATGGGTGCCATGTGGTGCTCATACTCTCAACTTATTGTTGAAGGATATTGGACAATTGTCATTTGTGCAACCACTACTACAAGATGCTAATGCCGTAAACACCTATTTCATTAATTTTGGACTTTTTGTGTTGTTTTTGGACGAAGCCCAAAAATCCTTCCCAAATGAAAACTTTACTTTATGAAAATATCCTTTCCAAATCAAAATTTTACTTTCTAAAAAGTTTCTTCCCAAATCAAAAGTTCACTTTGTGGCACTGTCATATTCACATAAAAATATTGTTTTTTCAATCTATACTTTTGCACCAACATGCAAGAATTTGAAATAATCCTATATTAGAAATTCTAGCTATATCTAAGTTATTTGTTAATTTAATTATTTTTAATATTTTTCCTTGACGTTTTTCCTTCCCAAATCAAAAGTTCACTTTGTGGCTCTATCATATTCACATACAAATATTGTTTTTTCAATCTATACTTTTACACCAACATGCAAGAATTTGAAATAATCCTATATTAGAAATTCTAGCTATATCTAAGTTATTTGTTAATTTAATTATTTTAAATATTTTTCCTTGACGTTTTTCGTTGACGTGATAAATTTATAAATCCATGAAAGGAGACTTAAATATTTCATGAAAATAACATTGTCACTCGGCAATATGCACAAAATTTAACAAAACTTTTAATAAATAGAAAGAAGACATGATGCCATAAGACCAAAGAGGGATAATAGCAATTGTAGCTTTATGTATATGATTACATTGAGAGACGTTGCTCTTAGCTACAGTCTTTATATCCAAAATGATATAGATTGAACATATGTTTACAATTTAAATTGTTGCTCTTAAAGAGCCTCAATTCGTGCCATCTGCATAATTTGACACCCCATTGTCTTATTGCTCAATGTCACGACAGTCCCTTGCCAGTTGCCATCTGCATAATTTGACCTAGGCTTGCCTTGCCAAGCCTTGCCCCTTGGGTTCATTGACTCCCCATTGTCTTATTGCTCAATGCGATAGTCCCTTGCCAGGTGCCATCTGCATTAACTCCCTGTTGTCTTGCCAAGCCTTGACCCTTGGGTGACATCCAGTGCAAAATACAGGTGCCATCTGCATTAACTCCCACAAGTTATCTTGCCAAGCCTTGCCCCTTGGGTGCATTGACTCCCCATTGTCTTATTGCTCAATGTGATAGTCCCTTGCCAGGTGCCACCTGCATTAACTCCCTATTGTCTTGGCAAGCCTTGACCCTTGGGTGACATCCAGTGCATATTTTGACTCTCATTTGACATACGAGGTGATGACTCTGATTATAATTGTCTTGGATTGGCTCCTTGCCTAGTACCCAAATAAAATCCTTTTGAATCAATGGACTTCAATACAAAGCTTTAATCATGGACATTCTTCATTTGCGCTATCTCCTTCTACTTCCTCCATGGCGAGCATCCTTAAAAATTCGTGTATATGCAAAATAGTTTGCTGTGGTATTTTTATTTTTCCTTCTACCTCATATCCCATGTGCTTCTTTGATTTCTTTGCCCTTGAATGCCAAGACACTATGATTGTCTCCGTCGAAACTTGAGAGACTGCTTCATCATTTGGGACCCACTCCTTCATTATACAATTAGTATATAATGTGTTGTTATCCATATTCTCCTTCCTGCCCTTTGGCTCATACCATACCGCTGTAAATGTTGTAGCTCTCCCTTGGTCATCTCTTTGCACATCAACTACTTTTGCAACCCAAAACTTCACATTCTCATATTCATCATCCGCCGATGGCTGAACCACAACAAAACAATCAACCTCTATATCTACTTGTGGCATAAACTCTCTCTTCTTCGGTCCACAATATGGACGTGGGAGTAATGATACAAAATCATTTTCAAAGACTGGAGCTGGGCGCAAATCGTTATGAACATTTGGCCAAAACATATTGCATTCTTCCTTGACATCCTTTGAGCCTCGCATTCTCTCAAGGTCCTTTATTAAATTTCGTGTCTTGTTAATTACAGTGGTAGTGTGTTCTCTCCAAGCAGGCTTCGAATCAGGATATCTCTGGAGCATTTCCTCTTTGTATGTAATAAATGCTTTTAATCCATCTATTTCACAATTAGACCTCTCATTAAATTCTTGTATAGGAGCCCATGTTGGATACCTTTCCTTGCTGGGAATTGAAGTTAAGAGACTGTAAGGTTCTTCAGGTTCCCATTTTGTATCATGAGAATACTGTTGCCATTGCATTACGGGTTTTTCATCTTTAAAAAAAAAACGAAAGTAGTGTGGATTGGTATGACCTGTCAATGCATCACCACCCGTTTGTATGAAAGGTAGAATGAAGCTCTTCCAATCATACATTCTTTCGAGCCTCTCACATACTGTGCTTTCCTTACGACCACCAACTTGCCTGCCACATCTTCTTACGAAGTCATCTATTGTCTCCACATCCTTGCATTTAAGCTCCCTTGAGACTGTGCTAAAAACCTGATCGATATCCTCATGTGTATGCCCAACATACAAAAATCCACATTCGACCTCATTGAAGATTCGATGAGCAACTAGCATGGAGCAGAAGGCAAACATAAGTACATTCTTATTTTCTCGCCAGCAATTATCAGCTTATATTCTCAAAGTCGGTGGCAGGCGACCTTTTTCTGCATGTACATTGCGAATTGCCTTCATAATAGATGTTACAACTTGATTGCTATCATGTAGATGCAAGGAATCAATCCATATATCTGCAAAGAACTTAATTCCATGCACTAACACTCCACATAGATGTGTCTTTAGAAAGTGCTTTCCTTGTAATTTAGGTGGAGTGGCAACAAAACGAGGCAATGTTGTTGTATTCTGATCCATGCCATCTACAATAAGACACATGTAGTCATCAGGATGCGAAATAGCTTGCTCCTTCCAAAATGCATATTTTTGTCTGGAATGTCGAATAAGGTCATGATGAGATTTTCGGTTTTTTTTGTATAATTCCCTTTGATTTGGACATGTTGCACTCTCAATCGCTCGCTTTAAATCATCACAGACATTGCACTTTGACATTTTTTGCCTCCTTGGGATTTTAACATATCCAAAGTTCTTCTTCCAAAGAGTATACAAAGTATGAGAAGAAGCTACAGCATCCCCTCTTTGCCTTTGCTTTTCTGCAATAGAGTCAAATACTTTGAGCTTTGTCAAGCCCATTGGAAGGTGCATTTCAGTGATCGCGTCACCGTTAGGGAGTTTGGTAGATATATGGGGTTGAGGCAAAGCATTTTCATGTATGAAGTCTTGTAAAATTGCTGCTGCCCTGACAGTTGAGATTCTTGATTTGGACCTTCCTCTATTACCGTGAATGCTAAATTTGTTGCCGCCCTTTGCCTTGGTGACTAAATCCCAATATGTACCATGGGATAATCCAGTAATATTGCGATATGCCTTATTGCAAATCCTTTTTCCATTTACGAGAGGTTTTACCTTTTGTCTTGAACTTAGCCTTTTATTGCCATTCTGAAGAAAGCAAGAGAGACTTGTGAGAAGGTATTCATTTCTTTCGCTTCCCCTTCTTTGCCACACGTGTCCTCTACATTCCCTGATGTCTGCAAGATCAATGAAGCGCATACATCTTCGCTTGCAACATAGATATCCCAATGCATTTAACATGTTCTCCTCCTTCATTACTCTCTTCCTCTTTGGTTGCTTTTGTGGATCTGCCTGGATTCTCTTTCTCTTCATGCATATGTATGACCGTTTTCGTTCCTCGTACACATTGTTATCTGTATTTATGCACTTCTTCTCCTCACATTTGTTTGTAACCAAGCATCCATGATTGGTCGTTGCATCCTTGTTCATATCACAATCAAAGTTAAATACTGAATAATCCTCTGTTGATCTCATCCTCATTTTTAACATACTCTTAGGACCATTCAATGAATTCAATATTCTACGAGAGTATTGAGAACCTTGAAACTCTTCCACTCCTGAGAGAACATCACTCATTGGGACATCTTGCATGGCTTTCACAAATCCACAACCTTGATTGACACCAGGTTTGTTAATATGCATGAACTCATCCACACTTGACAAGACATCGCTATTGAAACCTTTGCCCTTCTCACTGTGCAAGAATTCATCCACCCCAGATAAGGCTTCGCTTCTAAAATCATTTTGTTTCTTGGAACCAATGAACTCATCCACTCCAGATAAGATGTCACTTCTATAATTGAGTATATTGAAATCATCCATATTTGAAGTGATAGAGCCTGGCACATGGGCACGCTTTTTAGGTCCTTTGATATTGTAGTATGCGTTGTCTTTATCATTGAAAACCACGTGCCTCTTTCTCATGTTTAAAAATTGCATGCTCCATCTCATATTCTTGCCTACCTCATAGTAGGGATCACATAAGGATGTTATGTTATCAACCATACCATCATCAGTGACTTTTAGAATCCTCATCTGCGCAAATGACCATTGCTCCACTTGTTCAAATCCCAATACTTCACCTTCTGCTACAATCTTATTTGCAAATGATCTCATTTGTAAAATGTCCCCTATAGTAAAATCCAAGGTGGTGCACTTTGTATTCTTGATAATGTCTGTTGCATAAGTCTCATCTTTGTCCCATGCTATAAATGATTTGTTGGATGTATTGTAGGGCATAACATCTCCAAGTGTTTCCATATCTCCACATTTATACTTTAGCTCAACATGTGCGCTAAGAATCTTTGATACAGTAACTGCTACCTTATCTTCGCCAAGTCTTCGAAAGTGGCAAAGTGAATTGGGATCACTATCATGGATTGTAGCAAATGCAACTACTTCTCTTTTGCTACATAAAATCACATCCATCCCTGGAACAAAATCTATAGCCATCTCCTTTGTGAGAGTCCTTCGCAAGCAAGCTGCAGTGGCAACAATTACATAAATATTAGTCTCTTTTTAATAATCTACTTATTTATTATAATTTTTAATTAGTACTTAATTTATTAGTGGGAGAAGTTATCCGATCAAGTACTCATCAGATGGACATGCCAAGTTATCCTTTGCATGGTCAATCAAGCATTAAATACTATTTTTGCTCTAGTGTCATGCACATCCGTAAAAAAACATGAGCCTACTAGGTACGTTATCCAATCAAGCACTAATGGGATGCGGGTGCCACTTTGCATGTAAGTCAATTCCACCTAGTTGAGGTGTACAAAAAGTGTTGTGCCCATCGGATATGCTTTGCATGGTCCATCGAGCATTAAATACTATTTTTGCTCCTGTCATGCACATCCATAAAAAAACACGCTGCTAGGTGTGTTATCCGATCAAGTACTTATGCGATGGGAATGCCACTTTGCATGTAAGTCAATTCCACCTAGTTGAAGGTGTGTGCAAAGTATTGTGCCCATCCAATATGCTTTGCATTGTCGATCAAGCATAACACACTATTTCTGCCTTACTGTCATGCACAACCATATAAAAACACGGCCATAGGTGTGTTATTCAAATAAGTACTTATAAGATGGGGGCTCCACTTTGCACGCAAGTCCGTTTTAACTACGTTGAGGTGCGTGCAAAGTATTGTCACCATCGGATATGATTTGCATGGTCGATCACGCATTATACACCATTTTTTCCCTAATGATATGCACATTCGCACAAAAACACGCCATTAGGTGTGTTATCTGACCAAGTACTTATCGGATGGGTGTGCCTCATTGAGAACATTTCAATACCACCTAGGTTAAGGCGTAAGAAACGTTTTGTGTCCATCGGATATGCTTTGCATGGTCGATCGAGCATTAAATACTATTTTTGCTCTAGTGTCATGCACATCCGTCAAAAAACAAGTTGCTAGGTATGTAATCCAATCAAGCACTTATGGGATGCGCGTGCCACTTTGCATATAAGTCTATTCCACCTAGTTGAAGGTGTGTGCAAAGTATCGTGCCCATCGGATATGCTTTGCATGGTGGATCGAGCATTAAATACCATTTTTGCCTTAGTGCCATGCACATCCGTAAAAAAACACGCTACTAGGTGTGTTATCTGACCAATTACTTATCGGATGGGTGTGCCTCATTGCGAACATTTCAATACCACCTAGGTTGAGGCGTACGAAAAGTTTTGTGCCCATCGGATATGCTTTGCATGGTCGATCGAGCATTAAATACTATTTTTGCTCTAGTGTCATGCACATCCGTCAAAAAACACGCTTCTAGGTATGTTATCCGATCAAGAACTTATGGGATGGGCGTGCCACTTTGCATGTAAGTGGATTCCACCTAGTTGAAGGTGTGTGCAAAGTATTGTGCCCATCGGATATGCTTTGCATTGTCGATCAAGCATAAAACACCGTTTTTATCTTAGTGTCATGCACATTCGTAAAAAAACGCAGTCCTAGATGTGTTATTCAAACTAGTACTTATCGGATAAGGGCTCCAATTTGCATGCAAGTCCGTTTCCACTAGGTTGAGGTGTGTGCAAAGTATTGTCACCATCGGATATGATTTGCATGGTTGATCACGCATTATACACCGTTTTTTTCCTAGTGGTATGCACATCCGCAAAAAAACACGCCCTTAGGTATGTTATCTGACCAAGTACTTATCGGATGGGTGTGCCTCTTTGACAACATTTTAATACCACCTAGGTTGAGGTATGAGAAAAGTATTATGCCCATCGGATATGCTCTGCATGGTCGATCGAGCAGTAAATACCATTTTTGCCTTAGTGCCATGCACATCCGTAAAAAAACACGCTCCTAGGTGTGTTATCCGATCAAGCACTTATGCGATGGGAATGCCACTTTGCATGTAAGTCAATTCCACCTAGTTGAAAGTGTGTGCAAAGTATTGTGCCCATCAGATATCCTTTGCATGGTCAATCGAGCATTAAATACTATTTTTACTCTAGTGTCATGCACTTCCGTCAAAAAACACACTGCTAGGTATGTTATCCAATCAAGAACTTATGGGATGGGCGTGCCACTTTGCATGTAAGTCGATTCCACCTAGTTGAAGGTGTGTGCAAAGTATTGTGCCCATCGGATATGCTTTGCATTGTCGATCAAGCATAAGACACCGTTTTTGCCTTGGTGTCATGCACAACCATGAAAAAACACGGTCCTAGGTGTATTATTCGAACTAGTACTTATCGGATAAGGGCTCCAATTTGCATGCAAGTCCGTTTCCACTAGGTTGAGGTGTAAAGTATTGTCACCATCGGATATGATTTGCATGGTTGATCACGCATTATACACTGTTTTTTCCCTAGTGGTATGCACATCCGCAAAAAAACACGCCCTTAGGTATGTTATCTGACCAAGTACTTATCGGATGGGTGTGCCTCTTTGACAACATTTTAATACGACCTAAGTTGAAGTATAGGAAAAGTATTATACCCATTGGATATGCTTTGCATGGTCGATCGAGCATTAAATACCATTTTTGCCTTAGTGCCATGCACATCCGTAAAAAAACACGCTGCTAGGTGTGTTATCCGATCAAGCACTTATGCGATGGGAATGCCACTTTGCATGTAAGTCAATTCCACCTAGTTGAAGGTGTGTGCAAAGTATCGTGCCAATCGGATATGCTTTGCATGGTCGATCGAGCATTAAATACCATTTTTGCCTTAGTGCCATGCACATCCGTTAAAAAACACACTTCTACGTTTGTTATCTGATCAAGCACTTATGCGATGGGCGTGCCACTTTTCATGTAAGTCAATTCCACCTAGTTGAAGGTGTGTGCAAAGTATTGTGCCCATCGGATATGCTTTGCATGGTCGATCGACCATTAAATACTATTTTTGCTCTAGTTTCATGCACATCCGTAAAAAAACACGCTGATAGGTATGTTATCCAATCAAGCACTTATGGGATGGGTGTGCCACTTTGCATGTAAGTCAATTCCACCTAGTTAAAGGTATGTGCAAAGTATTGTGCCCATCGGATATGCTTTGCATGGTTGATCGAGCATTAAATACCATTTTTGCCTTAGTGCCATGCACATCCGTAAAAAAACACGCTGCTAGGTGTGTTATCTGATCAAGCACTTATGCGATGGGCGTGCCACTTTGCATGTAAGTTAATTCCACCTAGTTGAAGGTGTGTGCAAAGTATTGTGCCCATTGGATATGCTTTGCATTGTCGATCAAGCATAACACACTGTTTTTGCCTTAGTGTCATGCACAACCATTTAAAAACACGGCCATAGGTGTGTTATTCAAATAAATACTTATCAGATGGGGCCCCCACTTTGCACGCAAGTCCGTTTTAACTAAGTTGAGGTGCGTGCAAAGTATTGTCACCATCGGATATGATTTACATGGTCGATCACGCATTATACACCGTTTTTTCCCTAGTGGTATGCACATTCGCAAAAAAACACGCCCTTAGGTATGTTATCTGACCAAGTACTTATCGGATGGGTGTGCCTCTTTGACAACATTTTAATACAACCTAAGTTGAGGTATAGGTAAAGTATTATGCCCATCGGATATGCTTTGCATGGTCGATCGAGCATTAAATTCCATTTTTGCCTTAGTGCCATGCACATCCGTAAAAAAACACGCTGCTAGGTGTGTTATCCGATCAAGTACTTATGCGATGGGAATGCCACTTTGCATGTAAGTCAATTCCACTTAGTTGAAGGTGTGTGCAAAGTATCGTGCCCATCTGCATGGTCGATCGAGCATTAAATTCCATTTTTGCCTTAGTGCCATGCACATCCGTAAAAAAACACGCTGCTAGGTGTGTTATCTGATCAAGCACTTATGCGATGGGAATGCCACTTTGCATGTAAGTCAATTCCACTTAGTTGAAGGTGTGTGCAAAGTATCGTGCCCATCGGATATGCTTTGCATGGTCGATCGAGCATTAAATTCCATTTTTGCCTTAGTGCCATGCACATCCGTAAAAAAACACGCTGCTAGGTGTGTTATCTGATCAAGCACTTATGCGATGGGAATGCCACTTTGCATGTAAGTCAATTCCACTTAGTTGAAGGTGTGTGCAAAGTATCGTGCCCATCGGATATGCTTTGCATGGTCGATCGAGCATTAAATTCCATTTTTGCCTTAGTGCCATGCACATCCGTAAAAAAACACGCTGCTAGGTGTGTTATCTGATCAAGCACTTATGCGATGGGCGTGCCACTTTGCATGTAAGTCAATTCCACCTAGTTAAAGGTATGTGCAAAGTATTGTGCCCATCGGATATGCTTTGCATTGTCGATCGAGCATAACACACTGTTTTTGCCTTAGTGTCATGCACAACCATATAAAAACACGGCCATAGGTGTGTTATTCAAATAAATACTTATCAGATGGGGCCTCCACTTTGTACGCAAGTCCGTTTTAACTACGTTAAGGTGCATGCAAAGTATTGTCACCATCAGATATGATTTGCATGGTCGATCACGCATTATACATCATTTTTTTCCTAATGACATGCACATTCGCAAAAAAACACGCCATTAGGTGTGTTATCTGACCAAGTACTTATCGGATGGGTGTGCCTCATTGAGAACATTTCAATACCACCTAGGTTGAGGCATACGAAAAGTTTTGTGCCCATCGGATATCCTTTGCATGGTCTATCGCGCATTAAATACTATTTTTACTCTAGTGTCATGCACATCCGTCAAAAAACACGTTTCTAGGTATGTTATAGGATCAAGCACTTATGGGATGGGCATGCCACTTTGCATGTAAGTCGATTCTACCTATTTGAAGGTGTGTGCAAAGTATTGTGCCCATAGGATATGCTTTGCATTGTCGATCAAGAATAAAACACCGTTTTTATCTTAGTGTCATGCACATTCGTAAAAAAACGCAGTCCTAGATGTGTTATTCAAACTAGTACTTATCGGATGGGGGCTCTAGTTTGCACGCAAGTCCGTTTCAACTAGTTTGAGGTGTGTGCAAAGTATTGTCACCTTCGGATATGATTTGCATGGTTGATCAAGCATAACACACCGTTTTTGCCTTAGTGTCATGCACAATTATATAAAAACACGGCCATAGGTGTGTTATTCAAATAAGTACTTATCAGATGGGGACTCCACTTTGCACGCAAGTCCGTTTTAACTACACGCTGATGCGTGCAAAGTATTATCACCATCGGATATGATTTGCATGGTCGATCACGCATTATACACCATTTTTTCCCTAGTGGTATGCACATCCACAAAAAAACACGCCCTTGGGTATGTTATCTGACCAAGTACTTATCGGATGGATGTGCCTCTTTGACAACATTTTAATAACAACTAGGTTGAGGTATAGGAAAAGTATTATGCCCATCGGATATGCTTTGCATGGTCGATCGAGCATTAAATACCATTTTTGCCTTAGTGCCATGTACATCCGTAAAAAAACACACTGCTAGGTGTGTTATCCGATCAAGCACTTATGCGATGGGAATGCCACTTTGCATGTAAGTCAATTCCACCTATTTGAAGGTGTGTGCAAAGTATCGTGCCCATCGGATATGCTTTGCATGGTCGATCGAGCATTAAATTCCATTTTTGCCTTAGTGCCATGCACATTCGTAAAAAAACACACTGCTAGGTGTGTTATCTGATCAAGCACTTATGCGATGGGCGTGCCACTTTGCATGTAAGTCAATTACACCTAGTTGAAGGTGTGTGCAAAGTATCGTGCCCATCGGATATGCTTTGCATTGTCGATCAAGCATAACACACCGTTTTTGCCTTAGTGTCATGCACAACCATATAAAAACACGGCCATAGGTGTGTTATTCAAATAAATATTTATCATATGGGGGCTCCACTTTGCACGCAAGTCCGTTTTAACTACGTTGAGGTGCATGCAAAGTATTGTCACCATCGGATATGATTTGCATGGTCGATCATGCATTATACATCATTTTTTTCCTAATGACATGCACATTCACAAAACACGCCATTAGGTGTGTTATCTGACCAAGTACTTATCGGATGGGTGTGCCTCATTGAGAACATTTCAATACCACCTAGGTTGAGGCGTACGAAAAGTTTTGTGCCCATCGGATATCCTTTGCATGGTCTATCGAGCATTAAATACTATTTTTACTCTAGTGTCATGCACATCTGTCAAAAAACACGTTTCTAGGTATGTTATAGGATCAAGCACTTATGGGATGGGCATGCCACTTTGCATGTAAGTCGATTCTACCTAGTTGAAGGTGTGTGCAAAGTACTGTGCCCATCGGATATGCTTTGCATTGTCGATCAAGCATAAAACACCATTATTGCCTTAGTGTCATGCACAATCGTCAAAAAACACGATCGTAGGTGTATTTTTCAAACAAGTACTTATCGGATGGGGATGCCACTTTGCACACAAGTCAATACTGCCTAGGTTGAGGAACGTGTAAAGTCTTGTGTCCATTGGATATGCTTTGCATAGTCTGTCTCACATGATACACCATTTTGTTCCTAGTGTTATGCACAATCGTCATAAAATACATAGGAGGTGTGTTATCCGAACAAGTACTTATGAGATGGGTGCACCACTTTGTATGCAAGTCAATAAGACCTAGGTTGAGGAGTGTACAAAGTTTTGTGCCCATTGGAGAAATGTAGATGCGATAATATTAGAAAATTCTCGGTATATGTATATGTGTGTGTGTGTGTGGCAAACAATTTTGGCACAAAGTAAACACCTAGTGCACAAATTATGCACTTCATACCTTGAGTAAATAAGCTTGTTGATGAGGATAAATATACCCTTGAATAAAAGCACAGTTGTTGTATGACCACAATAGGATCGCTTTGACACCTGTGATTTTGCCCATATGTAAGTTTACAAATAGTATAAAAAATCATGTAATAATATATTAATAGTTTGCAAATGTGTATAGCAAGTGAGTAATGGGAAGTGGAAGTGGGAATGAGGAGGGAGGAGTGGAATAGGATAGGGAAGTAATAAGGGTGTATGATAATAAGTATAAAAAATAGTATAATAATATATTAATAGTATTTTAAAAGCCAAGTGAGTAATGGAAAGTGGAAGTGAGAGTGGGGAGGGAAGAATGGAATGGGAGAGGGGAAGGTAATAGGGGAGTAGGCTAATAAGGGAGTGAAATGAGTGAGGAAGTTAATAGGGGATGAAAAAGAGGAGGGTGAGATGGGGAAATATGGGATTTTGGAAAATGGGAGGAGTATGGGACGTGGTGGAAATGTGGGATGGGAGTGGTGGCAATGGGGAGGAAGAAGAAATGGATGGATGGGAGGAGGGCTAATGGATGAGGGATGGGGGTTCAATAGGAGAGGGGGAGTAATGGGAGCCAATGGGAGAGGAGATAAATGAAAAGCCAATAGGAGAGGGGAGGAATGGAAAGCCAATAGGAGAGGAGGAGGAAAACCTAATTTTTCTTATATATAGTCTTCCTTCATTCATTCATTCTCCCCTCATTTCATTCAAGCAAGAAAGCAAGGACGATCAAGAGAGCAAGGAAGGAAGAGCAAGAAAGCAAGAAAGAGCAAACTTACAAACTGTTTCCAGGTACTTGCAAACTTTTTTTTCTAGTTTCTTTTTTAAAATTTGAAGAGAGAGAAACTAGAGAGAGAAAGGTTCAGGGGAGGGGAGGGAGGGGAGGGAGGGGAGGGAGGAGGAAGGGAGGGGAGGAAGAGGGTGGGACGGGAGGGAGGAGGAAGGGAGGGGAAGAAGGGGCGAAGAGGGAGGTGGGTGTGAGGGAAGGGGGTGGGAGGGGAGGCTGGCGCGGCGGGTGGGAGGGAAGCGGGTGCGTGCGGAGGGGGGCTGAGAGGAGGAGGGGGGAGCGGCTGAGAGGGGGAGGGAGGCGGGGCGGGGCGCGGCTGAGAGGGGGAGGGGGGGAGGGGGGGGGAGGGTGAAGAGGGGGGGCTGGCGGCCGCGGCCGCCAGCCCGGGAGGGTGGGGGAGCAGCTGAGGGGGGGGAGGAGGGAGGGGGGGCGCGGCTGAGAGGGGGAGGGGGGGGCGTGGCTGAGAGGGGGAGGGGGGGGGAGGGTGAAGAGGGGGGGCTGGCGGCCGCGGCCGCCAGCCCGGGAGGGTGGGGGAGCGGCTGAGGGGGGGAAGGGGGGGTGGGGGAGGGGTTGCGATGGGGGAGGGGTTGCGAAAGGGGGGGGGGGGGGTGAAGAGGGGGGGGCTGGGTGAGAGGGGGGGGGGCTGGCGGCCACGGCCGCCAGCCCGGGAGGGTGGGGGAGCGGCTGAGGGGGGGGAGGAGGGAGGGGGGGCGCGGCTGAGAGGGGGAGGGTGGGGGAGCGGCTGAGGGGGGGAAGGGGGGGTGGGGGAGGGGTTGCGATGGGGGAGGGGTTGCGAAAGGGGGGGGGGGGGGTGAAGAGGGGGGGGCTGGGTGAGAGGGGGGGAGGGGGGCTGGCGGCCGCGGCTGCCAGCCAGGGAGGGTGGGTTGCGAAGGGGAGGGGAGCGTGGGTTGCGAAAGGGGGGGGGAGAGTGAAGAGAGGGGGGCTGGGTGAGAGGAGGGGGAGCGGGGGGCTGGCGGCCGCGGCCGCCAGCCAGGGAGGGTGGGTTGCGAAGGGGGGGGAGCGTGGGTTGCGAAAGGGGGGGGGGGGAGAGTGAAGAGAGGGGGGCTGGGTAGAGGAGAGGGGGTTGCGAAGGGGTTGGTGGGTGAGAGGAGAGGGGGGGGGTTGGGTGAGAGGAGGGGGGGGGGCTGGCGGCCGCGGCCGCCAGCCAGGGAGGGTGGTGAAGGGGGGGATGGGTGGGTCGCGAAGGGGGGGGGGGGGGAGGGTGAAGACCCCCCCCTGGGTGAGAGGAGGGGGGGGGGGCTGGCGGCCGCGGCCGCCAGCCAGGGAGGGTGAAGGGGGGGGATGGGTGGGTTGCGAAGGGGGGGCGGGAGTGTGAAGGGGGGGGGGGGTTGGGTGAGAGGAGAGGGGGGGGGTGGGTGAGAGGAGGGGGGGGGGGCTGGCGGCCGCGGCCGCCAGCCAAGGAGCGTGAAGGGGGGGGATGGGTGGGTTGCCAAGGGGGGGGGGAGGTTGAAGAGGGGGGGGCTGGGTGAGAGGAGGGGGGGGGGCTGGCGGCCGCGGCCGCCAGCCCAGGGAGAGAGGAGGGGTGAAGAGGGGGGGGGCTGGGTGAGAGGAGGGGGGGGGGCTGGGTGAGAGGAGGGGGGAGAGAGGAGAGGGGGGGGGCTGGCGGCCGCGGCCGCCAGCCAGGGAGGGTGAAGGGGGGGGGGATGGGTGGGTTGCGAAGGGGGGGCGGGAGGGTGAAGAGGGGGGTTGGGTGAGAGGAGGGGGGGGGCTGGCGGCCGCGGCCGCCAGCCCAGGGAGAGAGGAGAGGGGGTTGCGAAGGGGCTGGGTGAGAGGAGAGGGGGGGGGCTGGGTGAGAGGAGAGGGGGGGGGGCTGGCGGCCACGGCCGCCAGCCAGGGAGGGTGAAGGGGAGGATGGGTTGCGAAGGGGGGGGGAAGGTGAAGAGGGGGGGGTTGGGTGGTGAGAGGAGGGGGGGGGGCTGGCGGCCGCGGCCGCCAACCCAGGGAGGGTGAAGGGGGGGGGGATGGGTGAGAGGAGGGAGGGGGGGGGCTGGCGGCCGCGGCCGCCAGCCCAGGGAGAGAGGGAGGGTGAAGGGGGGGGGGATGGGTGGATTACGAAGGGGGGGTGGATTGCGGAGGGGGGGGCTGGGTGAGAGGAGGGGGGTGTCGCCAAGGAGGGAGGGAGGGGGGGCCAAAGGGAGAGTGGGGAAGAGGGTGGAAGGGTTGGGGGGGTCGCCAAGGGGGGTGGGGAAAAGGGAGGAAGGTTAAAAGGGGGTAGGGGGAAAAAGGGGTAGGGGAGGAAGAGGTTAGGCGACGGGAGAGGGGAAGGGTAGCGGGAGGAGAGAGAGAGAATGAGAGAGAGAGAGGAATGAAAAGGACTTACGAGAATGAAAAGGACTTACATGAAAAGGACTTACGAGAATCGAGAAGAATGTTGAAAAAAGTATCAAGAAGAATGTTGAACATAAATTTGAATTCAAAAGGAACGTATAAGAAGAAAGTATAAGAAGAATGTTGAACACAAATTTGAATTCAAATTTATAATGAATTCAAATTTCCCTCTCTTTTTTGAAAATTCAAATTTATGTGTAGGAGTGGACTAGTTTTAACTCTCTCCTCGTTTCATTGAAGCAACCAAGAGCGAAAGAGAAAGGATAAGCCGAGCCTTACTTTTTTCACTTTTTCCAGGTACTTGCATTCTTTTTTATTGTCTTGTAATTCTATTTCTTTACTTACAATTCTTTTCAATTAGTTTCTTGTTAAGGTTTTTGAGTTCTATTTCTTAAAATTCGTATTGTAATTCTTTTTCTTTACTTATAATTCTTTTTCAATTAGTTTATTCTTAAAGTTTTTGAGGGGGGTGGTCTTTTAGAAGGCATTACAATTCTTTTTAAATTAGTTTCTTATTTGAGTTTTTGAGTTCTATTTTAATTAGTTTTTTATTTATATTTGAGTTTGTAAATTTGAGAAATGGGAGAATAGGGAGGGAGGGAAAGAGAGAAATTAAGAGAGAGAAGAGGGGCTCCTTAAGAGAGGGAGAGAGAGAGAGAGATTCACACAGAGAAGAGGGGCTCCTTAAATGAGAGAGAAGAGTAGGGAGGGAAAGAAAGAGAGAGGAGAGAGGCGGAGAGAGATTAAGAGAGAGAAGCTGGTAAAGAGAGAGGAGAGAGGGGGAGAGAGATTAAGAGAGAGAAGCGGGTCTCTTGGGGGCCGTGGCTACTTGAGGGAGGGAGAGAGAAAGAGAGAGAGGGAGAGAGAGAAAGAGAGAGAGGGAGAGAGAGAGAAAGTTTATGGGAATGAAACGTGGCGAGAGGAGAGAGGAAAAGAGAGAGAGAGAGAAGAGAAGAGGGAGACTTAGGGAGAGAGAGGGAGAGAGAGAGAGAGAGAGAGAGAGGGAGAGAGAGAGAGAGAGAGAGAGAGGAATGAAACTTCTGTGCTAGAGGGAGGGAGAGGGAGAGAGAGAATAAGTGGGATGAGGATAGAGAGAAAAATACTTAAGAGTTGTCAAAGAGAGAGAGAGAGAGATTAAGAGAGAGAATGAGGTGTCTTGACTATGGCTACAAGGAGATTTAGGAGGAGAGAGAGAGAGAGAGAGAAAGTAAAGAGAGTTTTATATATTTACATCTTTTATATTATATTTTTAAATGAGAGAGAAGAGTAGGGAGGGAAAGAAAGAGAGAGGAGAGAGAGGGAGAGAGAGAGGAGAGAGTAGGGAGAGAGAGGGAGAGAGAGGAGAGAGTAGGGAGAGAGAGGAGAGAGAGGAGAGAGTAGGGAGAGAGAGGGAGAGAGAGAGAAAGAGAGAGAGGGAGAGAGAAAGAGAGAGAGGGAGAGAGAGGGAGAGAGAGAGAGGAATGAAAAATACTTAAGAGTTATAGAGAGAGAGAGAGAGATTAAGAGCGAGAATGAGGTGTCTTGACTATGGCTACAAAGAGATTTAGGAGTAGAGAGAGAGAGAGAGAGAGAGAGAGAGAAAGTAAAGAGAGTTTTATATATTTACATATTTTATATTATACTTTTAAAAAATTATAAAAGAGTGAATTTATGGTTTGTTTTGAAGGTGAGATAATGTTTTTATATATTTTCATCTTTTAAATTGAAAAATGTTAACTTTTCTTTAGATACTTGTTCTTTATTTATATCACATGCAAGTTTAGCCTCTACATCACAACCCCTTCTTTTGCATATTTAAGCCTCTTAAACCCCAGCACATTAAAATGAACACAGAAAAAGAAATTATTTATTGCTTTTCTTCGCTTCGACGGTTGGTTTAGCATAGTTTAGCATAGATTAGATTGCCTTAGAGGAGAGACAATTCTCCAAGTTGCCAATCGAAGCCATGCTCAAATTTTTCTAACTAGTTCCTAATCGTTGTCAGTCCCTTCGCTCACATGCGGTTTAACACTCATAACATGCTATTAAATAAGACCTTTTACCATTTACCAAGAAGTTTATCAATGGGCAGATTGCATGAGCAGATATCAGTGGACAGATTGCATGAGCAGATATCAGTGGACAGATTGCATATATCAGTGGACAGATTACATGTCATGGGACATATTGGAGCTTGATGATTATTGGTTATTTTTATTGCATTTGTATAAATATTTAAGCTCATTTATTGTCATAAAAATCCTTGTAAAGCCTTTTATGCTATTTTTTACATTTATTGTCATATGAAGCGCCTTGTAATAAACCCGACCATCCCGACCATTCACTAATTAACGAGTATCAGTGGGATGCATAAGTGGATATCATGTGGGCTGCATAAGTGGATATCAGTGGAACAGTTTTTAGTGGATAGATTGCACCAGTTGGGTATCAGTGCTCAGATATCAATGGATGGACAGATTACATGAATCTTCACGAAGATTGAAGCTTTATTACTAGACAACATTTTATATTACTTGTAAAGATTTATTGGCTAATTCTTTTACATTTGTACAAATATTTAAGCCTTGTAAAGCCTTTTAGGCTATTTCCCACATTTATTGCCATATGAAGCCTTGTAAAGCCTTTTGGGCTATTTTCCACATTTATTGTATCAAGGGTTGTATATTGTACTTTACTTGTATGTATCTAAATTCTTCATTATCTTTTCTTGTAGGATTATGGAGCAATCAGCTAATGTGATGGCTATGCTAGATGACTCTGAGATCAGAGAATGGGTTTCTGATGTCACTTTGAATTTCAAAGGAAAGGAATATAGCCCCAATGGCTTTGGTAGGTGGACTCGATATCACATGGGTAGAAGAGCCTGGTTTCTTCATCAAAAGGAAAAGAGACTCTTTCTACTTATGTCAAAAAGGGAGTTCAATGGTGTTGAAGATCCATGGGATGCTACTTTCTTCAAAAAAGATATGACTTCAAGCCTTGTAGTAGGCATAATAATTCAGCGAAAAGACACCTTTGTGGATATTTTAACAAAGAGTTCAGATCCTGAAGTTGGCGGTATGCATTTTATTGTGTCAAGGAGAGACGCAAAGACCTTTGTGATGCCTCCTCCTCAACCATCAAAGTTTCTAGAGTTGCAAAGGGCATTGGAGACTCTTTCATATACTTGGGAGCAATTTCCTAGTGTGGTGGCAAAAAGGATGCATGCAAAGATAATGTTTGAATACTTTCAGGATGCAGAATATGCTCTCCATATGCAAGAATCATCACATGAAGGAGATCAAAAAGCTCAGACTTCAATGCAGGGACAAGAAGAACAGGCACACTGTCACAAACCTGTAGAACATGAGCGCAAACTTCTAGAGCCAGAAATGGTGAATGTAACTAAGGATGATGAAAAACAAGCCTTGAGTGCACGGGAATTAGCAAAAATTGAAGAAGATCAAGGTCGATCCACTGCAGTTATGCTAGAAGCTCTTGCTAGCAAACCACGACGTGAAATGCAAAAGGCTAGTACTGCAAGAGCCACGGTTCCAAGCAGTAAGAAAAGACATCGTCCCACTGTAGAGAAAGATAATGTGGATGAAAAACGGTCAAAAAAAGAGAAAGATGAAGAAGACTCAGAATCCGAGGCTGAAGATGATCAAGATGAACTCACATCAATTAAAAATCTTAATCTGCGTCTTAATGAAGCAGTTACAGATGATGATGTGGGATATATCTGGGGTCAAAGGACGTGGTTTGTGAATGCCAAAGATGTGGAAGCTGCAGCTCTGTTTACTAATAGCCAAAGCCTTGATATATCCTATGCAATGCAAATATACGAGGCTTTGAGAGATGGTAAGAAACCTGTGGCAAGTAATGTGGTCTTGCGCCCAATAATGTTTTGTCCAACCAAAAATAGTTTTCTGGATCAAATAACATTTACAGGGCCTACACATTTCGAGGAGATCTTCAGTCAATTCTTTAAAAACACTCTAAAAAATATTCCACATGAACAAGGCGAAGAGGCACAAGGAGAGAATATGCTAAAGGAAGTCAAGAAGGAATTTCTCCTTCATTGCAGATTCCAGCCCATTGATGGTCAACATTGGGCTTATGCTTGTAATCAGATCGCAAGGGAAGCAAAGGAGGGCAAAAGACTCACTCCAGAACAATTTGTAAAGATAAGCTCATTCCATTATTATCCTGCAACGATCTGTATATTCAAGCATGAGATTAAGTATTTGATTGAGTCCGAAAGACTTAATCATTATGTCCATGGAAAGCGTAAGATATCCTCAACATCAGAGGTTTTACAGAAGGCAAGGGTGATATGGACAACATTTGGTTCCCCAAATCCTGATTTGAAGCGAAAGGTCACAAAAGCAGACGCCGACACACTCACAAACTTTTATACTTCTTTGAGTGCAGTTGTGCCTAGGGGAACCCAAGAGCGGGAAGAAAGTATGACAAGCCTCAAGGTGGTGAGGGACAGATATGCCGACTATACTTCTATCATATTTCGTCCTGTTGAAGTGTTCAATGAGATGCTTGAAACGTGCATTGCTTGTGAGCGTGGACAGCTGACCTATGAAGCTCCTTTGTTTATCTCCGGCAAGTCAAAGGTAATGGATAAAAAGGAGTTGACGGCAAGGATGTGGAGGCCTGTAAAGTACTTACCTGATAAGTATGCATCCATGGCAGCACAAAGAATTTTAAAGAAAGAATGGTTTTTTGGAAAAAAAGACAAAGACCACTGCATGGAAGAATGCATCAATGTACAGGTGAGGCGTGATGCAGTGCATAGTGCCATCAAGTATTTGCTGTCAGAGAAACAAATTGCAGGCACGTCCTAGTGTGCAAAAGCTGGAACCAAAAGGATTTTGAAAGTTAACAGTTAGATGTGGAGAGATCATTGTTGCAAGATTCAGACAGAATTGAGGAAAATGGGATAGACATGGAAGAGGTGGAAGAAAGTTGAAGAAGATGAGGACGAGGTGGCACTAGGACATGGGTGGAGGCTCAAGGAGGTGGAAAGGCTCTGATACCACATAATGGTGCAAGCATGGAAGCATGATGGAGGTAGATAAGAGGTAGAGACAATGGCACAAGTATGAAGGCAATGAGCAATTGATTCATTCATAGAATTCTAGAGTACATATAGGCAACTAGCCATGAGTAGGTGGAATCTAGATCCACAATCATCTCAATCAGGAAGACCACCAATGTCTCCTATAATCTCTAAATCACACACCCCACTCCTATATACTCAATCACACCTACTGACTGACACATCATCAGTCACACCTAACTCAGGCACACCTACACACACACGTGTTCACACACTCACTCACATGATCACCCACAACCACACACTCACTCACATGATCACCCACAACCATAGACTTTGGTATGATCCATTACATCAAATTTTCCTTCACAGTATACTAATCCCAAACAACCACTGAGCTTGTTTTAGTGACAATGACCATACATGAGGGACTGACTAATTCATAGGTTCAAATTAGCATTCAGTCAGAATCAGACTGTAATAACAATGATTGTGCATGAGGGACCATCTAATTCACAGGCTCAGATTGGCATTCGACTGTAATAACAATGACTTTGCATGGGGGAGCATCGAGTTCACAAGCTTACATTAGCATTCAGTCGGTTTATCAGGCTATAATAACAATAGTTTAGAATGAGAACTATTGTTATTACAACCTGATGAATTGACTCAATGCTAATCTGTTCTCTTGTTTTGATCTTTCCTTTCTTTAGTTGACTGTAATAACAATGACTTTGCATGAGGAGCCATCTAGTTCATAGGCTGCCTAGATTAGCATTGAGTCAGAATCAAACTATAATAACAATGAATTTTCATGAGGGACCATCTAATTCGCACGCTCAAATTAGCATTAAGTTGGAGATAGACTTTAAGAACATATCAGACTATTAGAATTTTTCGATGACCAAGAAATTCTACAATGGCAACCATATAATCATGCATCATGGCTAAACAATGATGTATATGACCGCCTTACCAGCAAAGCTGGGTGTATGTGCCACCGCTCCTCCCCCCTCATCCCATTGAATTATTATGATCTTGGCTCCAATGACCAAGAAATTCTCCCATGGCAATCATCTAATTGCACGTCATTGCTAGACGATGATCTATATGACCGCCTATGCTAGGCTGGGCTAATAAAGCTCCCCCCTCATCCTATTGAATTATCATGATCTTGGCTCTGATGACCAAGAAATTCTAGCATGGCAACCATCTAATCACATGTCATGGCTAGACGACGATTTAGATGACTACCTATGCTAGGCTGGGCTACCAACAAAATCTAGTTGGTGGATTGTGTGCTCCTAGCAGCGATAGGCACCTAGAGTCGCACAACTGACATTAGAAACAAAGGGGGAAAGAGTGGGAGGGTGGAAAGTCTAGCTATATAAAGGACTTAAGGGCAGAGAAAAAATTCACTGCACCTAGGAAAATTTCTCTCCTACCCCTTCCACACTCTCTCCAAGCCCCCTTCTACCCCTATGATGAATCTTCTACTGTGCAGGACTCGGGGGGGTTACTCATCATATGTAACCCTATCACGTGAGTTCAACAGAAGGATATTTTCTATTTCTAAAATTTACAGAAATAAATATACATAAGGGACTATTTAAAATAGTTTTGGAAAATTTTTACAGATTTGTATAGAAAGGGGTACATTTTATTAATGAAAAAATTTATAGATAAGGGTTTTTAAATATAGGCCTTGCACGCACGTGATATAGAGGGTTTATACATAGTGACCCCCCCGAGGTGCAGGATGACCCTTCATAATGCTACCCAAGTCATGGGATCCATTGTTTGCCTTGGCTCTCCATCCTGAAACACTCCACCAGCCATAGCCATGACCAAAGAAGTTGTAGGATGGGGATCTAAGGGAAATGGGTCCTCGTTGTTCCATCAGGCACTAGCAGAGAACTCACCTTGGTGATGAGACTCTTGTAATTGAACCAAACCTTTGGCATTGGGGAAGGAGAACTCAACTTGGCAATAAGATGTAACACACTGAGAGCATGCATCACTCTGATAGAGCTCACCACTAGATTGAGTTCCATGTCCACTGTCGAATGTTTTTCTCGATTGAGCTCACCACCAAGTTGAGTTCTCTCTGCCAGTGCCTTGAAAGAAGCAATTTCTTGATAACCCTGCTAATGCCTTGAAAGAAGTTGCTATGAAAAAGGCAATTCCTTGAAAGACTTGAAAGAAAAACCTCATGACCAACCATGTTGCAGGATGGGGAGCCAAGGGAAATGGGTCGTCGTTGTTCCGTGAGGTAGTGGGAGGGAAGTCAACTTGGTGTTGAGCCTCTCGCAATTGAGCACAACCTTTGGCACTAGGGAAGGAACTCAACTTGGTGATCAGCTCTAACACACTTAGAGCATATGTCAATGTGCTAGAGCTCACCACCATATTGAGTTCCGTGTCTGCTGTCGAATGTTGTGCTTGATTGAGCTCACCTCCAAGTTGAGTTCCCTCTTCCAGTGCATTGACAAAAGTTTCTATGAAAAAGGTTATTTCAATTACGAGGTGCTCGTATTGTCCCTTGCATATGAGGAGTTCCAAGTCAAAATTGTAAGAAAGTCTTACCTACTACGATAGCAATATGAGGTGCTCATATTGTCCCCTGCATACAAGGCACCAGGTCAAAAGCGTAAGAAAGTGCTAACAATGGCAAAAACTGACACCCAGTCTTGCCACAATGGTGGTGTTGATTAGTGCTTAAAGAAGTGTCACAAAAACAAAGTGCTAGCATCTTTGTATGTAATCTATTTTAAATGTTTGCTTCGTATGTAATTTATTTTGTTTCAATTTTGATGTAATACTATTATCGCAAAAACTATCGGATGTATTTTCTTTTGTTTCAATTTCAATGTAGTACCATTATCGCCAAAACCATTATTGTTGTTACTTCGGTAGTGAAATTGGATCTAAAGCTAAGTTGCATTAATTCGGGTGTTTTTTTTTTAAATTCGAAAAAAATGCCCAAATACACATTTTTTGCGATTTAAAACGTTTCAAACTTTTTTTGCTATTTTATTCATACGAATAGGTTATTCGTATGAATAACCTATTTGTACAAATAAATAGCTATTCATCTGAATAAATAGCTATTCGTATGAATAAACAGCTATTGGTATGAATAAAGTTATTTGTACAAATAGCTCAGTTTATTCGTACGAATAAACATAGTATAAACTTGCAACCACTGCCATTTTTGGTATTCATATGAATACATCCACTTGTCTTCCTTGCCACCTCAGCCACTTGCTTGCTTGCCCTGCGACCTCCTACTTGCCTACCTGCTACCTCCTTCTTGCTTCCATACCTACCAGCTCTTGTCATAGGTGTAACCTTACTGCACCCTTGCTTGTGTTGCACTCTTTCGTTTAGTAATTAATGTTTCTTTTCTTTAGGACTGGCACTCATCTCTCTTAGGAGAGTTGTGTGTTGCAATCTTTTTAAATTGTTTAATATTTATTTTGTATTGTATTTATGTGTGTAAACAGGTTGGCACTCATCTCTCTTGCAAGAGTTGTGTGTTGCAGTCTGTTTTTGTCGTGTCTTGCAATTTCAATTATAATATAAATATTTATTTTTTACCTGAGGCTGGCACTCATCTCGCTTAAGAGAGTTGTGTGTTGCAGTCTCAGTTCGTATAAAAATGTTTGTTTGTAGGAACTCTTGGGCTGGCACTCATCTCTCTTAAGAGAGTTGTGTGTTGCAATCTAATCATAGTGATGTTTTTATAGATGCTTATTATGGCACTCATCTCTCCCTTGAGAGTTGTGTGTTATAGTCTAAGTTTAGAGATGTTTTCAAGCACTTAGTCTGGCACTCAGCTGTCCCTTGATAGTTGTGTGTTGCAGTGTAAGTTAGATATCATGCGACGTGCTCTTAGACACTTATTCTGACACTCAACTATCCCTTGATAGTTGTGTCTTGTAGTCTAAGTTAGATATCATGAGATGTGCTCTTAGACACTTAGTCTGACACTCAACTGTCCCTTGATAGTTGTGTGTTATAGTCTAAGTTAGATATCATACCATGTGCTCTTAGACACTTAGTCTAGTGCTCAACTGTCCCTTGATAGTTGTGTGTTGCAGTTGAAGCCTGGTGTTAGATGTGACACAAAGTGGGAGGGTCTTGCTGTAGATGCTAGGGTCACGTACATCAAGAATGTGTGACGAGGTTACAAAGGCAAAGGAGCTGCCTTGACCTCCCTTCCATCAATGCACCCATGCCCCCAAGCAGAGCCACGACCACAAGCACCAATGCACCCATGCCCCCATTCACATGCCACATTGCATCCACCACAACCACAAGCACCAATGCACCCATGTCCCCAGTCACATGCCACATTCCACCCAATGCAGCCGTAAGCACCACTATAGCCATGCCACGCGTATGCACCAGTGCATTGACCACAACATGTCTTTCCCCATATCCTTTTTTTTTCCAAGATCTTCCATGCTCAGAAGAAGTTCCTCCTCCCGGTCCACATCTCCCACCACATGCACGACCACATTTCGCCACATCTTTTGCTTCCCCATTTGTGCCTCCATTTGTGCCTCCTATTGCATGTGTAGACCAGTTTCCATGTCCCGCATACTCGCCTGCACCACAAATGCACAATCTATTTGCACAAGTAGATACATTCCCATCTCCTTCATTCTTGCCTGCATAAGCACCATGCACATCACATGGCTTGCATGATCATGTAGCAGTGCCAAGACCCATGCGTCCCATACTACTTCAGTGACAAGACATCCGATTCACACCTAGTACAGCTGTGGGCACAGGCACGAAAGGAATAGTGAGCATGTGCAATATTCTTGTCGCTCCCTTTGATCCGCACAAGATTTATGCATGCAAGGTGCTGAGGGTTTCTGTGCCAACTGATGCATTGAAGGCTAGAGCATTGGAAGAAGCCATGTGCTTGGGCGATGTCATACATTCGGGCATCATCTAAGCAATAGGTCTAGTTCATGATGATAACCCAATGATACTATTTTCGTTCTAGAATGGAAATCATTTGGAAAGATGGCTAACCTACCTCAGACATGACGGAAAGCGACCATCTCTTGTGTTTCATAGAGATGATGCAAAAATGCCTGTTAGGGCTCCATGGGTCCATCAGCATGTATTTGATATTTTAAGTGCACTATTTTGCACTATTCATTACATGCATCAACACAATGTCTTGCATAATGATTTGCATGTGCAAAACATTATGCTGCACTTCTTAGAGTCATCCGAGGAGGTGTATCTGGGAATTTGTGATTGGGGAATGATGACCCCATGTAGCACTAGGAAGCACTATCCCACATTACTCAGTGATAGCCCCAACACTGTGTGGATTTCCATTGCTAGATTTCATCACGTTGCTCCAGAGTGTTGAGAGAGTAGAAGAGATGATAGACACACCAAATAGACTCCCAAAGACTAATTCATATTGATCACTAGTTACACATATATAGGTGAGACCTAGTTCAAGTTAGGGCAAGCTATATATAGATCTAACACCCCCACTCAAACAAAGGTCTCTAGCTACAGATGAAAAAAACCTTGGGGAGCATAAGGGAAAAACCCGACCTCTTATATACAAGTATACAAGTTGATCATTTGTACAATTATTTACAAGTATGTAATGCAGATGTGCATCTATATACAAAAGGCAACCGATGAATGGTGTGTTAATCTTGGAAGAGAGAAGCTGCAAGAACTCCAAGTTCTGTTCGTAGCACTGTGAAGCGTGCCTCACTAAGTCCTTTAGTGAGAATATCTGCAATCATTTGAGAAGTGGGACAATGTTCAATCATTATCATCCCTTTCTTCACTTCATGTCTGACATAATGGTAATGAGTAGCAATATGCTTGGATTTGTTAGGCTGAACATAGTCTTTAGCCAGACTTATGGCACTTTGATTATCACATCTAAGAGGAGTACTAGATGATGGAGGATGACCGATATCTGCAAGCAATTGTCGCAGCCAGACCAATTCTCAAGCTACTAGAGAAGCCGCTACATACTCAGATTTTGTGGTAGAAATAGCAACACAACGTTGCTTCTTACTTGCCCAAGAGACCAAGCAACCATTGATAAAGAATCAATTACTGCTTGTAGACCACATAGAGAAGTGAGAACTTGCCCAATCTGCATCTATATATCCCAAAAGATCAAGAGACATCACAGAAGATGATTCTATATGATGTCGATAAACTAATCCAAAATGAGAAGTGCCTTCAAATTCCTTTAGAACACGTTTTGCTAGAGACCAATGTTGCATTGAGGGCGCAGCCAGATATTGACCTAGAAAATTGAGAGTAAAAGTAATATCTGGTCAAGTGTTCAAACCGACAAACTATAGGCAACCAAGAAGATTGGCATAGGGTTGATGTGAAACCTCAACATCATGAGTCAATCGAGTATTTTTAACAGAGTTCACAAGACAAGGAGTGGTTGCAGAGTGAGCATTCATCAAGCCAAACTTTTGAACTGCATCTTGAATGAATTTTGTTTGTCGAAGTAGCAGAATTCCCTTGTGACAAAATCGTTGAACTTGAATACCAAGACATGAATGAATGTCACCAAGATCAACCATATCAAATGCTGAGGATAAGACTTTCTTGACATGTTGCAAGAAACCAAGATTGTTGGAAACAAGTATGGTGTCATCCACATAAAGCAACTTTGTACGGAGTGCTCAAAAGATTACAAAGATAAAGAATCTCTACAGTGACAGATTTCTTCTCAAAAGTAGCAATGAGATATTCCCATATTGTATGAGAAGAAGGAAGGGCAAATACATCCAGCATAGGAGAATCATGTAGAGTAGATAAAATATATCGAGAGCTACTTTATCATGAGAATGCTAATCAAGAGAGTCAGATCTCCATTGCTCAAAGAGAGGGCCTTGAGTCACAAGAGCATGATTTGCAGTTGCATCAATAGGTTGGGATGGACAAACGAGATCACCAAGAACAAAATCTGAAAGATTATCACCTTTGAGTATCAATAACATCTTCACTTTCCAACTAGGAAAACCTTGTCCTTGAACCAGAGGAATAGATCATTGGCCAAAAGGAAAGCCATCGACGATTATAGACGTTGCCATCATACTTTGGGAGAATACGTTTGTCAGAGCTCACGTCAATGATGGAGAATACAATGGTCGCTCTGAAAATATAGAACTCGATATACGCCAAAAAAGGATAGAACGTGAGATGGGAGTATACTAGAAATAGCATACATGCAAAGAAAGCTCTTTGAGCTTGTTGATCATGAAACCATGATATTTTTGGAGAAAAGTAGAGATTGCCGATCATGAAACAAAGATATTTTTGGCAAAAAGCACTATGATTGTGCCAATCATGAAACCAATACGTTTATCACGAAGCCACGAGATTCTTGGCGAAAGTAGTACGAGCGTGTCGATCATGAAACCAAGAAAAAGATAGTCGGCACGAAAACTAATGTAACTTTTTGCTCCAAAGTCCGATTAGGGCATTTAAGTACTCAGAATGAAGAGCACACGATGAGAGCTATGCTCTGCAAATCGATCTACGATCCATTTGCCACCGATAACTTTCTCAAATTCACACTAGAAGACCTCCAGAAAACCACATCAAGCTAGACATGTCAAAATCGACAAGAGAAAATCAAAGATGAGATACTGAAAGCGCTATGTAATCAGATCAACAACTAATACTTCTTGTCTTTATTCATTACAGTGAGCATACAATAGCAAGACCTTTGTAGCTCTAATACCATGTTGAGAGAGAAGAAGAAGAGACGATAGACACACCAAATAGACTCCCAAAGATTGATTCATATTGATCACTAGTTACATATATATAGGTGAGACCTAGTTCAAGTTAGGGCAAGCTATATATAGCTCTAACACAGAGTCCCTCTACACCAATCCCCCACCTTTCGATGTTGCACAAGAGGTGTACGCCATGTCTGAGATTTTTGACATTGCTCCAAGATGCGGTATACGACTCAGTCCAAACCAAGGACTTAGACTAGAAAATGACTGAGTCTTTCTTGGACGGGATGTAACATGAGTGACCGATCATGAATACTTATAACATTGTTATTTTTATATATCATCCAAGTCTAGATCCACTCAATTGTTCAAAAATGTATATTTACAATGACATGATAAATGATGCCATAAGTAATGTTTAAATATTGTTTGTATAAGTAAATGATGCGATAAAAATTATGATCCAATTGTTAAATATGATAAATGATGCAATAATTAATGTTTAAATATTATTTGTATAAGTGAATGATGCAACAATAAATATTTAAATATTATTTGTATAGGTTTAATATTATTTAATTGTTTAATATTATTTGTGGTTACAAATTAATTCTATCTTGTTGTCATTTTTAGGCTAAGTATGAGCATGGAGGGAGAGAACTTAGAAAACATTCTCCCACAGGATCCTCCCCAACCAGAGCAACCTCCAGTCCAAGAGGGCCCACAAGGTGCTTTTGTGTCTCAAGAGGCTGATTTAGTAGACCAGCTAAATCATGCCGAGGCTCAAGCTATCTTACAAGCGCAAAGAGAGATGCAAGGCAGAGAGGGGCCAGGTATTTTCGCTACTGCTCGAGTGGATGATGATACCATGCAAGCCGACCTGCTCTCTCTTCAACAAGTACAGAGACTATGTCCATCAGAGTTCGTAAGAAACACCTTATTTCTTCGTTCAAGAAATTCTAGGAATAAATTTGCATAGCCCAAGTTGTTAGACTTGCGGCAAAAAACCCTAGCCCACATCCTTCTCCAACGATTCATAGAGGTGGAAGGAAGCATCCCCAACAACCAGAAAATACCCATGTATTTCATTTAGGAAGTATACATGTCTACGATGTGTGGATTAGAATGACCAAGCATCACTTGTCAGGAATAGGAAATGGACGTCCTATAGAGCAAGCGAGCAAGGACAGAGAATAGAGAGCCCGTGTCTTAGACACCTCGTGTGCTAACTCCCTAGGCACACAATGATCTTTTTGACTTGGCCACATCTGCCATACCTCTCCGTCAACAAGGTGTTACTACTGAGGAGTTACAAGATTGTGTTGCATCACAAGCCAAAGAGATCGAGGACCTACAAGCACGTGTATAGATGTTGGAGTCTAAGCTTGCACACTACAGACATACCTTTGGAGATTTGGATGCAACTGAGGATATCGACATTTTTTATTTTGAGGACCTCACTTATATAGATTCGCAAGGTACATGACCAAGCACTCAGGGAATGGCAGATGTGGATCCTACTGCATAATTATGTGCATTGTAAACTTCATATATAACTTTGAAATACTCTTCTTTGAATATAATGATCTGGGTTAAGTGCATTTGTTTCATTGTATAATTTTTATCATTCTCCAACTTTTTATGCAATGATGGTTCAAGTGATATAAGTGAGTTAAGTGATTCAAGTGGACTACGTGATATAAGTGACTCAAGTGATTTAAGTGGACTAAGTGCCTTGAAAGTATTTGCAAGTAACAAGGTTGTCTCTAACTATTATGTATACCAAAATCATCCACAATCTCAATAATTACAACACAACATCGCTTGTGGACCACAAGGTTCTAGCTTTCAAGTACAAAAGGAGACAAGATGAATATGACCATATGCGTTCTTCCATTGCTTGACATATTATCCCATCCATCCCCTCACATACAACATTATATCCGATATAATTAGAGCTTCATCCACCACTTCTATCACCTATCATATTCTTCTATCAATCTATATTGCATTCAATATAGGTACAATATCATCTATCTCTTCGACTTCCCTGTTGTCACTGAGTAGCTCAAGCTCATCTTCCTCTTCACTGAATGCACCCTCAGCAACTAATTCTATAGTCAATCGTTGTCAAGCAATTCTCATTACAGCAGCTTCACTTGATGCCCCAGCCGCAACATTGAATCTTTTCAACAATCGTAGTTTCCAAAGCAAAATACCAAATCTGTAGCTCTTGATGGCTTTAAGTGATTGTGTCTCTTAGAACGAATAAAATTGTATGCAGTCCAATTTCGCTCACATGCACCCGATAATGCAGTAACAGAGAGCACATGAGTTGCAACATGTTGCAACTCCAATGTCTCTACACCATATTCCTTCCACCAAGTAGGTGCAATAGTCTTCTTAATAGCATCAAGATTCCAAGAATCTCCAAAAGAGCCTTCGCGATTCGTATATTTCACTCATTGCTGGTAGGCCAGTTTTCCTTGATCTCCCGGAAGTAAGTTTTTACAAACCTTTCGAAAGTTACTTATGACTTCAGGATTCTGTGATTGAGCATGCATTTGATATTGTGGATATACTGCAAACGTAGCTCCATGCAAAGGGGTGTGCATTTACTTCCATCTCTTATCGGCCAAATATACCACTTGTTGCTTCTCCCTAGATGCAAAGCGCATAAATTCTTTAACTTGTCATATTGCTTCTAACATCTTCCAATACACTTTACCCATAACAAAGGCATCAGCGTCAACCATCCTTAATACTATTACAAATGGCTCTATACCTTCTTTTATTCTTTTGACATTTTTCCAGAATAGAGATGATTGTACAAGATGCACACATTTGGAGCCTGGTATTGCATACTACATCTTTTTCTCAAGCCAATTCGCCCATCGTCTATCAACATTAGTCTCGACTAAAGCCTGATGCACTTCCAACAATCTAGCAAGAACTAGAAAAGAAGTGGCAAATCTAGTTTGACAAAATTGCCTGAGTTGCTTCACAAAGTGCTCTTTGAATACCGCATGCAAGTATTGATGACTCTTTATAAAACTCACTACGGCATTAGCATCTTGTAGTAGTGGTTGCATAAATGACAATTGTCCAATATTCTTCAACAATAATTTGAGAGTATGAGCACCACATGGCACCCATGTCAAAGTGGGATACTTTGCCATGACCATCTCACCCGCGGTCAGCTTGTAATTTGATGCATTATCTGTTACTAATGCAGTAACATTCTCACTGCCACCAACTTTATGAATTGCTCTTTCGTATATTTTTACAATATATGCTGAAGTTTATTCTTATAGAGACGTATCAATACTCTCCAAAAACATAATTCCCTTGGGAGTAATGCACATTACATTTATCAAGGGTCTGGCCTGCTTGGTAGTCCATCCATCAAAAGCAAGAGTGCACCCATATGTAGGAATAAAATCCAATATCTTTTTTTTCAAGCAATCCGCCACAGTTTGATTGACTCTATCAAGATGATCCGTATGCATTTTATTATAATCTCACAAAATAAATCCTGGTCTAGCACATGATTTCAAGGCATTACGAAACGTGTCATCTCTCATGACATTGAATGGTATACCATTTTTAACAAATGCTTCTGTCCATCTTAAGTGCTCTTTATGCACTTGTTGTCGAAGAAATCCATCCTCCATAGAATATTGTTCTCCCTTTTTTCTCTTCTTTACCTGACAGGCATTAGTGGCATTAAAACTCACCTGCGACGGACTCGCTAGCATATCTACATCACCTTCCTTAATACTATTAGCGTCAACCATCCTTAATATTATTACAAATGTCTCTATACCTTCTTTTATTCTTTTGACATTTTTCCAGAATAGAGATGATTGTAGAAGATGCACACATTTGGAGCCTGGTATTGCGTACTACATCTTTTTCTCAAGCCAATTCGCCCATCGTCTATCAGCATTAGTCTCGACTAAAGCCTGACGCACTTCCAACAATCTAGCAAGAACTAGAAAAGAAGTGGCAAATCTAGTTTGCTTATTGTTCTCTCAGCATCCGCATCAAATCGCCCATGACGAGAGCTGCGTTAAGTAATAAGTCACAAATTGGTGTATAATCAACAAAAACTACGAACACAACATCATACATGCATCACAACTCTTGTGATGCTTCTAGTGGAGACTCTGGCAACTCTTCGGATGCTTCCAATGGAGGCTGTGGTACTGTGTAGATGTACACTCGGTCTCTACTTCTTTTGTAGTATGTAGTGCTTTCGGAGTAGACTCAGTATCCTCTTCCTTAAATGCAAGCGGAGGCGGTGGCAACTCTTCTGATGCTTCCAGTGGAGGCTGTGGTGCTATAGGTGTACATTGGGTCTCTACTTCTTCTGTAGTATGCAGTGCTTTCATAGTAGACTCAGTCTCCTCTTCCTTAAAGGGAAGCTCTGGTATTGCTTCAGTTGCACGTTGTATTCTAATGGCAGCAATTAGGTCTCGAATGATTTCAGCCCTAAACAATTGTATATCCTCCTCTGAATATTTGAGCTCTAAAGAGTCTTCCGATGAGATCTGTGGCATAAGTGAGAAAATTTCTTT
Organism: Dipteris shenzhenensis; assembly: GCF_047967505.1. Taxonomy (NCBI): domain Eukaryota; kingdom Viridiplantae; phylum Streptophyta; class Polypodiopsida; order Gleicheniales; family Dipteridaceae; genus Dipteris; species Dipteris shenzhenensis. Next base: position 16,654,357 of record NC_141620.1, on the reverse strand, counting down.
GAAAATCAACATGCAGTTGTAGGCAACTCTCCACCCACAACTATGCCCATCTTCCTGCTCTACTACTAAACGCTTTTGGAAGTCTACCGAGTCTTTGTACTGTCCTGTTTCTCTGATAGCAGATACCAACTTCTCAATCGACCTGCTCATCGTGACATATTAAAAAAACGTAGTGTATCTATCACATAAGTTACATAATATAGAAGTAACAACAGATTAATAGAATACTTACGTTTGCACTGAGCCATGAAAGCCTGCAATGGAGTTAACAAACCAACAATAGTTGTCTTCAAGGTTCCAAACCACCAGACTCCAATGTTCCCTACACGAATAATTAAGAACCATTATTATTTAACACAATGTTGCCAGTACAAGATGAAAATAAAGGTTGCCATGATACTTACATCTCATGATATGCCATAAATAGGACTCGCACGCCATGTAAATGTAAAGGCTGTAATAATTTACAAACATCGGCTATTGTCTTTCTGCTATCGCTAAGTATAGGAGAAAGGAGGGAATCCAACATATACGCACGATTTTGTACGACTCTACCAAATCATGAGATAACTATACTGCACCAACAAATAAATGAATATTAGCTTATTAGATTTAATCAAAATAAATGAATATTAGCTTATTAGCTTATTAGATTAAATCAAAATATTGAATTATCAAGTAGAGAAAAAGTTTGTATCAAACCTGAGAATGGCCATCATAACGTTGTTATTGACCTCATTTGAAGCTCTAGAGAGAATTGAAATCTCTTCTCCCCCAAATTCAAGATACTGAGGTCTATGTTGAATCATAACCCTAACATTAAAAGAGCTTCCCAATTCTTTTAATGAGGCCATGTTTGTAGAGTTGAGGTCATCTATCCTCTTTGACTCTTTGATGGCATTCATTTCGCAATCAATGATTGCTCGAATGGTACATGTTATAAATGCATAGAGATGCAAATCCGTATATGTTGATAGTGTGGTGTCATTTTGCATCTCAAAAATTTGACCAAGTACCAAAAAGCAATTGTAGCCCACCCTCCATCCACAATTATAGATGTGGCTATTATCTTGATGTGATACCTGACATGTTATATACTCTATTTGTTGTGCCAAGTCACATTGCCGCATTACTATGTCGATAGCATCTACTAATTTTCGAGCTGATCTGCATATCAAAACATATAACAACAGTGAATATGTGCATTGCATATCAATCTACATGTCAAGAAGTGACAACAAGTGTAGTCTATACTTACTCTAACACATTGCCATGGACGGATGTCATTGAGTTTGCAAAGAAGCACTTCTTCGCAAGGATGTCCACGACTACCAGACTCCAATGTGAGCTGCATTATCAATAAAGAATAATTAATGTGTTTGAGACAATTCTAGCAATGCAATAGAAAAAACAAGTAGGGTTTGATGCTTACTTCTCATAATATGCTGTAAAAATAACTCGTGCGTCATTCATAGGAATGTGCTTCAACCACTTGCAAACATTCTCTATGGTTTCTTCTTTGTTGCTAAGCACTTCCGAAATACGAGGATCGAGCATATATGAAACGCTTTGTATATTTTGCGGAAAATTTGCTATAACATTGCTATATTAAAAAAAAAAGTATTAGCTTCTTGGGTTTAATCAAAATAAGCAAAGTATAAAGCCAAGGAAAAGGCTGCATCAAACCTGAGGATGGTTGTAATGACTTTGACATTAACCTCATTCTTAGGATTCAAGAGGATTGAAATCTCTTCTTCACCAAATTCAAAAAAATGAGGTTGTTGTCGAATTAACAACATAGCAGTGAATGAACTTCCAATCTACTCCAATAGATTCATATTTTTATGACTCATCTTATTGAGGGAGTAGTCTACATCGTATTCTTCTTCACTTGCTATGTCCTCCACATCCTCCTTCTGCCATAAAAATATAAAAAAGTTATGCGATGTACACATCCCAAATAAAGGCTTAAACAAGCAGATAAGGTTTCATACATGCTTTCATTAGTGTAAGTCTCTCCTCTGCTTGGAGCAAAAATTTAAAAAGGTTTCATACACGCTTTCATTAGAGTGAGTCTCTCCTTCTCTTGGATGAAAAATTTAAAAAGTTATGAGATTTACACATCCCAAATAAAAATAATGGTTTAAATAATCATAGAAGTATAAAGATAGCATGCTTTCATTAGACAAGTTATGAGATTTATACATCCCAAATAAAATTAATGGTTTAAATAATTATAAAAGTATAAAGATAGCATGCTTTCATTAAACTCATTCTCTTCTCCTTTTGGAAGAAAATATAAAAAAGTTATGAGATTTATACATCCCAATTAAAGGCTGGAACAAGTATACAAGTATAAAGATAAGGTTTTATACATGCTGCAATGTAGTCATATTTTCATGTTGTTTCCCAATGGTAGTAATTAGATGCTGAATACTCTCAGCCCGAAATGCTAGCAGATCAGCTTCTGTATATGATTCCATTTTGACTGGTAACTCCAGATCAAAAATCTCTCTAAGAAACAACATGCAGTTGTAGGCGACTCTCCACCCACAGCTGTGTCCATCTTTTTGCTCCACTGGCAGACGTCTTTTGAATTCTACTTGATCTTGTTGCTCCGTGGTTGTTCTGACAGCAGATACTAGCCGATATGCAGCACTGTCCAGCATGACATATGAAATATATTAATATGTCATGATCATAAGATACAAAATAAGAAAGTATCAAAAATATTAAGAGAATAATTACCTTGGGGAGTTGGCATGATAGCCTTCTATTGAATTCACAAACCATAAATGGTTGAGTTCAAGGTCCCAGAAGATCAGACTCCAATGTGAGCTACACGACCAGAATAAAAATGATTATTGTTTTACACAAACTTGCCAAAGAAATAGTAAAAATAAGGTTAGAGTTGATACTTACGCCTCATGATAAGGCATTAAGATGACTCGCACCCCATCTAAATTCAAAGGGCTTAACTAGGTACAAACATCTTCTATAGTCTTTTGAGGAGAGCTAAGAATAGAAGAAAGGAGAGCATCGAGCATGTAGACACGATGCTGCACTGTACTAGGAAGTTGAGAAATAACTACACTGCACCAAGAAATAAATAAACATTAGCTCATAGAATTGATTTGCATTCTGCACTAGGAAACTGATATATAACTGAACTGTGAATAAATAAACAAATGTTAGCTTATTGAAGTAGCAATAAATAAATAAACATTACCTAAGAATGGCCAAGATAACATTGTCATTAACCTCTTTTAAAGGATTGGAGAGGATTGAAACCTCCTCTCTACCAAAGCTTAAATACTGAGGTTCTCGTTTCAAAACGATCTTAACTTGAAATGAGCTCTCCATTTTATCTAATGCAGCTAAATTTGATTTTTCAATCAAATTTAGAGGTGGTTGCATTGTTGAAGTAGAAGGGAGTGCCTCCGTATTGACTTCATCCATTTCTTCTCCCTCTATTGCCTGTAAACAAATATGAGAGATTAGATTCATTATCTTTAAATTTAAATCTTATTTAAAAAATTGTATTTAGTTGAGAAATAGAGAGTTCATACCGCTAAGTATTGTCGTAGTGGCCTTTTTTCATAACCCTGCGAGCCATAATTATCAAAGAGGGCATCATCATATTTGTCTTCATCCACCAACCTCTCTGTGAATGGGTCATGTAAGTCCATCTTTTCATCATCAACAACTGGGACATTATGATCTTCAAGGTAATCATCCATGTCATCGGTGTCCTTGTGGTCTATCTCTTTTTCATAGCCTGTGGTTAGATCTGCTTGAAGCTGGAAATAGGCCATGAAATGCTTATTTTCAATAATATTGGTGGAGTTGCCTTTTCTTAGGAGATCCTCAAATAAATATCCCATCCTGCACAAGGTGACCTCCCAACCTGCCGGCAGCAAATTCTCCATCATGGTAAGCAAGAGACTCCCACTTTTTGCAGGACTTCCGTAGTTGTTTTTTTGATAATGTATGGACCTGGGAATATCTTGCTCTTCTAGCATCAATCTCAAATTATTTGAATTCCCTCTTATGTTCTTTTGTAAAGAGTGATCAGGGTTGGGACTCCGCATACATAGAAAGAATGATTCAAGAGTTTGAATCGCTATGCCACATTCTCTCTTGCCTCTCTTTGCTGCATAAACACCACTATAGATCTTCAAATCTGATGAATATGCTCGCTCTAGAGTAACCTGCATGGCTTCTTTGTCTTTTTTATCAACAAATATGACAATGTTACAAATCGCCACTTTGCTAATGGTGGTATATACTATTCTATCAATGAAGTTATGGATATCATCGCTAGAAACTTTATTGATAAAGAATAGTTGTGGCTTATCCCATGCTGACTCATTCTTAAAGAAGTCATCTTCTGAGACTCCCCTGAAGTTGACAAGCTTTCCAGACTCTGCCGTAACCTCTACATTGAATTGAAAGCTTTGGTGCATATCTGTCGGCATTCTTATCTCGCTGATTAATCTTTCCACATATGCAACCACCTGTTGTGGGATCTCTTTTCTCATATAAGAGGTTACTATTTCCGACCCATCTTCATCCTTTTTAATCCACCTGTTGGCCCATAGCTTTACCTTGGGTGTTGACAAAAAAGCTATATGCTTCACCACATTATAGTCAGCCACCGTTGGGATCGATGGAATTGTACTCAGGTGAGCTACCGTGCCGCCCTATTCTTTGGTCACCAAACTTCCTCAAAATTATGCCTCTACATTCACAATTTAGACCTTCCCTATTAGCCACACTTGGACAACACTCATGGCTAGTTGTTGCCAAAATTTGGGCTCAATCCGACCACATATGAGGGAGATATCACTGTTTCTTTGGCTGACGTTCCTGATGTAATGCCAGGTTACTGTGCACACTATTTCTCCCATCCTTTGTGCTTCTAGTAGGCCTCAATAAGGGCTTTCATTTCCACCCAAAATCCCCTTGGTTGCTGCTCAAGATAGGTTAAATTTGATCCTCTAGTCTCTATTTGCTCGATTTGGGGTTTTCTCTCATTTGATTTATGTGAAGGCATATGGGATGCAAGAAAGATCAAAGGGCAAAGGAGTTACAAGAAGGGCTTCACCAAGAACCTCTCCAATGACAATGTACCTCACACTATGGTAGCTTGGAAGAGAAGGAGGAAAAGGACAAGATATGCCATCAAAGGGGGGAATTTCTCCCGGCATCTTCAATTTAGATTTTTTGTGTGTGGTCAATAAGGGTTCTCTGCCTTGGGATGTCCCCCTCAAATGATTGTTAGTCTTATGTTTTATCTTGTCAGACCTATGGGGACTTCCCATGCATAGTCATTGTCCAGTCTTCCAAATTCTAAACCAAGAGATTAAAGTTAGAGTGAGATCATGTTGGGGTGAGGATGCCCAAATGAGTCTATTGCTAATGCAACTAGAGTGAGTACCAGGTTGTGGATCATGTGTGTTGCCACACTAGAAGTGGGCAAGCCATGAAGTTTCCCATGGACTACTGCTAGGGTTGAGGTCATCAATTGGTGGGGGGGTATGAAGGACAAATTGATGTAATGGATCATACCAAGGTCTATGGTTGTGAGTGATCATGTGAGTGAGTGTGTGTAGGTGTGCTAAGTTAGGTGTGACTGATGATGTGTCAGTCATTAGTAGGTGTGATTGAGTGAATATAGGAGTGTGGTGTGTCATTGAGAGATTCTAGGAGACATTGGTGGTCTTCTTTATTGAGATGATTGTGGATCTAGATTCCACCTACTCATGGCGAGTTGCCTATATGTACTCCATTCTATGAATGAATTATAAATTGCTCATTGCCTTCATACTTGTGCCATTGTCTCTACGTCTTATCTACCTCCATCATGCTTCCATGCTTGCACCAACATACTTTTTGGAATTTATATTTTCTCTTGTTTGGGATTTACTGAAACAAGCATGGTGGTTGTTCGGGATTTACTAAAGGTTATATTTCGTGGGGGTTGCAATTAATCCTAAACCAACAAAAATGCATTTTGTTGCCAGTGCCTACCTCCTCTAGCTAGTGCCTACCTCCTCTAGCCTTAACTATTATACAACTAACATGTCATATTCATCAATGTAATGTGTGGGGAATCTATCAGTACATGGGTCTTCAAAGATGGCAAAGATCTCAGTGGATTACATCGTTGAGCATGTCAAGACAGCTTGATTTGATGGATTAGAATATGTGAACAATTACATCTTGGATAGTAGGAGAGCAAACTAGTTTAAAAACTTGATAGGTCTCAAGCAAAGGAATAGCGGAGAAATAGAGATGGAAAGCCAGAGAGGCAATGACTTTTTTCTTGTCACTAAGCTTGATGAAGCCATTTCGCAAGAGGTCCCTCAACAACCCAAGATTTGTTGTAGATGAGATTGATCGTTTGGAGGAGGAACATAGAGTTCCCAAGACTATTGTCATTCACAAGATGGTCATATTGCATGAGGAATTGTGGGAAGTCCTTTAATACTATAAGAACCCATAGTTTGCAAAGTATGTTGCTCAAGGCTCCCACTTTGCGAAGTGTCGAGCCTGCATCATGGAATCCTTACATAAATATAAAGTCCTTCAAAGATATCGGTCTTGATCTCTTGGAATCTTGGATATATATTACCCGAGACTTTTTAGGGCCTGACCACCCCTCTAATATAGTCAGCTTTTCAATAGAACTTGAGTTAAGTAGTAAATTGTCTTCTTTGAAAGAAAAAAAAAGTAAATTGTCTTTGTATTTATCCATACTTAGATATGATGGTGGTCTCTTTTCAAAATGTAGAAGAGTAAAACTTGGTTGTATACTACCTGGGTATATAACTTTAGGGGCTAACTATACATTTGGCTTTTCTCTATCTAACTTCAATTTTAAAGCAATAATTCACCATTTATCCATCCTTGGATACGACTACTTCACTCAGCCGGACCTTATAATTTGAAAATGTTGCATTTAGTTAGATTCGAAGGTTCTATTTTCTTATGACTACTTCACTCATGACATGTGATGATTAGATGGTAATTCTAATCGTGTGATATGTTCTTATAGTCTATCTCAGCTTAATGCTAGTTCTCATTCTAAAGTATTGTTATTATAGCCTGATAAACCAAATGAATGCTAATCTAAGCTTGTGAACTAGATGCAAAGTCATTGTTATTATTGTCTAATTTTGGCTCAATGCTAATTTGAGCCTCTGAATTAGATGGTCCCTCATGCACAATCATTGTTATTAAAGTCGACTGAATGCTGGCAAATACACCTATCTGTAGCCTCCTAGCTCACTTGTGCCACGTGGTTAGTTATTGGACACATCATCAACCTACCCTATCATCATGACATATGGCGGTTCCATGTCACTGTGGCCACCTCACTAGTGCCACCCAAGCATTGTAGTCATGGTCAGCTTGCCACCTTAGCATGTACCTTCTTAGCACACAATGCCACATAGGTATAGCCTTGTAAGTAGCAACTTTTCATGGGGTCATAATGCAACTAGAAACAGGAGTATCAATACTGTTCCAAGTGGCATGGCATTAATCGGCAAACTTTAAATGAAAAAATTTCTCATGGGTCATAATGGAACGACAAATTAGTCTCGAAACCAAAACTATTCCAAGTGGCTTGACATTATACATCACACGGTCTCTTCATCCTCATCATCTCTAGAGCTTGCTTTGTCTTGCACTTGCCCAACGATGGGAGGACCATTGAAAGGAAAAATGATAGTAGTGCCATTCTCCTTATTGCATGGGCAAGAGGGGAATGACACTAGTGTCATTTTTCCCTAATAATGGGGACAATGGCACTAGTGACATTTTGTCCCTACAATGGAGGGATGGCACAAGTGCCATTCTTCCCATTAAATTCAATAGAGGAGACTGGAAGTAATGCCATTTCCCCTTGCATGGGAAGAATGGCACTAGGTCCATTCCCCCTTACAAGAGGAAAATGGCACTAGAGGCAGTCCCTCTTGAAAGACGAGAATGGTACTAATACCTTTCCCACTTGCAAGAGTAGAACAACACTATTGAAATTGGAACTAGTACCATTCCACCCCTAGAAAGATGTAAATGACACTTCCATTGCAAAATGGTCCCTTCTGTAGTTCCATTCTTCTCTTGTATGAGGATTGGCACGAGCAGAAGATGAGAATTGTATTGTTGCCTTCCATTTGCAAGAGGAGAATAGAACTATTGAAATTGGCACTAGTACCATTCTACACCTAGAAATATGTGAATGGCACTTCCATTGCGAAGTAGGGTTGCCACTAGTGCCATTCTCCTCATGTATGGGGATCGGCACTAGCACCAATCCTCCTTGTAATGGAAGAATGACACTTGCAAGGTGTAAATTGGCGCTAGTGTCATTCTATCCCTGCAAATAGAAAAATTACACAAGTTCTAATCTCCAAAACTCTATGTGGGGATTAGCACGGGTTACATTCTCTACACGCTCACATGGTGATTGACACTCCATGTGAGTTTTTGTAGAATGGCACTTCCATTGCAAAGGGGGATTGGCATTAATGTCATTCTCCTGCTACAACTCATCAGTGAAATGTCCAGAAGGCATTTGATAGAGATACATTGAATTAGCTATACAAGATGTTGGATGAAAGCATGTTGACTAGTGGTGTATCCTCAAATAGGCGCAACTCCCATATTTCAAACTTTTCCAAGTTTCCTTCAACATGTTGGATGAAGGAATATGGTGTAGAGACACTATAGCTTCATTATAGTTGCAGCATGTTGCAACACGTGTGGTCTAAATTGCTGCATCATCTTATGCATTCGATCAAAATTAGAGTGCACACAATTTCATTCATTTGAACAAAGGCAACTGATTGAAACCATCAAGGGCTAATGACTTAGTTTATCTTTTGAAATCCAAGACTCTTTCAATGTTGTAGCTAGGTATCCAAATGAACATGGTAATGGTAAATAGCAAACAACTATAGATCTTTTGGCTAATGGTGCCTTCAATGGAAGAAGAGGATGAGCCTTCAATTACTCAGTTAGAACAGTGAGGTTGAGGAGACCAATGATATCATGGCCATGTTAAATGTGATATAGAAAGTTATATGATGCACATGGAGAGATGAATATGAGAATATGTTATGTGAACTAAAGAGTGTATGATGCTCACATCCATTTTGTCTCTTATATATATAAATTTAAACTTTCTATAATATCATGAACTATGATACTTTGGAATGTACTCAATAGCTAATAAGATGACACTGAAAATCATGCAATTCCACAATTACATCATGGTTTCCAATGGTATGTGGATCAAGTGAAAAAGCTTTCCATCTTTAATTAGTTGCCTGGTTTGAATCTTCTAAGGACACATGGCTTACCCACCTGGTACATCCCTCACACAACCTATCCCTCTTCACACAACACAATGGAAAATGTAAGGAAGGTGTTATTTGGGGACTTCATGTGTGTTTAGAACATCCATAATTAGGCAATAAATTTAATATGGTAAGACCTTGGACTATTACAAGCATGCATCTACGGTGGTATCCATATGCAACTCATCTTGCAAGTTTCCAATAGTATGTGGGTCTGCATAGTATATGTACCTGTATTGTCTCTTTCCTTATTCAATTGTTATCAACCTTAGAGTTATGTTCAAATTTTTAGGCAGATAGCATTGTGGAATGAAACGGAATCCCAGCTTGTTATTGAGCCACGTGTTTACTTTCTAACCTTTGTATTGACAATAATCCAAGGGTTAACATTTCCCCCCTTCGTGCCCGATCCCCATCTTATTTGTTCTTTCTTTGTAACTATCTATGTTGTCCCTGCGAGGAGAACAAACGCTTTGAGAATTCCCATAGCCAGTCATGCATCTCCATTGCCATAGCTAGAAAGCTTTGGATTGCCATAGCCTAGAACTCACCATCACCATTGCCATGGGTCTGCGGATGCTTCTCGAGGACCTGCTCCTTCTTGCCAATTCCTTTGCCATCCTTTATGAACAACACTTCCTCACTCCACGTGGCTAGGGCTTCAGTAAAATGGCAGCTTCCGCTCACCTCAAGTCCCCAAAGGTAAGATCATCTGCCTTGTCCACGCCATCTAGCACCTCCGCCTTCCCCTTATTGCTTTGAATGTTGTTGTTTCCATTCAGTCCCATGGCTACCTCTCAAAGAGAGCCGATGGAATGCTCATGGATATCTTGGCTTTTCAACAACAACTGATCAAAAGGGTTGCCCATGAACCTCCTCTCTAAGAAGTGATTCTTCTTTACTCTCGTATAGTCTCGCACTCACTAAATACTGGAACGAGACTGTCAAGTACGTAACTCCGACCATGGCAGTGAAAATATATACGTGCACCATCACTGCAATTTGTAGATGCCGAGGAGGATGCCTAAAAATCCATTGAGTGCATGCTCATTCTGGTAGTCAGGAGGATAGGGTTGGCCAAGTCTTTTAATTATCTAGCCACCCTCATCTTTGTTCTCTTGTCGGAAGAGTTTTATGATCATTGCATTTGCAGGTGTGTTATAGAAATTCAAGTTGTGCTCCCGATCTTTACAAAACCAATGCATATCATCATCCATGACATTTTTTATGTTCGTTCTTCTTTCAGTTTAGGGTAATGCTTCCAGATTTTTGCTTGTTCAGATCCAATGTGCTTTCTAACCTGTGCATTCGGTTCTTTTTCTGCTTGTTTAGGCCAGTTTTTTATGCTCTTGCTCCCATCTCTATGCTGAGCCTCTCTGTTTGATTAGATTTTGATTTCTCCACACAACAAAACATTTCTTGTTCTCACCTTATTTTCTCCCCTTATTTTCCTCCAATGAGCTCTGATGTTGCCTTAGCATCTATGCTTCATTTATTCTACACTTTTTTCTTACACCTCATTTCCTCTCCATTTCGAAATATGCGACCACATTTATCTGGAAGTTAGCATCTACTCCCAACAGCATATACATCAAGCCATCGAATGCAAACAAAATCAACCTGTTTTGCAAAGAAACCTATGGCTCGCTTATGAAGGTATGGATCATAGGCTAGATGAGCAATCTAACACTATACCTAATCTCTTCCCGGTGTCATCCTTCTAGCAACGCATGACTTTGGTGTTTGAGGATCCAAAACAGCTGAGTCAATCATTTCTTGCTTTTTCTTGCCAAGAAGATACTCAAAGAATATCTGAGCTACCTATTACACTCCAAGATATGGATGGGAATTCATATTCGTCTTCACAGGGTTTCAAATCTTATAGCTTTTGTGAGTAGTACAATCTGACCAAATAGATCAACCATGATGTTGAACCTCTTGGAGCTGCTAGCTCCAACAGGTATGTCACTGAAGGATTAGAAGAGAAATTTTATGACATGGAGAATTTTGATATGATCTAGGAAGGACTAGGATACTCTGCAAAGCTCATCACCGAAGGTATCTGCTGAAGGCAATGCCAGTGTCAAACACACACTATCCTCAACGGTTTTGGATCCTATAGCCATATTTTTTGTGAGTGCAGCTAGCTCAATTACCGCATAGATCTTGGTGCTACACAAATCTCTCTCTCTTTTTAAAGAAAATGAGCTTCAACCCATAATGGGTCCAATGTTGAGTGGGAAATTCATCTGAAGAGTCCACAATTTATACCTTTTCAAAGAGTCAAAACTTAGACGAGTAATCATGAGTCTAGTATTCCCAGCTAGGGAATGGAATCTTTGGCTTCATTTCTATTAATCATCTATCAATCGCATTGAATATGTATCCATGTGCTTGGAAAGCAAGGATACGAAAAGTCAGTTCCATTGGAACGATGTTGTTGGTGTCTCTTTTGAATGTATATAACTACAACAAAAGCCAAGACTAAATCACATGGATAGAACCTAGTATGGCTGGTTGCTACAGATAACAAAAGTGGTGACAATACCAGTCTTGGTTGGAATGACTACATGAAACTGTCAAATTTTGTAGCACCAGAGATGGGATATCTTCTTGATGACACTACAATATCCAATTCTTATTTCATGTAATCAAAGAATCCAGCAAGTTCTGTAAGAGTATGGTGTGAGTCACAAGAGCCCAAGGGAAATTCATTTTGAAAATCATAAAGTTTAAAAGGTTGAAGGATCTTCTCAAGAAACAAAAATTCCAGGTGTATGGTGGGCTTTACAAAATCAGCTTAATATGAAGACCCGATCATGAGCTCATGTTTGTTGTGATCTACATCAGTTTGGTTGTAATTCTTATCTTTATGAGTGCCCATCCGTCGGCCTCCTTGGATTGATCATCTATAGGGATTAATCTTTAGCATTATCTATGTACAGAAGACTAAAAGTGTCAGGTATTGTTCCTCATCAGATCGACAGTGTTGGAGAAGACAATATAGAGGGATTGTGAATGAATAAATGTTCGAGAAAGTGTTGAAAGGAATTGAGGTTGTAAGTGAGTAGGCTCAAAGCAGTTTCCAGAGAAATGCTTTGGAGCATCTCCAGATAGGATGGGACTTTAGAGAAATGACTACCGTGTCATATCTACTATCAATCTCCCTTGGTAGATCTCATTTTGGCCTGGGCTTTTTTGCACCAATGATTCTTAGGGCATTCCAAGAAGCCATTAAAACCACAAGGCTGAAGATCCGAGTGATGGCAGGGTTGTTGATGGTAGAGAAGGATGCAAAGTCGATGTCTGCAAAAGATTTTCGTGGCAGGAGGCTGTTGATCCTAGGGATACTAAGAGCACACATGGACAAGAATGCTTACTTCCACAAGACTTGGCACTACTACTTGAATCTTCTTGACAAGTGTGGGGGTTAAAGGTCACTGTGCCTTAACCCCAGTTATGTACAATACTCAAACACATATATAAATGAATGAAAAAGAAGATTAGGGTGGTTCTGCACCCACCAAAACTTGTGTGGCTCTCTGTCTCCCTCTCTCTCTCTCTCTCCTTCTTCCATTCTTGCTTCCGTTGAGAGCACTCTCAACTGGTATCAGAGCCCAGGTGATCTAGCTGAGCGTGCGTGAATGCTTGGAAGCTCAGCAGCTCTGTGGGAGGAAGGAGAAGCTTTGTGGGAAGCTTTGTGGGTGACTTTACTTGCATCCGAGTGTGCAGAGACCTTGGAAGAACCTTTGGAAAAGTCACTTCGGCTTTGCGAAGTGGTTTTGAGAGCCTGTTAAGAGCTTTCAAAGAAAAAGTCGTTTTTTGAGCTTTTCCCTGTTCCGTTCGATGACAGAGACTCCATATTGACTTGTAGAGGCAACTATTGCTTGCTTTTAGTGTCCACATTACTTCAGGAGCTTGGAAACACCTTCATTCTTGAATCTGGGATCATTTCATTGGATTTCTGACTCACTGTGTCAGTTCCTGCGTTTTTTGCCCGGGTGTTGGAACTCAAGTTTGGAGCAACCATTTGCAGATCTGTCAGTTCCGGTGGACTCAGGAGGTCCCAAAACTTCTATGTTGCTCATCATTCGCACTCTGGTGGAGTTTACAGATAGCTTTGTTTCAAAAAACGTTTTTCAGTCCGTGTGTTGGACCCAGTGATTGAGACCACGGTTTCCAAAACCGTCTGTCCCAACCATTGCGTTCCGGACGCCCAAAAACCCCTACCTATCAGTTCTTGCGTGATTCGGTGGAGGATTTTCAGAGTTATAAATCTCTGTGTATTCGATTTCGTCTCTCTGTTATGCATTTTTCATACTAAGGTTTTGAAACCTTAGATTTATGCCACATGGCAGTGGATAAGTGTTGACTCCCATTTCTCATTCATCGGTTGGGATTTTGGAGTTCTGGCAGAAGAGAGATATTTGCAGATTTTCTTGCTGAGTCCGATTATGCAATGGCGCCCATGTTTTGAAGCATCTCAGGTTCTATTTTCAGTAGCGCTCATTACTGTGGGACTATGATTTCTTGAGCATACCTTATGCAGATCACTCTGGTTGTAGTTTGAGCAGTGTGCGCTCATTCGTGGTATGCATTGGGTTGCAATGGATGATTTATAGGCCATTTGGATGCATTGCGGTCCTTGTTGGATGCGCTGATAGGCCCAAATTGCCTTGTGGGATGCTATTTTTTATGGACGCTTTGCACATGGATGCTATTTTATGCTGAGGGACAGCTTTGACACATTGTTGGTGATGCACTGATAGTGCTATGCTCTCTTGGATGAGATATAATTGATGCATATGCCAGTGGACGGTGTTTATGCTTGAGTCATTTGGCACTTATTGGCATTTTCTTTTGGGCCAGACTTGCTCATATGGATGCATAGTATATGCACATGAGTCAGATGCATCTTTTGATGCTTTGAGCTTTGAGTTTTTTGTGATATTTCAGTCTATTGTGGCATATACATTTGGGTGCACCTGGTATTTTGTGTGATTCTCTCTTGCAGGCACTAGCATTTGGGATTTTGTTTCATTTGTATCATGGCATCCTCTTCCATGTCTGAAAAGGAGTTTTTCAGCATTAAAAAGTTTGATGGGACAAACTTTTCTTTGTGGAAAGAACAAATAAGAGATGTGCTTATTCAAAAGAAGCAGATTAAACCCTTGGCAGGTATTGAAGCTAAGCCTACGGATATGTCTGAGGATGATTGGAATGAGTTGGATGCATTAGCAAAGTCTACTATTAGACTTCATCTTGCAGAGTCAGTTTATTTCACAATAGTAAATGAGCAGACTACGGAAGATTTGTGGAAGAAACTGTGTGCCACTTATGAGAAGGAAACTGCCTCTAATAAAGTTTACCTCATGAAGAGGTTGTTTGAGCTGCAGATGAAGGAAGGGGTCTCCATTACTTCTCATTTGAATGAATTCAATATTATTTTCAGCCAGCTTCAGGCTCAGAAAATGAATTTTGATGCGGAGACTAAGGCAATATTTCTCTTATGTTCATTGCCATCCTCATGGGATACCTTCCGTACAGCTGTCAGTAACTCTGCACCTGGTGGAGTACTGAAATTTGATGATGTTGTGGGTAGCTTGTTGGTCGAGGAGATTAGACGGAAGTCTATGGATGGCAACAAGCAGAATGCAGCCTTAAATGTGCAAAGGGGCAGATCACAGTTCAGGGGGAAGTCCCAAGAAAGAGGGAAGTCTCGTAGCAAATTGAGGGCACTGAACATTGAGTGTTACCACTGTGGCAAGAAGGGCCATATGAAAAAGGATTGCTACAAGCTGAAAAGAGAGCAAAAGAATAAGAAAAAGAATGCAAATTGGGGTGCAAATCAAAAGGAAGAGAGTCCAAGGGAGGACAAAGGAAAAGTAAAGATCGAGGAGATCAATGCAGTCACACGTGATAGTGACAATGATGTTCTCTTCATGTCTAGTTTATCTGCAGAGTTGCTTACCACTTCAGATGATGCATATTCCCAGGATTGGATTTTGGATTCTGGTGCTTCATTCCATGTTACTCCCCATAGGGAATGGTTCTCCACTTATGACACTGGAAAGACAGGTTGTGTGCATCTTGGAAATGACTATGCATGTGACATAGTGGGAGCAGGTGACATAAAGTTTTCTTTTGCAAATGGGTCTGCATTTGTTTTGAAACATGTGAGACATGTGCCTAAGCTGACCAAGAGTCTTATTTCAGTGGGTCAACTAGATGATGCTGGTTTTCACACCACTTTTGGCTTTCAAAGTTGGAAAATTCAAAAGGGCTCTATGCTTTTGGCCAGGGGTGCCAAGTGTGGGACTTTGTATCCCTTACATGTATCAGGGGTATTTGATCATGTTGTTGCAATAACCGAGCAGCCAAGCACTTCTTTGTGGCATTGCAGGTTGGGGCACATGAGCTAGAATGGAATGAAACTCTTATGCCATTTGGGTTATGTACCGCATTTGAGTTTCTCTGATTTTGAATTTTGTGAGCATTGTCTCTATGGGAAGCATACTAAATCAGCCCATAAAAGAAGGGGAAAGAAAGATTTTGAAATGCTTGATTTGGTGTATTCAGACGTATGTGGTCCCATGCCTACACGGTCATTAGGTGGGGCTGAATACTATGTGACATTCATTGATGATGCAACTAGGAAAGTGTGGGTTTATGCTATAGCTCGGAAGAGTGATGTGTTCCAGGTATTTCAAAAATGGCTGGCCTTGGTTGAGAATTAGTCAGGTAGAACGCTTAAATGCCTACGGACTGATAATGGTGGAGAGTATCTCTCTCATGACTTTCAGCATTTTTGTGATACATGTGGGATTAAGAGGGAGCTCACATCCCCTCGTACTCCAGAGAAAAATCCAGTTGCAGAAAAGATGAACCGTACCATTCAAGAAAGGTTGCAATGCATGCTTTCCAATGCAAGTCTTTCTGGTGGTTTTTGGGCTGAGGCAATGAAGATTGCAGTGCATGTGATCAATAGATCACCTAGTAAGAGTTTGGATGGTGGTATTCCTGAAGAGGCATGGAGTGGCAAGAAGCCCTCTTACTCTCATTTGCGTATATTTGGGTGTGAGGCATATGCACATGTGCCAAAAGAGCTTCGAAAGAAGCTAGATCCTAAGTCTAGGAAATGCATCTTTCTGGGTTATGGTGAAAGTGGAGAGATGGGCTATCGTCTCTGGGATCCAGAAGCAAAGAAGATCATACACAGCCATGATGTGGTCTTCAATGAGAAGAAGATGCATAAGGCACCCATGAGGGATGTGGAAATGAGGAGAATCACTTTCCAGGATGTGAATCCACCTGCATATGTTGATAGACAGCAAGCTGTCCATGCACCAAATGTGCAAGAAATGGTGCCACCAAGTACTCCCACAGGTATACAATCAAGGGTAGATGATGAATCATCTATTGGTGGAAATGATGAGCCAAATGTGGCTGATATGCAGGTGGGACAGCAAGCTGAAATGCCATTGAGAAGATCATCTAGAGTGTCTAGACCGCCTGATAGGTTTGTTCCAGGGGTAGACTATGTGATGCTTACTGATTGCGAGGAGCCTTCTTGCTATAGAGAGGCTATGATGCGTGAGGATCAATGCAAGTGGGAGTATGCTATGCAATCAGAGATGAGTTCACTTATGAAGAATAAGACTTGGGACTTGGTTTCTTTGCCACATGGAAAGAAAGCATTGCCATGTAAATGGGTCTACAAAATGAAGGTCACAGGTGATGATGTGCCTAGGTACAAGGCCCGTTTGGTTGCTAAAGGGTTCAAGCAAGAGAAGGGTGTGGACTTTGATGAGATATTCTCTCCGGTTGTGAAGATGACCACACTTAGATGCATGCTTGGACTAGTGGCAATAGAGGATATGGAGCTTATGCAGATGGATGTCAAGACAGCTTTCTTGCATGGGGATTTGCATGAGGAAATTTACATGGTTCAGCCGGAAGGCTTTGAAGAAAAGGGCAAAGAGCATTTAGTTTGCAAGCTGAAGAAGAGTCTCTATGGTCTTAAGCAAGCACCTAGAGAATGGTATCAGAAGTTTGATGCTTTCATTCGGTCCCATGGTTTTAGAAGGAGTGAAATTGATCACTGCCTCTACACTAAAAGGGCTAAGGATAATAGCCTAATAATCTTGGCACTATATGTGGATGATATGCTATTGGCTAGCAAGAATACTTATGAGCTAGATGCATTAAAGGCCAAGTTGCATGAGGCCTTTGATATGAAGGATTTGGGATTTGCAGGTCATATTCTGGGTATGCGCATCACGCGTGATCGGAGTAGGAAACTCCTTTGGCTTTCACAAAAAGAGTATGTTACAAAAGTATTGCAACGTTTCAATATGGAGGGGGGGAAGGCAGTGAGTACTCCATTGCCTCCATATGTGAAACTGAGTCATACAGATAGTCCCAAATCAGATGAGGAGAGGGCCATGATGGCCAAGGTTCCTTATGCATCAGCAGTTGGGAGTCTTATGTATGCTATGATAGCTACTAGACCAGACATTGCATTTGCAGTGGGAGTTGTTAGCCGGTATATGGCTAATCCAGGAAAGAGGCATTGGGAGGCAGTTAAGTGCATCATGAGGTACATGAAGGGTACCAAGGAGATGTGCATTTGCTTTGGTAAAGGAGACATGCGTGTACTTGGGTACACAGATTCAGACTATGCAGGGCTTGTGGATAGTAGGAGATCCACTTCTGGTTATGTGTTCACCTTTGTAGGTGGTGCAGTGTCGTGGATGTCTCGTGCACAGAAGTGCGTTGCTTTGTCTACCACAGAGGCTGAGTATGTTGCAGCCACAGAGGGTTGCAAGGAGGCTATATGGCTTGATCGAGTAGTGGGAGATTGCATAGTGATTCCATGAGTGCTATTCAGCTAGCACGGAATCCGGTCTTTCATGCAAAGACCAAACACATTGAGGTCAGGTACCATTTCATCAGGGAGGTACTTGAGGACAAGCGCATAGAGCTTGTCAAGGTTCATACAGATGATAACCCTGCAGATATGTTGACGAAGAGTCTACCTAGTCAGCAGTTTAAGTATTGTCGTGTATTGATGGGCATTGGTGGATAGTATTCTCACTGGTTGTTCTCCCTTAAAGGCACATTGTCCTTTAAGTGGGAGGTTGTGGGGGTTAAAGGTCACTGTTCCTTAACCCCAGTTATGTACAATACTCAAACACATATATAAATGAATGAAAAAGAAGATCAGGGTGGTTCTGCACCCACCAAAACTTGTGTGGCTCTCTGTCTCCCTCTCTCTCTCTCTCTCCTTCTTCCATTCTTGCTTCCGTTGAGAGCACTCTCAACTGGTATCAGAGCCCAAGGGAAATTCATTTTGAAAATCATAAAGTTTAAAAGGTTGAAGGATCTTCTCAAGAAGCAAAAATTCCAGGTGTATGGTGGGCTTTACAAAATCAGCTTAATATGAAGACCTGATCATGAGCTCATGTTTGTTGTGATCTACATCAGTTTGGTTGTAATTCTTATCTTTACGAGTGCCCATCCGTCGGCCTCCTTGGATTGATCGTCTATAGGGATTAATCTTTAGCATTATCTATGTACAGAAGACTAAAAGTGTCAGGTATTGTTCCTCATCAGATCGACAGTGTTGGAGAAGACAATATAGAGAGATTGTGAATGAATAAATGTTCGAGAAAGTGTTGAAAGAAATTGAGGTTGTAAGTGAGTAGGCTCAAAGCAGTTTCCAGAGAAATGCTTTGGAGCATCTCCAAATAGGATGGGACTTTAGAGAAATGACTACCGTGTCGTATCTACTATCAATCTCCCTTGGTAGATCTCATTTTGGCCTGGGCTTTTTTGCACCAATGATTCTTAGGGCATTCCAAGAAGCCATTAAAACCACAAGGCTGAAGATCCGAGTGATGGCAGGGTTGTTGATAATAGAGAAGGATGCAAAGTTGATGTCTGCAAAAGATTTTCGTGGCAGGAGGCTATTGATCCTGGGGATACTAAGAGCACACATGGACAAGAATGCTTACTTCCACAAGACTTGGCACTACTACTTGAATCTTCTTGACAAGAGCTACAAGAATGTTATGTGGTTGCTTTAGGGATGACAGTGTACCCTTTGGAATGTAGAGTCCAGTGCAAAATTAGCCAATTGATGCAGGCAATTGAAGACGATGATTATATTAGAAGTATCACCTAGGCTACAGATGGAAAACATATTGCGTGGGCATCAACACATACAAAGTTCAAATATACCAATGCTTGTTTGGGGAAATAGGTGCCATTCTTATTTTCCATAGTTCTCAATGCATAATGGGGCCTTATGTTTCAAAGTACGACTAACAATTTCATCTTTCTCTCATTTTCTCTTTATGTATCATTATTATCTTGCCTCAAATTAACAATAATAATGCAATTGTTTGGAAAATGTAGCTGCAAACAAATGGTAGGTCACTCATCACAACTTGGAAGCCTTTTATGTAATGGGTCTATCCTTTCATCTAGAAGACAAGATAGTCAAATAAGCAAAAAATCTCCATTGATTAAGCGAGTGGTACATACATCCTCCACTTTGGCTACTCAATTCTCACAACAAGATGTGCCAAATCATGTCGCCAAAGAGTCTAGCTAGAATGATGTGGATTTCTACCTCAAAAACAAGTTTTTTGGTTGGTAATCTTCCCAATTAATCCTCCTCTATTCGGGGTTTATTGAATCACTTTGCCACTTTTGTTTCATTGCAATATTCCTTTGTTATTAAATGCTACAGAAATAGAGCATGTGCGTGCAACATTACACAAATTCAGATGCTCTCTCTAGTTCCTTGTGTGTTCTTTTCTGGACTTTCCCTACCTCTAAGGGCCCTCATGATCTCATGGAGCCTAAACCTCAAAATGCAACAAAATTAGGCCAAAAAAAGGTTTTAAAGGTAATTCAGCTCTCCTTATTCCAATGTTTAGGCCTTGTTTAAGTATGTAGAAGGATTCATTTGCATTCCTTTTATACTTCAAAGATTGTGATGCTCTAGCTCTTTGTATGAATGTCTTAAAGAAGTACTAAACAAGTATACAAGTGAGTGGCTTTTGATGAAAGCCATGAAACTAGCTTGTTTAAGCTTGTGATGCATAAAGATATGCATGACAATTCTCCTCCCACACTAACAGGTGGTTATGTATTAAATGTAAAGCACCATGTACAAAATATAGTTCTAGGTACCAAATTCAAATTGCTATATGCTATATGCTAAATGAAAAATTTTATGTGATAAATTGAAAGTGCTATGGGCCCGAGAAAGGGCACTTTCCTTGGTTGTACAATTTTTGGAGAGGAAGTAAGGGCAATTTCCTTGGTTGTACAATTTTTGAAGAGGAAGTTCCCTAGACATGTGCACTGATGTGCTAAATGCAAAGTGCTATAAGCCAAATGCAAAGTGCTATGTCCCAAACTCAAACTACGATGTGCAAAATTCAATTTTCTTTGTGCCAAATGTAAATTGAAATGAACCCAAGGAAGGGCACGTTCCTTGGTCTTGTAATTTTTGGAGAGGAGGTGTGCCAACTCTCCCCCCACACAAATGCATGGTTATGTGCTAAATGACTCAAATAGCTATGTGCTAGATACAAATCGATATGAATCCAAGGAAATGTGAAGATAGTGGGAGAGAGGGAAGGAGTCTCACCTGCGGCTTTCTCACATACACAATGGGGGAATACACACAAAGGTGGAGGCTGAAAACTATTTTCCTCTTCTTAGTTGTGAAAGCCAAAAGAACTCTTGTACAAAGAAATAGAAGAACCCTATATGTGGGTCTCAAACCAAACTCAGCTAACTAAGGTGGCATACTAACTGAGCCACGAACTAGAGTAGATAAGGATAGCTATCATCTAGCTATTATTCATGGGCGGTGTACCAACCGCATCTGCGGCTACAAGTCGGTGACATAAATGCACAACGGTCACCTTGGCATATCACGAGTGGAGCTCGATATCTCAACACTCCCCCTCGAGCTCAATCCTAATTCCTGCACACCAAGTAGGTCTCTGAACTTGCGCAACTTCTCTGCACCCAATGCCTTCATGAATATGTCAGCTACCTGATCCTCTGTGCTGACATAAACTAGATCAATAAGACCTAGTAAAACCTTCTCCCACACATAGTGATAATGCACCTCAATGTGCTTTGTTCTAGCATGATAGACTAGGTTATTTGCCAAGTGTATACTGTTCATGTTGTCACAATAAATGACAACTGGCCCATCTGTAGACTGATGCATATCATAAAGTAGCTTATGCAACCAAGCTACCTCACATGTAGCCATTGCTGCACCCCTGTACTCAGCCTCTATGCTCGACAAGGCAACTGTAGGCTGTTTCTTGCTGCTCCAAGTGACTGCAGCACTCCCAAAAGAGAACACATATCCACTAGTAGATCGTCTATCAGAAATACTACCAGCCCAATCAGCATCAGTGTATCCATGCAATTGTATCTGAACCCCAACCTCATAAAATAGTCCATACTGCAATGTGGACTTCACATACCTGAGTATGCATCTAGCCACATCCAAATGCGGTTTCCTTGGAGCCTGCATAAACTGACTTACCAATCAATAGCATAGCTGAAATCTGGCCTGGTAATAGTCATATAAATCAAACTTCCTACTATGCGTCTATACATAGTAGGGTCTTCCAGAAGCTCACCTGCATCTGCGCTCAGCTTCACATTCTGCTCTAAAGGAACTGAAATATGCTTACAGCCTGTCATCCCATATTTGGACAGCATGTCCAATCCATACTGCCTCTACAAGAGGCCTCTACAAGAGCTGTATCCCACTTGGTGATCTAAACCTCAATGCCCAAGAAATAACGCAGCTCTCCCAAATCCTTCATCTCAAACTTTTGCTTCAATATCATTTTCACATGAAGGATATCTTCATCATTATCACCTGTGATGATCAAATCATCAACATAGATGACAAGCAGCATAATACCTTTCTCTGTTTTTCTCACATAAAGTGAGAAATCTGGCTTGGAAATCTGAAAGCCAATAGTGACAAGATACTATCCTATCTTGTTAGACCATGCTCTAGGTGCTTGCTTTAAGCCATACAAGGCTTTCTTCAACCTGCAAACAAACTCAGGATGAACAGCATGAACATAACCTGGTGGCTGCTCCATAAAGACCTCTTCTTGCAAATCACCATGCAAGAAGGCATTCTTTACATCCATATGATGTAAAGACCATCCCTTTGATACAGCCATAGCAATGACTGCTCTTACGGTTGCCATCCTTGCAACCGGACTAAATGTTTCTTCATAATCAATGCCATATGTCTGTGCATACCCCTTGACAACTAATCTTGGCTTGTATCTGTTCACAGAACCATTTGCATTGTGCTTCACCTTATAAACCCACTTACAGCCAATTGCATTCTTGTCTTTAGGCAAAGGCACCAATTCCCATGTAGCATTTGCTTCCAAGGCATCCATTTCTTCATCCATGGCTTTCTCCCATTTTTCTTTTCCCATGGCTTACTCAAAAGAAGTGGGTTCTAGTTCCTGTATCACTTTGACCATATAGGCATAGTGAATGGCTATAAATCCATCATATTTTAGCCTATCCACAGGATATCTAGCTCTGGTAGACCTGCGCAAAATAGGCTCACTTCTAGGTGCTCTCAAAACATCCCTAGTCTTCCTAGTGTAACAACAGAAGGAATACCCAACTCATCATCAATGCTCTATTCTGAGCCACTGGATTCACCATCCACATAAGAGTGACCTGCACATCAAACATGGGCTGATCTACCTTCTCTTTTTCTTTTCGTGATACTTGCGTACCACTATCTGCATTGCTTTGGGAGATTCTCCTGATCTCAATCTACCTGTCCATGGCGAAGTATGTGAACCACTGCTAGAGGACACTACAAGTCCACTAATATTTTGTGATTGCTGATGTGAATTCTGTGTAGCATTACCATTTTTTACATCTATATCATCAATCACATTTACTGGTTTATACCAGGTGCTCATCTCATCAAAAACAACATCTTTGCTCACTATAAACTTACGAGTAGAAGGGTTATAGCATCTATACCCTTTCTGCTGCAGAGAATAACCAATAAAGACACACTTCTCAGCTTTTGGATCCAACTTGGACCTCAACTCATCTGGCACATGAACATAGGCAATGCAACCAAAAATTTTCAAATGAGAAATATCTGGTTTCCTACCATTATACATCTCCTATGGCGTCATGC
This sequence comes from Dipteris shenzhenensis, assembly GCF_047967505.1. Classification (NCBI taxonomy): domain Eukaryota; kingdom Viridiplantae; phylum Streptophyta; class Polypodiopsida; order Gleicheniales; family Dipteridaceae; genus Dipteris; species Dipteris shenzhenensis. The sequence goes on along the minus strand of NC_141620.1, from coordinate 16,630,747 downwards.
CATGTATTGCTGCAGTGGGAGTCCTGTTCATTATGTAAACTGCTGTAGCAACTGCTTCAGCCCAATAATAATCTGGTAGGTCTTTTTCATTTAGCATGGCCTGAGATACATCTCCAATATGCGTGTTTTTCCTTTTTGTAAGTCCATTTTGCTGTGGGGTATGACTGCATGAATATCGATGCTTTATGCCATGCTCCTGTAGGAACCTTGCAAACTCATTTGAGAGGTACTCTCCCCCTCATCTGACCTTAGGCATTTTATTTGCAGGCCTGTTTCTTTTTCAACCATAGCTTTAAAAGCTTTGAAGTGCCCAAACACTTCACTTTTCTTTTTCATAAAATACACCAAACTTTTCTACTGTAGTCATCAATAAAAGTGACAAAATAATGACAGCCTCCAATAGATGTAGCTTTAGTAGTCCTTACATCAGAGTGGATTAATTCCAATGGCTTCTTACTCTCTTGAACATGCCTGGGAAATGGTTTCCTTGCTTGTTTTCCAAATTGACAGGCTTCACATACCTTATGCATTTCTGCAACCTTGAATTTAGGCAATCCTGCAACAATATTTTGGGCCTGCATTGATTTAAGTCGTTGTACATTAACATGACCAATGCGTTTATGCTAGATATCAATATCTGCAACTACACCGGTCCCATGTGCAAACATTGCTGCACTCAATTCAAGCATGTCCGCATCCAACGTAAACATCATGCCCTTCTTCTTTCCTTTTGCTATCAAGCGACCGTTATTTTTCATATCCTCAACAAAGCATCCATGAGGATTAAATCTGACCTGCAAGCCCTGCTCAACCATTTAACCAACAGAAACTAGGTTCTTGGTGATATTCGGGACATGAAATACATCAGACAGGTATTTCTTTTTCCCATCCTGCATAGACAAAGGAATTTTACCAATCTGCATAATAGGATGTGTAGTATCATCACCAGTCTCCACAAATCCTGGTCTTTCCATTTTCCTTGCATCCTGCATCCATTCTACATGACCTGTCATGTGGTTTGACGCACCTGAGTCAACATACCACACATCATTGCTTTCTTCTGCACTTGTCACAGAATTGGTCATGTGCTACACCATAAACAAATGCTCATTTCTCTCATCACCCTGTCTACTAGAAGATGCATAATTCCCTTGCTGCAATTTTCCATTCATGATGTCATTCTGCTTTTTGTAGGAGTCTTTAGCCATATGACCCATTTTACCACAATAGTAGCATTCAACATTGTTGTTTGCATTTTGACCTCTCTGCCATCCACCATGACCTCTTTGGCTCCCCCTGCCTCTAGAGTTACCACGTCCTCCTCCAAAGGACTGGTTTTCTTGAGTTTGCTGCATATTCCAATTTCTACCATGGCCTCCAGATCGGCCTCCTCTACCTCTGCCTCTACCTCTTCCAGCATTTGAGTAGAAGACAGTTCCTTTTGAAGTTCCTCCTAAAGAAGATGCACCACCATTTCTCTCCTCTTCAGAAATTAGAAGAGCAAACAACTCCTCAAAATCAGGAAATTTTTCACGGACGGCAATGGATGTCCGGAACTATGCATAATCCTTTCCTAGACCATTCAAGGTCACAGAAACCAAATCATCATCTTCCACTGGTGACCCAATGGAAGCAAGTGCATCTGCAATTTTCTTCACCTTCATGTGGTAGTCATTGATGCTCATATTTTCTCTTTGCACATTGTGCAACTCCTGCTTGAGCTGCATTTTCCTAGCTTGCGTATTTGTGCTGTACATTTTTGCCAAAGTATCCCATGCCTCCTTTGGCATACTTGCATCCTGAATATGCACAATCATAGAGTCTAAAATACTGATAGACAGCCAGTACATAACTTTTCTGGCTCTCTCATGCCATCCTTTAAATGCCTGCATTTCCTGTTGATTGGGAACATTAGGAAGAACTGGTTCTTCTTCATTTCCTGTAATGAACTCCCAATAGCCTTTTCCCATAAGGAAATTCGTCATTCTAAACTTCCATGCTTGGAAGTTGTTCTTGTCAAGCTTTTCAGTGACAATCTGTGAAAGAGAATCAGACACCATTATAGAACACTGCAAAAAATTCTGTCACTGCAAAAAAACACAGCTTCTGCCCCACACAGGCAAATTTGCAAAACTGACGAAAGTGGTATTTGACCACACAGTCACTTCCTAGTGATGATTTTGCATGAACAGGCAACAAGTATGATTCTATAACTCCTAATATCTCTACGCACAGGCATACGATGCAATGTCTACGGCAACTTTTCACCGACCTGCAGAGCGGTGGTCGCACAGCAAAAATAGGGCCCTTTTCTCAGTGCTTCAGAGAACTTCCACCTCCAAAACGGGCCCCGAAATGGCCTCGAATCAGAAAAATAAAGTCACCGCAGCATATATTGCCCTCTCGCCACACTATGAAGGGCGTCTCAACCTGAGGCAATGCACTCTTGCACTTTCCGGCTGTGCTACCTGCAAAGATTTGCTCCCAAAATCAAAAAAGGAAAGCAACACTGGTCCTCTTACTAGGACACCGCGAACTTGGTTTGCTTTCTTGAGCTCCTTACCATGAACAAGGCTCTGATACCATGTGAAGATAGTGGGAGAGAGGGAAGGAGTTTCACTTGCGGCTTTCTCACATACACAATGGGGGAATACACACAAAGGTGGAGGCTGAAAACTGTTTTCCTCTTCTTAGTTGTGAAAGCCAAAAGAACTCTTGTACAAAGAAATAGAAGAACCCTATATGTGGGTCTCAAACCAAACTCAACTAACTAAGGTGGTATACTAACTGAGCCACGAACTAGAGTAGATAAGGATAGCTGTCATCTAGCTATTATTCATGGGCGGTGTACCAACCGCATCTGCGGCTAACAAGTCGGTGACATAAATACACAACGGTCACCTGGGCATATCACGAGTGGAGCTCAATATCTCAATAGGAAAGGCGTGTTTCTTGGTCTCATAATTTTTGGAGAGGAAGTGTGTCAACTCCCCCCCACACAAATGTGTGGTTATGTGCTAAATGCAAAGTACTATAAGCCAAACGCAAAGTGCTATATGTCAAATTCAAAATGCTATGTGCAAAATTAAAAGTGCTTTGTGGAAAATGCAAATTGATAAGAATAAGAAGAAAATTTCTACAGAAGTATCCAAAAAGTGCAAAATGCTATGTACCAAATAATGCAAAGTGCTATGTGCTAAACTCAAATTGCTATGTGCTATATGCAAATTTCTATGTGCTAAATACAAATCAATATGAACCCAAGGAAGGGCATGCTCCTTGGTTTTATAATTTTTGGAGAGGAAATGTGCCAACTCTCCCCCCACACAAATGTGTGGTTATGTGCTATATGCAAAGTACTAAAGCCAAATGCAAACTGCTATATGCAAAGTACTAAAGCCAAATGCAAACTGCTATATGCCAAATTCAAAATGCTATAGCAAGTGCCCGTCAAGCCCAAAGATAGACCAAAAACCGTTTTCCATAGAGTTGGTCTAAACCCATCATTTAACTGGAAAGGCTTATTCTTTCAAGAAGAGGAGATTTTTGGATATCACTTTCATAAAACCTTACATACATAAGGGGTTTAATTTGTTTACATTGAGAAAAGAATCAAACTTTGTAATGTTTAAATATTTAAAACACCATGTGCAAGTAGGATTTTGTGATCAATATTACTTGAATGCACAAGGTAAGAGCTATTTCTCTATAGTAACCCTCCAAGATGGGAGCTTTTGAGCACTTATAATTGCTTAATCCTCCTAGATTCATGGGCCAAAATGATCCTTAAAAAATGGATTTTTTGGGCATAACATTGAACTTTATCATATTAATAGTTTTTTCTCTCTGAGTAAATCGCCCATGCAGCTTTGTTAGCTTCTTGCACACCACCCAAGAGAAAACATACGTCCCCTAAGAGAAAGATGGTATTTTTTGGCATCGCACTCGACTTTATCATATAATGGTTCTTTCTTCTTGAGTAGATCATCTATGCAAGTTGGTCACCTTCTCCATGACTATTGCACACCCCCCAAGAGAAAGCAAGCATCCTTTAAGAAGAAAATGGCTTTTTAGGCATCAAATTATGATATAAATGGTTCTTTGTTCTTGAGTAAATGGACCATGCAAATTGGTGACCTTCTCCATGACTATTGCACATAGCCCAAAAGAAAGCAAATGTTACACTTCATCATTTTAATGTTTTCGATTTTCTTGATAACTCACCCACGTGGATTGCTCTCGAGGGCATCACTATTTTAAAAACCCTATGTATCACAGTGTTTGAGGGCCTATATTTTAAACCCTTTTAATGTGAGCAACGTATATATAAAGCCACATTTTTGTATATAAATATGTAACTTTTTTCTAGGAATCCCTATATATTTTATGCATTCAAGGTTATTTGTGAATATTGTATGATTAAAAGATACCTTTAATTTGTAGCCTGTTTTCACTTTTTTAAAATGTTACCCTCTGTAAATGTATTTCTAGTAAAAACATGATCCTTTTGTTGAATGCAATTGATAGTCATCTTTTTTCTTTGTGACCCCCCATGGGTTTGGTCACCTTCACACACATATCTCCATGATAAATGTTGGAAAATGTCACACTCAACTTTGTTTTTACCATGCTAGAGAAAAGTGTTCTTCGCATGCTAGAGAAATTCTAGAAATTTGTTTTTCTACAATTGACCATGCATTGAGCACCAATCTATTTACCTAGAAGCTTAGCCCTCATAAGACTGAGAGTTAACACTACCTTATTATGCTAGAAAAATGCTACAAACTCTTGCATGACATTAATCACATTCTTTACTTCAAGACATACTAGAATCTTCCTTTCAAAGAAAGCAAGGGGAAAGCATACACCACAAAAGGGATTTTGAAATTGTTCCATCATGTAAACATTTTTACAAAATTATGCTTACAAAGGTAACTTTTACATTGGATTTATAAAAGATAAGGGTATTTATATTGGGCACTTGAATGCACATGCTATATAGAGTTGCTATGTATCGAATCCTATGACACAAATGCCTTACTACTAAACAGGCAGAAGCTCTTTATTGCATGCAATTTATTATCCTAGGGAGCTCAACTTTATTATTAGCAGAACCTGGCTAGTAGGCACTTAATTAGTGAGATATGTCCTCTCCAAATAAACCATGTGTGCATGCATGCCTTTCACGACAACATAAAGCAACTATAGACGTGCAAAATGGTGGGCGCGTCTATAGGCATTGTTCGGATAGAGAAATTATGAGCGTGTCTAATAGCACATCTATTAGCACATCTATTAGCGCATCTAATAGTGCGTCTAATAGCGCGTCTATTAGCACATTTATTAGCGCATCTACCAGTGCATCTGCATTGTTAATTAGATGTGAATACAGAAAGTGAGATTTCGGGGCAGCCTAATAAATGTACATCAATGCTTTCCAAACATTGCCCATGATTACCAAAGCACGTAATTTTAACAAAAATATCAATGATTTTTTGCAAAGCCATGCCACATATACAAAAATTAAGTGAGGTGAGGAGAATGAGAAAATATGTAAAATAGTTTTGCCAATATCAATGATGGGCTACAGTTCAATCTCATCCTCAATGAGATCAACCCTTGCCAAACTATCTACTTCAAAATCCAAACCAGTGTTGAGATCTACAAATACATTCAACCCACTACTACTTGTGCTACTCATGTGCTCATCGAAATTAGCATCACCAATGGTAGGCTCATCCTCATGGGTAATGGCCTCAATATTTGTATCTCTTATCTCATGATCATTCTCCCCTCTTGTATCATGGTCATCATCACCTCCATGGCCATGATCATCCTCCATATGCTCCATATTAGTAAGTGTACTATACATCACTTTGGAACATCGCGTAATATGTATGACATGACACTATCTATTATTATCCACCATTGATTGATAGACAACCTAATTCAAACACAAATACAATCATGTTATTTTCCTTGCATCAAAGGTATCAAATATTTAAAAGTGAGTATTTTTATATGTGTGTGTACAATACCTATTCAAATTGTTGCGGTAGTACTAGTGTGTCCTTCTTACTTTGCCAAAACTTTGTGGAGTCAATAGTTACAAAGCCACTTGTGTGGCATTTGATTGTTGCATTAGGGCCTCTTTCCACCATGTCCTTAAACCACTTTACATCCAAAACATACACAAAGAAGCATCGAAAATCAAGCTTAATAATATCTTGGATTATGCCACAATAATCATCCATGGCTCCATTGGCTCCCTCAAAGCTAGCAATGACGCTGCAATGTTGTGTGTTTCTCTTATCATCAATCCGTTGTGTTCAAAAATGCTTGCCCTCACACCATATAGCATTGAACATAGTACACTACACCAAGACAAAATCAATTAAATAAGCAATCTAAATTATTGAAAGCTCCTAACTTATGCATAACATTCTATATACCGACCTTGCTCATGCATCCCCTAGCATACTCCCATTCTTCCATTGTGATATGCATCCCCTCATCTCTCTCTGCTCTCTCCATTTTGTCAAGTAGCCAATCCACATGAATATCCTTTGGAAGTACTCTTAGATATTGAGGGTATGGCACACAAGATCCGTTCCTCCATAGCCTCATGAGGTAATGGCGGAGGGCTACTATCACCATCACTCCATGCATCCCTAACGGCCCTCCTGAAGATCCCACCTCATATCGCCCATGACGAGCATAGGGCAACATATGTGGGTGTGACACTGCATCCTGTATCAAATTAAAACAGGATCATAACTCAAACACATGAACACCCATAAGTATCTCAATCAACCTTAACTCTTTAACACTTACCATATTTACGGTCGCATCCCATTCTCCATACTTTGAGATGTGATTGAGTGTAATTCTACGTGCACGATACATGTTTCCTTGACATCGATCACACATACATTTGAATTTTTGCTCCAACCATATTTTGCGATGGTGGATACAGAGGGATTCATCCTCACTAGAGCTACTTGTTGAAGATGAAGACATCTTATAAATAAACAACCCAAAAAATCTACTCTTGCATGAGTTGTAAATGTTAGAAACTGTGTGGCGCATCTAAAAGCGCATCTGTATTGTGGTGCACATCTATAGGCGCATCTAAAACATACTGTAGATGCGCTGATAGACACATGTTTAGACGCGTGTTTAGACGCTCTTTTAGATGCCCATATAGATGCGTAGACTGTGAGCTGATTTTTGAACCTACTTTTAGCACGCTTGTTTCTTCACATACTTTTAATGTCGTGCGGCTTGCTTTGCTATTAACAGACACAGCTCCGAGCATCCACGCTTATCTCCAAGCACCCACACTCATCTCCAAGCTTACACAATCATCCCCAAGCACACAAGAGAAGAGGGTGAATAAGGAAGAGAAGAAAGAGAAGCAGAGCATGAACAAGGAAGAGAAGAAAGAGAAGCAGCTTTGAAGAAGGACAAGAAGCTTCCATAGCTCTATCCAAGGTAAGTCTCTTAATGGTTGATCTTCTTTGGAAGTTGCTCTCTTTGGATTCATCCTTTGTCGTATGCAAAAAACGAATGTTTTTGGTACTAGTGTTATTTTTTTGTGTCGGGCGCATGTCCTTTTCAAGTTCTAAAAAAAGTGAGTCTGTCGAAGCACGTATATAGATGCATCTAAGAGCACGTCTAACAGTGCATCTATAGACGCATCTATCTTTGAAAACAGACAGCCGCACCTATAGACGTGCTGTTAGATGCGGATATAGACGTGCTCCGACAGTCTTAGATGTTCTTAGATGTATTGCATGAATGATGAAAAGGGATTGCATGATTGAAGAAAGGGATTGCATGAACGATGGAAAGGGAAAGCATGATTGAAGAAAGGGATTGCACTCTCTATTCTCCTCTCTTTCTCCTTCTCTCTTTTATCCTCTCTTTCCTTCTTTTTTCATCTCTCTTTTTCCTCTCTTTTTCTCTCTTATCTCCTCTCTTTCCTTCTCTTTTCGTCTCTTTTCTCATCTCTTTCCTTCTCTCTTTTTCTCTCTTTCCCTCCTCTCTTTTCTCCTCTCTTTCCTTCTCTCTTTTTCTCTCTTTTTCCTTCTCTCTTTTATCCTCTCTTTCCTTCTCTTTTTGTGGTAAATTTTCTCTCTTATATCCTCTCTTTTTCTCTCTTTTTCTCCTCTCTTTTCCTCTCCTTTCTCCTCTTTTCCTTCTCTCCTTTTCTCTCTTTTATCCTCACCTTTTCTCTCTATTTCCTTCTCTCTTTTATCCTCTCTTTCCTTCTCTTTTTGTGGTAATTTTCCTCTCTTATCTCCTCTCTTTTTCTCTCTTTTTTTCTCCTCTCTTTTCCTCTATTTTCCTCTCTTTTCTCGTCTCTTTCCTTCTCTCTTTTTCTCACTTTTATCCCCACTTTTTCTCTCTTTTCTTCCTCTCTTTTCCTCTCCTTTCTCCTCTCTTTCCTTCTCTCTTTTTCTCTCTTTTTCTTTTTCTCCTCTCTTTTCCTCTCTTTTCCTCTCTTTTTCTCTCTTTTTTTCTCCTCTCTTTTCCTCTATTTTCCTCTCTTTTCTCCTCTCTTTCCTTCTCTCTTTTTCTCTCTTTTTTCTTCTTTTTTTCATTTCATCAGTAATCTTCTTTTTTCCTTTTCTTCAGTTCATCATGTGGCTAGGAAGCTCTTTAGCCTCACCTGATCTTTGGGAGACCATCTTTCGGGAGTTATATAACCTTTTAGGGCACCCTCCCAGTACTAGGGAGTTATACGGCTATATGACGGGTACTCTAAACACCCCCTAGGAGTCGGCACTATAGACTCCAAACCACCCCAATCCCACACTAGCTGAGATTACCCCAGTGGAGTCAAGATAGCCCATCCGACTACAGAGCCGAGCCCTTTCCCCCATGCCGTCAGGAGGACCTTTTGCCTCGCTAAGCCGTCAACATACTCCCGTGCAGTCGAGACTCGGTTCTCTAGCTACGAGTAGTCAACATAGTCCCGTGCAGTTGAGAGTCTCTTCTCCAGCTACGAGTGGCCAGTGTACTAGCTGGACACGACACAGTAGCAGGCATAGTAGCAGGAAGAGCGGTGGGGGATGCATGGCACAGTGCTTTAGGAGGGGTAGTGGTGGGGATGGGGATGATTCAGATGATGTAGATGTGCCAGAGAGTGATGGTACGATCTACCATGACATCACTCAGACAAGAGGCATCTTAATGGATGCATGGGGAAAGGATATCATGGCCTTCATGCGCTCTGTAATTGCTAACAACTACAAAGATTGCTTTATTCACTACAAAGACCATCCAAAAAGGTTGGCTGATGAGACCCTCGTTGTTGTTCACTCTAGGTATCCCAATCCCCCCAATGTTCAGTTCACATATAAATGGGCCAAATCAAAGATTGTTACGATACTTAGCAATAAAAGATCTTCGCTTAAGAGGTAGGCACTAGCGAAGATTGTTAGACCCATCTTCAATATAGGTGGTTTTTCATCCGGATTGTTTTGATCCAAGATGGTGCTACGTGATCCAAGTTGCACCGCGAAGTAAATAGATTTTTGAAGATAGAGATGTAGATATGGAGATGCCACTACCAATGTTGGATCCAATTGATCCAGATGGATCTAGCGAAGAAGATGAAGATCACAATATGAGCCAAGAGGAAGATGCACATAATGACATCGTATGAGAGGAAGATGGAGATCACTGTTGGGGTAAGTATGATCAAGGGCTTGCTCTATGGTGCATGTGTGCATCTAGGGGAGTCACATGTGTGTTTGTGTGTGTTAAAGGCACATCAAGTGCTATGATGTGTCTAGTGTATGACCTAAGTGATGATGTAAGACAAGGGCAATCGCACTGATGTAGGGATTGATTCCCACTGATGTAGGGGCTGATTGCCACTTATGTAGGGAAGGTATTACCTTCTCCCCCTTTCTATATGAGAGAGACCTCTCTCTCACAATCAGAATAGAGATCTACCATCTTTCTTTCATTGTGCTCTCACACCTCTTGCAATATGCATCTATTCTATCCTACGGGATCCTACAATTGGTATCAGAGCTTTAGGTTCTAGATCTAGCCTAGTCTCTAGCATTAGATGCTATCTCTAGCATTAGATGCTATCTCTAGCATAAAACTACTAGTTTCTCAGAACTTCTTCATCTTCTCCATTTTCCTCCTTCTTTCCCAAATCTTTGAGAGCTCTGTTCTCTGCATTCAAGCGACCATTTCCCAAACCCTTTGAGCTGCAAACTCCTCACATATGGACAAACTTCCAGCTACAAGCATTCAGAGAAATTTTGATTGTACGCGCAACGCCAACACTCACACTCTCTGACAAAATTTCATGCAATGCCGCCTTTGTACTTACCTATCTGCAAATTCCTCTGAGCCCGTGCTGGATGACATTGAGGGCAAGTTGCTGCTGAAATCTGAGCTCATTTGGACAAGCGATGGAGGAGAAAACGGCAAAAAACCAGCCTGTCTTCTTAAGCTTGGCTATGGTGACCTGGTGCAACATTGTGCCCCTCCTTGCTGGTAGCTCTTCTCTGGTAGGCCTTTCTTCTTGCATAAAAATCCCCTTGAATAGAGCTATGAGCTGTGAGAATTGCACCCTCCAAGTTCTGGTCTCTGTTTTGGACAGTTTTGACAAGGTTGTGAGTTTGATGCTACATTAGATGCTACTTTAGCATTTTTGATGTTTTAAAGTGTTGAATAGCTTCAATACAACTATGGCTACAGCTTTACTTTAAGGTGCTATACCTAGATTTGCTTGGAATACTTTCATTTAGCCACCTCTATGAAGCATGCAAGTGAAAGCATCATTTTCATTATGATTTGTAGTATGGAATTTGGTTACAAGTCTTTGCTACTCTAAATACTTTGAAGGATTATTTTTGCTCATATTTTCACTTGTAAGGCACTAGACACTGCCCTTAGGTAAGACCTTGCCATGGAAGCTAAGACCTTTTCTGATAAGTTTAATGGAACTAGTTTCCATACTTGGCAAACAAAACCCAAGTTTATGCTTATGAAAAAGAAGATATGGAATGTTGTGAATGGAAAGAAGTCTACAAAAGAAAAAGCTAAAGACAAGAAGGACTACTTCAACAACAAAGCAATTATGCCTGAAGGAAGAACTCCATCAGCAAATGAAGAAAATGAAGACTATGCTTTTTAGGCACTTTGTCTTTTTTGTTTATCATCACTTGGTCAAATTTTGAGGTTCTCTGCCTGGAATAGCATACGGAGTGATGGCAACAAGAAGCGGCTTGAGTTCAATAGGTGCAACTACACCAGCTTCACCAACAATCTAGGTATTGAGGATTCGCCCACCAGCCTTCACTGAAGGCAAGCTAGATGGTACGACTACACTCTATGGAAGTTTAAAATTACACCTATTCTGGATTCATATGAGCTTCTGGAGACGGTACTGGGTGACCTAGGACCACAAGGAACCCCCGACCCAACAAATTCGAGGAGTACAATACCTCCTAATGCCGACCTTCTACGAGCTTGAAAACGCCAGATGCTTTGTGTGCCCTGGTTACAAGTACTACTGATAGTGTTTTAACCTTGATTCAACATACATCTAAGGCAATGTGTCCTGGAACATATTGAAGAGTCAGTATGAGACATGGAATCAGACAAGGATCCAGAACCTGGAGAATCAGCTCGCAGCTGAGAAGTTTAATAAAGGAGAGACAGCAAAGGTGTTCATAACCCGAATCAAAAATCTGTGTGACCAGATGGCTGGTGCTGGGATACAAAAGAGTAGCGAAGAGCTAGGTCGGCGGTGTCTCCGGATATGTCCACCAAGGTCTGATAGATTGGTAACAGCGCTTAACACTAAGGTGAGATCCCAACCATTTTCATTTGAGGAGTTCTGTTACTTATGGAGGAGGAATTGAGGCTTAAAGCTCAAGATGGAGGTAGAATGGGGATGCTGCATTCTCTGCCACTAAGAAAGGCAAAGGTGGTTCCTCCACCAAAGGTGAGTCCTCTACTAGTGGTGACAAAAGAAGAAGGGCGGCAAGAAGAAGTTTCAGGGAGAATGCTTCTACTGCAAGAAAAAGGGCCATGTGATTGCAAATTGTCGAATCAAGAAAGCAGATGAAAAGAATGTTACCCTGAAGAAGACAGATAAGGGGAAAGAGACAGCGAAAGCAGAGTTGGATCTATTTTTGGCCATTGAGGAAGAGTGTTCCTCAATTCAAGAAGCTTCAACCACCGATTCATGGGTGTTGGATAGTGGTGCCTCCCATCACATGACCTACAAGAAGGGTCTATATTGTTCCATGCAGCCTCAACAGGAACCCATCACCATGACGATTGGTAATAATGCAAAATGCCCTATTGAGGGTACATGTATGGTTTCATTTGTTTCTGTAAATGGAGATGTTAAGAAACTATCTAATGTGCTGTATGTTCCACAATAAAAAGAAATTTGCTATCAATTGCTTCCATAACTGACCTTGACCATGAGGTGAGGTTCAACAAGACAGGAGCAAAAATTATGGATAGTGCAGGCAATCTTGTTGGCACAAGAGTAAGTGCTCTTACAGCCACTACTGGAGTGGGCACAAGCAGACTTTGGCACAAAAGATTTGGCTACATCGGATTTGCAATGCTGAAGGAGATGCAGAAGCAAGGTATGGTTGCTCACTTACCTGCAGTAGCAAAAATCAAAGAACTATGTGAAGCTTGCATGATGGGCAAGCAACAAAGAAAGGCATTCCCACAAGAAATCAAGAATAGAGCCAACGCTCCTCTAGAGTTGGTGCATGTTGAATTGTGTGATAAGATGCCTATACAGGCCTTGGGGGGATCTTCCTATTTTTTATTGATTGTCAACGACTATAGTAGGAAGATGTGGGTGTACTTTCTTCGCGAAAAGGCTCAAGCTTTTGGTAAATTGAAAGAATGGCTACAGCTTCTTAAAAATGAAACAGGGAGAAAAGTGAAGAAAATCAGATCAAATGGTGGTGGTGAGTTTGTTTCTACAGAGTTTGGAGATTTTTGCAAGAGCAAAGGGATCAAGCGACAAACGACGACACCACATATGCCTTAGCAAAATTTGGTTATTGAATGCCAAATGCGGACCACCGTGGAGATGGGTAGGTGTATGTTGAAAGGTGCTGGACGACCAAACCACTTTTGGGCTGAGGCTGTCAATACTGTGGTTTACATCCTTAATTGCATCTATACAAAGGCACTCAAAGGTAAAACACCACATGAGGCTTACAGCACTAAGAAGCCATCTGTCTCCCACTTCAGAACATTTGGGTGTGAATGATATGTGCATGTACCAGACAAAGAGAGAAACAAGCTACAACCAAAAAGCACCAAATGTATCTTCTTAGGTTATTGTGATGAGAAGAAAGCGTATAAGTTGTATGACCAAGAGGCAAAGAAGATCATAGTGAGCCGCGATGTGGTGTTCAGGGAGCAGCCACATGCAGTGGAGGCAAAGAAGAGCTCTTCTACTTTATCATCAAGCAAAGAGGTAATTCACTATGGACCTATTGTCCCAGGAGCTATAAAGGAGGAGGAAATATCAGATGATGAATGTATAAGTCACCAACCTGTTGTTACACCACCGGAAAAGCCATTGCCACGATGAGTAATGTAGCTCTATGACCATGATAACTAGATGCCTATGTTGAGCAGCATGCGGATGGACCAAGGTGGCCTCAGAGAATCGAGGAGCAAAGGAGGGCTTCTACTCACATAGTCAATATGGCATTGATGGCTGAGATTATTGTAGAAGTAAAGGAGCCTACGAGTTTGGAGGAAGCACTTGCAAACCAAGATTGGAAAAATGCTATGCAAGTAGAATATGAAAGCATCATGAAGAATGAAACTTGGGAGCTAGTAGATCGACCACCCGATAGAAAGGTTATTGGCACCAAGTGGGTTTGGAAGGTAAAGAACAAGGCCGATGGGACTTTGGAAAAGTACAAAGCCAGATTGGTTACACAAGGATTTTTGCAAGTGGAAGGGTTTGATTTTCAGGAATCTTTCGCTCCGACTGCCAGAATGACCACTATTCGCACAGTACTATCGGTGCCTGCTCATAAAAAGTGGCAAGTTTATCAAATGGATGTTAAATCAGCAGGTGTGCATGGCTCAGCCACTTGGGTTTGAGGCCCCCCATTCTGAGAACAAGGTATGTAAGCTGAAGAAGGCTCTGTACAGGCTGAAATAGGCCCCAAGAGCATGGTACCAATGGATAGACAAATTCTTTCATAAATTAAACTTCAAAAGATGTGCCTCAGATGCTAACTTGTGTGTGTATAGGAAAGGGGAAAACCTACTATTATTGTTCTATATGTGGATGATCTCCTAATTATAGGTGACTATGAAGACATGATCCATCATACTAGAAAGGCGTTGAGCACGGAGTTTGAGATGACAGACTTAGGCTTGATGCACTACTGTTTGGGGATTGAAGTCTAGCAAGAGCCAAGCAAGATCTTCATCTCTCAGCAGAAATATGCAAGGGAGATCTTGAAGGCATTTGGTATGTCTGAGTGTAAGGAGATAGCTGCACCTATGGAGGTAAATGCAAGGCTATCTATGGAGGATGCCTCACCACCAGTAGACATTGGGAGGTATAGGAAGTTGGTCGGTAGTCTCATCTATCTGTGCAACACCAAACCGGACATCAATTTTGCTGTTGGTGTTTTGAGCAGGTTTTCTGCAATAAGCCCCGGGAAAATCATTGGAATGCAAGGATGAGGGTGCTCAGGTATGTGAAGGGCACTCTTGATTATGGCATCACCTATGGTACGGGAGCTTCCTTGGCTGGTCATTGTGACTCAGATTGGGGATGGAGATGTTGATTCCAAGAAATCAGTTTTTGGATATTGTTTCTCTTTAGGTTCAGGTATCTTCTCTTGGATCAGTAAGAAACAGCCAACAATGGCATAGTCTTCTACCGAGGCTGAGTAAAAGGTAGCATGTTTTGCTGCATGTGAAGTAGTGTGGCTGAGGAGGATCTTATGGCACATGGGAGTGCAAGAGGATGAGGCAACTATGCTAAGGTGTGACAATCAAAGTTGCATGGCCACTGCTAAAAATCTAGTGTTTCATGCACGCACAAAACATATAGAGATTCAGTATCACTATGTGCATGATTTGATTGAGGATGGGATAGTGGAATTGGTCTACTATCCAACAAAGGAAAATGGAGTAGATATCTTCACCAAGGCACTTGGGAAGGATCAGCTTCAGGGTCATCTTCACAGACTCGGCATTGGGCTGAGAAGGTAGTTCACCTATGGGTGGACATTGAGGGGGGTTGTTAGATATGCTCAATGCCCCACCCTACTGGTAACCACCAGTGGTCCAAGGTGCTCAAGTTGTAAGGCTCGCCATCTAAGCTCCACTGTGGGAGCGCATGGGTGGACAGTGCCATCATCTGTACAACATAAGTATTGAAGGAAAATTTTGTTAGTTTGCCGTGGACTCTCTATTCTTTGTTCAGTTTCTATGTTGAGAGTTCACGCTCAACATCATGTGATCATGTGTGCATAGCACCATCATGTGATCATATGTGCATAGCACTAACCTTATAGAGTGCTATAAAGGAAAGGGTTAGATCCCCTAAACCTAACCCTAAAAGGGTTTGTATATATTCTATTTTTTCAACTAAATCTAGTGTACAGTTAGTCATTTGTGGTGTGCTCTCTAGCTGTGCCCTCTCTCCTCATCTCCACTCTTCTCCTCTCCCCTCTTCATATTTTGTCATGGTATCAGAGCTTCCTTGTCTTCCGCTGAGACATTGTGATCCTTGAGAGTGTGAGAGAGATTGTGAGATTGAGAGTTCTCTTGAGTGATTGTGAGATTTTTTTCCCTTCACTTCCGTTGAGAGAATTTCCATCCATTCGAGAGAAATTTCCATCCATGAGAGATTGAGAGATTTTCGTTAATCTCCTTCCATTCGATTCATTGTTTCTTGAGACATTCTTATTGTGAGAGAGAGAGATCTCTTCTTTCTGAGTGAGAGAGGATTTCCGTTAAGAGTTCCTTGAGAGATTTCATGCTTCAAATATTTCCGTTGAGAGGCAAGCGACCTTGCTCATGTTATAGGAATTCTCCGTGACAGTCTTCACTTTCCTGTTTTCCTTCACTGCCGCAGCAACCACATTGAGGAGCTCAGATTCAATAGTGGAAAACATAACTTTGGAAGCTTTGTATGGCATTCTATCTACCGACACTCCTTCAACATAGCCTTAGCTCACAAGGCGGTTTCTCAGCAAGCCCTATAACAGTCTCCAACGAGCCACAAAGGCTTCTCTGCAGCGCCCATTGATGCACCAGTCTACAACAACCTACAGCACCTCACAAAGGCCAGGTAGAAGCTCCTACCTACGATGACCAACGACGCGGCTCTAGCTCCTGTGCCTCATCAGATGATGTTGCAAGTAGACGTATCGAAAGCTTCTTTGGGCCTATTTCGACCCCAGCCAATTTGAAGCTTTCCTCTACATCCGTCGTGGTTTCTTGCCCGGTTTTTTCGTAGGGTTCAAATCCATCGGTAGTGCATACTGAATACTTGTCCGCCTCCACTGCAGCAGGAGACTTGTTTTTTTTTGTCTGTGCAGAAGCTCGCCGATCCAGTGTTCGACTGCCCAAATACCGCACACGAGTTTCTCGTCGAGGTCGCCATTTGGCCATCTCTCGCGAGCCTAACCTCTTCAAGAAGAGTTCTTCCATCACCTAGTCCCCTCCTCCTTCCTGCTACGTTCCACCAAGGAGGTGGAAATCTTGTCTTCTGGGAAAGGGATTCATAACCTGAGAGACAACGAGACAGCTCCTCGCACCAACGACAGTCAATCCAGCTCCATAACCAGCTGCAGAGCGACCCAAACGGCAACGCTTCCATTGCAAAAGAGCGTCCAAGCCTCTCTTGCATTGCGGGCTCATAGCATGACTTCCGAATGACCGAAGCTCCAAAGCCCAACATCGAGCGCCATCTCCGATCGACGGGTCTCCTCCAAACAGCAAGCCTACCTTCCAACGCGGGCGCGATCGCAAGAAGCTTCATGCAAAGGCTTCCTCCACCAGCCGCTCTTCTACTAAAACGAGACGCCTCTCCAAACGACTCAGTAAAGTCTGCATCAACACCTACGACGAGCCGCGCTCTCCAACGAACTCCATCGACGGAGAAGACGATGGAATCTCCAAGATTCTGTTAGAATCTTGGATAGATTCTGGTGCCTCGCATTTCAACACGTGGCAGATAGAGTTTTGCCACGTGGCAACCTTACCTCCAATTGCCACGTCATCATCTTATCATGTCTGCCACGTCATCCAGCTAACACGTGGCAATCGACTGCCATGTTAGCAGCCCACATCAGCATTGCCATGTAGACAGACATGTCACTTGTGCCACATCATCAGTGACACATCATCAACCACATCACTTGTGCCATGTCATCAGTGACACGTCATCACTGCCACGTTATCTCTGCCACATCAGTAGTGCCACCTCAGCACTGACCCCTGCAGGCACAGTCTCTTGCCAGGCACACTGTGCACACACTGCATGTGCACACTCCTGCCACCTCAGCACAGAGCTTCACTGGCACACCTCTTGCTAAGCACAGTGCCACATCATCACTGCATGTGACTCACAGTGACACATCATCATTGAGCACCATTTGCACTCCTTTTGCCCCTCCACCTAGATCAAGTCGTACCTCTTGATCCAGGAAGAATTTGAGGGTGCTCCAAAAAGGAAAGTCGCTCATTTTTTCGTGCTCTACGCGCTCGTTACATCACGTGCACATTTTGACGCAAGTTACACTCACATTTGTGCCTCACCAACAAAACCACTTCCTTCACGCACATTTGCCTCTACATCGACGCATCTGACCCAGCACTTAAAAAGAACAAAAGAAAAGGAATTTTTTGCTGCTCTTTCATTGATCGACGGTTGGTTTAGATCTAGATCAGAGTAGACTAGATTGCCATAGAGGGGACGGTTTGAATTCCCCAAGTTGCCAATCTAAGCCATGCCCAAAATTCCCAACTAGTACCTACTCGGAGTCAGTCCATACGCTCACATCCGATTTCACATCATTACATTACCTGAAACCTTACGTTCATCAGTTCAGTGAGCAGACTTCAGAGTTCAGAGGCATTGCAGATTGATTCAGTGGGCAGATAGCACTTGATTTCACACACACATGCCACCATTGTAAAGCCTATTTGGCTATCTCACGGCATCGTGCACATCATTTTTTTAGCCTTGTAAAGCCTCTTGGCTATTCCCGACATCATTGCCACAAGCCTTGTAACACAGATCAGATCTTATGTACTGCAGTTCTATCTTCACCGACGGTACAGAGATTTCACTTGGCATCTTCAGTGTATTTGCAGTTGATTCATACAGAGTTTTTCAAGACACTTTTGAGTACATTGTTTGCACCATGTCGACTAGCAACCTCAATCTGGAGGCATCTGCTAAGTTAGACAACTCCAATTACGGTACATGGAAATACCGAATGGAGACCATTCTTGTGCTTCAAGACAAATGGGAGTATGTCGATGGATCTATACCTAGACCATTGGCCGATCCAGCCAGCAGTAGCTCTACTCCATCTGTTGTCACAGTACCAGCAATGGAATCTACATTGGGATCTACATCTACACAAACAGTTTCCGCACCAGTAGCAGATCCTGCCATTGCCTGAGCTCAAGCAGAATGGGATAAGAAAGACAAGTATGCCTATCACCTGATCAAGCAGAATGTGCAAGATGTCATGCTAGGACAGCTCAACACAGTCAAGACATCAAAAGAAGCATGGGATATGTTCGCAGCTCTCTACGAGTCCAAGAACACATCCAGGATTCTCACCTTGAGAAACCAGATCAACCAGAGTTTCCGCAATAGCAATGAAACCGGTCATGCTTATGTACTCCGCATCAAAGACTACAACAATCAACTTGCAGCAGCAGGAGAGACTATGAATCCCGCAGAAATGGTTCAAGTAATCCTGAATGGACTAGGAGAAGGATATGAGAATCTAGTCCAAAGTATTGCCATCCAACGGCAAATTCCAACACTGGAAGAACTTCAGTCAGTTCTACTTGGTGAAGAACTCAGCACTCAAGCCATTCAAGCACGTAAAGGTCATTCTAATGATCAAGCATTCACAGCTTCAGACAGAAGCAGAGGCAAAGGCAGAAACAGAGGTAGATCATATCAGAAAAGTGGTCATCATCAACAAAGTCAGAATCAGCATCAGCATCAGCATCATCCTCAGCAACATCAAAATCAGCAAAGAGGAAATCATTCCAACCGAGGAAGATTCCAAGGACGAGGGAATGCATCCACCAATGTGTCAAACATCCAGTGCAACTACTGTCACAAGTTTGGACACTATGAAAGAGATTGCCACAAGAAGCAGTATGACCAAGGCGGTCAATCCAGCAGTAATCGAGGGAATTCCCGAGGAAGAAGAAATCATCGTGGTGAACATTCTAGTCACAGTCATTTTGCAAATGAACATGGCAATATGTTTCTTGCAAGTGAGGAATTGCATCAGACTGATACAATGCACACTGATTTCAATCCCAAAGAGGATTTCGGCTATCAAGTCGACCAAGTGGAACAGGATCCTTGGTACATCGACAGCGGTGCATCATCTCATATGACAAATCACCAGGAATGGTTCACAGAAATGAAGCCATTAGAAGGTCAAAAGAATCTCATCTACACAGCAGACAATACACCAAATCCGGTTCAAGGGACAGGTGTTATCCCTATGAACAATTTCACTGGTACAAAAGGATTAGTCAAAGATGTGCTTTATGTTCCGAAGCTCAGCAAGAACCTTTTGTCAGTAGGTCAAATGACGGAACACAACTACAAAGTCATCTTCGACAGTGATGAATGTACTATCAGAGACAAATCCAAAAGAGGTCAGCTAGTAGCAAAAGGTGTCAAGGAAGGACGCTTATACAGGATGCTAGCTACAGTACCAGATAAGCATGCCATGTCAGCTCAAATGCAACAGATGCCACTATCTGCAAAATGGCACAAGAGATATGGTCATGTCAACTTCAAGTACTTGTTAGATCTCCAGAATCAAAATATGGCAATTGGAATTCCGAAGCTACAGTTTCTTGGAAAAGTTTGTGAAGCATGCTGCTTCGGCAAACAAAAGCGAACCAACTTTGTCAGAAGTACCTCTCGTGCACGAGGTATTCTTGATTTGATTCATACAAATGTATGGGGTTATGCCCAGACCCGCAACATCAATGGTTCACTTTGTTACTTGACCTTCATCGACGACTACAGCAGATATTGTTGGGTTTACTTTCTGAAAGAAAAATCTAAAGTGTTTGCCAGATTTCAAGAATTCAAAGCCATGGTAGAAAATCAGACAGGTAGAAAGATCAAGGTCATGAGATCAGACAGAGGAGGTGAATACATGTCTTCAGCATTCATGAACTTTTACAAAAATCACGGCATTCGAAGACAATTCACATGTGCAGATACTCCTCAGCAAAATGCAAGAGCTGAAAGGAAGAATGGGACTTTAGCATATAGTGCTAGAGCAATGCTTAGTGAAAAGCATCTTCCGAATCAGTATTGGGCAGAAGCAATAGCTACAGCTAACTACTTGCTTAATCAGCTTCCTACCGAACCGATACAAGGTATGACTCCTTATGAAGCATTCACTGGACACAAGCCACGCATTGGGCATCTCCGCATATTTGGTTACATAGCATATGCCCACATACATGATGATCATCATAGGAAATTGGATGCGAAGTCCCGCAAATGCATCATGGTTGGCTACAGTGAAGAAAGCAAAGCATACAAATTGTATGATCCCATCAACCACAAAGTCATTATCTCCAGAGATGTAATCTTCGATGAGGAATCAGAATGGAAAACCTCACCTACACAGGAGATAGAAGCATCGACTTCACAGTCATCTACATAACAGGTTGATGAAGAAGAGCAAGAATTGCCAGCAACACCCCAAGCAGCGCCACAGCAGCTCAGACGGTCTACTAGGGAAAGCAGACCACCAGCCAGATTGACATATGCTCAGAAAGGCAAAGCAATTCAGGTGGAAACCACCAACTATGCTCTTATGACTACCATCATGGCTACAGAAGAGCCAGTGTACTTTGAAGACGCCGTAGATAAGCCAGAATGGCAAACTGCTATGAATGAAGAAATGGATGCTTTGTATAAAAATAACACTTGGGAATTATGCGACCTTCCACCAGGAAAGAAGGCCATAGCCAACAAATGGGTATACAAAGTGAAGTACAATCCAGATGGCAGTATTCAGAGATACAAAGCCAGATTAGTTGCAAAAGGATTTGCACAACAATATGGCCAAGATTATGATGAGACTTATGCTCCAGTAGCAAAGATGGATTCCATACGGTTCTTGATATCACTAGCGACACTCAGTAAATGGAATGTGTATCAGCTCGATGTCAAGAATGCATTTCTCAATGGTTATCTAGACGAGGAAGTCTACATGCAACAACCCGCAGGTTATGTTGAACCAGGAAAGGAGAACAAGGTTTGCCATCTCAAGAAAAGTCTCTATGGCTTAAAGCAAGCACCCAGAAGTTGGTACAGCAGAATTGATAAGTATTTTGCTGATCTGGGATACATGAAGTCCAATGCAGATCATACTCTCTACTACAAAGTTCAAGGGGACGACATCACTATTGCACTTTTGTACGTAGATGATCTGATTGTGACAGGAAGCAAGGATAGCTTCATCAGAAAACTAAAACAAGACTTATCTGCAGAGTTCGACATGAAAGATCTTGGACTTATGCACTATTGTCTTGGAATTGAGTTCTGGAGAGATTCAGATAGCACATTCATGAGTCAGCTTAAGTATGTTGACAGTCTCCTGAAGAAGTTTCATATGGCAGATTGCAAGATTGTAGCCACTCCCATGGAACAGAGTTTGAAACTTACTAAAGATTCAGAAAATCCTATAGTCAATGACAGATACTACAGGCAACTCATTGGATCTCTTATATATCTGACAATCACACGGCCAGATATTTGTTATGCAGTAAGCTCACTAGCACAGTTTATGGCAAATCCAAAACAGTCTCACTGGAATGCAGCCAAAAGAGTCTTGAGATACATCAGAGGTACAAGACAGTTTGGGATAGAATACAAAGGAAGTCATCCACGGTTGCATGGATACTGTGACAGTGACTATGCTGGAGATCATGAGACCAGGAGATCGACACAGGGATATGCATTTTTCCTTGGTCAAGGTGCTATATCATGGTTGTCAAACAAACAGCCAACTGTTTCTTTGTCTTCGACTGAAGCAGAATATAGAGCACTCACTATAGGTGCATGTGAGGCTATATGGCTCAGAAGACTATTGTCAGAAACAGATTACTTTGATGAGTCAAAGCCAACAACAATATACTGTGATAATCAATCGGCTCAAGCATTGGCCAAAAATCCAGTATATCACTCCAGAACAAAGCACATTGATGTCAGAGAGCACTTCATCAGAGAAAGAGTGTTGTTTGGTGACATCACACGAGCATCACACTGCAGCATTGTGATAGCAAAGAAAATGTTGCAGACATCTTTACCAAACCACTCGGTAAAGAGCTATTCGAGAAACACCGGCTAGCTCTTGGTTTGATGCAGAGGAAGGACATTCCCATTAAAGGGGTGTGATGGAATGTAATGCTCAGTCCTTCTTCGATTCCCCTGAATCATCATCTTGAGGGAAGGCCTACTTCATGATGTTGATCTTGAGGGAAGGTGTTGAGAGTTCACGCTCAACATCATGTGATCATGTAGCACCATCATGTGATCATATTTGCATAGCACTAACCTTATAGAGTGCTATAAAGGAAAGGGTTAGATCCCCTAACCCTAACCCTAAAAGGGTTTGTATATATTCTATTTTTTCAACTAAATCTAGTGTACAGTTAGTCATTTGTGGTGTGCTCTCTAACTGTGCCCTCTCTCCTCATCTCCATTCTTCTCCTCTCCCCTCTTCATATTTTGTCATTCTATTCCGATGTGCCATGTAATTTAATAGGTAATGTGTTGAAAAATGTCTGAAGCAATACGACAGGTTAAAGAATTCATGCGCTTTGCACCTAGGGAAAAGCAACAAGTGGTATATTCGGCAGATAAGAGATGGAAGAAAATGCACACCCCTTTGCATGGAGCCGCATTTGTAATACATCCATAGTATCAAATGGATGCTCAATCGCAGAATCCAAAAGTCATAAGTAACTTTTAAGAGGTTTGTAAGAACTTGCTTCTGGGAGCATTAAGGAAAATTGGCCTACCGACAACGAGTGAGGTATACAAACCATGAAGGATCTTTTGGAGATCCTTGGAATCTTGATGTTAAGACGATGATTGCATCTACTTGGTGGAAGGAATATGGTGGAGATAGACCTCCAGTTTATTGGTTCCCCTATTCTTAACTACACAAATTTCCATACTTTTCTTGCTCTAGGGCAAGCTATGAACAAATGGAAGATGTCCTCCTTGATACCCACAAAGTGTTTGCATGTACCATCTCCCTTACCAAATCTGAGCCTTCTCCAGTTTGTCCAAATAGCCTTGTGTAGAATTAACCATAACAACATGGACATTTTCTCTAGGATTCTTCTGTCTTAAATCAACTCAAATTTGTTACCCCATTTCCTTTCATTATCAAAACTGTTCCATCTAGTATTAAGTTTAGTCACAATCTCTTCTATACCTTCAGAGGGAGTGGGAATAGGTAAGAGGTTTAAGCTACCTACCCAGCCAAACTCTCTAGGGAAGTTGAGGATTCTGCCCTATTTCCAAATGGTGTCTCCCTCCCTCAACTGTATTCTCATAATCAAGTCTTGATCTGCATTGCTGAGTCTGAATTTTCTTCTTATCTCCATCCATGTCTTCCACCTGAAGTTGGTCTTGTCCCATACATCTCCCCAACAGAATAACCCTTTCTTAATTGTTGTTTGGTGAAAAAGGTAGAAACCAAGATTGAATCTAAAGCCATAAATCTCCCTTTTCTAGGGAGGATAATGTGACTTTTTATCTGTTCAAAGTCCCACCGTAGAGTTTTCCAAAACTGGATCCCTTTGGTAGTTCAAGGTTCTAGATTCTCTATGGCTGAGAGAAGGGGATAGTCCTTCCATCTAGGAGCTCTGTGAGGCCTAACATACTTGAAGTTTCTGAAGAGGAGGTTAGCCCACCAATCGCTTTTAGGAGCAGTGATGGCTTTTATTATCCAAGAGGCAGCTAATTTATAAGCTGCTAGCTGTATATTTATAACACCCAAGCCTCCTTCCTTTCTTGGTATGGTGCAAAAAGCCCACTTGACCTTGGCTATTCTTCTTCTAGTGTCCCCCCCCACAAGAAGGATCTACATATTCTTATAAACTTTTCTAAGTCTGTTCTAAAAGGACACCATCATGAGAGATAAAAGATAGCTATTGGGTATATACATTGATTTAGTACTACCCTTCTTCTTGCTAAGTTTGCCTGCAACCTGAGTCTGTCTTTTTTTTTTTAACCTTTCTAGAAACCAATCCCATGTGTCTTTCATCTTAACGTTGAAACCCATAGGGATACCCACCAACAATCTAAAAATCTGACCATGAGAAATTCTCTTACAACCCATCTATTCAAAAAGATTTTTGGGGTCTCCAGATAACAAGGCATAACCCGTTTTTGAGTGATTTATTTTGGATCCAGATGCAATACAAAAGATATCCATACAGTCCATAGCTCTTTTTATATCTACATCTGTGTTTCTGATGTCAGAGTAGTATCATCTGCAAATTGCTAGTTACTAGCTGCTTTTGTGAAGGGAGCTCTATACCATTTATTTCACCTATTGCCACCTGATCTTTTATCAGCCTTCCCAAAGCATGTGCACCTATAGCAAATAAGAGAGGAGCCAATGGGCATCCTTGTCTTATGGATCTTTTCAGCATGAAGCTCTTGGACATTTCTTTATTAACACACACCTTTGCAGAGGCATTGGAGAGTAATAGAGCTACATAAGAGTTGACATTAGTTCCCAGTCCCAAACTGCTAAGGGACTGTAGCAAAAAATCCCAACTAAGTCTGTCATATGCCTTATCAAAGTCTATTTTTATTAAATAGATCTCTTGCTTGCTTTCTTCAGCATGTGTGCAGCCTTCCCATAAGTTGATGATTGCCTCCAGAAGATGTCTGTTCTTTATGAAATCTTTCTGTTCCCCTAGAATCCACTTGTCCATTTTACATCTCAATCTCAGAGCGATGGCTTTGGTATAAATCTTGTATGAAAAATTTAGCATAGTGAGGGTCTCCAATTTTTTAGGACTGACTTGTCCCCTTATTTTGGTATAAGCTTGATTACCCCTCCATTTAAGTGATCTAGAAGAAAGTCATGATTAGCATTCTCTCTCCAAACAACCAGTAAGGAGGGTCCAACAGTGTCCCAAAAAAACTTGTAGAATTCTACAGGTAGTCCATCTTCTCTAGGTGTTTTGCCATCAGCCATTGAAAAGGAAGCCTCTTTAAGTTCCTGTAGGGAGAGATCATTTTCTAGATGGTTTCTGTCTAAGTTACACTCTTTGATTTGTCTCTAGCCTCTAGGACCTTGTTATTTGCTATGTCAACTGTGCTCAAAAGATTTTTGAAGTGACTGACAATGATTTCCACATTATCTACTTCTGTTTTAGCCACTTCACCATCTTCCTTTTGCAACAAAGGAATTTCCTCTTGGTGTCTCCTTTTTCTAATCCTCATGAAATTCTCCTTGGTTGGTCTATCTATCTTGCTTGCCCACCAATCCCTGAAGTAAATCTTGGCATTTTGTATCTTGATCTACTCCTGTATCCTGATTTCTTTTCTTTTATCTAGTAACTGATGCTAAGCATTGAGATCATTAATCCTTGCTCTTTGTTCTAGTATTTCAATCTCCTTCTTAAGTTTATCCATTATCCTTGCTCTAATAGCAGCGCTGTTTTTTCTAGCTTCCTTTAGAATTGTCTGGACAGTTTCTACAGCATCCTGCCAACCCTATGAAAATGAATCTGCTACTGAAAAAGAAAATTTCCATTTTTCTATAATCTATTTTTGGACTATCTGCAGCTTGAACAAGGAAGGGTCAACTTTAAACCATGAATTTCCTTTCTTCCCACTCCCCAAATCAATACAAGCAAACAAAGGCTTATGATCTGATAAGGTGAGAGAGGAAAAGGTTGATTGCTTGACTTCTAGAGCCTAGTCACTCAGAGATTGGGCAATATACACTTTGTCTAGTCTGGCTTCTCTCCTGAGATTGCCTATCTGCCTGTTGCTCCATTTGTAAATGCTGGGAGTCCCAATGTCCACAATTGCAAATTTTCCTTGAGATCTTTCCAGATTTGTTGTTCAGGACCCCTAATTATTGACCCTTTCTGGATCCATCTGTCTTTAGAATTCTCCACCATATTGAAATCCCCCATAATGAAACAGTGACTTCCCAAATTCAACATTGAATCCCATGTGGCTCTTCTTTCCATGGATCCTATTGGGGCATATATTGACACAAATGTGAAAGAAAACCTTTTCATTTTGCATTCTAGAGCAAGCTGGATCTGTATTCTAGAGCAAGCTGGATCTGTATTTAAGTCCTGCATGCACTTGATGACACAATCCTTGTAGTGTGAAAGTATCCCAATTGCAGTGCCTCCTCTACCTTCCTCATAAGTACCATATTCTTCTATTGTTAACATTTTTTAGTCTTTTTTCTAGGGTGTCATTAATTACTTTAACCTCTTGTAAAACAAGAAAATTTGGGGACAAAGAGCTATCCCTCATCCATTTGGCCAATTCTTGACTCCTCCAAGGGTCAGTTATCCCACATATATTGAGTGTGAGAAAAGTGAATGGTTTATTTACCATTCTTACTCTTCCATTTTTTAGCCTTGGGGGCTGGGATTTTGGGTGGGGCACTCTAGCCTTTGACTTGAGAGATCCTTCTCTTGTTTAGAGTAGCGGCTTGAGGTTTGACATGGGCTTTAGTAGTCTTATCTTGTTTTTGTGCTAGAGGGAGTTCTTCCTCTGATTCTCCCACATCTGATTCACTCATGTTGGCATCTATTTGATTAACATCCTCCTCAGACTCTATGGACCAGCCAAGTTTGATTTTAGCTTCTTCCATTTGTGCATCCTGTATCCACTTCTCTATTTCCTGGTCAATGAGTGCCTCAAAAGCATTGTTGGTGGCTAGTGGAAATGTCACTCTCTCCTTCTCTTGTTGAATATCATGCTTCCTCTGTTCATCTTCCTCCTTGATTGTACCCTTATCTACCCATGTTTCTACATTTTTCCCCAAAGCCTGGTTCTTTGGTTTGCCTTTGACAGTCCACTTGGGCTTGGGAGGAAGATTGGCCTCTTATTGGGTTGGTTCCTGAATTTGTTTGGGACCATTCCTCTAAATTAGAGGGCAAATTTTGACTATGTGAGATGATAACCCACACAGAAAGCATGAATTAGGAAGGTTCTTGTAAATTAGAAGCTGCTCCATATAGACACTCCCATTTCTATTGACTATCACCATTGTCTCTGGAAGCTCCTCAGCAACATCTAACCTGACACATACCTGGGGGTGACCTCTAGTATTGATGAATTATTCCTTCTCTATATCTATAACTTGTCCTAAGCTTTTGCATAGGTTAGGAGATTGATTCACCAAAGAGAAGGGAAGGTTAGGGAGCTCTACCCAAATAGGGACAAAGGTGGGATCTAGGCTTGTCAAAATTGAAGTCCTGAGACCAAAACTCTACATAGAGAGGTTGATGCCTTATGGTCCAGAGAGCATGGTGAAGGGCCTTCCAGGCCATATCCTCTGTCTCAAAAAGGAAAAAGAAGAACCCTTTTCTTAAGAATCTAACACTGGTGACAACCAATCCTTTTCTTATCTAGTTGTTTCTAAGCCACCCCTCAAGAAAGGTAGCTCGAGGTCTAGGACTAGGAAGACAACCTGTTAGAGCATGAGATTGCAACCAATCTATGGATTGCTCAAGTCTATCCTCATCAAGGAAAGCAGCCACTTTACCTTTAGGAGATGGCTTCTCCTCAACTTCACACTGTTGATTCTCCGGTTGATGTTGTCATGGGTCTTCTGATGCATGACCTTCAGCTTCTCCTCTGTACTTTGGTTCTGTATTTTGGTGTCTTAATCCCTCCGCCTGTGTTTGCTGTTGTCTTGGGACGTCTGTTTGTGCAGTCATTGGATTGAGAATTAGGAGAGGAGTTATGTCTTTTGCGTCTCTGGCTAAGCTGTACCCATCTGTGAAATGGAGAGAGGGGCTCTTGGTGGGCGCCTGTACATCCTCTTTCTTCTGGCTTGAAAGGAACCCACCCCTCGAGGCATCTACATCAACACTGTCTGACCTTCGTTCAGTGTCTCCTCCTGGTTCTCTTGATGATCCCCCGTCGTTTCCATTGAGTGAGTTTCGTTGTTTCAGGGAGTTGCAATTCTCTCTTGTTCCTTCACGTTCTCCTTTACTGGCAAAGCTAGAAGAATGATGCATGAAAGGGGGGGTGAAAAGCCCTCCTGTGAACTCTTGGACAATGCCTGCATATGAGGGCCTTAGTGCCGGCTTGGGGTTTCCACTACCAACGGTTAGAGAGTGAGGGACTGCAGCGTCACCTCTTGAAGTTTCATGCTTTGCATTCAGCGAGGAGATCATATCCTTTAGTAGAGGGAAGTGAGAAGGGTTACCATGAGCAAAATCACCTTACCAGATGTCCTTGTCGATGAAGTCAGCATCAAATACATGCAAGGAGGATGGTGTCATGTCAAATGTACGTTGGGCTAAAGCTAGATTTGGAGGACCTCTTCCTCCAGTGTCTGTCCCCATCTCCCTTTCCCACTCAAAGTCTTTAGTGGGCAAGCGAGGTTCGTGCTTATAAAGATTGACCTTTGCGACAAAATTCTAGTCTATATTTCTTCCAGAAACACGTAGAATGGTTGCAACACATTAATGCTTATACGATTAAGCAATAAGAGATGGTCATTAACAAGATTTAACTACCCATTGCCTAATACTAGAACACACGCCATGAGTCCATGTCGATACAAAACAAAGAGATGTTGCTTGCTCATAACTAATGAACCATATATTGGAGTTTCTCCTAAATATCCTTTATGATTGACTTTACATGTTCTTTAGATCTTTTCTATAGGATTGTTAAGTTTCAATGAGTAGTTGATGTTTGGGTCAGTTGGTGTATACTTGTAACCTTTTCTCATCATGCTTACATGTATTTCGGTGTTTTCCAGTCATTACCTTGTGTTATTGGCTTGTCTTATAAGTTCCTAAGAATGAAATAGGATAAATATTCAATTAAGGGGTATATTTTAGGCTTTTAGGTGCTTAAAGCATTACTTTCAAAAGTTATTAACATAAAAATTCCTTTAAATTTCAATAAAAGGCTAGTTTTTTTTTTGGTGAAATCAGAAGAATTTTTTGAGAAAGAATTTGAAAATTTACTGCTTAAAAAGCTTCACCCCTAGAGTTAGCCTTAAGAGTATGATAAGGCATAGCAAACCCGGCTATAATAGCCCAGAACTTGAATAATGGACTCTTTTACTTTCCACAATAGAAGACCATGAAAGGGTATTTTGTGTTGAAGACCACCATGTTCCAACACTTCCATATGTGTTGGATAATGCAAGCTTTGATAATGTGCCATAAAGAGAGCTGTGACTCAGTGAGATTACCTCTATCCCCAAACAATGCTTGTGTATGTTTCAATTTACACTAAAATGTACAAGAGGAGGGGGGAAAATATAGGCTTTTCAAATTTCACATTTATCAAAAAAATATAGGCTTTTCAAATTTCACATTTATCAAAGGTATATAATTATTGCACTCCAAAAAATCATAGTAGGGGTACATAAAATAGGTAAAAAGTGGTTATAGAGGGGTTTTTTCAATACCTTTTGAATGCACGTTGTATACTTGGCTTACATAAGGTGGACCCCCCGAGACTCTGGAATACTTACAATCGGGCCTACGATATGGAAGGCCTACATATGGATGCACGTATATGTCTAGGTAAAGACATGTGTTTTGAAACCTATGATCCTCTCCTTCCAATGTTTGAAGATGTCCATCACATCCTTCGGAGCCACTTTATAGCACCCACGATTAGTGAGTCACATTATGATCCAAGGAAAATGATAGAGCACCACTTTTTCTTACTCCTTTGCGAAGAATTAGGTTGCACCTTTGGTTTCTAAAAGAGAGAGATTAGCAAATAGAGAATGAATGGAAGTGGTAACAAACTAGGAGAGAAGAGGAACAAATAGAGCTTGGACAGAAGTTTTCCTTGAGAGACTTTTGTAGGTGTAAGAAAAATGTGAGCAAAGAGGAGGGAAAATGACTAATCAAGGTGGAATAGAGAGAGTTTGAAACAAGGTACTAGAAAATGGCAGGAATGCATTTTTCGAGTGTATGGAAGAGGTGAAACATTTTAGAAGAGAGAGAGAACAGTGAGAGAGTTTGTTTGGAAGTCAAAGTTGGTTGAATAGTTCTAGTTATGGGATAGTTGAGATGGGAGGAAAACAAGGAGGCCTGACATGGTCAGGCTAGACTTACCAAAGGCAATATTTTATTGTCAAGTTTTTTCCAGTATATTGGAAAAGAAGTGAAATCTCCCCTAGAATTAGGGAGCCTCTATTATAGAGAAGTTGCACATGGCATAATCTTCTTGATGGATTCCATATTCCCTTGTCCAGGCCTCTAATATAAATCCTTTTTTATAGTCTAAAATTTATGTAATGATTATAAACATATAACATAGCTTGTTACTTCACACAAGGTTTTTTAATAAGTTGGGGGATTGCATGTCATTTAGAATGAAGAGAATTTTAAAATATTTTTCCAATGTAGTTTATTATTAGGAAAAATAAGAGCTCATTTTGGGGCCCTAAGAGAGATTGCTATATTTCTCTCTTTTTTTGCTTCAAAAATGGGATAATATCAAAAAGCAAACTAACAAAGTGTGTGTTTTAAAGACATGCATTCAATGAGGATACCTGAGCCACTTTATTATATCTAACATAGGGTGTACAATTTGGCATTTTTTACATGACTAGCACATCCAGAGCAAGCCAAAACCTCCGAAACAGCTTCAAAAACGCTGAAAACGGACAACAGAGGCCCGAGAAAGGCCAAAAAGGGTCACCCAACCTGTCAAATCACATTATGTTGTACATTCTTCTTCGGCCTTTTTGGCCTTTCCCAAGCCTCTGATTGTCCGTTTTCACCCAACCTATCAAATTGCATTCTACTGTACATTCTTTTTTGGGCCTTTTTGGCCTTTCTCGGCCTCTAATTGTCCATTTTTAGCATTTTCAAAGCTATTTCGGGGGGGTTTTGCCTACTCCAGATGCATCGGTGAGGTCAAAAACATCACATTTTTTACCCTATCAGATATAATAAAGTAGCTCAAATATCCTCATTGAATGCAAACACATTGGCCCTCGTTTGATTGGTGGAGGGTTATTTTCCTTCTCCTTTTTTTTATTTTTTCCAACGTTACATTGGTCCTCGTTTGATTGGCAGAGGGCCATCTGCATTCTAGTCTAAAGGGCCCCAAAATGAGCTTTTCTTTTTCCTAATGATATATATAAGGGAACTTTACATCCAACCTCAAAAAATGTGCACATATGAAAGGGGGTAAATAATCATTAAATGATTGAAATTTTAAACGTAAGGTATTTTAAATGCATATTTATCCTTCCCTCCTCTTCCAAACCTCCTAAGTCTTTTACCTTTGGGTGTCTTTTGTTCCAAACTTTTAAAACTTGATGCAATCTTGTACTTAGGATGACAGTCCTTTCTTCTTTAAGTATGGAAAACGTGTTCCCTTTATAGAAATGAAATGGTCCAAAATAGCTATAAATGCGTGAGAAGACGATTGAGACTACCATATCTTTTTTATTATGTCAAAATAGAGTTTCAAAGAAATGATTATTGACACGATATCTCAATCAAATTAAGCACTCATGATTTAGGGCTCTTTAGTATGTCGCGTTGGAGATATGAGCCAATAGCAAACACAAATGATGCATGGCCGTTAGCCACTCTTGAATGCAAGATGTGTCTATGGTGTGATATGTTGAGCTTGTGGATACAATAGCCCATAGAAACAATGAATGAGTATTCGTCCTCGAGTGTCACAATCACAGTACAAGCTAATATGTATTTTAACTAGATTTATCACAATCTACATAATATGTATTCTAACTAGATTTATTGCAATCTATATAATTGTTTAGGTTGCTTTCAATTATGATAGAGCTTAATGCTTGGAATATGTGTCTCAGTTAAACTTATGAACTTTGGCCAACTAATAGAAGCTTAAGAGCCCCTTAAGAGTAGATTATAGATCCCCCAATGGCGTCTTGTGATTCTTGAGAGCATCATGCCTAATATGATATAAGTATGCATCATGGATAACACAATGCATTCTGGTGAGATGTAAAGGGTAGCTTGGTAAGGTTCCTTGGTGTCAACTCCATTCCTCTTACTGGTCGTCATTATGTAATGTGACCTACCTTTTAAGTAAAAAGTTTATTTAAGGGTTAGTATTTATGAAAAATATTTTTCACACAAAATACAA
Source organism: Dipteris shenzhenensis (assembly GCF_047967505.1). NCBI lineage: Eukaryota > Viridiplantae > Streptophyta > Polypodiopsida > Gleicheniales > Dipteridaceae > Dipteris > Dipteris shenzhenensis. Next base: position 16,598,106 of record NC_141620.1, on the reverse strand, counting down.
AAAAAATCATGTCACATTTGTAATTTATCCATGGCTTTAAAATTTAAAGCAATTTCAAAAAACATTCCATCCAAATCTACCCTTGGAATTTATTAAAGTCCCTCCCTACTACCATAACATTACTAATCCTCATGCTTGATAAGTGTGTGAGGCTTCATGCCTTGGCTATTATTTGAAGGTCAAATTATCATTTTATTCGCATGCCCACTTTGCCCACTTCATGCCATCCACTCTCTATCCAAGTTTTTACTTGGCCTCAAAAATAGCCACCCTATAACTGAGGGGGCCTAGACCAACACATGATAACTTAGGCCCTAAACTAAGACATGTGAACTACTATTACAAAATTGCAAATATATTCATAACAATTCAAATACCTTATCTTCTAATTTCACATTATAACAATTTTCTATTTTGGTTTGTTGGTCCAAAAAATTTTGACCCCTAAAGCTTGCAATTCATGAAACCTTCTAAATTTGTTGTTCAAGGTTAGTTCTCAAATTTACAATTAATCGGACATCAGATCTCGGTTTTTTGTGAACGAGCACCACTCATAATGGTGAGCACATGTACCTCAAATGTCATAGTAGTGAGATGATGGAATGCTTCTCCCCAATAGCAAGAGATGGTGAGCACATGTACCTCAAATATCATAGTAGTGAGAAGAACTATTCTCCCCATTAGCAAGAGGTCAATACTATAAACAATGCTAGGCATTACAAGCTCGATCAGACGTGAAAGTAGCTCAATGGTTGTGGCAAAAGATAGCCATCATAGCTACCACTTGAACATGTGTAACATTTGAATGCAATGTGTAGTACTAGACTTTTAAGGTATCTTAGAAATAACTACTTGACTTTTGGTATGACTTTGAAATACTAAGAGCCTTCCCCTCTATAATAAAATGTACCCTTTTCCTATTAAATTTGTTTTTTTTTTTTTCAAAACCCCTAAAAGTAAGTGAAAATGTGAGAAAAAAATGTAATTAAATATGCCCTTCTATTGAACTCATGTGATTGTCACATATATTATTAAGTGACTCCCTGGAGATCTCCTCTCCAAGTAGGCATTTCAAGGCTTAGCTACTATAGAACCTACATTGGCGAATGCGATGGTTGTAGTCAGTTGCTGCAGAGGCCCGTTTCCCAGAGTTTGTAGACACGAAGAACTTTCATGGGAATGCTGGCCAAGTTTGGCTTATAGGCGCAAGCAAATTTGGTACAAAAGGAGGAACGGAGAGAGAGAGAGAGAGAGAGAGAGAGAATAGGAGGATTTCTAGGGAAAAAAGAGAGAGAGGGGGGGGATTATGTGGAAGTTAGACTCTTTGCATTCCAAACCTGAGAGAAGGAACTTTTGGAAATAAAAAATCATAATTAATTTCACTTCTTAAAGAGGAGTTTTCATTAGTAAGACTACCTTTCAAGACAAACAAATTAAAAAATGAAAAAAGACGGGCCAAAAACGTGGCCTTTTGTTACTTCATGGAAGGTTGGAACTTGGACTAACAAAAGGCCACGTTCAAAAAGGAATTCTACGCTAGTTTGACTTGCACTAACAAAAGGCCAAGTTCACAAAGACAAGTCCAGAGTCAAAGATAATCACAAAGATACGTTCAAAAAGATAGTTCTACACTCTACTTTGACTTAAGGCCAAGGTCACAAAGATAAGGCATATATGTACAAGGTGTACTAGCTAAACCGCCTGCTCGCTCAATATGCTTCGTGCCATGACTTTCCCCTACGCCTTGTTTCTCTCCTTCCTCCTCTCCAGCTTGCACGCCGACGGCGCTCCCAGTGTATCCACCTTGATCACCTGCTTAACCCACAACAATGTCCTCAATTTCACCACCCCTTCTTCCAACTCCTCTGCCTTCACCAGCCTTCTCGACTTCTCCTTGCAAAACCTGCGCTTCACTGAATCACCAGTCGCCAAGCCCGTTGCCATTGTCCTCCCTCAGTCGGCACAGCAGGTGCAGGATGCTTGGTCCTGCGTGCGTGGAACCTGGGCCCTCCGTGTGCGCAGCGGAGGCCACAGCTACGAAGGCCTATCTTCAACCGCCAATACACCATTCGTCGTTCTCGACCTCATGAATATGCACGCTGTGACTGTGGATTTGGCCTCCAAAACAGCATGGGTGGAAGCAGGAGCAACTCTGGGGGAGATCTACTATGCCATCTCGCAGAGAACATCCTCCTATGGATTCTCTGCGGGAACTTGTGCCACCATCGGCGTGGGTGGTCATATCAGCGGCGGCGGCTATGGCATGCTGTCCCGAAAATACGGAGTCGCCGCAGATAACGTGCTTGAGGCGCAGCTTGTGACTGCGAATGGCACTTTTCTGAAGAGGGTCCGCGAAACGGATGAAGAGCTCTTCTGGGCTCTTCGTGGAGGCGGAGGAGGAAGCTGGGGGATCGTGGTGGCCTGGAAAATCAAGCTCGTTCCGGTCCCTTCCACTGTGACCACATTCAGCTTATCGAAAACAGGCAAACAGCTCATCATCGACCTGGTTTACCGTTGGCAGAGTGTAGCTCCAGTTGCTCCGGAAGAGCTTTTCATCGCCGTACGCATGACGAGCACCAATGCGACGGGAGGTGTGGATATGGGGGCATCGTTTTACGGACAATATCTCGGAAGCATCAGCGAAACCGTAGCCCTTTTCAACAAAAGCTATCCGGAGCTTGGCATCACAGCGTCAGATTGCACGGAGGGAAGTTGGTTACAGGCCATCGCAAACAATGCCGGATTATCCAATTCTAGCGACCTGACGAACAGGGAGAACCCAAGCAAATATTACTTCAAAGCAAAATCAGACTATGCTAAGGCTGCGATGTCTAAGCAAGCGCTTGCGGGAGCATTCCAGATTCTGCAGCAGAAGCCGGCCCAGGCTCTTATGATCTTTGAGCCTTATGGAGGAGTGATGAACATCATATCCTCGGACACAATTGCGTTCCCTCACAGGGCAGGCAATCTGTTCATGATCCAGTACATGGCCCTGTGGGCAGACGACACGGGCTCGCCAGACGCCTCCTTGATATCGTGGCTGAGAGGATTATACAGCTACATGGGGACTTATGTATCGCAGGCTCCCAGGGCTGCATACGTGAACTACATCGATCTGGATCTTGGCGATGGAGCCACTGCAGGCCAGCTTTATTTCCTGCAGAATTTGGACCCCCTCGTGAGGATCAAAGGTCGAGTGGATCCCAACAATCTTTTCAGCAATCCTCAGAGCTTGCCTACCAGATTATAGATTCGTTGTCGAGCTTTGCCAAGAGTGCATTCCTACCTTGGATTCAGGAGCTAATATATGTGATCTTTGTGCTGCTTACACACACAGATAGTCTCTCTCTCTCTCTCTCTCTCACATCCGTATAAAGCGGCAATTATTGAGGATTCTTAGCCCGCATTTTAGAAGACTTGGCCAAGATACAATTATTGAGGATTCTTAGCCCCCACTTTAGAAGACTTGGCTAAGATAAGGCGACACTTATGGCATCGAGGATTCTTAGCCCACATGTTGACCTAAAGCATAACTATGGAGCTATGAAAACACTTGGAGATGTTATGCCCTATGAAAAATTTTTAACAAAGCTTTTATTACATGAGACAAGGATGAGATTTATCCAAAAGACTCCATTAGAAATACAAAGCACATCTCTCGGGACAAGAAATAGGCACAGCAGCATTGAAAGAAATATAAAAAATCTAGGCTAAAGAGGCAAGGATTCTTGTCTGGCAACCAACCAAAGGTTCTCTACGGAATTGTTGGACAAGGGATCCGGTGTGAATGTCCTTTTGCAAAGTATGTATGATAAAATGGGATTGACAGAGTTGGAAGAAGCCCCATTTCAAGTAAAGAGCGGTAGACCAACAGAGGGTTTAACCATAGGGCATTGTTCAAAACCAACAAATTAGCATTGAAGGTAACATTCAGAGTGAATTATGTGGTTCTATAGATGGAAAGAACCACATAGATGGAAAAGGGCAACCTCTTATACCCCATGTCGCTCAACTGACCATGGATCAAAATAGTCAAGGTAAAACAAGACTGGGAGCATCCAAGATCACAGTTTGAAGTGGAAAGAAGAAGCTGTGATTGGATATGACCCTGAAGGTGGTCCTATAGAAGGAACATAAACCTCTCATTATGCAATATGTGAACGTGTTGATGCCAGATGGAAATGGATGATGACGACGAGGAGCAAAAATTCCTCGACACAAATCCATCCATTGTGTGTTGGGCACATTGCACAACAATATTGAATAGAACCAATACCCGTATATCAGGGGTCAACCCAAAAATTTGACACAGTTTGGAAGAAATTCACCAAGAAGGCACCAGACTCAGAATCGAAAGAAGAGGAAGAGGAGGAGGAGGAGGACACAACAAAAGTGGAATGAGAAGTTGATAAAGGAAGCCCTGGAGGCTTATGAGGAACAAATGAAATGGACATCAAGAGTAAAGGAGGATGATTTGGAGGAATTAACCCTCAAAATAGCTAGAAAAGCCACAGCTAGTAAATATTAGCATGCATGTAGAAGAAAAGTTTAAAGAAGATCTAGTGCAGTTACTCGTGGAATTTAAAGATATCTTTGCTTGTGAGTACATGGATATGAAGGGAGTGGACCCAAGTCTATGTGTGCATCAAATTAATCTTAAGAAGGATGCGATGCCTATGGTGATACCGTATGAATCCACATTGCATGACATTGGTAAAAGAGAAATTGATAAATTACTCAAAGTGGGTTTTGTTTATCCGGTGGATAAGGTCACATGGCTGTCCCTAATAGTCATCATTTCGAAAAAGAATGGTAAATTGCAGGTATGCATGGACTTAAAAAATTGAATGCAACCACAATATCAACCCATTCCCTCTGCCATTCTGCAACACCATGTTGGATGCAGTCTCGTCAGACATGAAGTTTATAGCTTTTTGGATGGATTCAGTGGATCCAATCAAATCCAAATGGCTGAAGAAGACAAGGACAAAACAGCTTTTGTGATGAAATGGGGAGTGTTTGCCAACAATGTGATGAATTTTGGTCTTAAAAATGCACCATCTACATTCCAAGGTTGGATATAACAAGTTTTTTCCCCGTATCTCACAACCTTTATGAAGTTGTTTTTGGACGATTTTAGTGTGTTCAGATAGAAGGAAGATCATATTGAGAATTTGCGGTTGTGTTTCACCAAATGCATGGAATCCCAACTCAGCCACAATTCACAAAATGTTCTTTTGGAGTCTGCAAAGGAATCCTATGGGGACACCTAATTTCTGAAGAAGGGATGACGATTGACTAGAGGAAAGTGACAACCATCCAAGAAGCAAAGGCGCCATGTAATGTGAAGAAGTGACACAATAGAATTTTGTGGCATCTGTCCTATGTTTGTCAACCCTTGATGAATTAACAATGAAAAATGAATAGTCCCTCTCGAGGGAGGACCAAGAGAAAATATTTTAATTGCTAAAAAAGAGGTTGGTTGTAGCACCAACTTTGTTTCCATCGGACTTGGGTCTGGAGTTCCACATGTTTGTGGATGCATCCAATATTGCTATTGGAGTAGTCCAAGTGGTTTCAGCCTATCTATTATGCGAGTTAGACTTTGTCACCATAGCATTAAGAAATTACATAGTCATCAAAAGACAAGGATTGGGAAAGGTTTATGCATTGTTGCAGAAATTCTAGCATTACCTTCTAGGTAATTAGTCGTATTTCATGTCGATCATCAAGTCTTGTTGTAATTGTTGAACAAGCCTCAGTCGTCAGGGACATTGGCTAGCTAGATATTATTATTGTAAGAATTTCAATGTAGAGTTGTGCACACTCCTAGAAAGCAGCATCTTGTGTGGATTACCTGAGTAGAGTAGAGTCAGGAGAAAGTCCAGTGGGAGGAGTTCCAAATGATTTGCCAAATGCTTCACTACATTTAATACATGCTACGCTGACAATGAATTGGTATGATCAAATGTTACAGTTCCTCATAGTTGCAGCATGCCCAGAGCCACTCCAAGTCATCTGATGTTATGCCCTAGAACACGAGCAACAAGCCGTGTTATAGGAGGCCCATCAAGGGCATCATAAGGTCACTTTTTTTATGACATAATACAACGAAAAGTTTTCAGACCGAACTTTGGTGGCCGACAGTTATCAAAGACTCTCACAACTTGAGCACAACTTTGAAACAAAATGTTGGTTATGTCATAGGGATGGACAACCCAGCGACATTGATTGCATGCCTTTGAACCCCATACTCCCACTAGAGCCATTTCAAAAGTGGGGATTGGATTTTGTTGGGCCATTCAAGCAAACAGTATGGCATACACAGGAAATAAATACATTTTGGTAGCCACACATTATTACGGTAAATGGGTAGAGTTGCAAGCACTTGGGGATATTTGAGTTTCCAAATTGAGCTTAGGTTGATTTGCACTTCATGGATATTGGTGCTCTCTCTCTCTCTCTCTCTCTCTCTCTCTCTCTCTCTCTCTCTCACACACACACACATGTTCTTGGACATTACATAGATACACAAACACAGTGTAAGACACCTCCACACATACTGGAAATTAATCTTGGGTTGAGCTTTCTCTAGCTTTTGCAATCTCCAAGAGATTTCTTCTAGCAGCATGCGGTCTGGTATTGCAACTTCTTCTTCTGGGCAAGTCGATGGAGGACTTTCCAAATGATGGCCTTCAGCCAAAGGACCCAAATGATGTAGATGGGATACTTTGTTTCACGGTGGCCACATGCCCCATAATAATTATAATATATGACTCGCATGCAGGCAGTTCATCTCCATTGGGGACATCCTGAATCTTGCTTCATGAAGCACTTCAAACTTTAACCATCCTCAAAATTAACTACACCATCAACCCAATTTTAGCTTCTAACTAGATAGGCTTGTAGAGCTCAAAAAATTGAGCACTTTTCCTTTTTACAGCACCAGAAACGGAGGAATGCTTCATAAGATACAGGTTGTCGAAGCCCGTGGGATGCGCCATTGACTGTCATCACAATGATCATGCAGCACTAACCCACTTCCTGGTTTTGACAATCTGGACCTATAGAGCTCTGAGAGCTAAACACTGTTCGTTTTTATAGCATGTTCAAATTCCACCGCAGTTAAAAGTTATAGCCCTTTTAAACTTCCCCTAGATAACAGTATATTTCTATCTTTTCAAGTAATTATATGAAAAGTTACTAAGCTTAGTGGTAACTAATTCTTTTTGCTTAAAAACAAGTCAAGGGTTCAAATCCCTCAAAGCCTTGAACATTGCCACATCCTAAGGATGCAACCAACATGTGGCAGTCTCGACAAGAGTGACATGTGGCAAATAGCAAACTGACACATGGCAATCAGGGGGAGTGATGTGGCAACCAATAGACTAACACATGGCAGTCAATAGACCATGGCACGTGGAAATTATGCAGGGTGACATCAGCATGGGCGAGCAAGTGCCACATTATCAAAGTTTGGCTCAAATTTCAAACAGCCGTAACTTTTCATCCATAAGGAATTTGGAGGAGTCGTAAAAAACAAAAATGATCGCCAAATCATGCTCTACGCATTGAGCACCTCATATTGTACTCTGACTCATGAATTCATGGGAGAGTGGAGATAGAGAGAGGAGAGAGAAAGTGAGTGGGAGTGTGGAAGAGGGAAGTGAGGGGTTAGAGAGAGAAAGAGGGATGAGAAAGTAGGGGAATGAAGTGGGTGTTTTTTTCCTCCTTTTCAAGAAAAAAATAAACATCAATGGGAGAATAATCGAGTATATTCACATAGGTGAAGGGCCAATCAAGGAGTCGTCGATGGTGAGGCGCCCTTCAAATGCCATGCCATGGAGATTGTATCCCAATAGCCACACCAAAACTGTAGTGGGATTTCGAAACACCACATGGCAACAAGCAAAACCCAACTTCATGCTCCACGACCATAGGAATGAGTGAAAAGGAGGTAAAGAGTGGCTATATGCATAAAGGAGAAATGGGAAGGAGAGGGAAGAGGTGGAAGGGAGATGGTATATACATCAATAGAGCATGACAAGTGAAGGAGAAAGAGGAGGAAGAATGATATGGACATCAAAGGAGAAGGAGCAATGGAAATCAAGTAATATACAAGACCATGGTGGCTATACAAGAATGAGTGTATCGCATCAAGCAATAGCCCCCTCTTTTTATAACCAAGAGGAGGGGGCTATCCCCATAAATGCATCCTCCCACATGCATGGTGTGTGTGGAGGAATCTCCCATGTGGGCTAGGTGGGTATGCACTCTCAATTGTGTGTGACAAACCAACCTTTGCCTCATTTTTCCACATAAATCAAACCCCATATCCCAAGCCTGGTCCCTTCTCAATTTTATAATATGTTCAAAAATCTAGGAGGACAAGTGGAGGGCTGCCACAAAGAGGCTTGCCACCTCATCCTACTTCCCCCCACATGGGTCCATTCTACATGGAGCCCGGTTGGTCCAAGATTCTTTGCCACCTCTACCTCTCACACATTTTATATTCTTGCACCCATTGGCTTTGTCCCATGCCACATTTAATGTTGCCTAGGTGGAGGCATGGCACATGGGGGTTCCTTGCCACCTCATCCAATATACACATAAAATATTGCTAGTAGTATGGACTATATCCATCGTTTTCCAAGTTGCCTCCTACATGGAAGCGTGGCACATGGACTCTCTTGCCACCTTAACCATGGGGCCTTAGCTACTCAATATTCCATCTGACAAATGCCACATGTACTCAAAATACTTCCACTTATTTCATTTACATTGGAATTTTTTTTGCAGTAACAACACACACTTACACACAGCACATTCTAAGACATACCTTTATATATTGCAATCTGATAATTGATTGCATAGGGTGTTGAACACAATGGCTAGTCTTTGCAAATCGGATTTGATGATCACTCACACACACCTATGTTGATGATCTTTCTCTCACACACACACACCTACACACCTACGTTGATGATCTCTCTCTCACACACACACACACACACACAAACTGTTATGATAAATTTGACCAACTTGAAGGTAAAAGCATAAATATGTGTGTGTGCTTGTATGTGTGGCAATAGTATAATAAAATATGGTGTGCATAAGGCCTAGGGTTGAGGTGGCAGGGCATGATCATGTGCCACCCTTCCACGTAAGAGGACCCATAGGTGTGTTGTACATAATCCATGGTAGTAATATTATAAAATGTTGAGGTGGCATGGTTCCTCCATGTGCTACCCCTCCACCTAGGTAGTCCCATGCCTGCATTTAGTGAGACATGGCCCAAGGACCATGGAAAAAGTAATATAAAATAGGTGGAGATGGATATTATATTAGATTATTCCCTCCATGTAGGATAGGCCCATGTGGGGGGGGGTGTAGATAGTCCAAGAATGCAAGTTAAATAATGGGAAAAGTAGGATGATGTGGCAAGATTCCTTGTGCCAACCCTCCACTTGTCCTCCTAGATGTTTGAACATATTATAAAATTGAGAAGGGACCAAGGGAGTATCTTAGACTTTGGATATGGGGCTTGATTTATGTGGAAAAATGAGGCAAAGGGTTGTCGCCACACAATTGAGAGTGCGTACCCACCTAGCCCACATGGTAGATTCCTCCATACACACCATGCACATGGGAGGATGCATTTATTGGGAGAGACCCCTCTCTTGGCTATAAAAGGAGGGGGCTATTCCTTGATGTGACATGCTGATTCTTGTATAGCCACCATGCTAGTATTTTGATTTCCCCCATCCTTTCCTTCAAATAAAGCATGACTCTCTTCCCTTGATGTCTCCATCTCTACATTCCACCTCCCATCATGTACATGCTCCTCTTCACCCTCTCCCTTCCCCCTTGTGCCATAGTCTCTCTCTTCATTCCCACCCCTCTTAATCCCTTTTCCCCACCCATGTTAACGCTTCTCCCCTCACGTTCCCTTTCCCCCATGGCCCTTGAGCATCGCCATGTCTAGTGTCTAGCCTCATGCCTTGATTTCTTTTCTAGTTAATAGAAATGGTGTGGCTGCTGGGATACGAATCTCCACATGTGAGGATCATGCCACCTTCGACAACTTGGTAGTTCTCTTGTGCAAATGCTCTCTTCCCACCCCCTCTCTTCTCATCCCACCCCCTCTCCCTCTCATCTTCTCTCTCTCTAGTCCTCCCTCTAGTCCCTCTTTTCCCCCACCTATTTTTCTCCCTCTATTTCTCTCTCTAGATTATTTTCCCCTCTCTCTCTCTCTCTCCTCTCCCCTCTCCTCTCTCTCTCACATGTATTCTCTCCATCCATGCCTTGCCATCTACACTACTGTGTGCCTCGCGATCTGCACTGTCGTGGGCCTCGCCATTCGCACTGTCGTGCACCTTATCATCTATGTCGCCGTTGCTGATCCGTGCTATCGTGCACCTCGCCAGCTATGCCTGTCGATGCTGCCTGTGTACCACCACCAAGCATCATGCCCCATTCCTCGTTATCCATGTCGCGGCCACCACGCCACCGTCGATCTTGCTGCTGTCGCTACCTGTGCTGCCACGCTGCCATCGATCTGTGCTGCCACCTCCACACTCTGTGCACCATGTTTGCCCACCTCGCTATCCACTGCTCCCTTGCGCTTCATGCCTGCTGCCACCTCACTGCCTCCTCCTCCCTACTTTGCATCCTACATCCTCTATGGCAACAAAGCTTTTGGGGGCCGTATCTTTTTGATGAGGTGGGATTTTCTAGTTGCCACAAAAAGGAAAAGTGTTCAATTCTCCAAGCTCTTCACAACTGGCTCATTAGAATCAGATAGTATTCCTCTTATGCGAAGAAGACACATGAAAAGTGAGTCTCTTCTAGCGAATTCTCTCAAGCTGGGCGACAAAATGCCAGAATCTAGTTGTTCATCTAACTCTTTCCCTTTGAAGGTCAAGAAGAAAAGAGTGTTCGAGAAAAAGGTCAAGGTGCAGGAAAATCTGAGCTATTACTATGATTACGCCAAGGAGCTAGGGTTCTCAGAATTCTTATGTAATAACATGCATTTATATGGTTAAGATGTTCCATCCTCGGAACCCGTTTGTTTCTAATCAACCTTTTGTTCCTCATCATGAACTTCATGTGGTAATTATGTTTGGACACAAAGTGAATTTTCAACAGAAAATCATGAGCTTGTTCAGGCCAGAACGCCTTGCTGAGGTTTTGGCTTCCCCTCATCCACTCATCCTCCCAATCCTAGATTATCGGGAGACTTGGGACGTACGTGTCTTGGTGCTCATATGAAGTCGGCTTGGGTCTTACACTTTGATGGTGCTTATAGACCTTCGACAAAAGTGGCGGGGGTAGGAGTGACCTTGACTTCACCCGACGGAGAAAAGTTTTTGTATGGCAGCCTCGTGGCAGCAGACACTTGCAATCAGGCCAAATACTCTGCACTCATTTTTGGCTTACAAAAAGCCAAAGAACATCAAATCACTCAGCTAGAGGTACGAGGCGACTCACAATTGGTATGCCGATAAGTGAGCGGTGAGTGGAAAGTGAGAAGTGAAGCCTTGACAGGCCACCATCAACAAGCTACTCAACTTTGTCAAAACTTTGAAGAGATTCAAGTGAAGCATATTCCAAGAACTTAGAATAGCATCGTCGACTCACTAGCATGAGCATCTTGTGAATCAAAAGCGGAATGGAAATGCCGAACCTCACCCCACTAGAAGAAATCGCATGGAGACTATAAGAGCTTGAGGATTCGGAAGGTGATGTGCAAGCCCTGCATCTTCTTACCATGGTAATGGCTTTCCTCTTTGCTTTGATGAACAACTTGATAAGATGCCATACCCCCAATCTTTTGCAATGATGTTAGCTATAAAAGTTGTTTAACAAACTCTTCTTCACCATCGAATCTTCCCATACAGAATATCACACCATTCCCAATACTCCATTTCCAGCTTACATTTGTTTTCTAGAAGTCTCGTCCCTGCACTTCCATTTTAAAATTCCACTCTCTATTGTCAATACATAATCTCGTATTTTCTTACCTCCTCCACTGTATTCTTCGATCCCCTCCTCTTTTCCAAGCATGGCTGACATTCTTATGTTCTGTGGTCAGATTGAAGAAAATCCAAACAAGTATATTGTGGCCTTCAAGTGTTGTTGTGTTTCTCTCAATTTTCTTACTGAGAAGATAGATGGTTGTTGGTTCTTCCCACATTTCTAGAGGGTTTGGCTCAAGTGTGGTATGAGAAGCAGGCTGAGGACTTTCGTCAAAGTTGGCCGAGGTTGACAGCAGCTATGATCGAGTATTTCGACAAAGAAGAGGAGCCGAAGAATGTGTACCTATAGGTGGCAAACCTGAAGCAGTCATCAGAAGGTGAGATGGCACATCGAAATGTGGATCGAGCAGTCGTGCTCCTAGACCGTTTGATTTCCACGCAGAAGGACAACGCCAGATTTCAAGCTAGAATGACTCAGCATGTGCTGGGCTACCTTGTAGAGCAAGAGCAAGTGATGAATTCCGCCTCAACTTTAAATGGGAGAATCCAGAGACCATGGTACGAGCACAAGAGATTGCTCAAAAGTTTGACAAAGTTCAGTTCGACCTCGCTTCAAAGAAGATAGTTGTTCCTCCACAACCCCCTCGATTCTTACAACAACCACCTGGGGGGTCTAGCTCAAGGGCATACCCCCACCCCCCGTCAAGGATGTATCCACCGCCTCCACCTGAAATGTATGGTCCTCCCTTAGATGCTTACCCTCAACAAGGTGTATATCCTCACCCTCCACCTGGAAGATTTCCCCAGCCTCACCCATGAGCCCCCCTCCTTCATACTCCCCCGGCCCCTCCTGCTAAAGAACCCGAAGTCAATGACCTTGCCAAGGCCCTAAATGATATTCAGCTTGAGATGATGGGCATCAAAAATCAAGGCAATCGCCCTCCAAGAGAACGTGCCAATGTTGTGTGCTAGGAGTGCCACCAGAAGGGTTATTATCGCACCGAATGTTCTAATATTCCAAGGGTGAATCTTCTAGGTGAATCAGGCGCAGAGGATTCTGACGTGGAGGTCCTTGACCTCAGAAAGAGAAGTCATATCACTTCGGACCCCTCTCCAAACTGTGGACTGGGCTGCCCCAAGAAGAAGGTATCCTTCTTAGAGCCCCAAGATGCTGAGATGACAGACCCACCAATAGAGAAGGCTAAAAGATCTTGCAAGAGTAAGTGGTTGCCCTCAAATTTCCCTATCAGCTCAGGGCAAGAGGACTATTTGGCCATTCAAGACATTGCTCATCGGTCTTTGATCATCATGCTTCCTCAACTAATAGCATTAAGCCCTAAGGTGAGACGTGAGCTATAGCAAGGACTCTCAACACAAAGGAGCAAGTAAAAGGGAAAGGTGTGAGAGATTTCTTCTATCTTTGAAGATGTTGATCGACACCCGTATATAGTAGATGTCATCATAGATAATTGCCGCATCAAAAGTGTGTGTGTTGATGGGGGAGCCGCATGTAATATCATGGTGCCCTGTATCATGAAGAAGTTGAATTTGAAATGCACAAGGCGTTCCTCCACTCGAATCAAAGTAGGAGATGGTCGATGACTCGCTACTCTAGGAGTCATTGAGGATTTTCCCATCATTGTCAATGGGTTGACCACCACCGTCAATTTCTATGTAGTGGACATTGAATATACAGGCAAGAGTTACCCAACCATACTCGGCGGGTGACCATGGTTGAGAAAGAGTGATGCAATCAGTTATTAGAAGATGGGACACATGTTATTTGGTGCTTCAAAAGAGAAGATCCTGGTGCAACTAGGTGCCACTGAACCAAAAGAAGAAGCGGAGCAAGACAGTGATACTCTCTCATCCTCAGTGTCTGATTCAATGGAAGATTCAGATGGGGAGGAGGAGTTCTTAGAGGAAGAAGTTTACATAATGGGAGTGTCTCCGACCCTGCCACCCACAAAAAAGGTAACAGCTAGTCTCAACAGCTTCAATCTATTCTTTTTCTAGACCTTACCCCAAGTGATAAAGATGAGTTCCTAGAAATATTCAAAGGTTTCCCTGACCTCTTTGCAACTAGCTACCACCACCTTTGCCATGTGACTGCCATAGAACACAAGATAGAGATGAAGCCTAATGCTAAGCCAGTGGCTCAGAAGTACCAGAGATTAGGGCCCCTAAAGACTGACGCTTTGCGCTCAGAGTTGTAGAAGCTTGTAGAAGCTGGGTTTATTGTTTTGGTTCACAATACTGAATGGGTTTCACCAGTGGTAGTCACCCCAAAGAAAACAACAAGTGGCGTGTCTGCATCGATTATAAGAAACTAAATGCGGCCACCAAGAGGGACCATCATCCTCTGCCCTTTCAAGACCTCATTCTTGAGAAGGTAAGTGGTCGTGAGATGTATACTTTTTGCGATGGTTACTTCGAGTTTTATCAAATCATAATTTTCGAGGAGGATGTGCTCAAAACTACATTTGCCACACCCTAGGGGACGTTTGCATTCAAAGTGATGCCATTTGGCCTCACGAATGCTCCTGCTACCTTTCAAAGATTTATGCAAATGGTGTTTGCTCCTTATTTGGGGGTTTTCTTGGAGGTGTTTTTAGATGATTTCTGTATATTCTCGGCACGTAAGGAGCATGTCATGAAGGTTAGGATGGCCTTCCAAAGGGTCAATGATGCAAATGGCAGTCTCAACCTTGATAAATGCACCATTGGAGCCACTAAAGGGAGGTTACAGGGACATATTATCTCATCCGAGGGCATTAAGCCTAACCCCGAGAAGGTAGAAACCATCCTCAATCTCTCCCCGCCAATAACCAAGCGTTAGGTACATTCATTTGTCAATCTAGCAGGATACTATCGCCACTTCATTGATCAATATGCTGCTTTGATGCGATTCATGACTATGCAGTTAAAAGATGGGGTTGATTTCTCTTGGGCTGAGGATTGTGATCAAGGGTTTGTACAAATCAAGAATGCTCTAGCTTCAGAACCCATTCTATGCAATCTTGATTGGTCAAAGACCTCCTATATCAATCCTGGGTTTAGTGAGCACACGCTAGTGGGTATTCTTCTCCAGCAAGGGGAGGATTGGTTCATGTGCCCCATTTGATTTGCTTCTCGACAATTGCTCGAAATTGAACGATGCTACTCTAAGGCTGACAAGCATGCTTTGTCTTTGGTGTTCTACATTGAGAAATTTAAGCGTTATGTGGCTGGAAAGTCCTTCATTATAATCTCTAGCAATGGCCTTGCAAAGCAGGTTCTTCAATCACCAAATCCCATGGGCCGGTTGGCCAAATTGTTGGCAATTCTACAAGCATATGATTTTTCTTTCAGAATTGTTAAAGGGGGTTGTTCCAACTTGAAGAATGCCTTGATTGATTTAGAGGAGTGCCTCGATGTAATCCTTGTAGCAGCCATAGAAGTTGGGGATCCATGGTATGGTGGTATCTATAGGTTTCTGACCACTTTCTCCTTTCCTCCAGAAAGTACTAGCTATGAGAGAAAGAAGATCCACAGAGATAGTATGCACTACACTATCTTTGATGGGGTGTTGTATCGTCAAGGCATGGATGGGGTACTAAGACGGGCCATTAATGTAGATGAAGTACCTAAGGTATTGAAGCATTACCATGATGGATTTTGTGGAGGCCACTATGCCGATGACTATACAGTTAAGAAGATTTTACATGCTAGGTACTATTGGCCGACCTTGTTCAAGGATGTTACTTTGTATTGAAAAACCTGTGAACCATGCCAATTCTTTGGTAGGAAGGATTTGTGTCCTAGGCAACATCATCTAGTGATGTCCATCCATCCATTTCAAAAGTGGGGAATAGATTTTGTCGGGCCCTTGCCCATGACTGCCCACAAAAAGAAGTATCTTTTGGTAGCCACTCAGTATGTCACTAAGTGGGCTGAAGCTATCGCCCTCCCTGTTGCTGCAAATGGTAAGGCAGTTTCAAATTTCATATTTGAACGTATCTGCACAAGGTTTGGGACACCCATGGAAATTGTGTCTAAGCACAGGAGTCCATTCTTAAATGATGTGGTGGAGTTGCTCATGGATCATATGGGTATTGATCATCGCACTTCTAGCAACTATTATCTAGCATCCATGGGACAAACGGAGCAGACCAATGGCCTCCTATGTAAATCCATGGGAAAAATGGCCACATGGTATAGGAGCTAGTGGGATCAGAAGGTCACTGAAGCCGTGTGGGCTTACAACATCACCCATAAAACGTCTATAGTTCACACTCCTTTTGAGTTGGTGTATAGTACTGAGGCAGTTTTACCACTAGAGACAAAGATTTTGGCCTTGAGATTGGCACAAGAACAGAGGATGACAGAAGATGAACATGTAGAGGCCAAGTTGGTACAACTTGAAAAGTTAGATGAGACCCGATGGCTTGCACTACATCAAACGGAGATCCAAAAGAATCGACAAAAGGCCCACTTGGATGCTAAGATTTGCAAGGGATGGGAAAGACACTTTGCCGAGGGAGATAATGTGCTATGCTTTGATAGTTGATTGGACCACCGAATGGATAAAAAGTTCCAATGTGGACCGGTCCATACAAAGTCATTAAGGAATGTAGCAATGGGTCTGTACAAGTTCAGGAGCTGCATGAGCCATATGGCAAGAAGGTGATCAACAAGTGTTATCTCAAGCTCTTCTTTGTGCGTGATCGTCCCAGACATCGAAATGCTACGCATTCCCTGCCTGGGGGGGGGGAACTATTATGGATAAATTTGACCAAGGTAAAAGGCATAAATATGTGTGTGTGCTTGTATGTGTGGCAATAGTATAATAAAATATGGTGTGCATAGGGCCTAGGGTTGAGGTGGCAGGGCATGACCATGTGCCACCTTTCCACGTAAGAGGACCCATAGGTGTGTTGTACATAATCCATGGTAGTAATATTATAAAATGTTGAGGTGGCATGGTTCCTCCATGTGCCACCCCTCCACCTAGGCGGTCCCATGCCTACATTTAGTGAGACATGGCCCAAGGACCATGGAAAAAGTAATATAAAATAGGTGGAGATGGATATTATATTGGATTTTTTCCTCCATGTAGGATAGGCCCATGTGGGGGGGGGTGTAGATAGTCCAAGAATGCAAGTTAAATAATGGGAAAAGTAGGATGATATGGCAAGATTCCTTGTGCCAACCCTCAACTTGTCCTCCTAGATGTTTGAACATATTATAAAATTGAGAAGGGACCAAGGGAGTATCTTAGACTTTGGATATGGGGCTTGATTTATGTGGAAAAATGAGGCAAAGGGTTGTCGCACACAATTGAGAGTGCGTACCCACCTAGTCCACATGGGAGATTCCTCCACACATACCATGCACATGGGAGGATGCATTTATTGGGAGAGATCCCTCTCTTGGCTATAAAAGGAGGGGGCTATTCCTTGATGTGACATGCTGATTCTTGTATAGCCACCATGCTAGTATTTTGATTTCCCCCATCCTTCCTTTCAAATAAAGCATGACTCTCTTCCCTTGATGTCTCCATCTCTACATTCCACCTCCCATCATGTACATGCTCCTCTTCACCCTCTTCCTTCCCCCTTGTGCCATAGTCTCCCTCTTCATTCCCACCCCTTTTAATCCCTTTTCCCCACCCATGTTAATGCTTCTCCCCTCACGTTCACTTTCCCCCATGGCCCTCAAGCGTCGCCATGTCTAGCCTCTAGCCTCATGCCTTGCTTTCTTTTCTAGTAATAACATAGACACATGCACGCACACACGCATGCATGCATGCACGCACATTGTAAGATGTATTGCAAATGGACCCTGGGTCAATTTGAGATGTGCCATTATTCTCATTGCCATATCCTTCCTGATTTGAAATTGGCCCAAGGTCGATTTGTAATCCTTGGCTATGTGGATGTCTATATCAGACTGTGGGGGCTATGTGCCATCCCAAGTGCTCTTCACGTCATTTGATATTGACCTTGGTTCTCTTTGAATAAATAAAGCAATCCAAACTCTAGCCAATGCAAATCAACCTTGGGTCAATTTGAGCTTGTGGATTTGACCAATGTTTGTGCCTGTGTGTCATCTATGAAGATCGTAGTTCTCAGTTTAAAAATTGATCCAAGGTCAATTTGCAATCTTTAGTCCCATTGTTGTCATCGCTACATATTCTAGGTTTTATATGTGTGTCTATGAAGATCATATGGTCAAAGTTATGAAATCGACCCATCCTTGGTCCCATTATTGTCTTCACCACATGTTCTTAGTTTTGAATTGTGTGTGTGAGCTTCTGCATATGATGTCTGCAAGCCATCATTGTCATCACCACATCATTGAGCTATGAAATCAACCCAAGATTTCTTTTCAATCAACGGCATGTGTGTGTCTATGTTGGGGTGTGGGGGTTCCTCAGATCTCTTCCATCACTATAAATTGACCAAGTTAGGCCGATTTGAAAACATAAAAAACCATTTCCAATCATTGCATATTGACCTTGGGTCAATTTGAGCATGTGGATTTGACCAACATGTAATTAGAAACCTAAATTTAAAAAATTGTAAAACTAAAAAAGGAAGCCTCCAACATAAAAAGTCCAAAGTGCTAAATTACAAAGGGTCAAAGGTGGGTTGAGATGTATTGAAACCTAAAGTTTTATGGGAGTCATAAAATTTTGTGGGGATGAAATTTAAAAGAGGGGGGGAGATCAAATTTAAGGGGGTAGGGAGATAAAATTTCATAGGGGATGGGAGAGTCAAATAAAATGGGGGAGATACAATTCCGAGGGAGGGAAATTTTTGGGGTGGATTTAAATAGGGATGAAATTTTAAGTAATGGGGAATTTAATTTTTTCCAATTATATTATATTTTAGGGTAAGGGAGCTTTAAGTTTTTTCTCAGAGAGGGAGAACAGCAAATTTAATTTTTTGAAAGTGGGTAGAAAGGCACTATTAATTTTTTTGTAAAGGGGTTTTGGGGGTTTAAATCTTTTGAAAGTGGGGGTTTAAAATCTTAATTAGTCCTAGTCTAACTAAATGAGAAGCTCCCTTACCTCACCCTAACTCCCCTTCTTCCCTGCCTACCCTAATCTTCACACCCTGTCACCTATTTAAACTTTCAGGCTCTCTCCCTCCCACCACCTCCCTTCCCCTGCCCGCTGCTTTCCTCCTTGCTTGCCTTACATTGCCTCCCCTCATCTCCCTGGACTCTGTTGGTCCCTCATCCCACCGCTTGTCTTGCTCTTTGAAGCACATCTCGGATTCAGATGCAGATCTAGGCTTAGGCGATGTAGACAACTCAGACGAACTTTATATGATCGATGTAGATGAAGTTTGGGAACTCAACTATGCAAATCTCTCTTCTACGAATAGCTCAAGAAACACAAATCTCTTCAACTCAATCTTTGGGCATCTCGATGTATATATAGCCTTCAGATGACCTCTGAGAAGATCCAGGCATCTCAACACAGGCCAAGGTGATAGAGATCATGGATTGTGATGATGACCTCTATTCAAACAAACCTTTCTCTTATTCAATATCTCGCTCTCAAGCTTGATATATAGTTGATTCTCTACGTATTTATTCTATCCCATCCATGTTGTGGTCATTCATGGCCTCAAAGCTCACAATTGGCCTACGAGCTTGAGATTGACCTCTGGGCCTTTCAAATTTCTTCACAAATTAGGCAAAGGCAGAGAGTTTTAAGAGTTGTTCACTCCAGACATAGATCTAGGATTGAGACTCAAATTCACCGTTCTCCATTGTCAAGCATCGACCTTCGGGAATCTCTTCAACAAACAAATCTCAACTACAAGTCTCCCAGGCTGCAACTCAATTTTTGCACATTCATTGCTACTTTAACATATTCCAATGCTAAAGCTACCCAAGAGAACTCGTACAAATTCGTTCACTATCTACATACACAACAGAAAAGCATTTTCAAGCACGAATTCAAAAAAAGGATCACCTGATGTCTTCTTTTATGATCTATCTTTTGCACGATCTCTGTCCTGAATCATGTCTGCTTTCATGATCGCTCCATTTTCTTCATGATCTCTCCCTATGCATCAGTCGATGTAAAGATCAAGTTTTTTGTCATTAACTTTTATTGAGCCACCTTTTTTGCAAGTGCAGGTATTATCAAGTTCAAGGTTTGCAAGCTTACCTAGAAAGCTCCATGAAACACAAGTACCAACCACCAAGTAATCTCTCCATTCCCTAGTATCTCTTTCTATTAGTAGCTAAAACTTGCAATCTACATATTAGGAATTGAAAACTCAAAACCTGAAATCGAATTTGGAATATGAGATATGAAAGTCACGTTTGCAATTTGAAGAACGAAAGGGAAGTTTGAAATATGAAATAGAAATTTGAAATTCAACTTTGGAAATGAAACTTTGAAAAGTTTAAAATATGAAATTCAACTTTGGAAATGAAACTTTGAAATTTTTGAAATATGAAATTCAAATTTGAAATTAAAATACTTCAACTTTTTTGAAATTTTAAAATTTAAACCTTCCAAATCGACCTTGGATCGATTTAAGAATTGTGAAGATGTGATAAAAACACACACAAAATTGACCTTGGGTCGATTTAAGGTGTAGTGCTCATTAGGCATACCCACACACTCTAAGGCATTCAAAGATTCAAATCGACCTTAGGTCGCTTGAAGTCACAATGTGGAAATGTCATACTTTAACGGAGAAGACATGATTTCATGCCTCAGTTCTAAGACACATCCACACACACTATAAATCAACCTTGGGTTGATTTGACATGAAATAGTGTGGGTTGTTGAACATAATCACCATGGATTGCAAATCGACCTTAGGTAAATTTGATGATGACTCGCGTACACAAAAACGTAGTGACAGGTTTTTAAATTAACCTTGGGTTGATTTATATCATAGAATGTTGAACTTAATGGCCAGGCTATGCAAATCGACCTTAGGTCGATTTGTATTTCATGAATCATTCACACACACACAAACTAAGACTTTATAAAAATACACATTTACACATTCTAAACCATACACACACAAAACAAATCGACCTTGTATTGATTTGAGACATGATAGCATAGGGCAATGAGCATAATAGCCAGGCTATCACATAAACACATTCTCAAACATACCCATGCACATTGCAAACCGGTGTTGGGCTAATTTTAAAAGTGTGTTACTTACAATGGCCAATCTTTTCAAATCAACCTTAGGTCAATTTGATGATCAGTCACACATATACGTGTGCATACATACACACAAAATATATCCAAGACACATCCACACACACCTCAAACCGACCTTACATCAATTTGAGAAGTGATAGTAGAGGGTGTTGAATACAATGTGCCTACTATGCAAATCGACCTTAGGTCAATTTGATGATCACTCACATACACAAATACATTTAGAACATGCCAAATCTTTCAAATTGATCTTGGGTTGATTGCACTTTAATAATGATTCACGATACATTATATAGACACACAAACACGTTCTAAATTATATCCACAAACATTGCAAAATGTCCTGGGGTCAATTTGGAAAGTAATAGAATAGGGTATTGATCACAATGGCCAAGCTTTTCAAATCGACCTTGGGTCGATTTGATAATCACTCACACTCACCTATGTACACAAAAACATATTCCAAGGGGCACATCCACACACACTACAAATTGACCTTAGGTCAATTTGATAAGTGACATCCTGAGGTGTTAAACACAATCCAATCTTTGCAAATAGTCCTTGGGTCGGTTTGATGATCACTCACACATACTTACTAGATGATCACTCTCCCACACATAAACACATACACAAACATCTTCTAAGACACACCCACACACTTTAAATTGACGTTGCATCTATTTGAGAAGTGATAGCATAGGGTGCTGAACAAAATGGACATACTATGCAAATCGACCTAAGGTCAATTTGATGATCACTTACACACACAAAAACATGTTGAGATTTTTCCCAAAGCAACGCAACAAATGATTCAAGATTTTCAAATCAACCTTGGTCGATTTGATGACCACTGAGACACACCTACTTTGATGATCACACACACACATATTTTTAGACATGCCCACATACACATCAAATCGACCTTGAGTCGATTTGCGAAGTGATAGCATAGGGTGTTAACCACAATGGTCAAGATATGAAAATTGATTTGATGATCACTCACACACAAAAACACATTCAGAACATGTTGAAAGTTTTCAAGTAGACCTTAGGTCGATTTGCACTTCATAATTTGTTGATGATCACTTTCACATATAAACACAAATGGCACACCCACACACATTGCAAATCAGCCTTGGGTCAATTCAAGAAGCATGTTAATCATCATCACAAGGCTAGGCTTTTCACATCAACCTTGGGTCAATTTGATGATCACTCAACACACCTACTTAGATGATCACTCAGATGCACAAAAACATGCTGCCAATTTATCACAATGGCTAGGCTTTTCAAATCAACCTTGGGTCAATTTGAGATCACTCGCCCACACAAACACAAGTGGCATACCCACACACACTGCAAATTGAACTTAGACCTATTTGCACTTCATGGATGTTTGTGATCATTCACACATACACAAATACATTATAAGGCATTACATAGTCACACAAGCATGTTATCGAACATACCCAATACCTTGGGTTGATTTGAGAAGCTTGTTAATCCCAATGTCCAGGCTTTTCAAATCGATCCTGGGTTCATTTGATGAGCACTCACACACATCTACTTAGATTATCATTCACACACACACGTATACAAATATGTTCTAAGACATGCTAAAACACATCAAATCATCCTTGGTTTGATTTCAAAAGTGTGTTGAACACAATGTCTAGGTGATGCAAATTGATCCTAGGTAAATTTGATGATCACTCATACACCCAACACACAAACACAAGTGGCACACCCACACACCCCTGCAAATTGACCCTAGGTTAATTTGTACTTCATGGATGTCTATGATCATTCACACATACACACAGATATATTATAAGACATTATAGTGACACACAAACAAGTTCTCAAACATACCCATGCACACTACAAATTGACCTTAGCTCGATTTTAGAAGATCGTTAATCACAACGGCCAGGCTTTTTAAATTCACCTTGGGTCGATTTGATGAGACACACTTAGTCTAAAACACGCTTAGATCGATTTGATGATCAAATACAAAAAAATACATTCAAAACTTACTGATAGATTTCAAATCAACCTAAGGTCGATTTGTACTTCGTGGATGTTGGTGATCATTCAAATACACAAAAATATACATTCTAACACATTATACAAATGCACAAATATATTCTAATACATATCCCCACACATTGCAAAATTGACCTTGGTTTGATTTGATTATCACTCACACATACCTATGTAGATGATCACTCATACATACACATAAACATATTCCAAGGCACACCCATGCACACTTTGAACCAACCTTGTGTCCATTTCAGAAGTGATAGCTTAAAGTGTTTAATACAATGGTGATACTTTGCAAATCGACCTTACGCCATTTTGATGATCAAAGACATTTAGAAAATGCTTGGGTTGATTTAAGAAGTGATATGAACAATGCACTCACACAAATTTTTTAACCTACACAAATACATAAACATTGCAACATACACAAACACACATACCCACCAGTAATTATGTGTGTGCATGTTTGTAAGAATATTTGGATTACACCCTACACATATATTTTAAGATATTGCAATCAATTTTCTCATTTTTCATGTTCTTGATTAATAATATGCATAAATTGGTATATCATGTATCTAATCTTGTGGTACTTAAACTTAATAGTAACATTAATATTATTAATGTACAAGAATTCAATGGATACCCAGAAGGAGATGACAAACCCAAAAAAATGAGACACCGAACCCATTAAAAGAGAAAGCAAATCCAACAAATGACATAACAAAGCCAACAAACAAGATGGAAGGTTCATATGAAAATTTCAAAGGAAACAAAGGTTTTAAAAGTCGATATAGCTGAATGGTATGTGGATATGTATGGGATGGATTATGAAAAATGTTTCGGGGAGATTACCATGTTTACTAAAGGAGGGATAGGGAAGGGATGGTGCAATCTTGGCAAGGTAGTTGATATGCTAGAGGTTATGGATAGTAAAGCAAAGCCATGCATTGCTGCTATAATAAAGACAAAGAAAGGTGAAGAGGTAATCGTCTAGGCAACACTGGATAAATTTGAGGTTACCAGGATGGTTTTAGTATAATAAGCCAGATTCAATGTAAAATCTTGGCTAGGAGGTGCAATTTGAAAGTACATTGAGTGATTGTGGAATCAATTGCATCATAGAAATAATAATAGGATTTAAAATTATGTAGGAAAACAGAGAGAAGAATAAAGGAACCAAAAGATCAAAACCATATCAAAAAACTCAAAGGTAGAAGAAGAGAAAGAGGCGTTGCCTCTTGGTCCACCATTGATAGAGCCTCTTGACATGATGCTATCTGATACCAAGAGATTAGAAAAGGATGAGATGGAATTCATGGCAAGGGCCGAGTCCTTAATGCAGTGGAAAGCTTACTACCCATTTGGATATGGGACAACTTTGAAATTGATGTCAAAAGGTGTTATGAGGCAGGATTTAATTATGTGTATGGGCCACAAAAGGAAGCAGTGGTATTAAAGTGACTTTTGTAAAGCACCGCATCCTGTGGACACAACCGCAGACTTAATACCCTTTGACAAAAAGAATAAATGCCCATTAAATACTTTGAAAAGGCGGGCATTCATCATGTGGAGTACATTGTCATTTTTGGGCAACACTCAATTGAATTTCCAAAAAGACTTCAAGATATTAATGCAATCCCCCTGAACCTACAAAAGCTTTGTACAGGTACATACCATTCTTTCATTTTTTTGAATAGTATTTCCTTTGGTTGAAATGTTCAATATGTATCTTCCGAATGAGATCTTCTTAATTTTTTGACCAATGTTAATAGGTTTTGACAAGCTAGAACAATCATAAACTATCCAAATGTGGAGCTAGTTAAGTGCTTGAGGACAGCAAGCATTATACATGGTAAAACTATGAGGGACCGGCTAGCACATGCTAGACAACAGTGGGAAGCTTTCAGAAAACCAGCCAAGCCAACACGTGATCACAGTGATTTATGGGATGTGCGTATTCATAATTTGTTAAGATATCTATGTTTATGTTTTGCTTTTATCTATATATTCTAATGCATCAACAACTCTAAATAAGTTTGTCATGTGATGATGACAAAAATTTATTAAGATGACAAAGTTGAGCCTTGACAAGCTCACATTTAAATGTGCCATCCACATGATCACGCCCTTAAAAGATATCATTAAAAATTGGATGAAATTAGCATAAATGTACATAGCTAGCCAACTCCCTAACACATTAGAGTTGATTGAGCCCCATTGAAAGAAGACAAAAAATCAAAAGATGTGATCAAAGAGGGAGAGGACTTTGCAAGGGTTAGGCAAGCACCACATATGGCTCCGATTTGTGGAACCTTGTTTCACTGTTTGGAGGGACTATCTAAGGACAACATTCGAGAACTATCAAATAAGATAATTTATTTACTTTTTCATGATGAACACCATGTTGTAGACGTATTCACAAGTGGGGTTGTCACTCAAGCAGCACTCTTAAAGAAAAGAATATGTCTAGCCCTCACAAAAATGATGTGGAAGAGTTGGAAGCAATGTGGGCACATCTTATTGAGGTTGATGAGTCTTTGAAGGTGTGGATGGGAATAGATATTCATAAAGCACCTCCAATAACAAGTGATGAGGTTCTGAATCAAATATACAATGAAGCAAAGACACCTCATTCAACATCTCTGAGCAATCGATGAAGAGCATAGAAGTAATGATACAAAAGATAAAGAGGGATTCAGACATTGATGAAGGACATAGAGGTAATGATACAAAAAACAAAGAAGACTCATAAAATGATGATATATGAAATATTTGACATTTATTTTTTGCACATTTAATTATTTGTATTTTGCCTTTATTGGTTTGATGTTAGTTTTTATCGTTTTATGTTTCATTTGAATATGTTAGCTTAGTCCTTTTGTTTTAAATGTTAAACTTTTCTTGTGTGTTAAAAATATATGTAAACTCAATTTGCAATGATGTGAAGAGCACTCATGAAAGCACACAATCCTTGCACCCCTGCATTGCTTTATTTTACTAATGACACAATTTATTTGACAGTGTGTTCAATATATAAATGATACAACTTATACTACTTTTCATATGGGTACTTGACAACTTCTTTTCAATCAATAACTATTGTTAGGAAAAAACTTCACAAATATATAAATATACAAGATCCTTACAGAAGTGTTCATGTAGATGACAACCTAGATATTAAAATTTCCCATTGGACTATGGGTCATTGCACATTAGAAGAATCCCATAGTGTAGAAGATTACACATTAGGTGAATCTATTCATTTGAATCAAGAAGAAGAAAGGGAATCTATGCATACATTTAGTCGTTGCTTACATGAGTCATTAAACCATGATGTCGATGATGCAAATACTCTAGAAGACCTTAAGATGGGCATTGATAAAGAGGATTTAAGAGAAACTATAAAGTGTTCTTCCAAAACAAATTATTCAATGCAAGAATCCATACAAGGTTCATCGCATACAAAGGAGACTCATAGAATTCATACATGGTTCATCGCATATGACTCATAGTATTCACATATACGAGCCATCATCCTAGACTTAAATGGATTATTGCTATGTAAGTTTGATAAGAACTTCTCTAATGATAGATTTTACAACATTGGGAGAGAGAAGGTATTTCTATGTAATGATGCATAGAGTTTCTACACATTGTTCTTGAACACTTTAATGTGGGCATATGGTCTTGTGCCTTGGAGCAAAATATAAAGCGAGAATTCAATTACTAGAAGAAGTAGCAAATAAAAAATTACCTTTCTTCATGGTTTGGGGACAGTAGGAATGTTATAAAAGGAAAAATCCTCCATTTTTTAGATCAAACAAGCAGAATGTAGAAGCACTATTCAAGCCACTTTATAGCATGTGAGAATCGTGGAAAGGACAATATGATCAAACAAACACTATCTTGATCGATGATAGCTGATATAAGGGTTGTATCAATCCTCTTAGAACTTGTTTGTTCCCAGAGCTATTTACCCTTCATAGTTAAGAGAATGTTGAACTCATAGAAAAAGTATTCACTTGTCTCCTTGAATAATGACATGTTTTAGATGTCCGATCAATGATCATAGCATATCCCTTTGGTTAATGCCTAGTGATACTAGGTTATCCCTTGTATGAATACTTTGAGAGTGTTATCAAGCATTTTCAAAATTTATGGAGTTGTATTCCTCCTCTAGAAATATTTTGAGAAGAAAGTTACTCTTTGTCAAAAACAAGGAGAAGAAACCATCAAATTTTCCAAAGCATGATGAATAAAACAAATGAAGTAGTTAATGAGAAATCTAGCACCACCAAGGAAATTGTTTGTGGAACAACATGACAATGTGCAATATGGATTCAATGAATGACGTGGAGGAAATCTTAAGGTCTCAACGACTTGGATTCTCAGGCTGATATATTACAGGAAAAATTGCAAGAATTTACCTTCGGCCTTTGGAAGATTGGAAAAAAAAATATGGCAATAAGAGAACAAGTAAGAATTGATCCCATTTGTCAAACTCAATTACATATCTGATTTCTCTATAAGTGGTGCTACTTTACACATTTTTCTAATACTCAAAAGAATTGGCATCAAGTTTTGTTCTAAATTAGCATGGAAATGGCAATGTTTATAAGCTTCAAAGAATTGTACCAAATCTAATGCTTTAATCGATTTTTAAGATGGTTTGATTTTACAACATACATTCATGTTGTTAAAGGATGTGATGCCATATTTTTTTATAAGTTAACACAATAGTGTAAGTTCTCCAAGTTTTGGAGAGTTGACTTAGATAAAGCAATAAATTTGAACACTTTCTAATCTGCTGCAAGCATAGATGAGCTAAAGAGGCTTGAAGAGAGGATAGATGAGCTAAAGAGGCATGAAGAGAGAATATTGGCTATTTCACAAATCAATTTTGCAAATGTAGCTACATTGAAGGAATTCAGAAGCTCATTTGATGTTAGGGTTATCATTCAAAAACAACCTTAGTACTTGTCATTTGGTAGAGAGGAGATTTCAATCCTCCCCAATCCTTTGGAAGAGCTTAGTGAGACAAAGTAATGATGGACATCATTAGGTTTGATACAAAAGTCTTCTTGGCTTGATACTTCAGTATTTTGAATGAATCTAATAAGCTAATGTTCATTTATTTATGGGTGTAGTATGGTTGTATCACAGTCTCCTAGATCAGTACAAAACCATCTATAAGACAAAGACTATAGCCACCATTGTTTCTTCAATCTCCAAAAACATCACAACTTGTAGAGGAAGAGATTGAAGGCTACCCGAAAAGCATCATAACATGTAGCAAAAGTAGAGATTCAGTCCACCTTCAAAGCATCATAGCCTTGAGAGGAAGCATCACAAGAGTATGCTCCATTGTGAAGCATAAATTATGTTAAATGTATGAATATATGAGGGACATTTACTCATGATGTTTATCCCATGTGTATTATTTAATTATATGAATGTCTCACGATGTTGTTCTTTAGAAATATTAAATTTGATGATGGAAATATAATAATTATAATAATTTGGATTGCTGAGAATGAAGCGAAGAAAGAGGAAAAAAAGAATATTAAAAGCAAAAAACATTCTCCTTTCTTCTTGTTAAAAAAATAACTAAAAGAATCCAAGCAATATCTACAATGCAATATGTACAAAAAACAAGCAAATATAAGTGAACTTTAGTATAATTAAATTGAAAATGAATGAAATGATACAAGGTTTGAAGCCAAATCCTCCAAGCATCCAGTCAATATCTACAAAAAGCAAGCAAATATAAGTGAATTTTCGTATAATAAACTTGAAAATGATTTCAAGGATAAAGGATTTGAAGCCAAATCTTCCACTGATTGTTGGCAACATGTTTTACCTAATGATCATAATAACTTTAATATCTACTCATGAATGTAGTGTTTTTCACGAATTCATGCCATGTATCTTGATAAAATTTTATTTCAAAATTCATCTTTTATGATCATAATAACTTCAATATCTACTCATGAATGTAGTGTTTTTCACGAATTCATGCCATGTATCTTGATAAATTTTATTTCAAAATTCATCTTTTTTAGACCAAAATTGTGTGTGCTAAAAAGAGTGGGACTTGGGATTTTCCCACTTTTCGTAATAGGGTCTTCCTACTTATAAGGCTTTTCAAACAACTAAGCATATGACGAAAAAAAAGATGGCATTATCCATAATATTTTTCAGCTCTTGAATTATGATATACAATTGTTTTTTATGGATGGATAAATATAAAAAGAATATACTATTGAATGTGACAATTATATCACCAAGATGGGAGGCCTTTTATAAGTCCATTGATTCAAAAAATCAAAGAAAATCTAGGGGTAATATAGCAAGTATAGTGGTAGAAACCATAAGGGAAGCTTGTGCAAATAATCATGGACAATGCAAAGAGTTGTAAAAGGACTCGTAGACTATTACAAAGAGAGTTTGGCCATTTGTATGCATCGACATGCTACACTCACACCTTAAACTTGGTGCTAAAATATTGGTACAAACATGCGTCATGGTTGATGTTACAATTGCTTGTACAAACAAGGTCTTGCGAGCAATTTTACACATTACAATAATTGACTTTTAAAATGACTTTTTTAATCATAAATTCCATTATGATGTATTTTGAAGATGGATGTCTGAGCCGAGTGTTGGAAAAGCTTTCGCCCATCTTGCGTGGAGAAACTCAGTATCAGCAAACGCACATTCCTGGATGCAAGTTCATGTTTATTGAACCATCTCCATCTAGGCCTAAATCTTCTTCATCGACATAGGATTCGATGGATGAATTCACTAGGTAGCTAACTCTATACTCAAATTCAGCACAACCTATGCTAAAACAATTTCATCCTATGTTAGCTATTTCCTTCCAAGACTTATTTCACATCTTAGATTTCATCTATGGTCCTTCTGTTCATCACAGAGTCCTTTGAACATGGGAGAATTACATTATGCATATAGCAAAATACACTTAAACAGTGAACAAGCATTAAAGCATTCATACGCCGAAATGTGATTCATAACCAAAAATGCTTAGAAATAAGACAAAAAGGTTCTATAAAATATTTTGTTATACTAAAGAAGGAAAATCGATGAATTGTTTTGATAGGATACAACAGTTAGGCAATTACAAGATCTCCCATCTTCTTGCCTCACATCTGCACTCTTGAACTTGACACTCAAACTCTATCGCATGTATCTTCAACACTCTCTATTCCTATAATCATGCTTTCAAACACACAGTTCAACATACACTTGACTTGCACTGGAAACTCTCTACATCTATCTCGCAGGTGGTTATCACGTACATGACCATAGATGGCATCATTGCAAATCATGATGTTTTGAATCCTTAGATCAAATGCAACTCAATAGTAAACCCAATTTGATTACTTAAGTCCCTCAACCTTGAGTCGATTTACAACATTGATAGCACATTCTTCAATGCCCCGTTCTGTTATCATTGGAGGGTATCCCTCTTAGTGTGAATTTTGTCAATTTGAGATAGGGATCACCCTTGCTCCTCCTCCTACTTTAGCTACTCTGTCAGCATGGCCACCCATTTTTGTTTCATGGAAAGAATGGCTAATGTGGATTTACAATCATGCTAGGACTTTTAAAGGTTGACCACCACAAGCTCTTCGACATCTCTATTTCTCAGCTCAAATTCTATGAGCTAATGAATTTAGGTCATTTATCATTTTGGTGAGCTCCTTTTTTTTCTCTTGCCTCAAATCCTTTGAATACTTCTCACAAGCATTGATTCACTCACCACTATTGATTAATTCATCCTCCAAGACCTACACTCAAGTAGCTTCCTCAAGCTTCTTCCTATATGTAGCCTTGCATTGGGATGCCTTGGACTTTCTTTTTTCGGCTTGACCTCTGGACTATAGAGCTTGGGTGCTAAGGAATGCATAGGCTTCTTGGAGCTTCCCTACATACTCCTCGGTCCTTTGATGGCACAAATGGAGCAATGGAGATTAGGGAGGTCAAGCTAGATTTCAACTTTATGCTTCAAACTTGAATTGAAAGGAGGTAGAAGTTTCATCCCATAATAAATTCGCACTTCCTCATTTCTTAGGATCTCACAATGTGCTAAGCTTTGACTTTTATAAAGGTGTCAACATTAGAAGAGAAGGTAGGAAATGTAGATGCTGAAAGTTCAAGTCAAGAGTATGTGATGATATCAAGATTTCCAAGACATAAGGTCACATCAAGAAATGAAGAGCATCAAGTGCATGTAATCCTAGGGACCATGAAATGAAGGAAAGTCCCTTAAATGTAGACTTGAGATTGTAAAGGTATACAAGACAACAAGTAGATGTTCTTCTATCCTCGGGCCACCTTAATGCAACCTTCAATACTTTTTGTTGTTGGCGAAAGTGTCTCTTAGAATTTGGAAAGGATGCCTTAGTTGCATTATGAGAGGAGTATGTTCCAACCATGATGCTCAAAGTTTATACTTCATGGAGTATATAGGATCATGGAGGAACAAAGAAAGAGATTTCCTTTAACTACTCTTTTGGAGCCCTAATAGTTTGCTACAAGGCATCTAAACTTTCTTATTGCTTGGGAAATCACAGGCTAGCTAGATTGCCCTCAAAGTGGGAAATTCATGCATGTACAAGGACTTCATGAGAAGCACATGTATAACTTGCTTATTGCTTGGGAAATCATAGGCTAGCATTGCAAAAGAGATTGAGGAAGGACCCTCGAATATGCACATCTTAACAAATGATGATGTTGTGTTAAATTGGGACTCTTTGCAAGGAATCGATCTCTGCCCAATAGTGGTGTTCTCTATTTGATAGACATCTCCTCAAAGTGGGAAATTCATGCATATAGAAAGACCTCATGAGAAGCACATGCATAATGTAAAGAAGCCAACACACTCATTATATTCTCAAAGATGTCCCTACCCTTCGCAAAGCCATTTGGCTCCCTGTTCACCACAAACTACAAACCTCCATAATCCTAATTACTATGGACTTGGCAACAATTTTGTAGAAATTTGTATTCAACATCTTATTCAAGCATCATAATAAGATGCTAGTCCCCCATCTTTACTCTACTTTGGAACTTTATAAAGAGTTTCACCAGATCAACATTCACATCCTCCAAAAGAGAAGCATCTATTCTGTTGGTAGCATCTATACCAACACTGAGACTACTAAAAATTTTACAAAAAGTGCTTTTGTATAGCTCTTATTTATTTAAAAAAAATTGTACTTTTGTTTGAGCAAAAGATAAAAATGTTGAGAACTTTCACACCAAGTTTGGGTTCAAAGTACCTTCATATAATCATGATAAAATCAAAAAATCAAATGTCATTATGCAATAAAGCTGATTGGCAAAGGAAGAAAAACTCTTTCCATGACAAATTATTCAAGGAGTGGTATTTATATCAATATTTTCATCCTCAACCAAGTCCTCCATTCCAATAAGTCTCTCTGTAAGTCTCCCATATTGTCAAGATTTATAGTAGTTGTGGTGATGATGATGCAATGGAAGTAGTAACACATGTACTATCCATCAGGGACGTTTTTATCGAACCTATGCTTATATAGTAATATAAAATTTTGGCAAAAATTTTCAAGCTCAGTTTTTTAGTTTCACAATATTGGTAGAATGTAGTACTTTTTTCTTTTTTTTCTTTTGAATTTTGAAGGGAAAAATGTAAATCCTGGCGAGACTTTGAATTTTTTTGCATAAAAGTTTCAAATCCTAGCGAATGTTTCAAACATTTACTTTTATTAAAGCATACAAAATTTCGACGCCAATATAAAATTTTAGCTCCTTAATGAAACTAACTTGAAAAAATCATCCATGCTATCCATGGATCCCTCAAAAGATGTTGAACTTCTTCTCTAGTAGTAGATGGTGTTAATGCCAAAGAAAGGCGAAAACAAATACCAAAAGTTTTGCAAACAAGGGACTAATGCCGAAGACTAAATTTGAGATGTTGGGCCAAAGGTACATTGGGTTAAGGAATAAAAGCTTCAACACCAAGGGAGCGAAGGCAAAGGAAAAATCACACAAAGTGATGTGGGATGACACCATGATGAGCACAAAGGGAAGTGAAGACAAGAAGATGAAGGCAAGATGAAGGTGAGCGAGTGATGAACAAATGGAACAAGGATATGAAGCCAAGCTGAGCACTACGCGATGAAGCCAAAGCAGGGGCAATGGGTATAGGCAACGTTGAAGGACTAGCCAAGAGCAAGAGCCCCAAAAAAATTGACAATGCCAAGCACCAAAACACACGAGACCTACAGGCATCATGATGGGTGGCAGCAAAACAATGCAAATGATGGAGAGGATCCAAATGGGTGTCAGAGGTGGGAGGATATAAAATGTCACCCTCTCCTCATTTTCAAGGGCTATCGAATCGAGAGGGTGGTTTATAGGCCTAAATGGAAGCCAATGTAAAGTTTGCAATTTTGGCACTATTGTATAGCTAGGTAGCTAGGGAGCGAAGTCGTAGTCCCTTGGTAAGTCAGGTAATCTGTTGTAACCCCTACTGTGGTAATAAAATTGGCAAGTCTTGCACAACCGAAGTCCATACCTATGTATAGCCAAATGTTAGATGTCACAACATAAAGTGAAGCAGAGAAGTAGAACCCCATTGCTAAGCAATGAACAAAATGCCTCTCTCATTTCCTCTCATTCACTCTCTTGTCTAAATGCGAACGCTCTCTACTAGCAAAATTACTTGCAATGCCTATCCATGAATCTAGAATACAAGAACTGAATAGGGGCAAAACTTTGGTCAATATTTGGAGATCCTACTGGGGAATGGGTAGGCAAAAGCTATGTTTCAATATGAGGAGTCGAGAGAGTCCAAACCAAATTGATGGAACCCAAAGGAATTACTGCCCAAAGAAAGATCTGGTAAATTGATGATGCACCAAAAGAAGAGGGAAGAAGGAGAAGCATACCTCACGAGGCCACAGATCTTGTAGATCGATTTTTGATATCTTTTGACAAGCATCTTTTCACCACAATTGGAAGGAGAAAATATATATACAAAGTGTGTCACAGCAATGAAAGAATCTATGTACAAGGTCACACAATCATGAAGAGAATATCAAAATTCAAAAAGCACACCTATAAGAATTCATGCCAATTATGATACTTAAGGCCACTACACTTATTTTTCCATGTGAAAGCTCCCTTCAGGCAATGTAGGTGGCTCATTTTTGTTCAAAATTATGCAATGTCACTCTTGACAATTGCTTCCTCTCTCTTGGTGAGAACCCATGGTGCCATTGAAAGCACAACTTTGATGCCATTACTTTGAGGCCACAACTCCCTCATCTTTTCCACTTCTCTTAGGTCCTCTCATACTCCCTTCGAATCTCTCTCACCAATCAAATGTTCCCAAATGATGGATTCCACATCATTGAAGATATGCATGGGGTCGAAGAGGTGATTGGTTTGTAATTGACACCAATAAGGTAGCTCATGGAATATCTAAAGTCTCTTCACCTCATACGGGGAATGGTTTGCATTCTCTCTCCATGCTTGTAGCCAATCATTTGCCTTCAAGTGAGGTGGTTTGAGACCGATGATCCTATCATGTGTAGGATGGCCACGTGGAAGTTGCAAAGCATGAACTTCATATATCATCTTCCTAGATCTCGAGAGTATCATGCTAACAATTGATCACCAGAAATAGGACAAGCATAGTGCCCACTTGTTGACAAACCTACAAATAGGACAAGCATAGTGTCCACTTTTTAACAAAACCTACATGGATACATAAAATTAAGTGTGTGTGCATGATCCATGCTAATAACCACATGCATAGAAAGGGGAGGGGACTCTCATCTAAGCACTCTCCATATCCTAGGAAGTCATGCATGGTCCCTATCAAGATCCCCCTTATCAAAACATCATGACCCTACCTTGGAGATTGGAGATATCAAAGACACAAATCCCTTTCCATAGGGCTTGGAGTTCCTCTATCAATGGGACAATGTACACGTCCTTCTTTGCCTTGTATTTCCTTGGGATAAGAGGGGCAAGCATAAGGTGTCGCTTCTTTATAGCCAACCGTGGAGGGATGTTGTCATTCACCAAAACTGCTAGTCATGTTGGCCATAGTTTAAAAGGATTCATGCCATCCATGGGGAGCCCAAGACAAAACGTATGCGGCTTCCCTACAAAGTCCATCCTTGTGTTCTCTATGTTCTCTACCTTGGAGATTGAAGATATCAAAGACACAAATCCCTTTCCATAGGGCTTGGAGTTCCTCTATCAATGGGACAATGTACACGTCCATATTCTTTGCCTTGTATTTCCTTGGGATAAGAG
This sequence comes from Dipteris shenzhenensis, assembly GCF_047967505.1. Lineage (NCBI taxonomy): Eukaryota > Viridiplantae > Streptophyta > Polypodiopsida > Gleicheniales > Dipteridaceae > Dipteris > Dipteris shenzhenensis. The sequence goes on along the minus strand of NC_141620.1, from coordinate 16,562,559 downwards.
GGGCAAGCATAAGGTGTCACTTCTTTATAGCCAACCGTGGAGGGATGTTGTCATTCACCAAAACTGCTAGTCATGTTGGCCATAGTTCAAAAGGATTCATGCCATCCATGGGGAGCCCAAGACAAAACGCATGCGGCTTCCCTACAAAGTCCATCCTTGTGTTCTCTATGTGCTTCAATGCAGCACAATCAACAAGAAACCTTAAAGTATCATCGATAAAACCATATGTAGCATGCCACATCATCAATTTTGCTATGGACTTGTACCTGAATATATGTCAAATCCTATGAATGACAGGATATCATCCCAATACCTTTATTGGGATGGTTTGACCTTGTAAGTCCTTTATGTAACAAAGATCCCCACAATCTAGACAACTAATTGAATCCCTCTACTCATGCCATGGTCAATGTAGTCATATGAATTGAATTGAAGTACAAAGGTGGGTTGGCTTCACACTGATGATCATGCAAAATCACTATTTACATGATTGAGACAAAACTATGATGTTGGTTGTGTATGTGAATCGAGACAAAATTGCTAACTATGGTCAAAATTTTCAGCCCTTCTCTTCGATGAGTAGGTTGCAAGCCTTCAAAGAGAGAGAGAGAGAGAGAGAGAGAGAGAGAGAGAGAGAGAGAGATCCCCACATATATCATCGCCCAATAGAGGGTCTAGAACTTTGTATCAATATAGCATATGCCTTCGTACAAACATGTACGTACTAGGTTTCTGTCAAAGCTTCAAAGATCCAAGGCAAACTCACCCAAAATAGAGCCTAGCACTTGGGGAAAAGGCTAACTAAACTTCATCCAACTAAAATGGCTTGTGAAGAAAAAGGTGCAAATTATTCCATTTTAGTCCCTCCCAAATAAAAAGCATAACAGATAGAAAACCTGTTTACAACAAAAAGGGTAAGCTGAAAGGGCATACACACCACTTCAAATACCAAAAAATATCATAGTATCAGCTAGCCGCAACTTCGATGAAAATGTTCACGTCGATTGACAAAGATATATACCACGATACATCTAGGAACATAATCAAATTCATCACATTAAAAAGTGCAACAAAGAGAGAGAGAGAGAGAGAGAGAGAGAGAGATCCCCACATATATCATCATCACCCAATAGAGGGTCTAGAACTTTGTATCAATATAGCATATACCTTCATACAAACATATGCCTACTAGGTTTCTCTCAAAGCTTCAAAGATCCAAGGCAAACTCACCCAAAATAAAGCCTAGCACGTGGGGAAAGGCTAACACTTCATCCAACTAAAATGGCTTGTGAAGAAAAAGTTGCAAATTATTTCATTTTCGCCCCTCCCAAATATAAAGCGTAACAGATAGAAAATCTTTTTACAACAAAAAGGGTAAGCTGAAAGGGCATACACACCACTTCAAATACAAAAAATAATCATAGTATCAGCTGGCCGCAACTTGGATTAAAATGTTAAAAAGTGAATTTTGCACGTCAACTAACAAAGATATATACCACGATAAATCTAGGAACATAATCGAATTCATCACATTAAAAATTGCAACTGTAGTAGTCATCCATGAGACAAATCAACAACTTCATCATGCATGGTAGGGACTAGTTACCATGACATCCCAATCAATGTTATCAATGCCCAATAGTGGGTGCAGAACTTTGTATGAATATATGCTCACACATACACACAAGCATACATTTACAGAGAAGGTCAAGTTTCCATCAAATGCTCCAAAGTTGCAAGGAAGACTCAACCATAATAAAAGATAATGTTTTATCATGAAATATGTACAATTCCTTAGCGTTCAATACTTAACGCAATTTAGAAAGTAATTCAAATTTTCTAGCTGCAAATCAATGCATTTTCAAAGTAAGCATTCATTGACCACTTTAGTTCCTTACCCGCTTAAATTTTTGCTTGTACATTGAAAGAACGAGGCTTGTTATCAAACGGAAAGCTTTTCAAGAAACCCAAAATGTGCTCAGTCACCAATTGTGGTTTTTCCTCGTGTAAGAAGTGTCCAACTCCTTCAAGTATGATGATATTTTTTAAATTCGGAACATCTGCATTCATCCCACCTTTATGGATGTAATCTTTTGCGCCATGAAAGTGATATACAAGATCTCTATCTCCGACCATGTACAATGTTGGTACAATCACCTTACATTTCGTCCAAGGAGCCATGAGTTCCCAGGTCCTGCAGCAAAGCAACTAAATGAGAGATTCTCTCTCTCTCTCTCTCTAAACTTTTGGTCTCTTGAAGACTTTAACAAACTTTCTTTCTTTCTGTCTCTCTCTCTATTCACAAACACCAATACGACCACAGGGCTGGGTGCACAATCACCATGATTCACACCAAATCACACCATCTTGGCATTGAGACAAGAGCGTGGATAGGACAACCACTTGAGGCTAGGTTGTGCTCTTTGTACGACATGCAAGAAGTGGACAAGAGGAACACACACATTTTTTGTATTGCCTTCACACACATCAAATGAAAAAAGGTCCTATGAGACATGCTTAGCAACCAACTTCATTTGGCATACATGGGCGCTTACTTTAAACAGGTCCATGTCCATCGAGACGAGCTACTTCACCTGCCCTAGAGAAGCTGGTATTCTATACTTGTCCACACATATAGACATGGTTCTGTCCACACCACATGCCATGTGTTAAGCTCATTGACACTTTTTGTATTGGCCTTGTTCAGGTCCCATAGACCATATTTTAGTCTCCAGAGGACAGTAATACCATCTAATGATCTTAATGAGCACTATCTCAGTACGATATGTATTGAGTCTAACCTTATCATAAGAACGGAAGCTGTTATTCTTGGTGCTTTGACTCTTTCCATTCCCAACCGCCAATCAAGCATCTTGTAAATGTACGAAAAGATTTCAAAACTTGAAATCTTAAAATTGTTTATGTGAAGAGTAAACAAAATTGCATACCGGTCCAATGCCCGATAATAATTCAAAGGACCAGTGAATCCGCTCTTAGAAAAGTCATCGGCATAACATTTGATGTCTTCCTCAGATATCCATGGTGGCAAAAGAAATTGATTATTCAGAACACCTGTAGGCACTTCCTCTGAAGGCAGAACCATAGAAAAAATACTCCTCAAGTAACACTCCGGTGATTTTCTTGCAATCTCTGCTTCTACTCTTCCGGGCTCCTGCACAAATGGAAAACAAGGAAGCATCCTGTGAAATAGAGAACAGTAAATAATTTTGAGTAAAAATTCTTGATCTCTTTCTCTTTAGGAAGTACATGTGAACAAAAAATAGGTAACCAGTGGGAGTAAAATCAAATCATCTCTCTCTCTCTCTCTCTCTCTCTCTCTCTCTCTCTCATGTATGGCCGATTATGCTTTTTATTAGATGGAACATGGAAGACTCATCCTCTTAAAGCACATAGTGCAGTTTTCAATCTCATCATAGTCATTCACAAGGTTAAAACCATAAACTCCATCACGCATAGCAAGGACTAGCTACTATGACATCCCCACTGGCGTCATCAGTGCCCACGACAGTGGGTGTACACCATAATATAACATATGCTCTCACACATACAAATCCACACACAGACACATACTTGAGCATTCATTTATACAAACGTCTTCGTACTGACTTTCTGTGGGCACTCCGGAGGTGAAGGGCAGACTCAACCGTGACAAAGGCTAGCACTATAGGAGAAGGCTAATCAAAAATAGTCCACATTCTCTTCATTCAAGCTACAACTTCTTGTGAAGACTACGATTTCATTTTGGTCTCTCCCAAACGAGCATCTAAGCAAAAAGAAATGCTTAGACCATCTAGCTAATAGGGCAACACACCAGTTAAGATAGAAAGAATTATCGCAATATCAGCATGCCGCAACATGGACAAAAACTTCACAAGGTGAAATTTGCATGTCCGCTAATACGGTACAAGCATATATCTAGATGAATCAAAAAGCATGCCCAAACTCATCCTCTATAAACACATAGTGCAGTTTCAATCTCATGATAGTCATTCACAAGGTTGAAACCATAAACTCCATTACACATAGCAAGGACTAGCTACTATGACATCCCCACTAACGTCATCAGCGCCGAACAGTGGGTGTAGACCATAGTATAACATATGCTCTCACACATATAAATCCACACACACCCACACATACTTGAGCATTCTTTTATACGAAAGTCTTTGTACAGAGTTTCTATGGGCACTCCGGAGGTGAAGGGTAGACTCAGCCATGGTTGACACGTCCAATCACATTCGATACGTACCGTTCGATATTAGTGCGGTAATAAAATATTGAGTGTATGTTTGATGGTACGTTTGATAGCACACACAAAAAGACAAATTTTGGAGTTTTAGAGTAAGTACAAGCTTTTCTTGAATGGACATTCAATGCTTAGAAGATGCACATGACTTGATTCTTGAAAGTTGAAACACAAACATTCTACATGTAACATAAGTGCACAACTTAAAAGGACCGACAATATATCATGATTCTTGGAGAGGGAAGTCTGCTTGGTGGAGAGGGAGATGGAGAGGTGGGCAGCAGGCTGCTTGGTGAGAGGGAGATGGAGAGGGAAGAGTGCTTGGTGGAGAGGGGGAGGGGTAAGAGGGGTTCATATACAGCTTTGGAGGAGAGGCAGGCCCCAAACGATCAAAAACGAGCAGAAATAATGGGCCAAAAACCCTACTCCACATGTGACCATACGGAACGTTCTGTACGTCGAACATAGGCAACCCTAGACTCAGCTGTGACAGAGGCTAGCACTATAGGAGAAGGCTAATCAAAAAGTAGTCCACATTCTCTTCATTCAAGCTACAACTGCTTGTGAAGACTATACGATTTCATTTTAGTCTCTCCCAAATAAGCATCTAAGCAAAAAAAAATGGTTAGACCAGCGAGTTGATAGGGCAACGCATCAATTAAGATAGAAAGAATTATCACAATACCAGCAGGCCGCAACATGGAAAAAAACTTCACAAGGTAAAATTTGCATGTCCACTAATATGGTAGAAGCATATATCTAGATGAATCTGTTACGCTCTAGCCGAGGTAGCATGACCTCGGAAGAATCAGTCGACATTTCCCTTAAAGAATCTATCTCTGTAATATATGTGTTTGCGCTTCATGTAAATGATCGGGAGGGATTTAATGTCAAGGTCCTAGGTGAGGGCTGAGAGCACCAGACTAGGTAGATCTAAAGCCAAGGGCCTAATGCAAAGGTTGTGCCTAGGGGCAAAGAATTTAATGCATCCCAAGAGAGGGGTGAAATATTGCATTAGGAAGGCCCTATATGGATGACATGTGGCATCTAGATCTATCTAGGGAATTGGGGCTTACTGAGGCTAGTGAGAGAAGAGAAGGAGTTTCACGTAATGATTTTTTTGGAAGGAATATCTCTGTCTGCTTGTTAGCCTCAGCAAGAATTGGCTGGGAGGTGATTCATGGTGCTGCTCCCGTGATACGAAGTAGAGATAAGGAAAGAGTGCTTTACAATTGGTATCAGAGCCCAAGGCTACGATTAGGATGGAATTGACGAACAGCGCAGTGATCATCTGGCGCAGGCTTACGGACGGGCTGAAGAATTGATCGACGATGGCCTACGCAAGCTAGTATAGGGGATAAGAAGGTCTTCGACGTAGAGAGTGGAGTATAGGTGGCGAGGCGACGGGCTGACCGCGATGGAGCTGCTGACGATGCCCGTGATCGATGGCGCTCCCGTAACTACAACAGAAGGGGGGGCGTAGCTGGAACTCGGGAATTAGGTAGGCCCTTTGACGTTGACAGTCCGTGATCGACTTCAGATCAACGGAGATCCCATGCGGGGCAATCGACGAATAGTGAAGCGGTCTACGTTGACGGAGGCTTTTGAGTTGTTGTTGGAGCTTTGGTTGACGCAGATTGCGACGGGAAGTGGGGCATCGTTGTAGCTAGTCTTAACAATTGGTCATAAACCCCACGTGACGGGCAGACTGCAACGACGCAGCAGACGATAGCGTGGAGCGCATGATAGGCAAGGAATTCAGTCCTTCCTGTGATCGACGACAGGCCTGGAGTGGTGCTGGAACGGATAGCAGTAGTTCGTGAGCGGGGAGATCATTTGGCACGTAAGATGTGATTTGGGACGCAGGGGTGGCGCAGAGCAGGCTGGCTAGCCCGTGGTTTGCTGATTTGGCACACGTGTGCTCTGAGTTCTTCAGCGCCGAGCAACCTGCTCGTAAGCAGTGACTGGGGCTACGATCCAGCGACAGTCTGGAACGCAGATTGGGCGCAGAAGCGAAGGGCTTGACCAGGGAGCTTTCTTTGATCTCCATTAGTTTTGTGTTGTTTTTTTTTCTTCTCGATTTAGTAGGGTGATGCGCTACTTTCATAGACAGGATAACGTGAATGATCAGCATGCATGAGGCTTCAATGTTGTAGCAGGGACAGATTATGCCTGTGCATATGCATGTGTGCTTCGGTCAGAGTCAGATTGCAGGAATTTCCCTAGTATAGGGAAAAGCGCCATCTGAGATATATGCCTGTATTAAATGCCTGATCAGTGTGAATGTGGGATTGCAGGAATTCCCTAGTATAGGGAATTGTGCCAAACTGTTAGTACACTGAATTGTGTCAGCTTGTAAATACAGCTTTCTAGTGGTGTTTTTTTTTTTAATAAATCAAAACAAAACAAAACACCCATTGAACGGAATGGAAGCAGAAGAAGGGGCTTCCAGGAGGGACCCTGGTGAATCAGGAGTCCGGCCGACCCACCAGTGTCGCGCCCAGTAGCTCACACTTTATCTGGTAGGATTGCATTGCTGGAGGATGCCTTGCAACAATTGTTAGCGCAGCAATTACAGGCCAATGCAGGGCAGTCCGAAGGAGAGCGATACATAGTATGTCGGCCAGACCTTCTCGAGAGGAGAAGGGAAAGGCTCCAATGGAACCGGAGTCTAGTGTCCATACGGTCGAGCCTAGGAAGGCTAAAGTGCCAAATATTGCCAATTACAGACCGGAAAAATATTCTGGTCAGATGGTCGGATGAACGACCGTAGCTCCGATGTCATTGAGACCTGTTTACACAAATGGGACAAGGCGTTCGCCATTTGTGAAATACGAAATGACATCAAGAAGATCCGTGAGGCCACCCACATGTTTAGTGAGGCAACGGATCGGTGGTGGATTAAACAACAAAAAGATGGTATAGCATCCACTACTTGGGAGGGGTTTAAAAGAGAGTTCAGGAACACTTCTTACCTCCTGACGAAGCATCCCGAGCTTGGGATCAATATAGGAACCTTCGTCACAGAAATTTATCAGTGGCAGAATACACTGATAAGTTTCGAGAGAGTGTAATGAAGGTTGACGAACCCCTGCCTCAATCAATCCAAGTGAAAGATTTCATATTTGGATTGAATGATCGAATAAAAATGGAAGTTCGAGCTAAGTACGCGAACACGTTAGATGACGCAATAGCTATAGCCCTGAACTATGAGGATGCCAAGGGCAGCGAGCCAAGTGGGTTTGCACAGGTCGGAACCCAGTATGGGTATCCGAAGAAATCTGGGTTTAAGAAGAAGTGGGCTAGTAGAGGGAGTGGTTCACAGCCGAGTGGTCAAACCAAGCAGGTGAGACCGGCTGAAACTCCTAAACCAAGTACCACCATTGGAGTGAAAAGGAAAGTAACCCCAATGGCAGCCCGGGCTTGGTCTAAGTCTCCCTTGAACCCAGAACAAAGGGAAAAAGCGAAGAGAGAAGGCTTATGTTTTGGTTGCCTTCAGCCTCATCAGTGGAAGGATTGTCCACGTAACAAAGATCGTCGGATGGCTGAGATGGTGATCTCAGAGTGCGACGTGGAGATGGAGGGAAGTCCCAGAGCGGAAGAGATGCAGATTCAGCTACGGGATCCTCTCAAAGGTTAGTACCTTGTTTGTTATGTGTGTATGTTGCTAAGTTAGTGACGAGTGCACCTGATAACATCCTATCTAAGCCCGCAGCAACGGGGTATACGGCCTTTAATGATACGGAGTTAATTAAAATGAAAGGGCAAGTGGCCAATCATGATGTCATGGTGTTGTTTGACTCGGCGTCAACTCACAATGTGATTAACTCCAAGCTCGTGAAGAGGCTGAATTTAAAGACAAGTCCATCTGACTATGCGTATACAGTCAGGATGGCAGATGGAAGTTCAACTGAAGTATGGGACCAAAGGGTTACCCAGTTGGAGCTTCGAATTCAGGACTATGCTGAGAAGCTTTATTTTGAAATGACCAAGCTTGCTCATGCAGATATAGCCTTGGGTATGGCGTGGCATTCTAGGAAGAATCCAGCCATTGATTGGAAAAAGCACGTATATCAATTCAAGATGAATGATGTGCTTTATGTCTTGCGAGGTGAAAAAGATATACCTCAGGGACCGTTGGTTTCCGTGATGGAAATCCGAAAAGCTCAAGTAGAGTTTTTATTCCTTTGCACAGCATCAGTAGAGCCGGTTGATGATTCTTCGGCTAGCACTGATGTTACGCAAAGTGGTGAGATGGCCAAGCTGGCTAATCTTATAACAGAGGAGTTCTCTAAATGTTTTAGGGATGAACTACCTTATGGGTTACCTCCAAAGCAGAAAGTTCAACATAAGATTGAACTGATCTCGGGGGCAGAACCTGTAAATAGACCTCCCTATAGAATGAGTTTTATTGAAGAGGCGGAGGTGCGTAGACAACTGGAAGAATACCTCAAGTTGGGGCAGATTCAACCAAGTTTCTCACCTTTTGCTTCACCAGTGATATTAAAGAAGAAAAAGGATGATACGTTTCGCCTCTGTATAGATTACAGAGCATTGAATAATATCACTGCTAAGCATAAGTATCCGATGGCTCGGATTGATGATTTGCTAGATGCATTACATGGAGCCGTGATTTTCAGTAAGATTGATCTTAAGTGTGGCTACCATCAAATCCGGATTAGAGCCGAGGATGTGCATAAAACCGCTTTCAGAAGCAGGTTTGGTCATTATGAGTTTTTGGTAATGCCCTTCAGACTTACCAATGCTCCAGCGACCTTCGTCATGCTTATGAACGATTTACTACGTCCGTATATCGAAAAGTTCGTAGTACATTTTATTGACGATATCTTGATATTCAGTAAAAGTATTACTGAGCATCGTGAACACTTAAGAGTAGTGTTCAGTACTTTGAGGAAAGCCAGTCTTTATGTAAATAAAAAGAAAACTATACTGTGTATGGTTAGGCTTGAATATTTAGGGTTCATAATTACTCCACAGGGGGTAGAAATGGATCCGAAGAAAGTGGCTGCGATACTAACTTGGCCAATCCCTCAGAGTCTGACCACGTTGCGATCATTCTTGGGATTTGTCCAGTTTTATAGAAGGCATATCAAAGGATATTCCGGAATAGTATCGCCATTGACTGATCTGACCTCAGATAAAGTACCTTTTATTTGGGGACAGAATCAACAAGAAAGTTTTAACACCATAAAACAAGCTGTGGTCTCAGGACCGGTGTTAAAAATAGTTGATCCCGAAAAACCATTATTCCTAGAAACCGATGCAAGTGGCATCGCGGTAGGAGCAGTTCTCCTTCAAGAGGGAAGGCCAGTAGCCTTTGAAAGCAAGAAGCTTTCTCCCTCTCAAAGGAATTGGCCAACTCATGAATTGGAGTTGTATGCTGTTATCGATGCTTTGAAAACATGGAGGCATTATTTGTATGGTTCAGAGTTTTATGTGGATGTGGATCATGATACTCTGAAACATTTTTGTAAACAGCCTGACTTGAGGAGCCGCCAAGCTAGGTGGGCAGAGCTCATGTAGGAGTTTAATCTAACGATTCGGTACCGAAGAGGAAAAGACAATAAGGTTGCTGATGCGTTGTCTCGCATTATGCACAACCTGAGTTTCACGGTATTAGAGAGTGCTCTAATGACCGAGATAAGAGAAACTCAAAAAGTGGACGAGTTTGTCCAGAGCTTATGGCCTAAAGCTCATGTGTTAAAACCCGGGGAAAATGAAAAGGATGACCTGGCATCAAGAAAAGGCTAAACTTATGCAAGATATACCATAAGTGATGGTATGCTGAAAAGAAATGGCAAGGTTGTAGTACCTAGTCAGAATGATCTCAGGCAGAGAGTCATTCGACAGTGCCATGATAGCCCGTGTGCGGGACATCTAGGGGTTGAGAAGACATATGATCTCGTGAAGCGAGATTTCTTTTGGCCAAAGATGAAAAAGCATATTCATGAATATGTGACACGGTGTTTCTCGTGTCAGGTAAGTAAGGCCGAGCGGGTGAAGCCACCCGAACTTTTACAGCCCTTGGAAATACCACTAAGTAAGTGGGAGAGCATTTCCATGGACTTTATTGTAGGGCTGCCTACGACACAAGGAGGGTATGATTCTATCCTTGTGGTGGTTGATCGTCTAACCAAGATGGCTCACTTCATTCCGACTAAAGAGTCTGTTAGTGCCCCGCAAGTGGCGGATTTGTTCATCAGACATATATTTCGTCTGCATGGATTGCCTAGATCCATAGTGTTAGACAGAGATGTCAGATTTACCGGTCATTTTTGGACAGCGGTATTTGAGACACTAAGGACTGAGTTGGGAATGAGTAGTGGGGATCATCCTGAGACGGATGGTCAGACGGAGAGAGTCAAGAGGATATGCTGAGGGCATATGTGTCATTGAGGCAACATACGTGGGACAAGTGGTTGCCATTGTTGGAGTTTGACTACAATGATAGAAAACATTCCTCTATCGGGTTCAGTCCGTTTGAGCTGAACTATGGTTATAGACCAGCCAATCCAACTATAGTTGGATTACCTCAGAAAGTGCCTAGTGCCGCGAACTTTGTAGTTCAGGTGCGGGAGATGCTAGCACTTGCGAGAGCTAATATCCGCCAGGCTATGGATAGAGCCAAGGTGTATGCGGATGAAAACCGGTCTATAAGAGTATTTAAGGAAGGAGAAAAAGTTTTTCTCAGAGTTCCTTCGCACTCGAAGTCGCTGACTTCAGGAGAGTGTGCTAAGTTATCACCTCGATACTGTGAGCCGTGGTTAATTCTAAAGAGAATAGGCAGTGTAGCCTATAAATTAGAATTGCCACAGGGATGTAAGGTGCACCCGGTTTTTCATGTTTCGCGCTTAAAGAAATTTTTACATACACGTGACTCACTAATCGAAGGTGTGGTTTTGTTTCAGGAGATAGAGGATATTGCAAGGCACAAACCAACAAGAATCCTGGACCGAGGAACAATGCAAATACGAAATCGGAAGATACCCACGGTGTTGGTTGCATGGCATGGTCAGCGTCTATCCGAAGCTACCTGGGAATCCGTATATCAGTTGCGGAGAGTGTTCCCAGATTTTATCATCGAGGACGCTGATGTCTGAAGAGGGAAGGATTGTTACGCTCTAGCCGAGGTAGCATGACCTCGGAAGAATCAGTCAACATTTCCCTTAAAGGATCTATCTCTGTAATATATGTGTTTGCGCTTCATGTAAATGATCGGGAGGGATTTAATGTCAAGGTCCTAGGTGAGGGTTGAGAGCACCAGACTAGGTAGCTCTAAGGCCAAGGGCCTAATGCAAAGGTTGTGCCTAGGGGCAAAGAATTTAATGCATCCCAAGAGAGGGGTGAAATATTGCATTAGGAAGGCCCTATATGGATGGCATGTGGCATCTAGATCTATCTAGGGAATTGGGGCTTGCTGAGGCTAGTGAGAGAAGAGGAGTTTCACGTAATGATTTTTTTGGAAGGAATATCTCTGTCTGCTTGTTAGCCTCAGCAAGAATTGGCTGGGAGGTGATTCATGATGCTGCTCCCGTGATACGAAGTAGAGATAAGGAAAGAGTGCTTTACAGAATCCAGAAACATGCCCAAACCCATCCTCTAAGCACATAGTGCAGTTTCAATCTCATGATAGTCATTCACAAGGTTGAAACCATAAACTCCATCATGCATAGCAAGGACTAGCTACTATGACATCCCCACTAAAATCATCAACACCCAACAAGGGGTGTAGACCATAGTATAACATATGCTCTCACACATACAAATCCACACACCCACACATACTTGAGCATTCACTTATACAAAGGTCTACGAACTGAGTTTCTGTGGGCACTCTGGAGGTGAAGGGCTAACAAAGGCTAGCACTATAGGAGAAGGCTAATCAAAAAGTAGTCCACATCGTCTTCATTCAAGATACAACTGCTTGTGAAGACCATGTAGCAGGCTAAACTAAACGCCTCCACTTTCTCTCAATGGATCAGCCACTCTTTGGTACTGGGCTTTGGAGATACATGGTATGATGCCAAAGACTTGGCTGGTACTTAAAAGACACTTGCAAGAATACTTCATATCACTTCAGTTTGAGACAAAGATACTCATAGAATAAGATAAGTTCAAATAGAGAGAAGGAGAGACTATTCAGGAGAACACGGATCAATTTTGGACCACACTCTTGAAGGTAAAAACTCTCAAAAGATGTCACAAGAGGAACACGACGGTAAGTATCATAGTGGTTTGTATAGAACCTTCCAAACTGAAATAAAATGTTTCAGCCCTAAAACTTTAAAGGAGATGGAGGAAGGTTTGCCTCAAGATGGGATAGACCGGCGTTTTGAAAGAAGAGGGATATATTCCAAATAAATAAACCGGGTTTTCTACCGGAAAGGGAAATTTCAAGCCCAATTCAAATCGCAGAGGTTTTAGACTGTCAGTCACAAAACACAGCAGCTGGTTGGAAGCAACTGGATCAACAAACCATAAAGAGATATGAGAGAGAGGGCTTGTGTGTAGCTCAAAATGGGGCCATGGCATACGACAAAATGATTTCCTATTAGATTGGGTTCTACTAATGTACAAATGTGGCACTAAAGATGAGCATGGCACCTTAGTGTTGTTGGAGATCAACATCTCCTGATGTCACATTAGAGAGAGGATGTCCATTTCACGAGCGACCGGGAACGAGCCAAAGTGAGCCAAAGTCTAAATCGAGCAACTGGGCAATGAAAAATGTCTATCTAAATTTGTTTCATGATAACTAATAAAAGACGAAAAATATTCCCATGCATTGCTATAGAGCATGGACAAGCACATGTTTAACAATGGAAGAAAGCTCCAAGTTAAAAATATTCACCCAAAAGCATTGAAAGATACTTACTTTACATTGTGTTTAAGGAAAGATACATTTGGGATTGATAGTGCATCCTAGATATGAAATCACTCGCACAACAATCCGCAAAATCTCTTCCACTAAAAGAAAGTTCTACTATACATTTTGGTTTGGCAGTGCATTGTAGATACAGAATCACTAGCAATGATCTGCCAAAACTATTCCACTAAAAGAAAGCTCTTACCCTAGATCCCTTGCAATAAAAACAAAACTTTTTATTTATGCATAATTTGACCTTTTGGGCACTTGAAATGAGCTCAGAAGGCCCAAAAACCCTAGAAACGACTGTAAACATGGGTACCTTTCAATGATGTTTCAAAACCCCCTCTGGAGAAGAAGTGCATCTGTTTCTAGCCAAAGCAGCCTGCGCCAAGGCGGGCTGCTTTGGCTAGAAACAGATTCACTTCTTCTCAGGGGGGTTTTTGAGAAATTACCAAAAGGTACCCATGTTTACAATCAATTCTAAGGTTTTTGGGCCTTCTAAGCTCATTTCTGGTGTCTAAAAGGCCAAAATATGCATCAATCAAAAGTTGTGTTTTAATTGCAAGGGATTTTGAGAGTATATGTGGATATATATTTACTTATTTATTTATTTATTCATTCATTCACTCATTTATTTATTCATTTATTTATTTTAAATCTCATATGCAATCCTTGATATCCCAACCATGGGATATATGAAGAAATTGATAGACACTTTTTGTATGGCACAAAATTATAGCATGATAAACCACCATTACTAAAATACATATGCAATCAGCCTAACCTCTTTGCCCATAAGGCTTGAGGGTTAAAAATCATCTAGTCATACTAGAAAGAGTACTACTTTGACCATCTCTTGCAATTTGGAAGACAAATATTCTAGGGGTCCATAATGTCAATTATGTTCCCCCTTGCTCGTTGTTTGGGGTACCTCCATTAGAGAGAGAGGGTCTTGCTTGTGGGTGTGCAAGCCCAAGCGTGAGGCTAGGGCAAATGAGAGAGGGCCTGTGTTGTGGGTGTGCCTGCCCCTCTTGTGAGGAATAGGTAGAGTAGGGTTTGGCAGGATGCTCAGTGCGGGAGAGCGTGCCGGCCATGTAGAGGCTGTTCAGGGCCTTCCTGAGGCCTGCTTTGTTGCCGCGTGGCAGCTCCTATTGAGGCACCTAGGGAGTCGGCTGGTGCAGGTCTCGTATGAGCAGGAGGGCAAAGGGTGGTTGGCTGGTGCAGCTCCCTATGGAGGGCTCAGGGTAGTTGGCCCTAGGGCCCTGCTTATCGGCTGGCAGGCCCACACTTTAGGGCCTTGTACAGCCCTATATAGGAGGCTGTTGGGTCAGCCCTGTAGGCTGCTGGTCGGCCCAGCCCCTTGCTGGCCAACTAGGGGGCTGGCGGCTATTTATAGGCCCCCCCCACTTGAGCATTTCATCACACATTCCAGGCCCTGGCAGAGGAGCAGAGCCAGCCCAGTCTTGCATGTGTGGGCAGGGTAGTGGAGCAGTTCATCCACTCCCTTGTGCTCCCTTCACTTGGTTGTTGAGCTGTGTGTTCCAAGCTCTCGAGCAGCCCGTTGTTTCCGAGGTTTTCCGCGGGGTTTTCTCTAGAGATCACTTGCATTTCTCTTGTGCCTTTCTCTCCTTCTCAGTGTGGTGTGTGTGTGAGGCATGCTATCTCTCTCTCTCTTCCGTTCATTTCCTCTGCACTTCTCACATGGTATCAGAGCCACGGTTGGCTTGAGACCCGAGGGACGGAAGGAGTGGTGAGCCAACACATAGAGAGGAGGATTAGGGTGCTGTTCAGAGGTGTCTTTGAGGAGAAGCGTGTGCGAGGAGTGGACTGTTCGGGTGACCAGCAAAGGGTGACTTTGAAGGGTGTTTTCAGATCAGAGAGGAGGTTTCCCGAGGGATGGAAATCGAGGTGTCAAGGTACATTGGGCTGTCAGCCCCCTCATCCTCGTCTTCAAGCTTCCCTTTCCTTCAATCCTCAGTTCCTTCCATCCCATCCACCTTCTCTTTCAGTTCCTCATTCTCTTCACTCCGAAATGGCGACTTTGCCCGAGATGGCAGGGAACAAGACTAGAATTCTAGTGTTGCCCACATTCCCAATTGACGGGCAGTTGGATGGGCTCAATTATGGCGTTTGGTGGGTGATGATGGAATCTGTGTTACAGTCATATGACATGGCAGATTTCATCTTGATAGGTGTTGCCCGACCAAATCCCCTGGCAAAGGACCTTGACATCCTGGCTTAAAAGGAGGCCAAGACTCTGTCCCAGCTGTGGGACCGTGTTAATGCCAAGGTTAGATCATTTTATTTCTTAACTGTACTCCTTAGGTGATTAATCACGTGAAGCACATGACAGTGGCCAAAAGTATATGGAGCATTTGGCATCCATGTATAACCGAACCTCTCTCATGAAGAGGGTCTCACTGGAGTTCCAGATGAGGTTGTTGGATCCCAATAAGTCTTCATCGATGCAGGACCACATCAACAAGTTACAGGAACTTCAGCGAGAGATCCTCTAGGCGGGGAAGCAGATTTCATTAGAGGACATGGCCATAACTCTCTTTTCCCAACTATCCTCTCAGTACGGGGCCTTCTATTCATCCTTGATCACCAGTGGTAGGGTGAATGAGTTGACCTAGGAGGAATTGATCCCCATGGTGCTTGACCAAGATGAGTGCTTCGTCGATCGTACCTACGACAGTCATCCTGAGGCTTTGACAGCTGATCAAAAAGGAAGAAAGCAGTTGATAGCTGTGGAACGAGAAGCTCTCACGGCGTCCAATACGTGTACCGATGTGGCCAAAAAGGTCATTATTGGCGTCAGTGTCCCCAAAGGAACGCAAAGGGGTCCAATAACCAGGTGGCCAATAGTGTGACTGCTGTGACCACGTATACTCCAGCCTTCTAGTAGCACGAGGCAAGCGCTGCCAGTAAGCTTTTCGGATCCAGATGGAGGATTGCTTTGTCTGTGGCAGCTAGACCTACCGATCGGGTGCACCGAGCAGGGAGTCATTTACCAAGGCAAGCTATCAGGCAAGACCTTAAGCCACGAGGAGTTGTCCCCGCTGACTCAGGTGGTAGTGTGTTACCAGTTTCTATTTTGTTTGAACGTTATGACCTAGTAGATCCAGAAGGGGTCTCCTAGTGTTCTGCTACTGCAGATACTGTCTGATGCTACTGGAGATCCAGATGGGTTAGTAGATTGCTAGTGCGGGAACACAGACGCATTTGATTGATCCTTGTGAGCTGTTATATGCCCGTTGTCATTGGAACACTGAACTTCATTGTTCTGGCGACAGTGTATCAGTCTGGACTTGAGAGGGGGCTTAAGAGGGGGCTATCTAGCGCTCTGCGATACAGGTGCCCATGCAGGGAAGCAGACCTTGTACTGGAGTCAGTATCAGTTGGATTATTGTTCCAGGATCCTCCGTTGGAGCCATGCACTAGTACCAGCAATTAAATTGTTGTACCAGATGACCCAGTGTACCATAACCAGACCAAAGGAGTGTAGGAGGAACAGCTCCAGGTTTCCAATGATCGTGCTAAGGCGGTTCGTGCCACGCGGGAGCTTCTTCGACAGTACCTGTGGCGGTCTTCAACGGTGGAGCATCACACAACGGATTCCTCCAGTTGTTCCAGCGGCACAGCCATCTCCCTGGTGTCTCTGTTCCATCCAGAAGCTGAGAGGGGTTGTTGGAGGTCAACATCTCCTGATGTCACCTTAGAGAGAGAGGGTGTGCCCGCCCAGTGTGAGGCTAGGGCAAATGAGAGAGGGCCTGTGTTGTGGTGTCCCTGCCCATCTTGTGAGGCATAGATAGAGTAGGGTTTGGCAGGATGCTCAGTGCAGGAGAGCGTGCCGCCATGTAGAGGCTGTTCAGGGCCTTCTTGAGGCCTGCTTTGTTGCCACATGGAAGCTCCTATTGAGGCGCCTAGGGAGTCAGTTGGTGCATGTCTCTTATGAGCAAGAGAGCAAAGGGCGGTTGACTAGTGCAGTTCCCTATGGAGGGCTAGGGGCAGTCGGCCCTAGGGCCCTACCTATCGGCTGGCTGGCCCACACTTTAGGGCCTTGTACAGCCCTATATAGGAGGCTGGTGGGTCAGCCCTGTAGGCTGTTGGATCGGCCCTGTAGGCTGCTGATCAGCCAAGCCCTTGCTGGCCGACTAGGGGGCTGGGGGATATTTATAGGTCCCCCCCACTTGAGCATTTCCTCAACATTCCAGGGCCTGGCAGAGGAGCAGAGCCAGCCCAGTCTTGCATGTGTGGAGCAGTTCATCCACTCCCTTGTGCTCCCTTCACTTGGTTGTTGAGCTGTGTATTTCCGAGATTTTCCCCAATTGTAGCGAGGTTTTCTCCAGAGATCACTTGCAATTCTCATGTGCCTTTCTCTCCTTCTCAATGTGATGTGTGTGTGAGGCGTGCTCTCTCTCTCTCTCTCTCTCTCTCTCTCTCTCTCTCTTCCGTTCATTTCCGCTGCACTTCTCACAAGTGCATGGGACATGCATGTGACATTCCTCTTCCAAGCTTTGAGGTCATGGACTGGCATATGTGGATCCGGGACAAGAAATCACACCGGATATGACTTCCCATAAGTCATGAGCCACAACCAGGCTCTTGGACTTCAGCTTCCAAAGTGGACAGTTGGTCCCATCTAGCTTTGAAGACAACTCACCAAGTGTTCGGAATGCTTGGGCTGCCATTGATCTGTCTAAAGTTGCTGTCCAAAAAATACAACAAGGAGAGAGAGAGAGAGAGAGAGAGAGAATTACAACTTGCAGACAAACAACTCCACAAACCTAAACTGAAAAATAGGCAAAAAAGATTGAGCAGAATGCTGGAAATATATTCCTGATTGCTGTCCTGGAAACAGCAGGACTACAAGCCTGATATCTGCTCTAGAAAGTGGAAGGGGGAGTAGCGAAACAGTTGCCAAAACAGTAGTGTTATCTCCTAAGTATGCACAAGATGTGAAGGCTTCAGTTGATGGAGAGAAGGGGCAAGGGGCAGGGCTCCTGGTTGACCCGCAAGCCAGTCAGCCTGCTGGTCAACATGGTCAGTAAAACCAGACTAGACTGACCTGGTCAGCCTGTTTGACCAGGCCGACCAGCCGGTTGGCTCCCCCTATAAAAGATATGCCCTTTGTCATCCATTTCCACAGACCTACCCTCCTTAGGACTGGGCCTAGGGCAGCCCTAGCCCCCCTGATCCCAACAAAAAGGAAATAAAAGAAGGAAAACCTCTCCCCTGGTGCTCCCCTTTTGTCCCCGAATGGGACACACGTGACGGATGACATTCTATACTAGGACTGCTTTTAATGACCTCGCAGGTATGATGTTGCCTCATTCATCGCCTTGCTGGGCACATGCACGCAAAAGGTTACGGCTACTAACAATTAGTGCAACCAATAGACTACAAAGAGTTGAATCAAAATCAAGATCACTCTCTGAGCCAAGGTAGAAGCCAATCTTGGTGGCTTGCTCCTACGTTGAGTGTGTATCTCCCAAAACTCTCCCTACTTGCTCTGATACAAATTGAAGGAGACAATGCCAAAGAGAGGGGAACTAGAAGTGGAGGAAGCACACACAATATTACAAGAGAGGCACACAACTAAAGGTGAAGTACTTGGGCTGCATCAGGTGACTTGGCACCCAAACAACTAAAATCCAATCCAGCTAACTCCCTACTGTAGAAGTAATAAAACCACAGTTACATTAACAATAATATCCTTCAAAAAAATTTGTGGGCAGATTCATGCACACCATCCACCACGATGCAGTTCACTTGCCGAAATCCAAGATTCAAGAGACTTGGAAGAGAAGCGGTTAAAAATAGTTAGATGGAGGTTCATTTAAGGACACCTCCAAGCCAAAAATGGTAAAGGAACAGTATGGCTAAGGGAAGTAGGCAAAATGTCACAAGGAAGCAGGTGTTTGTTGGATGCAATGCAATGGAAGAAGACAAGTGTACTTGCAATGGATAATGAGAAAGTATAGTATGGCCAATATATGGCCCAACAAACTTAGGACTAAGTGTCCCAAGTGAACTAACTAGGTCTAACCTCTAGGTGTCCCAAATGGACCAAGTGTCTTGACTAGCCTACAAGGCCATACTAGGGCAACAAGGCCCCCTCCATGGTATGCCTGAAGTACGTTGGATACATCTCAAGAATTCCTGGGAACGAAATCATGGTTGCACATGTTCATACGGGATGGATATGGCAAGTACAAGGAGAGCAAAATCACGTGACAAAAAGTACCAAGTGTAAAACTTGCCGAAAAGCTTCAAACTTGGGTCGCAGGAGAGCGTTCGTGAGGAGATCTGCTAGTTTATCCTCCGTCAAAACGCAGAACAACTTTACATCTCCAGCTGACAGTTGCTCTCGAACATAGTGATATTGAACCTCAATGTGCTTGGTACGTGCATGAAACACATGATTTCGTGCAATGGTCAAAGCACTCTAGCTGTCAATGTAGATGGTAGTCGATGAGGTCTGACAGACATCAAGATCTGCAAGTAGCTTACGGAGCCAGACACACTCCACACTAGTTGTAAAGGCTGGCCTATACTCAGCCTCACAACTAGAAGTAGCAACTGTAGGCTGCTTCTTGCTTAACCAAGAAAGGCATGAAGAGCCAAGCATGAACCAATTGCCACTATGAGACACTGGCCCATATCTAACATGGGAAGTGATTTCTGCAAATCAGCCTAGAAAGCTGCAATTTGCTAAGTATCTAGCCAGTAATAAGCATCTCGTTCACATAAAGAATTAAGATGAGCAAATCTACTCCTCTTCTGGACATAAAGAGTTGCTTCTGTGGTGCTATTTTGAAATCCACGGCATATCAAATGTGTATGTGTTTTGGTATACCATGCCCGGGGTGCATGCCTTAATCCACAAATGGCCTTTTTCAGCCGGCATACCTTATTTTCAGACCCCTAATGTCAAGTCGTTGAACCTCCCAATGCATGTGTGATGCAATAGCTATAATACATCGTATGGTAGTGATGTATGATGTGGGAGAAAAGGTTTCCTGCAAGTCAATGCGATGTTGCTGAGCACATCCTTTCGCAATAAGGCGGACTTTGTAGCAGTCTACACTGCCATCAGCTTTCCATTTCAACTCGTAAACTCCCATGTCCCATTTTGCTGAATAGAATCAAGTTCAGATTTCATGGCATCCATCCATTCCCTACTGCCAAAAGCATCCTTACGGCATAAAGGTTCTTCATTGCAAGCTGTGGCAATCAAAGCCACATTCAAAAAATTGCCATGCATCTGCCTCTGTGCACCTCTTATGCGAGCAGCCAAGGGTTCAGCCTGCTTACTGTCCCTTAGAGTATATAAAAGCCACCTAGGGACTGTTTTCTGCTGTCTACAAGTCAGCATCATCGGAACCACCTCCTGATCCATTGCAGTGCACCTAGCACTTAAAAATGAATCTTGATAAAATTCATTTGCTGCATTTTGCAATTCGAAGTGTAGTCTAGCTGTAGACTAGCACCGCCATAGAGGAGATCCAACTCCACCAAGCCAAGTCAGCTATTGGCGCATTACCCGATTAGTTCCCACCGGCAGCAGTCCATGCGGTTCTATCATCAGTATACACAGTCACACATCTGACACCAGCTCAGTTCTCTTGGCATTCGGCAGTTCATCACAATCAGTGACACTTGGTAGAGTTATCCCTCTCGGATTCAAGATAGTTGCATTCTTCTTGCACGCACATATGCCACCCATGTAAAGTCACATATTGTTGACTATTTTTGGCATTGGTTCCTACACACATACATCAGCCTTGTACAGCCTCTTGGCTACTCCCGACACGCAATTGTCATCATTTTACTATAGGCTTGATCCTTGGCACACAGTTGTTCTTCTACCATGACTTAGTAACAACTTCCACATGACTTAGTTTTGACAGTTTAGCGTGAGCCCCCTAGTGGCCACTCTCACATAGTGTTTTCATAGGTAGACACTCTCACCGGTACACGGGTAAGCCTCTTGCACAGAGCACCAGACCGCCTCCAGCATGGAGTTATCCACATCACGCAATTGATGATACACCAGTCATGACTCTGGACGAGATCCGTGAGTGGAAAGAGAACCTTCTTCGACCATTCATTGCCACAGGGTATGTACCAGTCTACGATGCAGACTCGAGCCTCATTGGCCTTGATAGATCAGATGCAGATGTTTTAGATGTTAGCATGGAACAGCCCGCAGTTTCTGATCATGCACACTTGTCATCAGCACGAGGCACACTTCTCGGTAAGCCCTCAGTATGAGGCAGTCCCATCTACATCAACGCAAACTAATTCTAGTGATGTACAGCCATCACATTCATGCATGGATCTGACTCCGTTTACTGTCACATCAGATGCAGATACTCATCAGGAGTTCACCTATGATCATGCAGTTATTCAGCAGATAAGTCCTCAGTACGAGGCACTCACATCTCCAGCCGCATGCGAAGATTTATGCCACAGCACATTCAGCTCCTCAGGTGATACCATTCCAGCATCCATCATTGATGCTTTCACCTTTGACCAGAGCATATCTTGGGCTCAGTTCCCTTCAGCAGCTTTGATCAGCACATCAGTCTTTAGGACATTTCAGCATCGGCTCAATCATGCCGCATAGCACCACCCTTGGATCCAGTTATCATCACCACCTGTTCTGATCAGCAAATCGTTCCTCAACACGAGGATACCTATGCATTAGTGCAGTCCTGTCCCAGTGCAGTGGACATCATCAGGTTCAGCCATAGCACAACCTGGGGAGACTCAGTGTTTCATCATGCACTTAGGGTTGTCGTATACAGTCCATACATGATGCGGATCAGTGGTCGGATCCACGACTTCAGATCAGTCCCTACATCAGCATTCGGCATTGCATATGTCTCAGGGACATCTTATGCATTCTCAATGTTATTTCAGGCTTCTAGGCCTTCACACTGTTAGCTCCACCTCGAGCCTATGACAGATGCTACATCCCATGCCAATGGATGTTTAGCCATGCACACATCAAACGACCTTCAGCTCATGACAGTTGAGCATACAGGTTGGACAAGTTCCTATACCTTGTCAATTTTACAGGCCTCTTCTTCATCAGCACAGCAGTGTATCACACCTGCACCTTTGGCCCCAGAGTTTCAGCCCCTGGATCACTTTGTCCACACCGACTATGCAGTCTTCTATGATCTTGCATCATACAACAAAGATTATTCTACGACAGCATACCTCCGCCATTGCTGCCAGTTCTGTTCAGTTGGTGACACTCTTGTTTGTCACAACCTACTAGATTTGTTATCCACAGCTACACCGACTAGCCTCACATGCGGATGGCTCTTCTACAAAGCAGCTGCACAATCCACGGCGACTTATGACATGTTCAACTTTGACATGTTCAGCACGCAACCATACACACAGTTCTTCATGGAGTCATCTTTCGATCGACCAGTCTTTGATCCAGGTGGACTTCACTTTCTACAGATTTCCTTCCTCTTCCTTTCGGCCTATCTTCTGGGTTTTATTCCCAAAGGCAAAGGATGACCCACAACTTAAGAGGGGAAAATCCACGATATGTACAAGATCTCGTAAGTTGTACTCATTGTACATGCTTCCGCTACGTAGTCACTGTGCTCACATACGCACACACTACTCTGATTTCTTTTCAGTTTTGGATGCTAATAGCTATCATATGCACCAAACGAAATCCATAAACAGGTCTTGTACATGCACCCTCTACTTACCCAGTGCAATTTAAGAGGGGGTGTTAAAGATAGTATAAATTGCACTATTCACATAGCGCATAGGGGCAAACCCTAACCCTAACCCTAACCCTAAGGGGTTCACATGTATATCTTCATATTCATGTTCAATACAACTTAGTGTACAAGTAGCTATATCGTGTTCACTCCTCTCTCTCTCCCTCCCTCTCTCACTTCCGCTATCACAGCAAAGGACAGCACAATAGCATGAGCAGCCAGATCTGCTCTAGACATAGAACTCTAGCAAGGCAAAGCACAGAGCTCTAGTAATGAACTATGGGGGCAATTAGAGCGTGAACATTTGGGTTGAAACAGGCCACAATTGATTTTTCCAAAATGGTGACTTTAGCAGAACTAAACGACAGCTCCTCGTTGGCAGTGAAATTGAGCACAGGAGTCGAAAGTGGAGCAATAATAGTGCAAGTCGCGGGGAGCAGTCCAGAGCATGAACTTGCTCCGATACCACAATGGAATGGAAGACAACAAGTTGAGAATGCAATGTGTGTACTTGAGAAAGTACAATAAAATATATCGCCCAACCAACTTAGGACTAAGTGTCCTAAGTAAACTAACTAAGACTAACCTCTAGGTGTCGCAAATGAACCAAGTGTCCTAAGTAGCCTCTAAGGCCATATCAGGGCTAAATTAGCAAAAGTGCTTAGTAGCTCAATGCAAGGAGAACAGTTTGGAAAAATATTTGCCAGATGAGGAAGGCAAAGAAGGTTGTAGGGATGATTGTAACAATCAAGGAATGAGTAGGGACAGGTTCAAGCAGTGCTCAACATCGTGTTTCATGTTTCATTTCAGGGATGATAGTTATCGTGCTGCTAAAGCATCAAGGAGATGATGGCACTAATGGTGGGCAAGGCTGTAGTAGTCAAGGTAGAGGTTCAGCCCAAGCCTATAGTATGAACTTTAGCTTTCAAGGATGTGGTCATTCTATGGGTGTCTTTAAGGCCAGGATAGTCATACTCATTCACACAAGTTTGACAGAAGACTTCATCAATGATAAGGTTGTGGATAGTTCACACGGAAAAGGTTGAAATAAACCCACATGGCTGGATGGCATCTAAGCTTCCAAGCATGCCTCTTGTCGAAAGAAGATACAGAGGAGGATTCGTCATATGGTTCACAAGGAAAAGTGAAGCATGCCTGTGTCTTTTGTAAGCACTGAAAGCAGTGTTATCACACACATTTTCTGCATTCAAGCAGACGTTTTCTTGTTTCACACTATTTTTTGAAAATGCCAAATTAAATCTGATGATATAACAAGCGGTCTATCCTTTACTAGTCCTACTGTAGGCAAGGCAATGCTCATGTGTACTTTGTACTCTCTTGTTTCAAATATGTTTGATAACTCTTTATTTGTTACAATTCTGCCTTTAGAATTTCAATTCAATTGACATATCATTTTTTCTTTACAAGAACCTAGACACGCACACCTCAAAATCACAATTTTACTAGCATTTTGGCGTTGTTGAATATAAGTATCAATTTCTCATTAACCAAACATTGATACGGTTTCCAGCCATCTTGACCTGCCAAACCTATGATTAACACGATGACAAGGCTCAGCTCAATGCAAGCCCAACTAGGACCTAATAGCAAGGTTGTGGGCAAGCACAAGTGGGAAAGCAATGCTTATTCTACAATTCCAAGTTTTTCATGATGATTCTATCTTATTACCAGATGTTGATATAGACGAGGCTAGGATGTCTCGGATCTCCGCAGATAGACGAGCCCCAATCACATCTTATGGGCATGCACTATTGTGTTAGAAACATGGTGCGAGTGAGAGAGAGAGAGAGGTTAGGGAGTGAAGAAGTGATACTCAAATGAAGACATAATGAAGGCTTTCATTCATTCATCAAGTATATCATGACAAATGAAGTACAAGCCTTTATATAGGCTACAAACTCACACACTAGCACGTAGTGCATATGGGATAAGTCCCATGATGACACGTGGCACTTACACAAGACTCACACACATAGACTAGTACTAGATCACCTAGTACTACACACCAACACTTCAAACCAACACACTCTTTGACTATGATATCTTCAACACCCCCCTTCAGAGCAAAGAGTAGAGTAGACCAATCCCCCCTCCACCGCAATACTGCAAAGAGCAAGTCCAACTATGCAACACCTCCCATGTGATAGCGACTTCTCAGTCAGCTTGCGACCGGCAAGGGCAAACCATCACTCGTCACCCCCCCTTACTCTGAACTAGTAGTCAATACCATCAAACCAAAGTAAAAGACAATACCTTCATTTTTGGGGGACAACCCAGGGCAAAGTACCTCTTATTGACTCAAGATAAACACACATAGAACTAAGCATCATCTACCTCCTCAGAGAGGAATAGATCATGAAATATAGCAGACGAAGCTAGATGCTCAGGCCCAGTGGATGTAGCATAAATATTCTTGAGCTTGTCCAGGTTCTCCTTAGCTGAAGTAGTGAGGTCAAGTTGATGAAGCAATTTGTTGACCAACCTCACACCAATAAGCGCCAGTGATTTGTCATGATGTTCATCCCTAGTTGAAGGTAGAGTTGATGAGTCTTCACCACAAGGACGAGGCTCCATAGTGTCAGAATAGGAGCTCGAAATGCTGCAGTAGGTCCGAAATCAGCAAAGAGGTAGCTGTAGATGCTCCAAGTACAAAGATAGGTCTCGAAATTTGTGAAGCGTCTCAGCAAGACAGCTCCAAGGTACACCGAGGTGCTGTAGCAGGTGTGTAGGTGTACCAAAGCGCAACAGTAGGTCCCTGAAGTGAAAGGTGGCTCCCTAGAACAACTCCAACTGTTGTAGCAGGATACCACAATGAAAACGGCTGGTGTAGATGAGCTGGAAGCCAGGAACAGCCCCGAAAATACTGCTGTTGTAGGCAGTTCTGCAGCAGCACTCTTGAAGCAGCTCGAAAATGCAACAGCAGCCTCAAAACAAGTCGAAAAAGACTTTAAAAACCTATATTAGAGAATGCTGTCAGGTGGCCGACTTCACAGCAGCAGCAATAAAAAGGCAGTTTTGGCGTTGAAAACCTTCACACGTTGCAGGTACCTCTAAGAAGACGCGCCGGCCAGCAGGGAATAGATTGCCTAGTGCTCCAAGAGAGCTTGAATAGAGGCGGTGTGTGAAGATTTTTGAAAACCTCAAACTCGTCTGTACATATGTACATGTGTGATGTTCAACCAGTGTGTGTGCTTGTTGGCGTTCAATCAGATTTTGTGTGAGCAACTTTCGAGCACTTCATGGTATCCAGGGACGGGATGGTGTTCATCATATGTGGATGGTCAGTGGGCAATCAAATGCTAAACGACTGGTGGCATGCATTTGTGTGCACATAGTCAATGAATATGGTGCTAAGTGCTTCTAGCATGCATTGGTGTGTTAAAGAAGGGGATTTTGGGCATCCATGACCTTGGTGTAAAGTTTGAAGGAAGGTGGAAGAGTGGTAAAAAGCATGGGATGACGTGGCTATAATCAAAAAAGGTATCCATGCAGGTGGCTACGTGACGACGAGGCGAGGAGGTTCTGGATGGCGAGGTGGCGACTGCAAGAAGCATGCCAGAGGAAGGATATCGGGGTCCTGGGAGAGGAGCGGGAGTCTAGGAGCTACGTGAGGAGGGGCTCCTCTGGAAAGAAGAGAGGAGCAGGAGAGGCTCGTGTGGAGGAGAGGACACGTGAGCTGAGGAGGGGCTGTTGCCTGTCGAGGGGATTGCGACGACTACAAGAGGGAGCCTGTGAGTTCGTGAAGGGTGGTGGACACCCAAAGGATCTCAGACGACAGGGAGAGCACCGGAAGCGATGGGAGCTTCGTGAGCTCTGGAGCAAGGGAGAGGGTAGCTGTGGCGATGCGATTGCACGCTGCATGCTTCTGGAGGGAAGCCAAGAATGTACGTGGGAGAAGGAGCTTGGAGAGCAGAGAATATGACAATGCTGTAGGCCGGAGGTTCGTCAAGGGATCTGTTGCTTCGGGGAGCCTCTAAAGTTCAGAGGCCGTAGACAGGGAGAGGTCGTAATGGTGGAAGCAGTTGTGAGCTGGAAAAGGGATCGTAGGCTCGTAGCACAGGAGGTGGTGAGCTCAGAGGCAACGAGGAGATAGTCGGGGTGATATGTGAGTCAGGGAGTATCTTGCGAGACGTGGGCTAGAGTGCATGGAGTCCATGAGGCCGTGATGACGGGAATTCTGCTTGCTGGCCATCTTCACGTAACAGGTGAGGAGGAGGAGAGCCATAAGCGGGGAGCTTCGTGAGCGCTGTGAAGGCGGCAAAAAGAGAGCTGCTGTGAAGAAGACGACAAAGGTGGAGCTCCATGGTGACGAGCTAAATGGTACAGTCAGCGCTTACTGAAGTCTTGTGAAGACTTGGCTGTGAAATCGCTACTGTGTGGGCTGGGAGGATCACAGACGACGGGAGTTTAGTCGTGCATACACTGTGAATAGGAGACTAACATAGTGTGAAAGCCATAGTCTCATGTGTGCTCTATGAGAAAAAGAAGTCGCAGAGTAGCTTTCGTCATGTGAGGGGAGAAAGCCAACGAAGGAAAGTGGTCCTTGTAGAGATGTAATCTGTGCATGAAGGAGAGAGCGATCGAAAAGGAATAGGATGCTGCCATAGTAGAGATTGTGAGACATGGGCTGACCGCGTCTCTATCTGTGGAGGCCCGTGATAAGTTGGAGATTCCATTTCTAGCTTGGCAAGTGATGAACACTAATCCATAGCATGGGTTGGCTAAGCATAATGGCCAGTTTTTTTGTTGCAAGCTGAGTAGACAGTATGTTTTAGAAGATGAGTGCCAGTTTACATCGCCATTGCTTTGGGACATGGATGGACATAGAGCTTGGGTTGTGCATCTTGGTTGTGTGTTTGAGGGACTGAACCTCAAGGGGTGCCTTGATGACTCGTCTTAGAGGAGGAGCCCTGGTTGGTCATAAGGCTTCATCAATTGCTTGTGAACTATGATGCGGGAGCTTGACTCACCTCAACCTCAAAGAATTTTGAGGGGAGCTTGTGGATTGCAAACAGCTTGTATATGAGATGTGTGAAGGCCTTATGTGGTTGTGCATAGCAAATAGTTGTGGTTGTGGTGTATGCTCACAGAGATGAAATTATGTTTCATGGGTCATTTATGTGTTTACTGAACTTGATTTCAGTTAGTAAGAGAGCTTGTCTTGAGCTGTGTAATTCACTGGGTTCTTTCTGAGTTTCTTAGCTTCCAGTGGAAATGTGACCAGAGTGTGACGTGTGTCCGAAGGTATGTGAAGAGACAATGATGTTGAATGGATGCCTTTTGCCTTGTGATTGCGTTGTCTGGGTGTTTTAAATGTGGATGAGGGTGGCTGTGAAGGCGGGTTAGGCTCTACTACTTTTGTCCATCCAGCGGCTGGCTGTAAGGTCAGAAATGAATGCAAAATGGCTACAAGGAGAGGTAGAGCTAGAGGCGGCTAGTGAAGAAGTGATACTCAAATGAAGACATAATGAAGGCTTTCATTCATTTATCAAGTATATCATGACAAGTGAAGTACAAGCCTTTATATAGGCTACACACTCACACACTAGCACCTAGTGCATATGGGATAAGTCCCACGATGACACGTGGCACTCACACATAGACTAGTACTAGATCACCTAGTACTACACACCAACACTTCACACGAACACACTCTTTGACTATGATATCTCCAACATACTGGACATGGATAGGATACATGACCTTATCATCTATAATGGCCTGGACCGTTGGCCCTCCTCAGGCAGGTTCACTTGTTTCCCACATGGGGTAGATTCTCGCATAGTTGACTATCTCACGGGATCTCCTGCCTCCACTTTGCAGCTTGAGAGCTTTGGGAGCTGAAACAATATCCCAGAAAGTTTTTTCAGAAACTACACAGCAACAAACCTCAAGAGATGAAGGCACAATGGGAAGACATGGTACAATTTGTCAAAAGCCTCTATGAAAGGGATGGGGAAGAAAAGATCAACCAAAACTATACTATCAAAGCAACAAACGGAATCATAACGGAAGGAGACATAGAAAACAGCTTGAAAAAGCTAGCTAATGGGAAAGCTCCAGACACACAAGGGCTAGTAGCAGAGATGTTAAAATGAGGAGGTGAGAAAACAGGGAAAATACTTACCAGGCTTATGAATATGGCTCTAGAAGAAGGATTTCCATTAGATTGGCAAATAAGCTGGATTGTGCCAATCCATAAGGGGGGAGAAAGCAGGATGGCAAAAAATTATCGGACAATCATGGTAAGCAGGCTAATGGCAAAGTTATATGGCACTATCCTTGTCAAGCAGAAAATCAGCAAATGGGCGGAGGAATAGTGAGGCCACCATCCCAAGTAGGGTTTCGTCCCAAGCACTCAACGGTTGATCATCTAGTTGCCATAAGGAAGGAATCAAGGGTAAGAAAGAGGCTGTCTACTGCTATTTCATAAATTTCAAGAAAGGCTTCGACACAAAGCCGCGTAGGAGACTATGGGAAAAACTGGAAAAGCTTAAAGTCCCTCAAGAGCTCAGAGAAGCCACATACCGCCTCTATGAGAAGGTTCTAGCTAGTGGATGGGTCATGCTTCAAGGGAAAAGCCGTAATAAGGAGTCACATAGGAATTAAACAAGGCTGCTTCCTCTCACCGACATTCTTTGGTCTTTTTATTAATGAGTTGGAAGAAGTTGGAAGAATGAATGAGGATATACTGCAAGGGAGGTGTTCAGATTGCAGGGTACGCTTTGTTAATGCTTATCTATGCAGATGATGTGGTATTCTTCGCAAGGAACAAGGAGAGCCTGCAATCACATTTGGATGCACTAAGAAAGTTCTACAAACACTCAGGAATGCAGGTGAATATAGACAAGAAAAGGTAATGGTCATCAAGACATGTAACAAACAAGTGGATGTCACATTTGAGGGAGAGCCCCTAGAAACAGTTAACTCTTATAAATATTTAGGACTGGATTTTACAGATAACTACAAATGGAATGCATGTGTGGAAAGGAGGATTCTAGGGGGCTTGAAGGCTCTTTATAGCTTCCAAAATAAATGCAGGAAGGCGCACTTGTGGAATTGTACACCATGCTTGTACAAACAGTAATCCTTTACGGATGTCCCACTTGGACACCTGGACTGTCTAGGGTATACTGGGAAAGAATAGAAACTTTACACAAACATTTCCTAATAGAGGAATTAGGGATAAGGCAAAGACACCCTACGCCATCCTACTGGCTCAAACAGGTATGATACCTCTAGAAGGGGAAGCATTATGTCGATTCATGGCTTACCTCAACAAAGTAGAGAAGATGGATGCCAATAGGATACCACACAAGGTGATGGAAACTACGTGAATCACTGGTTGGCACAGAGAGGGAATAAAGTGGATGGAATCATGGGGTATATCAGCCGCTGATATACCAGAAGATGCATGTGAAATAAGAGAGATTGTGACACAGAAAATGCTACACAAATCGTGGCATAACCGGCTAACAAAAACGCAGTTTTATAAGCAGGAAAATTGACCAATGGATAGATATGGAACGCAGAAATACCTCGGGGAAGACATATCAACATTTGAAAGGCATCTAATCTGCAAAATCAGAACTAGTTCACATGATCTTGAGGTAGAGAGGCGTAGATGGGCTAGGCCCAGGATCTCTCTCTCTCTCTGTCTCACATTCTCTCAGACCCCTCAATCGCCAGCAACCACCATCCTCTTCAGGTGGGATCACTTTGAATAGAGCACTCGCACTCACTCGAGCACAACGTCCTTGACTACCCAGGCCACGCCCCAAGCGCCCTTTCCATGGACAGATTTGGACCATCATTGTGCGGCATCGAAGGCATCTGCCGAGACGTGCTGACCTCTCTATCCTAGCATCATGATGGATATAGTGGGATGAGCGGGAGAGAGAGCAGTATCTTAGATAGTTTATATCTGTGTTGTCTTTCTCTTCATTTCATTTCTACCCCTAGGTAAAATAGAGTTGATTTCAGTATTGTCTTTTCTCTTTCACTGATGAGACTTCATCAGTTACAGATGTATTGGTTTTAGTCTCATAGGCCACTTTGGCCTCTTGTAGACGTTTAATATACCTCTCTCTCTCTCTCTCTCTCTCTAACAAAGTGTGTTGTCCCATGACATCTTAGAGTTTATAAAGTTCGCTATTTTCATTTCCAAATAATAATGCTTGGAAAGCAGGTAAACAAATTCATACAACATAAAAGAGGAGACGCGGGAAAATGATTAGACGTGCCCGCCTGCTAGTAGCATGCTGGCGTAGAAAAGATTCATGTTGGACAGGGCTAAAGAGGTTGTAGAGAGGAAGGATATCTATTTACAACCTGGAATCTGCATATGTAGTGCGTTTCACCATAAGCAGCTCGCATTTGTTGCACTAGACTGCCAGCAGGCGTACGCGGGATGAAATAGACACTAAGAGCGATATGTGCAAGAATCCTATCCGGCCGGAACAGGCAAAGATACCATGAAATTATTGCCCCCCAGTCGTGACCTACTACAAAAGCCTGTCAGAAAAGATCAGCACATTGTCAAAAAACGATCTTGGAAAACATGAACGGACAAATCTTATTCGTTGACCTTCAAGTTTACATGCCTGTGGTGCCGCCAGCGCATCAAGAAGTCCAATTAAGTCACCCACAATATGCAATGCTGTGTATTTTTCTACACCAAGTGGAACCTCGGTATTACCATAACCTCGTAAGTCGGGAGCAACGACGTGGAAACCGGCCTGGGCTAGAAGAGGGATTTGATGCCGCCACGAATACCATGTTTCAGGGAAACCGTGTAGAAGTAACACCGTAGGACCTGTGGATCGAGCGGTTGAGAACTCCCCACTTGAAGAAAACGTTTGAGAATCAACGAAAAGCAGCGCGAAAGAAAACTCGAGTAGAAAGGCATGATCTTCACAGCTTCGCGAGACTAATTCACGAAATGACAAGCGACCAAACTCTCGGAAAACTAAGAAAGCAAGCTGATGAAGCTGCAGTCAATCCATTCTGGCTGCGCATTAAACGATGCTGCGAGCCGTCGTCGACGACGTGTGATACTGTTCGATGTGCCATGTCTTCCCTGGATCGAAACAGAAGACGACGAGAAACGTGCCTGAGCCCATTTCGACGAAATGCATGTTGATTCCGTTGGAGGTGACGGATCGGTGCGTGAAGCCGTCCATTGGCAGCTCCGCTGTGATTGATGAAAACCGAGAGTGTCCAAAATGAGTGTGATGCATTAACCAGATTCATTAATAGGCCCCCATTGAGAAAAAAACTACCTATTAATTCATTAGTCGATGTGCCCGCGGAGTTGGACAAAAATTAACGTCCATTCCCCTGCGTTGGCACCATTAATTAGACGAGTAGCTTGACCCGTCTACGACGGGCTACTGGACTCCTTGCATCTCTCTCTCACATATACGGGCTACAGGACTCCTTGCATCTCTCTCTCTCTATATGTGTGTACATAGAAATTCGATAATTAGCATGTATATATGAAGAAATATGCTTACTTCAACTTATAAACTTTACTCATACATTTAAAACGGCATGTCATTCACTACTTCCTTATTGAGCTTATTGACACATATAAGTAAACATATAAATATATAAATATATATATGTGTGTGTGTGTGTGTGTGAGAGAGAGATAATTAGCACGTATATATGCAAACATTTACATTTATACTTACTTCAACTTATTAACATTAGTCATACATTTAAGATGTCATTTGATTCGCTTCAAGCTTATTGTTATCATAGATAAGAAGATATTGGCAAAAGAGACCTTGTCGAGTTGGACTATGTGTAGCATGTTCTAGTGTTTAAGCATTTCTTGGTTTTCAATGGAAGGCAAGGTGAGACATCTTAAATGATTCTCCCTCTCTCTCTCTCTCTCTCTCTCTCTCTCTCTCTCTCTCTCTCTCTCTCAATTTTGATGTTCTTAACTTTAGTCACACATTTAAGATGTCATTTGATTCATATATATAATTGTATATATAATTGTGTGTGTGTGTGTGTGTACATGGTGTGTGTGTGTGTGTACATGGGGTGTGTGTGTGTGTGTGTGTGTGTGTACATATATATATGTATATATATACATATATAATTATGTATACACACACACACACATATATACATACTCCCCCCCCCCCCCCCCTCTCTCTCTCTCTCTCTCTCTCTCTCTCTCTCTCTCTCTCACACGCACGCACACACACACACACAAATATATATATATAATTTAAATAAACACACACACACACACATATATATATATATATTTGTATTTTTTTTAATTTATTTGTTTATTTCAATATATATTTACATTTATATATATTTTATGTATATATTTTTTTTTTGTTTATATTATTTTTATATATTTGTGTACATATATATATATAATATTTATATATTTGTATATTTCTCTCTCTCTCTCTCTCTCTCTCTCTCTCTCTCTCTCTCTCTCTCTCACACACACACACACACACACATATCTATCTACATATATATTTATATTTATATTTATTTATATTTATATTTATATAAATTTAAATAAGCACATGTATATATTTATTTATTATTTATTTATTTATTTCGATATGCATTTATATTCTCTATTAACATTCATATTTTTTTATTTATTTATATTCATATTTATACATATTTATTTTTATATATTTGTGTGTATATATAGATAATACATTTATATATTTGTATATTTCTCTCTCTCTCTCTCTCTCTCTCTCTCTCTCTCTCGATCTGATATCTGATATGAGAGAGAGAGAGAGAGAGAGAGAGAGAGAATCTTTATATAAAGATATAAAGATATGTGTGTTTATTTATAATTAGATATTTATACATACATACATAAATTCTCTCTCTCTCTCTCTCTCTCTCTCTCTCTCTCTCTCTCTCTCTCTCTCTATCTATCTATCTATCTATCTATCTATCTGCGAGTTATATTTATAGATATTATTTATTTATTTATTTATTTATTTATTTATTTTTAGATATTTATATTTATATTTATAGTTATAGTTATAGATAAAGATAAATAAATATATTTATATCTTTATTGATATATTTATTTACATTTATATAAATTTTATGTAACGTATATATATGTACATGGTGTGTGTGTGTGTGTGTGTGTGTGTGTGTGTGTGTGTGTGTGTGTGTGTGTGTGTACATATATATATGTCTCCTCTCTCTAATCTGCGAGTCCGCCTCCCCAATATGGCATCGTCGTCTGTGCCACCATCCATTATCGCGCCACGTGATCACCAGCCACTATTGTCTTTGCACCACCAACCATTGTCCCTCCATGGGCCCTATGCTATTTAGTCATCTGCCACACGCAACCGACAGCTTGCACTTTGACTTATAGTCTGCAATGCACAACCTGCTACTCGAGCTGCGCCACACCATCTTCAGTCTTCAACGCATTGCTGCGTGCCATGCCATCGCATCAACCCATGCGAAACAGACTGCAATCTCTCTGCAATCTCAGGCTCAACACGCCGCGCGCAGTCATGTGTCAATATCTGTCCTCCTATCTGCAGTCTAGCGAAGACTACACCCAAGTGCCCCATCACACCCACATGGCTATCCGTTCCATGTGGCAATCTACCACGCACATGCATACTGCTGGGACTCGCACTGTCAGTCTACTGACTCCACTCTCCCATCTATAATTGGAGGGTGCCACTTAGGAAGGCGCTCTGCTCTTGCCAAGTCCCTTTGGCACGTGTCATCATCGCATTGCACTTCCTCTTTCGGAGTCTGCAAGATCCGAAGTTGTGTAAGCTCCAAAGCCTCTGAAGCTCCACCCAAAGCTCCAAATTCGTCCCCAAGCCACCTTCTCCTTAAGATATATAGAGATGGAGATAGAGAAGTCTCCAGAAGCCGGGGGATCCAAATGGGTGAGCTCTATAAATACAGGGACATGGTCTGGTGTAGCCAATTGCGAAACCTAATAAGTTCGTATATATATCAAGTTTATATTACAAAAAGGTGTATTGTTAATACAAGAAAGCTCACCAAGTGCGTGCGCTATTTTGATCTTATGAATGTTGGCCTTAAAAATACATTGGCAACCTTTCAAAGTACCTAGATTTCAGTGCCTTTGGTGATAACAATTAGCACCTAAAGAATTTGGCTGTCCGTCTCATTGTTGTTGATTAGGTTGACTAAGTCTTAACCCAATGTAGTGTATGTTTTGTGCTAAGATGGTATGCTCTTAGGTCGCATCGTCTCAAAAGAAGGTGGCCATTTGGTTGGCAAACAAAGCATAGCACTTATTTGAAAAATCTCAAGTTGATAAGATTTTTGAAAATTTTTAAGTATAATCCCGATTAACCTTTAGGATTGCCCTCAATTTCTTTAGGATTACACTTAATTTAAAGGATTTAATAAATGTTTTGCATGGAGATTGATTGCCTAGTCTCGACCATCGCCGTAGTTGACATGGGCCATTGTGCCTACCTATAATTTTAGCCATTACAATGGTCACATACAATGCTATGCATTTTGCATCACCAACCAACATGGCGGCAGTAGATGCATGGGTCGACATGGCCATGGCATTGGTCTAGCAAGCACGGTGGTTGGCATGATCTTATGTCCACCAAGAATCCTATCCATGTCTTCAAAGATGCACGATTAGTGCAATGTGGAGGCACCAACATGGTGCCTGTATTAGTATCTTAAGTCCGTGTGGCATGTTGCCACTGCATAATAGGTCTACTGATGCTAGCAGCATTGGTGCTTAAAATGGGCTACAACAAGATGGCAGCCTGCTGTTGGTAAAATTTTTGTTTTGGTGAGAACTGGGTACCTCCCTTCAACTAATGAGATACTAAAATTTTCTTATAATTAGAAGTATGATCTTCAAGCTAACCCAGTGAGACTGATGTCGCAAAAACTCTTGCAAGATGGTTTCCTGGCTTGGTCAACTTGGGCTTGCAACTCATATAGAATCCAAAAATAAACTTTGTCCAATCTTGGACTCAAATGCACATCTCATGTGGATTGAATTGGTAGATTTCCCATCCATGAAAGGTCGTGTAGCATATCGCCCACTCACCAGTCATAGGAGAGAACTATGATGGCCTTGCAGACAGCAATAAACAAGAACGGAATAAGCTGGAGGTGGGACATAGGACTTGATGGATCCAGAGGGAAGAGACAAGGGTGGAGTAGGAGGTGCATCAAGAGGGTGGAGAAAGAGACAACACTGGAATAATGTGAAGTCAACAATTTGGTTGCATAGTGCTTAAATAGCTAATGATGGATGAGCAATTGGCTATCTGATCACTTCAACGACCTAGAAATTCATTTTGATAGATAATTTAGATTTTGAAGGGCACTACAAGAAGTTCTTTCAAACGTGGCACTTCATTTTGAAGGGGGCAAAGGGACAATCCCCCTTTGAAGGGCATTGGAGCCTTTAAATTTAGGGGCTGGGTTATAATAATATTAGAGAATATCATTGTAACCAATGGGAAACATCTTGGCCATAGTGGTGGATCAAATGGTCATCTCATCATGCAAGCTAGGTGGTTGTAATTGCATATGAGCCCAATATCTATTTAATTGGCTGCAAGCCCAGTGGCTTAATGTAGTGAAATCAAGTCATCCCACTCAATCCTAATCAAACTCCAAGGGCCACCATTTGATCCTCACCACACCATCATTTCATCTAGATAGTGCTATGCACTCCATCATTTTAAGCTAAGTAACTAGCCTTTTTCTCATTATCGTTATGTTATATTATATTACCAATTCTGTTAAATCAAGTCATCCCACTTATTCCTAATCAAACTCTGAGGGCCACCATTCGATGCTCACTGCACCATCATTTCATCTACATAGTGCTATGCACTCCATCATTTTAAGCTAAGTAACTAGCCTTTTTCTCATTATCTTTATGTTATATTATATCACCAATTCTGTTAAATTAAAGATAACATAAGTTACAAGGGTCTTGACTAAAACTAGTGCTCACGAACTGTTACATTGAAAACATGCATGTAATTGAATGCCAACATATAATTGAATGCCAGCATTGTATCCAACTTCCTCTGCCACAGTGGTAGAATTAGAGATGCACCATCTTTCCCTTTGGCCATCTTGCCTCGCCTTTCAATCCTTACACCACGCAAGCCTTTTACCTACAACCTTTTTCCTCGTATTAATCATGGAAGTGTCATAGGCACATACCAAGGTCTAGTATCATCCAGCTAGCTCCTCCATGACATCCACTGGTTCCACTGCTCCAGCAAATCTTGCAATTACAACATCCAAAGCGTTCACTGCTTTTTCTCAATTTATACCTTTTTTACAAGTCTGAGAGAAGTGCATGTGAAGGAGGGATATATTGTTTGTGGAAATACTAAATTTCACATTGATACAAAGATGGTTGAGGATGTGGTCAAAGTCCTTGGAGGTAGTTTGCGGGCTGGTCTCTTAGAAGGTTCATAGAACAAACATGACCTCATTAAGGAATTTCCCCTTGCACAGGCTAGCAATGATGATGCAGTCAAGGTTTCAACATTATTATTAGAAGTTCAAAAAGAACTATAAAAAACAAGGCATTTCTTTTCGCATACTTGAGGAACTACAAAGTACTGGCAAGTTGGAGCAGCAGTAGAGCAACTACATAGGGGTTAAGTCTCCTATTCAAAGGTGATCTTCACTAGAACCACGTTAACAAAGTTCAAGAATGACTTTGAGCACAATTCTCCACTATCACCTCATACCAATGAGGCTAGAATGCACCTGCTGAGCATGGGCCTTATCGCTCACTTGTGCAAAGTTGATGAGAGATGAGGAAGGTATCGAGGAGAGCCAATGACCAATGCTTAAATGCAATATTCGAGTAACAGCTCAAGGAGGATGATGAAGCTAACGTAGACTAGTTACAATCCAAGGAAGATGCAACACACAAGGGAATCGCAAGCACGGTTACAAACTGAGGTAGCCAAGGAAAAGGCAAATGAAGTTGAAAAGTTGGCTATGGAGGAGAGGTAGAGAAGATAAGAAGCAAAGGAGCAAGGAGCTCAAGTTCATGAGAGCAACTATTGATACTCATAAGATGAAAAAAGATGGCCTTTTGAAATAGCTTTGCAATATAAATAATGCATTGAACACTAGAAAAGTGTCATGATAAACAACAAAGAGTTAGGAAACCACACTGGTGTTAGGAGGCTATAAGAATCCTTCAAAACCAAAAAAAAATGCAAAGGATTCACATCGTACAAAGAGCAGTTCTAGGCAAGATGAAACGACTGCACATTGGAGGGACATGTTCCAAATTGGAACTCCAACACCTTGCACTCTGCAAGAGCTTGGTAAGTCCATTGATAATTGTGAGAGGCAAGCTACCCATATTGGCAAATTGGAGGGTTAGAGTGACTCTCTTGCAGATTGCCTACTTAGAGCTTCATGAATGAATCAAAAAGGTGGAAAATAGTTAGCGAATTTTGATGGAGCCATTGACGAAAGTGAGTAAAGAGTGGAGCGGCTAAAGGACAATATCTTCACCTTTAGGTTGAGGAAAAAAACAACCAAAAAATAACTTGCCAATGAGACATAGACAAGAATCTTCACAATAGCTTACATAAATCTAAAAGTTATCCCCTCTGAATGGCAGAATGGTACATTACAACCAAAGAATTTCAAAAGACAATCCCAAACAGGTTGAATTGACAAGTCCAAAATCATTAAGTATCTGTGGTTGTGGAGCATGGTAGTAGAGCCATTCTATCTGTGAGGTATTAGGGATTGGCATTAGTGCCATTGTCCTATATCTCTTTGTGAGATTGTGGGCAATAGCAATTTAGCTATTCTCAATATGAGGTGTGAAGAAAGACACTCACAGCCACAACTCCATGGCAAGTTTTGCACTAGCACTATTCCTCCAACTATAAGGGTAGTGCCATGCTCCCCTTGCAATGAAAGAATGCCATTCTCCCTTCTTTGGAAGAGCAGAATGGAACTAGTGTCATTTCTCTCATTTGAAAGACAGAATGGCACTATGCCTAGAAGAGAGAGAATGACAATAGTTCTTGCAAGGGGGATAATGGCACTAGTGCCAATCCCCCTTACAAGCATAGCATGGGACTAGTACCATTCAAGTGCAACATGGCACTAGTGCCATGCTCCCCTTGCAAAAAAAAATGCCATTCCCACTCAGGGCATAATGACAATAGTGTAGTTCCCACCGTTTGAAGGGCATAATAGCACTAATGCCAACCTTGCTTCCAAGGGAAGGGGGGGGACAAGACACAAGTGCCAATACCACATGCAAGGAGAGAATGGCACTAGTGCCATTCTCCCTCCTTGAAAAGACAAAAAGGCATCCACCCACTTGCATGGAAAGAATGGCACTAGTGCCATCCCCCTTAGAATGCGAAGAATGGCACTAGTGCCACTCCCCCCAGTGGAAGGGTAGAATATCACTAGTGCCATTCTCCCTTCCAACATGAATGGCACTAGCGCTAGTTTGTCCTTGTAATGGAGGGAATGGGATAGTGTCATTCCTCCATGAAATTCAAAAGAAAACAATGGCATTCTTAAGGGAGACGAGAAGGGGGGATCATTTATAATATTTTAGTTAGCACTAGGTATGCTCTTACACTCTATAGCTTAGTGGTAGGGCTCACATAAGAGGAAGAAAACATTGTGGGTTGCAATTCTACCCTCTTGCATGATGTGCACTCCTCTTAGACATAGCTTAAAATAAATCAATTAACCCAAATTAATTAATTAATCCATGGACAAAACATAAGTTAATTAGCCTCCATGATCCAAAACAAATGGGAATAAAATAAAGTTGAGCGAGTATGTCCCCCCATACATTTATTAATGTATATATACATGTGTGTATATATATATATATGTATGTGTACATCTCTCTCTCTCTCTCTCTCTCTCTCTCTATATATATATATAATTATATACATCTATATATATATGTATATATGTATACATCTATATATATATGTATACATATATATCAAGTAATTAGTTGTTAATTAACTAGTATATTTATTAGTGATTACATAATCTTCATTAATTTATTAGCTACTAATCTACATTGATTACTTAATGAATTTACTTTATATTCATTAAGTAATTAGTTATATAATATATTTAGTTACTTAATTGACTATACTACTAGTTAGCAAATAGTCAAGAAAGCACGTACCTATACCAAAACATATCTAGATTGATTAACTAGTTAGATAATTTACAAACTAGCAACAAAATAATTAGTTATCAAATTAGTTAATTAAATCTCTAATTAATAAATTAGCTAGATTAGTTGACTAGCTACTTAATTAATATAGTTTATTTAGTTAGTCAATTAACTATTTACTTAATTTTCTAAATAAATTAGTTATCTAATTAATTAACCTATTACATGAATCTATATTAATTAACGAAGTAATTAGTTACCTATTTAATCCACCTATTAGTTCATCTGGTAAGTGATAAGAATCAAATAGCGCTTAGTGGGATCAGATAGGATTAATGATTTTCTTGATCTACATTACACAAAGAAGGTGCTCTAACCATGCTTGGAGCTATAAATCAGCAAGAAGTGATAAGACAATTATGGCCGGCCACTTATTCAGTATTCAAGCTTATGACTTCCACATGCATACACAATTACTTAGCAGGAGTTCATTAGTTTCCTAAATGATTAAATCCTTAATGCTTGAAAAATCCTACCAAAATCACACATACCCCATCAAATTTGTGAAGAAATAACACGAGTCCTCAATTCTTTAACATGTAAATTCAAGGCCCTTCAAACAAACCCCACTTTTTTCGTCTTATAAGCTTTTGAAAATAACAAACATTCTTGAAAACTAGAGTTTAAGGCCTCTAGCGTAATTATTGAAAGTGGCAAGAGCCTAATAGAACGCATTAAGATTAAACAAAGCCAGCAATATCAAAAGTCCCTCTTAGATTTGGTGGTTGGACCATGCAAAGTTACAAACCATTGACACTGCTATCCTGCAAAACATAAGATGCAGTATCTTTTCCTATGTGACTTATGACCAAAAGGCAAATGCCCAGATCCAAATATTTTCTCTAAAGAGCAAGCAAAAGAAACAAGCTATCTCAAATTTCCTCTTCATCAAAGGGATCAAGCTCTGGATAATCACCCACCTGCACAATATTTTGAGAATGGCCATCACCTTGTGAGTTAGCTAAATAAATTGCAGTCAATGGTTGATTACGCTTACTGATTCTAGCTCTTTTCTTTTCTCTTACACAGAGAAACTGCAGAACACAAACATGTATATGGGTACAGCATAATGTGGGTCATACCTTCACATTGTCTGGCCGAAGCATTGCCCCATGGCCTGCCGGACAGCTGAAGTATCTCTTGCCCTTCACCCTTTACATCATAATCACACCAGAAATTAAACAAATGTAAGAAGGATGAAAATAACACAACCATCTCATTGTGCAGAAAGCAAAAGATGGTTTGAGCACAACAGTGAGCCCCATAGTGAGGCCATTTTGGATGAGGTTTAGAGAACAAGGTTGACGAAGCCTAGATTTTTTAATTCCTCCCACCTGCCATTCACACCCCATGGCCAAGAACAAGGGGCATATCCGCCAGTGGCCTACACTGGCAGGAAGCAGGGGCTTCCTGAGGAAATCGAATGCGGGCAGCCAACTCAGCTGATCTGCCGCTGCTCTGTGCAAGGTTGACGAAGATGATCAACACCAAAGCAGCTCTTAAAAATGGTGATTTGGTTCATTACTACTTTGTCTTAGCAACAACTAATCTTCCTCGCACAAGTGCAAGTCCTCTTCTGCTAAGTATCCTTTTGCTGACGATACCAATTGCTTCTTTTGTGTTCCTGGTTCTTTTTCTTTAATCAGCAATGACCTTACCTATATTTTGATTTGTTGAATCGACCCAATCATCTATACTTGAGCGGCCCTCAACTTCATAAATATGACAAACAGAGATGACAAAATAAATCCAATTGAAGCCAGTCATTGAAAGATCAGGTAGCAATCGATTGAGTATAGATCTTGTCTGAGAGGCTAGAGAGAATCTGAAGAAAGGCAGCGATCAGTTAAGGACTGACACAGCAAAGTAGCAACGAAAGATCCAAATTGGTGGGCACCTGACGGTTCGCCTATGGAGCAAAAACAATGGAGGGCACAAAAAGGCAATTGAATCAGCTTGTCTCCCATGGCACGAGCAGTTGTCAGTAACAGAGATCAACAAACAGCAGTGAGATGCGCTTCGCAGTTTGT
This sequence comes from Dipteris shenzhenensis, assembly GCF_047967505.1. Lineage (NCBI taxonomy): Eukaryota > Viridiplantae > Streptophyta > Polypodiopsida > Gleicheniales > Dipteridaceae > Dipteris > Dipteris shenzhenensis. Next base: position 16,520,327 of record NC_141620.1, on the reverse strand, counting down.
TTTCAAATCAATTGAAGACTCCAGCCTAGAAGTAGAGCAAAGAAAATAATTTATGACATCACTGCAGAGCCAAGAGTCATCCAACAAGAGGCAAACAAATTCAAAGCATTGTCATCAACTTAGGCAAATCCAGGCGGGACATCACCGAAGGCGAGACAACAAGGCCGAAGGACAAAGACATCGCCAAATTGAACCTATGAAGACAGATACTCTAAGCAACACAACCAAGAAGAAGCTTAGCAACGAAGCCGAGCAAACTTGAGCAAGAAACAGCAAAACAAATAACACATAAGCAGACAAAGGTACGCAGCAGTGAAGTCAAAGCTTTCTCCATTTGGTCCAACTAATGGCAGAAGCAACAAACACAACGAACAGCAAAACAAAGCAAAGCACAGACGAAAACAGAACAATAAAGCAACAAGAAGCAGCAAAGAAAAGAAAGCTAAGCAGGGTAAGGAAAGAAATGGGAGGTGATCAGAAATGGATCTATAGTGGTGCCTTAGAATTTGAAGGGCAGACCTTAGAAAATAAGGAAAATCTAGGGTTTTTAATAGCATATGAGTACCTACTCTCACACCCAAAGCAACCAAAGGGACTGAAAGATGTACCATTCCAGTCACCAAAATCCAGTGCCTTTTGTTTTCACTTCGACATTGTCGTCTTCGTCACCAGTCATTCATGTTTACCATGGGAAATGTAAACCAAGTCAAAGAAATAATTATATGGAAGTACCGATGACGCATTCCATTGTGGCCCAAAGAAGGCCAGCAGCAAGGATGCCCCCAAAGGCGACTTCACAATCGCTTTGCAAATTGATTATTAGGGGATTTATGCCAAAGAAAAAAAGGTGGAAGGCTTTCTTCTTCTGGAGTCATATTTCTCACACTCGAGTGGTGATTGGCAGGACAGTTTCCAATTCAACAAATATCAAGATGCCGCCTTAACCACATAGCTATTGTCAAGGCTTGGTGTAGCTTTAAGGGTTCTCAGGCGCAGGTTCCTCCATCCACACAATCTGAGATTTCTAGGCAGCCCATTATGTGGAATAGCTTTGTTGGGGATGATCATGGCTTGCCTTGAATTTTGAAAAGCCTCTCTTCAAATAGGCACACATATACATGTGCAGGTGCGCACACACATACTTTGCCTTTGTGTACTGTACACCATAAGGACTTTCAATCAATATTAAACTCCAGTGAATTGTGTGTACTTCCGATATCCATAAATATATGGAAGCTTCAACCCTCACCACATTTCATAATACCTTTATGACATGGATAAATGACATACATTAAGTTACCTTGCATGCATACAAAATGAGTAGCTTAGAAATAAAAAATAATCAAACCGTACATGCCATCATGCTTGCCTATAGGCTCATCATATTGGATACCAATCCAATAGCCAGCTGCCAAGGTATCAGCTTTTCCAACAAACATGACTACACCTCTCTTACCCCCAGGGTCAATCTCACACCGATCGCCGACCTGTTCATGCAAAGGACAACCAGAAATTAAAATGATTCTCTAAGGTTTTACTGCTATAGGACGCATACACATCATCTGAGAGCTCTTCCCACGATATTTTTTACAAAAATGAAACAATGAAGGGGGGACAAAATACAAAAGAGGAGACAGACATAATGAGCTATCATCCTCAAAGATTTTTATAAAATCTAAACTTGCGTAATGATCTAAACCTTCTAATGAATGGCTGAAAGAAAGAAAGGATTTAAGGACAAAGTAACTCATTTCTTACTTATTTCTTACTTTATTATATCTTTTAAAGGAAGAGGGCCACAGCCAGCCTATACATATGATATATCCAATGATGTCTCTTTCACCCCTTTACAACAACTAAGAATGTGTTTTGCTAGTCTATAGCACTTTCTTAACACAAAGTATGTCATACAATCCTATCGTATATTGTAACAGAAGACTAGCAGCCATGGTTGCAAGAAAACGTTTGCACCATGCAAATGTTTTCAGTTTTCAAACATTCAAACGTTGGCCAAAAAAGAACAAATTTTGTAGTATACTGCACATTTATGAACTACAATGCATTTGCAGATATCTTTGACAGTTGGTGCTGGTTTTGTACTAGTTTTGAGCTAATGTAGCTCTTGTATACTGCACATTTTGCGAAAATAAAAAAAATTGTAGACATCATAACAGTCTGTGCTGACTTTTAGACTGATTTGAGCTGAATACACATTTCAAGGAAAGTTAACTGCTAGTTTGTCCTGCAGATTTTGGCACATTCTAGTGATATACAGTTTGGGATAAACTGTACGACATATTTTGGTGCATTTGCCTTCCATTTTGAGGTGAATACATGTGCATTCGCAATTCATTGTAGATCACTTTCCAATCTTTCAATCACTTCCAAGCATCCACACATTTGGAGCATTTACTTGTTTTTTGTGGCAGCAGTCACAAGTACAATTCCCAGCATTGATTGTGCCTGAGTTTGCCGTCCTTTTCATACACACATTTGGGGTTGTCTCTTTCATTTGCAGTCACAATTCATTGTAGATCACTTTCCAATCTTTCAATGACTTCCAAGCATGCACACATTTGGAGCATTTACTTTTGTGACAGCAGTCACAAGTGCATTATTATGCCTGAGTTTGCCATCCTTTGATACACACATTTGGGGTTGTCTTTTTTATATGTGTGGTTTGCCATCATGTCTTTGCGTGCAAAATATTTGGCACAATGAGGTCAAAGACAAGTTGGAAGGCAGCTACTTTCGTTTTGGTCTTTGGGGGTTAGAAAAACTTTGGTTGGTAAGTAGTTGTAGGACATTGTGCCTAGCAAGGAGAAAATACTAATTGGCACTATTGCATCCTCTTAAACAGTAAAATCTATCATTAGCTTCAAGTCATCTGATTTAACAACCTTCTTCTTGGGCTTGCTGTCGTCACACTTGCCCTTGCCTTTCTCTTTGGCATAAAAGGCCTTGCCTTTATTGAATCCTTCACATTTCAGTTCTCAAGCTTCCTCTTGCAAAAGCAATAGCAGTGATTCCTCAAACGTCACCAGGTGCCGAGCAGCAGGCGCCACACTCTACCCTACTATCATCATTGTGATGAAGCTTTTATAGCTCATGGGAAACAAACTAAGCAGAAGCCTAGCCATCATTGTCAAATACATCACTTCATAAAATGATGAGAGTTTGTCCCTAAACACCTTCATTTTAGTGGCGTGGTCATGTACTATATCCCCTTCCTCCATACTCATGCCATACAACTCTGTCTCAAGGTCGAGAATCCTCACGTGGTTATTCACCTTATACATATTCTTCAATATGGTCCGCGTGGCAAAGCGAGTGTCCATCGTCTGAATGTGAGGAAATACCACATCAGTCGCGGTGCCAATGATAATAGACAAGGCCTCCGCATCATGCATCAACCAATCTCTGACTAAAATAGGATCTGCCAGTACTATTAATAACCCCCACTGCAATTGCAGTGGCTGGAGACAAACTGGGCCGAGGCACTAACTCAACTCCCATCGCAATCTCCCATGTCAACCCCAACACCAAATGGCTCCGGACTTTCATCTTTTATAATGGGTAATTTGCGCCATCTAGAGATAGAAAGTCGTACACTACCTGAATCTGAGTCACTCTCCTTCTCGCAAGGGCACTAGTCCTTCAAAAATACAAGATGATTCCCTCAATCTTTGAATCAAGGTCATCCTTCCCAAGGTCCACACCTTCAAGCTTCACCGCTTGTAAACTTCGGTCAACGCTCTGATACCATGTTAGAGTAAACAATGCAGCAGAAACCCTAACCCCAGAGTTAGTTATGTAGCCCAAGAACTCACACAATGGTATACTTGGTAAATTTATTTCCTTAATGTGTACTTAATTATGCATACAGCAAGTAAGTGGACAATGCACAAGAGAGATGTAGAACCACCAAATATATATTTCCGTCCAAGATGGACAAAATTTAGAAAAATAGATATGTTCAGTGTGCCACCCTCTCCCAGCAAAGTTCTGGCTAGATGTGAACCCTTGAAGGCACAAAACACTGTTCTCGTACCTCTGTGGCACTTCAAAACACTTGGCCTACATGCTCCCTATGAGCTTATTGGGCCTCGTCGTGTTGCCCAACAAACACACCTTCAGGATGATCCTCCCGGACAGCCACAAGTAAGGCAGTGCTTGACCAGGAATCTTGACCTCCTTGCTGCTCTGGAGGCAGCCTATTGTGAGGCACAAGCTCCCCTTTGATCCGTCCTCCTTGCTGCCCTGATAGATAGCCAAGGGTGAAGACTCTGAGCTCTTTGTCAGCTGCAGCCTGCCACTTTCTTATGAAGACAAATACAAGTACTGAAAATCCTGGCTATCCCCCCTTCCAAATAATCCTGGCCTATCTGCAATCCCCTAAGCAATGCTTAACTGACTCCACAGCAGAAAGGCAACGAAAACAAGTAGGGTCGGCTCTGAACCTGGATCTCATCAGGTTCACTGCAATCCCACCATGAATAAAAAGCCAAAAGAAGAGAGTGATTTTCCTAATTCCTTATGGGTTCCAGAGTCGCTTCCAAAAGTTCTTATGCATGTCAACATAAATCTCAAATGGGGAGCTCTGAAGGGCCTCCAACCTCTACAACTCAGCTAAAACCTCCTGGGTATTACTCATAGTGTAACAAAAGAAGGGGAGGATCTTCTCTCGGTGCCCTTCATCAACCCACTCCCACTCCCCGGGATCCCAATGCAAGAATTTATGGGAACACCCCCATAAAGCCACAATCTCCAAACACCCAAGGTTATAAGACATGGGTGAGAGTCCATATACCACTCTGAACCATGCTCCACAAGACCAACAATCCTGACAAGCTGAAATGCAACCTCTAATAAAACATCTTCAGTCAAACTGCCTCGCACAATGACATCAGAAACCAAGGCATCCTCATCTGCACCACAAAATGCAATAACCTGTAGAGGAATGCTCGATCTCGCGAAAGCGCCCATCCAAGTGGAACATAAAATAGGCATACCATGTGAGTTCATCCAATCCATTAGAATGGCGGCATCAATCTGCTGAATTCTACTTGCACTCCCTTTGAGATTGCTTACTAATTGAGCCTTACGGTCCTTTGGATGCTTTTTGAAAGCTTTCCAAGATCCCACAGTAGAGGCAGGACCCCTCTCCCACCTAGACCACGATATCTGCTGAGAGGTACCACGTGTTCTGCCAAGCTCATCAAGTATGCTATTATTCCACATGGCAGGCTGCCTATCTATCTCTTCACGAGAGGAAGGGGGTACTCTCTGAAGGGTACTCCTAAAGTTAGCCCAGCCCTTCTAGCAGCCATAAGAGGGGAAGAAGGAGACCTGAGGTGGGGCTGAAGTAAAAATCCATCTGGTACTGTCCATCCAATCTCCTCCCGAAATAGATGTACAAGATTGTATGCTTTGAATACAGAACTCCTCCAAGGCTCTTCCCAGGCATAAGTCCCCTCGCCACCATCTTGTAAAGCAAGGCCCTGCATTGTAAATCTAGATCTATGATGTTGAGAACCCCTTCCTGGGTGGGTAGAGGCAGAAGGAGAATCAAGGTCTCCCAAGCCACTCTGCTGAGCCATCAAGTCCACTTTATAAAAAGTTCATTGCACGTCTCTTAAGCTGAGTGATACAATCCCTAAGCGGCCCTAGCAAGAACATACAAACCAAACCGTAGCCAACAAAACCTGCTTAACCACCAATACTCTGGAGGCAAGATCAAGCTTGGCCGAACTCCAAAAGAGGAGCTTTCTCCTTATACTCTCCAACACGGAAGCAAACTATTGTGATGGAGAGATTCCCATACTGACTTGGCATCCTAAATACCTGACGGGAACACCCCTCTGAATCCAAGTGAAACGATGTTCCCCCAATCCGGGGTATTCTTGTCATTGATCCAAAAGCCATTGGATTTATGCCAATTGATGTGAGCCCCCGCAACATTGCAAAATAAATCAAGATTGTCCTGAAAGAAGTGAGCATATATGGCATGGCATCTAGAAAAATAGTAGTATCATCTGCTCACTCACTGCCTAGAAGACCTTCGTCCCGTCTGAGGAAAAGTCTCAGCCTAAAAATACCAGTTTGAGATCTAATGTAGATACTCATAGCTTCAACCACAAACAAAAAAAGAAGAAGGAGCTAGAGGGCATCCCTAGCGGATTGATCTAGAAATCTGGAATCTCTCTCTCCTGAGCCCGCCAATAAGCACCTGGTTGTGGGCTGATCTATATAAGGAGGAAACCCCTCTAATCCATGCATGTGAAAACCCAAAGCAAAGAAAGGTGCCCTCCAGAAAGCCTCAATCTACCCTATCATAAGCTTTCTCAAAATCCAAGAGTAGAATAGTCATCTTCAGGCCGCTCTAAATAGCCCACTCAAAAGCTTCCCAAAATGAGAAAATATATAAGAAGTACTTCTACCATGTATAAAGCACATCTATGTATCATGAATAAGATCTGGAAGCATGGGCTGCAAATGCAAGCTGATTACTTTAGCTAGGATTTTGTGGCAAGCGCCCAAAAGAGTAATAGGCCTCCACTGAGATGGTAGCATGAAACACCTTACCCGAACTGGTAGCAGAAACAAACCTCTCCTGAGAAGGAGCCGTCTTGCTTTGATCTGCTTTTCCCGAAGTAAAGCATATGCCACTTATCTACATACTTTGAAGTGGCTGACATTGTGACTTGTACCCAATCATTAATGCACCTATCGCATATATACAAGGCTGTAATTACCTCTCCCAATATACTTTTGACAAGCACCTATGCTTAAGCCTATACCTAGATGAATCCAGGAACATTCCCAAACTCATCCCTTAAAAACACAACATAGTGCAGTTTCAATCTCATGATAGTCACTCATAAGGTTGAAAACCATAAACTCCATCACGCATAGCAAGGACTAGCTACTATGACATCCCCACTGACGTCATCAGCGCCCAACAGTGGGTGTAGACCATAGTATAAAAATATGCTCTCACAATACAAATCCACACACCCACACTGTGTAGACCATAGCATTGTGTCTACTGAACTAAAAGATTGTCAATGAAAGAAAGATCTCCTTGTTTCTCTGGCTTACTCAGCACAACATTGTAGGACGTACATGGCTACAAAGGATTCACAAATCTCCAATATGTCAACAATTGCATCCACATTAAAGAGTGAAGAGCATTGTCTTAAGGTCGATTTGCATTACACAAACAAAGGTATGTCTGTGTACACATGCATATAAGCATGTCTATGAGAGTGAAATAACCAACTAAGTCCAAATGCATAAGACCTTTGGTCTTCCGAGGGACATTTAATTTGGGATTTGCCGTTTCATTCCAATTGACTCTGTCAGAGAAACAAGGTATGAATCCCTCAAACCTCACACAGCAGAATAATCCCAGGAACCCTTTCCAATCACTCTAGACACACTCACAACAGATAGATAAGATAAGAGAAAAGAATAGAAAGAGTAACTCAGACATTATTCATCCACAAAAGTGGGAACAAAAGCTCAAAACTGAGCACAGAACTTCCAGCCAAGGTGTTCGGTAACAAACAGTAATGTAGATGATTACAATTCTGAGATCTCTGCTGTAGAACAGTCCCCAACTCACTCCAAGTCCATGCTGCCTTGTAGAAGGGATACAGTGACTGGGGTTAAGTGTGGAGAGTGTAGGCGGGTTGATATTTAGGCTGGAAACCAGCTCCCACCACCTGACTGAGGCTGCTGATGCACCATGCCACCAACCAGGTGGGCTGCCCAATTGACTGCATACACCCTGGTTTAACCCAGCGTTAGGTCGTGGGTATAGGTGCTTGCTGCCAGGCTATAAATATGCCCTGGCAATCAGTGAATGTGATGAAGTGTGGGGAGTTTATATAGGCTGGAAACCAGCCCCTAGAACCCAACTTAGGCTGCTGCTGAACCGGCTGACGCCCACCGACCAGGTTTGCTGCTCAACCGACTGCATACACCCTGGTTTAACCCAGGGTTTGGTCACAGGTATAGGCGACTGCTGCCAGGACTATAAACAGGCCCTGGCAGCCCATGTTCCAGCCTGTTTATACTGCCATCTGCCATGCAGACCTGTCCAGATCCATCAGGGCAAATCCAGGTCCTTTCTCCCTGCAGCCACCCCTCCGTACTGATGCAGACTTGCTGTGCAAGCATGGGTTTTCAGGTACCCCCCAACCCCTTACAGTCTATCGACCCTTGTCCTCCTCATTTGGGTGCCCACAGTTGGGTCAGTGACTTCTAACACCCCCTCTCAATGACACAAGTGTGGGCCAATCCCGATCCATCAAATGAGGGGCCTATATCAGCCCGTACAGAGCCTTCTTTAATCTGCACACTTGATAAGCGTGGCTTGAAAACCCTGAGGCTGATCCACATATAGTATCTCCTCCAGCTTTCCGTTCCAAGACACAGATTTCATGCCCATTTGAAAGATGGAACTCCCACGATGTGCAACCAAGGCCATCACTATGGTCACCATTCAAGTTGTAGAAGCAACGGTCTCATCCAAGTCGAGACCCTCTACCTAAGCATACCCCTTTACCACCAGCCCTGCTTTCTATTTATCCAAACTCCCACTGGACTTGAAATTTACTTTGTACACCCACTTAGTACTAATCGCCTCTTGCTTAAAAGGTCTGTCGACCAAGTCCCAAGTGTCATTCTTCAAAATAGCATCCATTTCAGCCTCCATGGCTTCTTACCATTCTGGTATATCTTTCACCTCCTCAAAAGTCCTTGGCTCATCAATCTGAGCCACCAATGCATAGTTCACAGTAGGATTTCTCAAAATGCGTGTAGATTTCCTTACTCTAGAATTTGACTCTGGTAATTCAGTCAACCATGACTCCTGCATCCTCGAAGACAATGTCCCCACTAATGAGGATCTGTCTTTTGTCTGCGTCAAAGAGACAATATGCTTTCGACTCCTCACTGTACTCGATGAATATACACTTCCAACTCTTGAAATCCAACTTCGTCCTTTCATCCTTATGCACATGTACATAGGCATTAGAACCAAAAACCTCTAAATGTACCATAATAGACTTCATAAGGAGTTTTGTCGTCAACTGCCTTCATCTTGACCGGTTCAAGATGTGCATGGTTGTATTAACCACTTCACCCCAATACGTCTCGGGGAGTTGCTTCTCCCTCATCATGATCACCCATTTCCACTATCACACGGTTTTCCCTCCCTACAACCCCGTTCTGCTAAGAAGTATGGTTGTAATTAGTTGTCTTTTGATTCCATGTTTCTTACAGAAAGCATCGGATGCTTCTAAAGTAAACTCCCCCCTTGTCAATGTGGAATGTTTTCAACAACTTCGCTCACTCCTTTTCTATCTTGGCCTTCCACTCCTTGAATTTATCAAATCTTGAGACTTCTTAGCCAAGCAGTATACCAAATCATAGTTTTTCCCATACGTTACCATACACATACGGCATACGGGTACAGAAGTATGATTGGAGTATGGATCAGCCCCTAGGGCGGAATCATACGCGACCCTAATTTTACCAACAACAAAAAAAGGAAAATATACATTGTACACATTTGATTGACAGAGAGCTACAAAACTTTCAACTTCAAACTTCAATCTTGTTTTCATTTTAAAGTCAAGAAATTTTCATAAAGGTCAAGGAATCCCATTTTTCCTCCCAAAAATAACCAAGTATGATTGGCCCTACCATACGCATACGGAATAATTATTTCATACGCGTATGATTCAGCCAACCATACGAGTACAGAAACAACTATGTACCAAATCATGCAGCTACAATCATTAATAAAAGTCAGAAAGTAGTGAACCTGCAAACGAGTTTGTTGACATGGGCCCACATATATCAGAGAGCTCCGACTCCAGTTTGGATTTGACCCTTGATGTCACCTCCTTCGAGAATCACTCCCAATGTTGTTGCCCTCCAGGCCTAATGCGTGCTGCTTGCAATCGGTGAAATTCCATCCACATCTTTGAGTTTTGGATCACCAACAATGTCCTGTGGTTGATGTGACTGAATCTCTCATGCCACAACTTGAAGACTCCTTTTTCACTATGGACCTAAAGTGCTTTGATCCGGTACAACCCATTCTCGTCAACTCCTTGTGCCACGATCTCTCCGGCTGCCTTGAATCGTACCACAACCTCCTTGTCATCGAACTCGACCTTCATCTTGTTCTTGGACATATGACTCATAGATAGCAAGTTCTTACAAGAGCAGGCACATAAAGGACACCAGAGATTACCTCGTCATTGCCTGGGTTTGTTATGATGGAATGCTACCAACAACCTTCACAAGGCATGTTCTGCTATCCCCCACCGTCACCGTCGAGTATAGGTGTGCAAGCTCCATGGATTTGAACCATGACTTCTTGTTGGCAATGTGTCGTGAAGCTCCGTTGTCGACATACCGCCTTCACTAACTACAAAAGCTGAGCAATGTTCAATGTCCAAGTAAGCTCTGATGTAGTCACGTTTGGTTGATTCCAATCCTTGGACATAGACTCCAGCAATCCTTTGCAAAGTGGCCAAGTTTATCATAGTACAAACGCTTCTTGTCATGGGCCCTTTTCTTCTTGTCTACATCCCTAGACTTGTCACCCTTGGAGTCTTTTTTAGCCTTCCCTTTGCAAGGATTGACTTTGTCTTTTGCCAAAAATGCCTTGTTATTGATGTTGTCGTAGAGCTTCTCTAAGGCCTACTCCTCTCTCCTGTTGTCACCGCACTCACAAAGCTTTTGAATCTCCCCGAAAACATCCCAAGTAGCCGTAATGCCAACTGGCTTGAGTCCACCTTCTGACCAACTGATGCAAGCTGATCTCTCACCACCTTCACCTTCATTGTAAGTGATCCCCTTCCTCCATGTTCATGTTGAACAATGGGTGCTAGAGAGATAGGATCCTAGACATGTTGTCCGCCTCATAAAAGTCCTTCAGAGCCCGTCCACACCTCAACTTCCGTATCAACCGTCTGAATATGTGGAATAACAGAGTCCGTGCAAGGGCTTGGACATCTTTATCTTCCCATGTTTTGACTCGTCTGGATCTACAGCCATGATAACTTTCCTGAAGCATCCTTGATGTTCGTGGGCATCTGTCATGTGCACGAATTGGTATCTGACGTGTACTGGGTACACAAGACTAGCTCAAGTAGCCTGGGGAGGCTTAGAGCTAGGCAAGCTTGATTCTCGGGTTGAGTGGCAAGGGTACGAACCAGTTAGAGGTCTTTGCTATTTTTGGCGCTTGGGGCCCGAGTCTATATAAGGGGAGCAAGTCTTGTTCCCAAGTGCTAGGTCTAATCCTGGATTGAGTCGTGGACGCGCGCCTACATCATAGCATAGCCCAAAGCCTAGCAACAGATCCCAGACTTCACAGTGCCACCTGGTGGTATGGGACACCAGGCTGGTTAGGATCTGGTTAGGAATTTGTGCCAGCAGCTCAGAATTAATGCAAGATTTTGATTTTGAGATACGTTATAGAAAGGGTTCGTTGAATAGTGTGGCGGATGCCTTAAGTCGAGTCAAGTTTGTAAATGCTATGTCAATTACGAAAATATCCTCAAACCTATTTCAATCCTTAAGAGGGCTTTGCGCAACTGATAGTCATTTCAGTTCTTATTGGCAAAAAGTCCAGGATGGGAGCTCCATGGTTGACCAGGACTCAGGGATTGTGCCACCTACAGTACAGGCGGCAGGAGGTCAATGGATGATTAGGAACGGCTTGTTGTTCCGAAATGGAAAAATATGTGTGCCAGATGTTTCGGATCTCCGATCCAAGATTTACTAGGAGTGTCATGATGCTCCTAGTGCTGGACATCCAGGTATACATCGGACTCTGTCTCTTGTGAAACATACCTTCTATTGGCCTAAGATGCGTGCATTTATTGAAAACTGTGGTAGGTTGCCTAATTTGTCAGGCTACTAAGGCAGAACGCCTTAGAAGCGCGGGTTTATTACAGCCATTGCAAAACCCAAGTAATAAATGGAAAAGTATTTCCATGGATTTTATTACTGGTTTGCCTAGAACGCGCAAGGGTCATGACTCCATTTGGGTCATAGTCGACCGTCTGACAAAAATCGCTAGATTCTTACCTACTAGAACAACCATCTCAGCTGTTCAGCTGGCTCACAATTTTGTGGACCACTTGTTTAAGCCGTATGGTTTGCCCTCTGACATAGTCAGCGACAGGGACTCAAAGTTTACAAGTAACTTCTGGACACTTGTTTTTGAGAAGTTGGAAACTACTCTAAGTATGAGTTCCTCAGATCATGCACAATCTGATGGCAGTACAAAGAAGGTCAACCAGTTGGTTGAAGATATGCTTTGAGAAGTTGGAATAGTAGAAGTTGGAAACTACTCTAAGTATGAGTTCCTCAGATCATGCACAATCTGATGGCAGTACAGAGAAGGTCAACCAATTGGTTGAAGATATGCTTCGGACATATGTTTCTAAGAGACAGTCTTCATGGGAAGATTATCTACCTTCCAATTATTGGGATTAGATTCCCACGGAAATGAGGGGGAATTTTCTATTCTACACGCCTATTCACAACTAATAAATGAATCAAGAAACCGACTGACTGGATTTCTTTTAAGAGTTAAAAAATCGAATTTGATTTCCAGTAAGGTAAGAATTGGTAGTAGTAGCGAGGACCTATGATAGAATTTGCTTATAACAGTGCAAAGCATTCGAGTACTGGTTACAGTCCTTTTATGCTTATGTACGGGTTTCAACCTAAGTCACCAGTTATGGTTGGGTTAAAGGGAATCCAAAATGATGCTGCAAAGACATTCTTGCAAGACATGCAAGAAATGTTGCAGTTTGCCAAGGAGTCTATTAGAGGTGCCTAAGATCGGGACAAATTTTATGCTAATAGACATCATTCACCTAGAGAGTTCTTTGAAGGAACGATGGTAAATTTGCGTATTCCCAAGGAATCCAAGAGCCTAAGTACTGGTTTGGTTCCTAAGTTATCCCCCAGATATTGTGGTCCGTTCAAGGTTATTAAAAGAATTGGACCAGTTGCATATAAACTAGAATTGCCTCCTGATGTCAAAGTACATCTAGTGTTTCATGTCAGCAGACTCAAAGAGTTACTGAATGCGGATGATCAACTTGTTTCTCCTCAAGAAATAATAGAAGTTACAAATTTGACTTTTATTCCACACAAACTTGAGAGTATTCTTGAATTTCGTGAAAGACAGATTCATAATCGAACTATCACGGAATACAAGATCAAGTGGAAGGATCGTGTTGAGGATGCAACATGGGAGACATTACAGAATCTCCAAAGGACATTCCCGGGTTTTTTAGCGAACTCAGGAGTGAGTTCTTAGAGGAGGGGAAGTATGTCATGTGTACGGATTGGTATTTTACGTGTACTGGGTATACAAGACTAGCTCAGGTAGCTTGGGGAGGCTTGGAGCTAGGCAGGCTTGATTCTCGGGTTGAGTGGCAAGGGTACGAACCAATTAGAGGTCTTCGCTATTTTTGGCGCTTGGGGCCCGAGTCTATATAAGGGCCCAAAGGTTCAGTTCTCAGAGAGCCGATGGGAGCAAGTCTCGTTCCCCGGTGCTAGGTCTAATCCTGGATTGAGTCGCAGACGCGCGCCTGCATCATAGCGTAGCCCAAGGCCTAGCAACAGATCCTAGGCTTCACAGCGCCACCTAGTGGTATGGGACACCAAGCTGGTTAGGATCCGATTGGGAGTTTGTGCCAGTAGCTCAACTCGTGGCTCGGAGGGGACATCTCCTGATTCGGAATCGTATCCCGTAGATGTAATGGTTGGGTGGTGAGCAGCCTGATCAGTTTTCTCACCAGTTTCCTCACGTTTGGTGTGTTCTTGTGTTTGCTTGCAGATCAGAGGTTTCAAGAGTGCTAGGGTCGTGTCAGCATCGGATCTACCCTTGTTGTGATCTTCCAAAGCTTCCTAGCCACTACATGGCTACGGATCTTCACCTTCTAGATGGGATAAGTTGTCCCACGAAATTTGGAATTGTCGTAGAAGGCATAGTTGTGGAAACCGTAATCAAACGAACGGGGGCAAGTTGTCATCATAGGTTCTAAAAATCATAGACAATTGAAACAGAAAACTTACTGTAGCAAGCAAATAGGCTAAACTCACATATAGGCTTTGATACCATGTCAGAGAAACAAGGTATTAATCACTCTAATCTCACGCAGTTGGAATAAATGTTGTCACAACTTTAGCATGAGGTTATATAGATTCCAAGAAGCTACAGGATAGATGAACTACACATTCTCACACTTGCCAAGATAGATCATATATTTTAGTTGGTGCTGTAAGATTATGACATTTTCTTTCCGCTCTTAGAGCAAAGAGGTTGCATTATGCCCTCCATTAGCTATTTTCATACTTGAGCTATAGGACCCACCATTGTTGGTTCTCTAACATGGTGTAATGTTGAAACTTTCACTTTCATTTTTACCTCCTTGCATGATATACATATTGCATCATGAGCCAAGTTTTTTTATGCTTTAGAGACGTAACACAAGTTGATTTATGAAAAATTGCAATGCATGATAGCACAAGCTATGTATGCGCAATATGGATGCAACATAGCAACATGCAACCAAATTTCCTTTTTCTCCAAACAAAGAAATATTCTCTAAAAACAAACAAAATTCTTCATTTGGATGAGATAGAGATAATTACTCACATGAATGAGAGCTGCAACATGTCCCATAAAATCTTCATCTATCTGTCTAAAATAAAATCTTATAAGCATGTTTCCCAACACATCAAACTGAAAATGAAAACGATATTTGATCTACGAACATTTGTTCAAAAATATCATCTATTCTAGAATTTGGAGAGTTCATAAATTCATGCCAATTTCAGAAGTTTTCTAAAATTTGCAACTTCCATGCAAAGCAATTACAATTATATTTTTTTAACTATTTAAGAAGAATTCGTAGCATATTGTTGATGAGTATGACATACTTTCATCTATGTGCTACGTAGATTTCATAAACAAGAAGTAGATACATCTATCACCTCAAGATCAGCTCTCAAACGTATTGTCACAAAAACCCAGCTCTACAAATTGCACACTTTTATTTTGCATCCAGTTATAACCTGTTACTACAAGAGGTGATCTGTTTCCCAAGACTGAACTTCAAAGCTCATTTTTCAAGTTAAATCAACGCTGTTTGGAAACTAGTACGTCTTTGCCTACTAGGCACTAGTACGTCTTTGCCTACTAGGCCATATGAAACATTGCTAAAGGATAAAATTTAGAGCGAGTATAAAACATGTTCATATGCACCAATAGGGGAGTTATGTGTGTCTTACTTAGCATTTTGAGATTTTCGTTGTCCAAGAATCTGCCCTAGGGTGGAACATTTAGAAATAACATGTATTTGTTTTCAAAGCACAAAGCATGTACACTTTTTTTTGTGAAATCCATGTATTTCAAAGCATGTGCACACACATGTGCCCACGCATGTGCACGCACACACACACACACACACACACACACACATATATATATAGAGAGAGAGAGAGAAAGATGTAGATGTAGATGTAGATGTGCGTGCGTGCGTGCGTGTGTGTGTGTGTGTGTGGAGAGAGAGAGAGAGAGAGAGAGAGGTTGAAAGAAAGAAAGGTTGCTAGTGCAAAAAACACAAGAAAGACTCCATGTGCAGCAAAGGATCTTATCATGTCATGCCGTGTGTCATGCATCATGTGTTGTCAATCATGAGAACTCTGTATAGTCCCACTGAGAATAACAATGTCTCTAGAAAATATATGAGATCTGATGTTGGCATCCACGACTCATCTCTATACCGTGTACTCTGAGGTAGCATGATGTCGAGTTGTCACAAGGACAATATCCCGAATGGGACAAATGTTGGCTAGGCATGTGTCTCTTGCTGACCTAGCATGTCTAGAAGTCCGGGTCATGGTCATACATGTTCTTCTATGAAGCAGTCTTTCATCTCTTGCTGTCTAGGGATGGGTCCCATGGAGGGCCTCATGAGTCTGGACCTAAGACAAGTAGCCTTGTGTATGAAATAGTGTGCCGCATTTTCTGTCCATGACTATGTACCCATGAGAGAGAGAGAGAGAGCGAGAGAGAGAGCATGCGCATGCAGACACATATAGATAGATAGATAGATATAGATATAGATATATCTATAGGGATCGCATCTTGAGCCTCAATCCAGGGGACCCTCTCTCCCAGAAAACCTTGGACCCAGTCTATAATGCATAGAAAAGAAGGCTCACATACTGTATCCTCAAGGGAACCACTCTCCTAGAGAACTACCCAGACCATCACACAGGGGTGCTGAGGTTCCATGTAAGCCAACTGACCACGACTCACCTCGTACCCGCCCGTCGTAGGTGAGAGAGAGCTCTCACATATGTCTCCATCTCACAAGGGAGGCAACTCCATACCCCAAAAGAACTAGCTGGGCCACTATCCCATTGTGCCGAACCAATGTGTGTGCATTGCTCCAGCATTTGTCCCTCCCAATCACGAATCTCTGGATGCCAAGGAAGGGGCTGTCACTCCCACTCCTCCCAGCATCATGGACAAGTGCAGATGAGTCCCCAAACAATCTCTACCAAACCCTATGTAGGCTCCTCATCAAAGGTGAACCCTTCCCTATGAGTGGAGCCTCTAAGAAGAACCACCGTACGTGATTGCTGCCATTGGCCCCCCATACGGTAGGTGTTCTTGAGAAGCCCTCTCTTAAGCAAGAGCTTCCAAGGCTCTGGTCTTGAGGTGAGACCACGCACTACTAGCTTGCCCGACAGGAATTTGCTTTGCATCTCTAGATCAATGATGCATAGTCCTCCCTCTACCGAAGGCAAAATCACCATCTACCAATCAACCCTGGCTTTCGTGTTTTGGGTACCATCTGATCCTGGATGCAAGAAGTTGTGCACCAAGTGCCTGAGCTGCCCCATGCATCCCCATGAAAACACCAACACAAGGCTATGCACAAAACTGTGGCTAAGAGGACCTAATTGGCCACAAGGGCCATCGTCCTAATGAGGGTTTGGCCAAGCTCCAATATAGTAGCTTGCATCGCACACTCTCTAATATCGGGCCTATCTGCTGCTCTGCTAAAAAGCCAAGGCCTACCTTGGATGCCACATAGTACAACTCAAGGGCTCCCCGAACTCACTCTAGCCTCATTTCTGTGCTTTCCACAACAAGCGTCATGTCAACTACAAACTCTAAGTCTAGTAACTCCTTTGGGCGTATCATGAGATGCATCTCGGTGAGGCCCATTGCCTGGAGAGCAAAAAATAGATCAAAGAGGGTAAGATAATTGTAGTCTTTAAAATGTGGGTCAGCGCGAAAAATCGTGACATGTGAGAGCATCAACATTCCTGAACAAAACTTGTCTGAGTGTCATGAATGATGTCAACAAAAATGAGGCCACAAACGCAGATTCAAGATCTTGGCTAAGATCTTGTAGGCGGTATCCAGCAAGGTGATAGGGCGCCATAATCAAATGTTTAATCAGTCTCCATCTTTTGGGATCAAAAAAATCCACCCCCGACTAGAGATTGTGGAAGTGAACCGGATCGAAGATCTCCTAGAAGGCCAAATGTAGAAAGTGTGGCTGCACTCCCAAAAGCATCTGAAGAAAGATGATGTTAAGAGGATATCAATCTTTCCTTGCTTGGACACTTCTATGGAGAGAGGACCTTGAAAGCCTCCAAAAGCTTCTCATCAATGGACAGAGCATCCACTTGCCAGTTTATGCTCAGAGAGACCAATGAAGCAATGTGTGTCCAGATTGACTCTGATAAGAGCCATTGATAGAATGTGGTGGTCATCTCAAATCTCCTGAGGGTCCGAGCAGATCGGGCCACTCTAATCCCGTAAACGTTGTAACTGCAAACCGTCTCCAAAAAGAGGGTCGTTTGCTGTCAACAAGCAGGGGCATAAACATTCAAGATCCCAATCCTAGAGTCTCCCATCCTCAGGCCTAGCCAAACCATCCTATGAGCTCTTCCTAATTGGACACATCGGGGGCCAAGGACTGAACTAGTAAGATACAAATAGCCCCATTCCTACCCACTATTGGGGACCAAACCTCCAACCCCCTCCTAGCAAGGAGCGACACCGTTCTCTGATGTTTATAGTTGAGAACATGTGCTCCTAGATCAAGCTAATGTATATCGTCCATCCCACCAAAGCCACTACAGCTCATGACGAAGAATCAACCGTTGCAGCTGTTGTTGACGTTCTCGATCATGCAATCCATCCACGTTCCAACTCACCAAGGTCCAACTCATGGGGAGGAGTGGAAATGGCAAACAAGGCCTTTTTGTGCATGATCGGATTTTGTGATTTTGATGGAGGCTTGCAACAACACGCCAAAGGCATGAGTGGCTGAGTGCCCACCTTCACTGACCACTACATCAAGAATGAGGTCTCTCCCTTAATTGGCTAGCGTACTAATTCAGTGGCCCGGCTAAGCTGCTCCTCACGTCATTGCTATTGCAAGACCGAAGCCTCGTCTAGAAAGCAAGCTAAAAAGTGGCTTGTGTCCATGGGTAATCCACAGCTCCCCCTACTGTCCCGACCACTCCTCCATCATAAGAAACATATGATCCCTCATCTTCACGCCAAAGAGAAGGGGGATCCACTGCTCCTCCATATTGAAAGTCACAAAGAGGACAGACAAGGCTCCCAACTGCAATAATTCTTCTTTGTTTGGAGGACCCTCTTGAAAAACAAGCTCCTAATTGGGCTATCCTTCCATCCTCACCCTTGAGAAATTGCCTAAAGTGGGCGAGCGTGCTCTAAACTTGGTGGATAAAATCAGCCATATCTTCATGAAACGCTTATTTGGATGCATGTAACTTTACTAAATGGTGCAATAAACATGATAGATATCTAAATCATGTCTTGCCATTTGATCTGATATGCTGCATGACCCGACTCAGATTTGTCAATCAAAAGATAAAGGTTTTCAAAGTTTGGCAGCTTTTGTCCCAAACCCAAATGAGCACCTAATTCGCCTTTAAAAAACACTTGCGACCACCCCAATGAAATCCCTTTCTAGGGCTGACTGACATCACTAAGGTGATGGTGTAGTCGTCCAGAACATCAAGATAGTTCCAAGGCCCCAACCGCCAAAACTCCCGTGGGAGGAGGGATGAGGCTTCGGCCGCAAAGACCGAGAGAACACGAAAGACTCATATGCCAGGCTTGAACGAGTCAAACCTCGAGCATGTGAGGTAGTCGCCTAAGACTGAGATGAAGAAGCCCCCTTTGGCTAGGGAGCTTAGGCGCAGGCGGACGCTGAGAGATTGGTAGAGTAGAGAGGGGGGGCAAAAATAGAGTCTGTACTGTTGCCACTTAGCCTTTGTAGGGCCTTTGTAGGCTAGTTAGGCCAAATTAGGACATCTAGTCCACTTGGGACACTAGTCCTAGTTCACTTAGGACATTTAGTCCTATGTTGAGCTTGGGCCCTAATAGGCCACCCTTGTATCGTAGCTTCAGGGATCCCAGAAATCTTCCCAACTTGGAGCTGTATATGAGGACCAAATCCCCTTTCTTGAACAGCTTGAATTCGATATTGCAATTCACCCACACACGTCTCTACTCTTGGATGAGATGCGCCGTATACTGATTGTTAATCCGATCTTCCAAACGCAACAGCTGCTCTTTCCGAAATCCCACGGATCCTTTCGGGCTCATCTTCTCGGCCGCTACCCATAAACTGGGCAAAATAAACTCCATAGGGATAATTGCCTCAATCCCGTAAACTAACCTGAATGGTGTCATCCCAGTACTGACTTTGAAAGCTGTTATGTATGCCCAAAGTGCAGAATCCAACTTCTGATCCCAATCCTTAAATTTCTAGGTTACATTTGAGCTTTCGGCACTTTTGTTGTGCATTTGGCATTTCACTTGCAAGAACACTTGAGCAGATTTTGAGCTAACATTTGCCTTTGAATTTGAGGTTGGTCGAAGTTTTGGTGGCATACATTTGCAGATTTGCAGTCAGTCTATTTGTAGGTAGATTTTAAGAACAGACTTGAGAATTTAGATCAGTGTTAAACAGCCCATTTGGCATTAACATTTGCAAAGCATTGCTATCATTTTTTGGCCTAACATTTGCAGATTTTGCCATCACATATTTGGACGGCTGGGGCAGCCACCTCATTGCAATGATAGCCTTGAGGCTTTGACATTTGCAGAGCACTTTCTTTTTGGGGATTTTGCAATGCCCAACAACGACTTGCTTGGATACCTCACATTCGGTCTTGCAAGACAGCCAAGGCTGAATGGGACACTTAGGCAATCTATATGTGATTCGGAATGAGGCCAGGGTTGCCTTTTTGCGCAAGTAGTTAGACAATGTGAAGATGAACTAGGGGAACAGCATGGAAACATACCTCACAACAGCTCAAGGACATCACAAAGCAGCTCATCAATGTTGATGAGATTGTGCCAGATTCTCAGGTGGTGTCCACCACATTAGATGGCCTACCTGATTCATATCAAGGTTTTGCTAACGACATTGAGGCTAGTGGCCATGGGAAACCCCAACCACTACACCTTAAACCAGCTTGTTTCCCCTACTTTTGCAAGAGGAGCAGATCATCAAAACGGGCTGCTTCCATTAATGTAGATCAGGATTTTGCCATGGATCACAAAGGCAAAGGCAAGGGAGGCAGGAATTTCAGCAAGCTCAAGCTTACTTTTGGTACCTCATCCTATTCTACCCTGGCTGATGGTCAAGCGCTGTAATTATTGCACGAAGCCAGGACATGACATCTTTGAATGTCAGAAGCGCAGCAGCAAGGTCTTGCAGTTACAAAGGTCCCTGCAGCCCATGAGGCAGCACAAATGGCTCCTGATGAGTGGGCATATGTTGTGACTTGCCACTCCAATCCGCTGAAGTAAGATGCAGCTTTGCCAGTTTCACATTCTATGTCCGATTGGTTTTTTGATAGTGGGGCTTCCGAGCACATCACATCCTGAATAAATCTATTTCAGTCCTTTTGTGATGCACCCAAGGGGCTATTGTCACTTGTGCAAAGAATGCATCTTATCCTGTGGGAAGGATTGACCAAGTGCAAGTCGCTTCAGTGTCAAGGGATGCAGTTACTCTTTTGGAAGTTTTGTATGTTCCAAGTATCAAAAAGAACCTGATTTCTATCTCAGCCATCTCCACAAATGGATTCAGGGCTAATTTTTTGCGGTTATTATTGTACTGTATATGACAACCGGCATGATAATTGTATAGTACTTATTGGCACACTTTCCAAAGGGCTGTACCATCTCCATGCATATGAAAAACAAGCTGTTTATTACAGAAGCAAATGCAGCTGCTAAATCTACAATTTCAGATACACACTTGTGGCATAAGAGATTGGGACATCTCAATTGTGGAAGTTTGGTGATGTTGGGGAAAATGCATCGGTTCTCATTTTCAAAAGAAGGGACTGTTGGTGCATCCAGCAAGTTGCATCTACTTGGGGGCTATTTATACTTTGTCACCTTTCTGGAAGATTTTACCAGACATAAGTCCAAGTCTGATGTCTTCTCTTGTTTCAAGCACTTTCTTGCCATGGCTGAGAATGAGAGTGGAAACAAGCTCTTGACCCTCCATGCTGACAGGGGGAGTAAGCATATGTCCGATAAATTTTCTGATTTTTTAGTAGCCTGAGACATAATACATCAGTGCACAATGCCATGGCTGAGAATGAGAGTGGAAACAAGCTCTTGACCCTCCATGCTGACAGGGGGAGTGAGCATATGTCCCATGAATTTTCTGATTTTTTAAGCAGCCCGAGACATGACATATCAGTGCACAATGCCATTCACTCCACTACAGGATGGAGTCGCAGAGGAAAAAAATAGAACATTAATGTAGAGGACCCACATGGACATTGAAGACCATCACTCCTTATGAAGCATGGAGACGCCAAAAGCCTGTGACTTCAAACATGCAAGTGTTTGGGTCCTTGGCATACCACATGTTCCCTCTCAGCTGAGGCATTAGTTGGAAGATACGGCAGTCAACTGCATTTTCATTGCCTACAGCTCACATAGCAAAGGATACAGGTTGTAACATCCTAGCACAGGCAAGGTTATTGTCAGCAGAGACATATTGGTTGGACTATAAAAAACAGCCATCAGTCAATGCCTCTAATGTGTTTACTTCCTATTAAGATTCAGATCAGATTTTGCAGAGTACAAATCCCAATGCTTCTAGCAATCCCGGCCTCCTCAAGATGCCTGCATCAGCTTATACAGTACCTCTATGTGTCCCATGGTCATAAAACTTTACAAAGGCCTTTCAATGAGTATGGCCTTTATACGTGCAAAGTTTCATAAGATTAAAGCATTATTTTTGTGATAGGACATGCAAATTTTCTGTACGATGCGTAATTGCCAAAAATTTATGCATCAGTATGCTTATACCATAGGTATATGTTGTCAATGGTAACAAAACTTTGCAAATACCTTTCAATAATTAAGAACCTTATACTGGCAAAGGTTTAATGATCGGACATCTGTATGGTGGTGCGTGCACACTTTCTCATTTTCGAGCATGCATTGCATAATTTCCCAAAAAATTTGCATCAGTAGTCCGTGCACACTTTCTCATTTTCGAGCACGCATTGCATAATTGCCAAAAAATTGTGCATTGGTAAGCTTATACCATTAGTGTATTTTGCCAATGGTCACAAAACTTTGCAAAGATCTTCAAATGATATTCGCAAAGTTTCGTAAGGATTGTACATCATTTGTATGGTGAAGCATGCACATTTCCTCATTTTTTACCATGGATGATGCATTACTGTCAAAGGATGGTGCATTCGATATTCTTATACCATTTACCTCTATATGTGTAATGATCAAAAAAATTTATAAAGACCTTTCAATGAGTATGGAATGTTCAGCCTGACTTTCATGATCATGCTATTGAACAGGCAGTTGTAGAGGAGAGGGCTGTCATTAGACAACAGAAAACAGTCCCAAGGTGGCTCTTGGAGACTCTCAGGGACAGCAGACAATCTTGTTGAAGTCATTTATGCCATTCTCCTCATTCTCTATCCTTCAACAGCGTAACCTAAGCACAAAAAATATTATGCATTCGCCGAAGTAAGAAGAGCAATCGCCACTTTGTTCAGATTGAACAAAAGGAGCCTCTACTCCTCACCCGCTCTGATACCAGTGTCACACCACAAACAAAAAGGTCTCTAATCTTCAAACCACGGTCTTTGAGTGCTCTCTACTGCAATGTACATGACCTCTTTCTTCAGTTCCTCTCTCTAGCTTCTTCCAAGATGGAGCTCTCTCTCTCTAGCTTCTTTCAAGGTGGAGATCTCTCTAGAAAGCTCCCTTGAACTTGAGTGCCGTGTGCCCATAATGGATCTTAGTATCTCTATGCCCCCTTTAGGCCTTTACATTGTATTCCATACTATTCCCTAGACCTAGGATTATCCCTACACCCTAACCCTCTAGGCCTCTGTTAATGCAAGCACTGTCGAGCCCTTTGGTTTCCTGCTTAACCATAACCAAGCCATGGGCTTCCGCAATTATGGCTGATGTGACAGTTGTACCCCTCGCACAGATAGCATACCCTGTCCCCCACTGCATACTCAGCCAGCAGTCTTCCCTCCCCCTCACTGCACACTCAGCCCCCCAATCGCTAGTGTGTGCTCAGCCCCCTGCTGCATACTCAGCCTTTCCCACCCCCTGCTTCAGACCTCCCCTCCCATCTACTAGTCCTTTTGACTGAACCACAGGCCCGACGGCTGTCTTTTTGGTCCCTGCAAGATGCTTGATTCCTCCCTCGAACCTGCAATCTCCCTCCTTTCCATCTCCTTCCCATAAGCTTTGCTTCCTTCTCCATCACCCCTCCTCATCATGACATCAAACAGTCAGGAAGCTCTTTTTACATCCAGAAAGAGGGCATTTTGCATGGGTACCTTTGTTTGACTAGAGGGGATCAAATCGCATCTTTCTTAATTTCCATAGCCATGGAGATGCCCCTTTCCCCACAAGATAAACCACAGGTTAAGATCAAGAAGTGGCACGACCCATTTTTGGCCTCAACCACATGTGCAAGCACATGCAGGCTTGGTTTCAGGCAAGTCTCTCTTGGAGGTAAGCCACAACCAGGAGGTTATTATTTAAAGATGAGGTGTGTTCCTCCCCATCTTACCTCATCACTCATTTTGCTTCAATGAAGCCCTCATCCAACAGAGGGGAAGTGCTCATGAACATGGCTTCGCAAAGAGGACATGGAGACAGGACACCACAACCCACTTCATTTTTCAGGCCTCCCTCAGAGATATCATGGAAAGACTTCCATACACCTACCATGAACACGTAACCTTCATGCTGGACTCTCTTCTGTGAACTCTAAACAGCATGTACCAACTAGGCTATAATACAATTAACAACCTGCTGCAAAAGCTACAAGGCTAATATTGAGTCCCATCAGAAACAAATCAACTAGAAGACACATGATCCCTTTCCCGTGAGACTTTTTCATTGAACTCCTTGGGAGCAGTAGGCAAAGAACTTGAGCACTTGATGCCCTTCCCTGTGTCTTCCAGGGAAAGCTTCTCTAATTGTTTCACCAGATAACTGGAACTATATCAGAAAAAGAAAATCTGGCTACCACAATCACAGTTTAATAGGTGGAAAAGCCACAATCACAGTTTAATAAGTGGAAAAGCCACAAAAGATCTCCTTATTTATCCCTTGTTCATGAGATTGACTTGGATCTAAACAAGTAAAATCCCAAGAGAGCTAAGCCGGAAGGCCTCAAATCTTTAAATCAATTAAATATAAAGCAATCTTTCCCCTTATTGTATATACTAAAATGGAGCAATATTCTGTGGATACATACTTACAATTTTTATTCTTTCGCACTTATCTAATGAACTCTAACTTCTTAACAAAACTATGGCACCTAGACCTTATGTTTACTGGTCTAAGAAATGTGCAAAAACAAAACCCTTACAATAGAGAGCATTCACAGCTAGCATTCAGACAAACCCCTATGTGAACAAAGATGCCAAAACACGAACTCACAAACCTTGTGTTCACTCCATAAAGGATCTTGCGCAATCATCTTCTCTTTAAACTTTCTGAATGTATCTGATAAAGCAAAAATGCTCAAGCCTTGAGATACAAATCATTATACATGTTTAGTAATAACAGAACTTGGTGAGGAGCGTCATTCTTAACAAAAGTTACTGAAACAAAACAAGCTATTTCAGCTCAGAACATGCTCAATATTTTCAAGAGCCAAACAGACCATAGAAATTAAGGATTTGGAAAAGGCTTCAAGGACATTCAAACTCAAGAACAGCAATGTACATGATATGAAAGTGTTTCTTTGCCAGATACCAAATTCAAAGAGAGCACCTTACTTTCAACACTGTGTTCTTACCGATTTCACTGTAGCCTTCAACAGAAAAAGCTGTGTTTAAGAAGAAGGTTGAACCAAAAACAAATGCCAAGGCCTCCAAGGAGCCACACACACACACACAACTCTTTTCTTTTTTGGTGAAATCCATTTGTCATTATATCACGAAGAGCAGTCAACTTAGAAAAGCGCGCACACACAACTCTTTTCTTTTTTGGTGAAATCCATTTGTCATTATATCACGAAGAGCAGTCAACTTAGAAAAGCGCGCACACACACAATGTGTGCGTGCTTTTCTAAGTTGACTGCTCTTCGTGATATAATGACAAATGGATTTCACCAAAAAAGAAAAGAGTTGTGTGTGTGTGTGGTGTGTGTGTGCGCGCGCGCACGCTCATTGTGTGTGTGTGTGTGCGCGCTTTTCTAAGTTGACTGCTCTTCGTGATATAATGACAAATGGATTTCACCAAAAAAGAAAAGAGTTGTGTGTGTGTGGTGTGTGTGTGTGTGTGCGCGCGCGCGCTCTCATTATCGTCCTTTACGGCATCAAATTTCAGAAATGCTTCAACCATTCTTGCCGGTACCTCGATTGGAACTTCAGAATAGGCTTGAGGATTGGACACTACATTCTTCTTCCTCTTCAGCCCGTCCTTTGAAGCTCTCACATATCACATTGCCTTCTCTATATAAAGTGTTATTACTTCCGCCTTGGATTTCTGACAGAACAAATTCTGTTTGGCATATGGATCGCCCACTAAAGTGGTGGAGAAAACGGCTGCGTCTCCTTTGGCAATACAAAGTCCCTCTTCGGCAGCAACTTTTCCTTTGGAGAGTCCTACTTGGCATTTTTCCATCTGGGCAGTTACTCGCGCATAGACATATTGCTCCGGCTGTTTGCCACAGATGTCTACATTCTGCCGAATCTGTGCTTCACATCTTTTGGCACTGTCCCCACACTTGTGATTTCCTCGCTCTCATCCGACAGCGGCTTCGAGCGAGATTTCCTACTGTTACTTTTGGCAAGTTTTTCTGGATTTTTGGTTTTCATCCAGCTAGACAGGGTTTTGATTTATTTTTTGTTTGGGTGCGCAACTGAGCACTGTGGACTCTATGGATAGACAGAAATCATAGAGTCTTTGGTGATCCTACTTTTCCATCTTTTGTTTTTTTCAAACGATCTCTGCGGCAATCATTCTATGATTGCTTTCAGACTCGTTTGATTGATCATGATGTATATCTAGCTTATACTGAGATTTTCAGTTGAGTAGTAGTTACTCCACTTTGGAAGTAACTATGAATGTAATTATATTACAGGAATAAAATATTTCTTATCACAAAAAAAAATGTGTGTGTTCTTTCGGACTGTTCCTTGTAATATAATGACAAATGGATTTCACCCCCCCAAAAAAAAAGTGTGCATATCATATACACATACAGCCCCCCCACACAAGGTTCCCTCGAAGAAAAGCCTTTCAATCACTAATGTACAAGCTACCAGGTTAATATGATGCAAGCTGCATGTTATCAGTACACCACGAGGGAAATCCCTTCAGCAACACCCCAATATGCCATCATTGAACTGTAATTACTGTACTAGCCCATCCAAAGAGGATCACACATTGCTAATTGAAATAATAGACAATACATTTTGTACATAATATAGACAAAATGTATTACTTACGATAATAAAGCAAAGGGGGAGATGTCAAAAAACAGCTTACCTCATATCCCAGAAGATACATGTAAGGAGAGGTGAAACTCTACTTAATCATGAAAAAGAGAATATATAAATACAACAGGTTGAAGAGCCAGCAATGGTGACTGCCAATCCTGAGATATACCAAGAAAAAGCCAATGTGATGGGGCACAATGACACCCCAAGCAATATCTATAAGCAAAAGAAGACGAGAATTCCACACCATGAGAAGGTCTTTATTCTGTCTCAGACTGCCTAAAGGCCCTTAGAACAGTCACCTACCTTCCAATCACATGTCTATAATGGGCACACAAGACCGTGCAGAGACTTATGGTGGAGATAACCTCTCAGAACAAACAGTTGATCGAAAAAACCAGGACAGGAGGAGGCCTGAATCAATGTATGAAGCATGTTGGCAAAGAGAGAGACAATACAAATGTGGGTCTGTCTGATCTGGTAGAAAATGTCCATCTAAAAAAAACACCCTGATAAAGTAGTGGTTGAGGAGAAGAACTCAAAACAGCAAAAACCCAAAACAGATGTGCCTAGGCAAAGAGCAAGCCTGAAGATATTGCTTTCCACTCTCCATGTGACAACATACCAGGGAACTGCCTATCTCTACATTGTGATGCTGCACTGCAAGCCAAGGAAAAGAGATCTTTCTTTCTCATACTGTCTGTCATTGATTGACGCTAGTGAGCAAATAAACGCTTTTGAGAGACGCCCTAAGCAATCCAATAAGACAGCTACTTGACTGATGAGGTCAAGCAAATAGATTTTGAAGATGCCTTGATCCATCTAATATCAGTGGCTACTAGACTGGTGTTGTCAAGATCCATAACGTGTATATACTGAAAATTATGTATAGTCCCACTAGACTCCATGATGGACATCTCCATTTTATCGAATTCCAACATAGCCACAAAACTGAACTCTCAAACTGAGGAGTCTTTCAAACAAGTTGGAACCATACGTTAGGTATCACATGTACACAGGAGTACCAGTACGCTGCACCGTATGGAAAATTTTGTTAATGTACACCAGCTTTGAAAATTATTATTTCTTTTCCCAAAAACAAGAGGGAGGCAAGCGGGAGAGATGGGAGAAGGGAGAGGGAGAAGACAATCTACCAGTGATTACAGTCCAGAGAATGCAATGATTAATCACCATCAACAATCAAGGAGATTCTACCACAGGTGCCTATTAATGTAAATGCTAAATAATACACAAAGAGATTCAACTTGAAACTGAAAGCTCAAAGTCGAAACCAATTACTAGATCAAAATGAACATACTAGAGCACAAGGCATGACTTAGGAGTCTTAACTCCATAGTCTATGGGGCTGGCTGAAGGAAAAAGCAGCAAGTAGCTGGGAGGAGGTGGCCACTGCACACGAACAAGTGCCAA
This sequence comes from Dipteris shenzhenensis, assembly GCF_047967505.1. Taxonomy (NCBI): domain Eukaryota; kingdom Viridiplantae; phylum Streptophyta; class Polypodiopsida; order Gleicheniales; family Dipteridaceae; genus Dipteris; species Dipteris shenzhenensis. The sequence goes on along the minus strand of NC_141620.1, from coordinate 16,491,806 downwards.
ATCAATTAAGTGGTGAACGGATTTTCAGGTATGTTTTATGATTACAGGTATACATTTAACAGAGGGGGGATGTCAAAGTAGCATGGAGAGAGAGAGAGAGAGAGAGAGAAAGAAGATGTCTTAACGTTCGCGGGAGGCCTCGAGGGCCTATGCGACAAAGTGCACCAAAGGAAAAACTCATACAAGCCTCAAAGGGCTAGAGCAAAGGGCGCACTAGGGCCCTTGCTGAGCACTAATATATGCTGATCTAATGAGCTCAAGAGCTCAAGCAAAATCAAAGTCAGATACAAACTGAAACTGAAACTGAAAACAATCTAAGAGCTGTCTCACGCTGTGGCGGGGCCCAGGGGGGGCAGTCTCCTTGATCTCTTAACCCGTTGAGCTATGTCCAGAGAGAGAGAGAGAGAGAGAGTCAAAAAGATGGAGGCATGGCTGAGGTAACACTTGAACTTGATTGCTTAGATTGCGAGTACATGGTACCTCTTTATAGGAAAAAGGGTGCCTTATCTTCCACACTTCGAAGAGGAGAATCTCATTGAAATCATAGATGATGTCACGCCCTAAACTAATCCCTAAATGTCAAGTGACACTTCAAGCTCACACAACTTGTAAACCCAAAAGCCTTTTCATCCTAACACACTAGTCAGAACCCTGTTCACACTGTAGACTTTGAAATACAATAAGAAACCCTCCCTTGGAACAAAGAGTGGTGAGAACCATGGTAAAATATAACCAATCTCCAGCTCCACCGCAAGACTGCAAAGAGGCAGTCTCGCTTGTGTGCACCTCCTGTGCCACAGCTATCCCCTCAATCAGTTTGCCACCAATAGCTGAGACCATTACTGATTTCACCCCCCCGAATCCTAACTAGGGTACAAGATATCTTCAAATCCTTTTATAGAACAAAGGCTTCCACACAATAGACACAAAAACAATCTTTTAGGGGGACTACCCAAGGCGGGACCCTTCTCAAATAAAAACATTAAAAATGTAAAAAAATCACCCAAAAGTTCGGAGCTGGCCGCGCACAGCTGTTGCATATACCTAGATGAATCCAAGAACACTCCCAAACTCATCCTCTAAAAGCACAACATAGTGCAGTTTCAATCTCACGATAGTCACTCATAAGATTGAAAACCATAAACTCCATCACGCATAGTAGGGACTAGCTACTATGACATTCCCACTGACATCAACAGCGCCCAACAGTGGCTGTAGACCATAGTATAAAAATATGCTCTCACACATACAAATCCACATGCCCACACATACTTGAGCATCCATTTATACAAATTCTTTGTACTGAGTTTCTGTCGGCACTCCGGAGGTGAAGGGCAGACTCAGCCATGACGAAGGCTAGCACTAAAGGAGAAGGCGCACAGCTGTTGCATACATGTGTGCACACTCTTGCTTTTCAAAGATGTTGCCAGCGAAGTCCGTGACAAGGATGCCCCGGTAAATAATGTCGATGTATCCATGGGAGCAACTGCTTGGGGCATTAGCCCATGACTCTCAAAATGTCAAGCTGAATTGAAAAGTCAAATTGGTAAAGGACCCTAACTTGTGGGCTACATCAACTTCAAATTATGAAGCAAAGTACGGATTACACAAAAGACACAATTTTACAGGTTTTGAAAAAGCTTCAATTTTTATGATGTTTACCACATAAGTAAACTCAGATTAGCGGCTTCAAGGCATATACCAGGAGATAATCAGGGAACAAGAACCTTCTCACAAAAAAAAGAATGAAGGAGCTGTAGCAAATTGGCTTGCAACAAAAAGAGTGCCAACAAGGTCTACACAAAAATCCACGAGATAATCTAGCGTAGACAGCAGCAATTTACCTTATTGGCATAGCGGGATTTTTAGCTGTGGTATAGCAGCTGGCTTGTCGAGAAGTGAGGCATGATTGTAGACATGGTGAAAGCCCTTTTCCAGAATTTCATAGACGCGCTGTTCAGTAGCAGCAAAGAATGAAAAAAACGGCATAACAGACCTGAAATGGTGAGACGGGCAGCAGTAGTGGGCAGACTTGGCAGATTTTCTTTCAAGAAAGAGACGACAATCGGCAACTGTAGTGACAGCTATCCTGCAAAATGATGGTGCAGATTGGAGGAAGAGCAAAGATGAACTTAATGGGTGCTCCGTCGTGCTGTCCATCAAAGTCGGCACAAGCTGCGCTTGCTCATAAACTGAACATAGCCTGGAACCCTTCGATGATCTTGCAAACAATGGATCCAACCTCCGTAGATCATAGGAAAGACAATGGTGAGGACATGGGCTCCCGTGGAGCTGAATTCCAGATAGAGTTCTTGGCAAACAATCTCATAACTCCCACACTTTCATCAAAGTCGTGAGCTCAGATCCGAACAGTACGGTCGATAGCCGGAGTTGCTGAGCAGCAAACAAATCATGGCAGCCGTATGATACGATTAATCTCATCGCGAGGAATCGACTCAGGTGGTGTCTGATGCATCCATACTATAATAAAAGGGGGACAATTGGTCCATCTGGATAACGTGGCTGGCGAGCCAAATGGTTACGCGTGCATACCATGCATAGTTGCCAGCCGAAACGGAAACGGAAGAAATGGAAACGGAAGAAACAGAGTTTCCGGCTCCCGCCGAAACGGAAATGGAAGAAACGGCAATATGATACAATTTATGTATAAAAATTTATTTCTTATACATAATATAATTATCAATAGAGTGCAAATCATACATAATACAATTATCATACTTGAAGCATCATGCATGCTTCTATGATTCTAAATTCCTATGATGATTGATCTATCTTGTATCATCTATTATCCATGAATGATGCTTCAACAATCAACATGTGTCATCATTCATGAACTAAGTTCTAAGTTCCAAGTTCCAAGTTCTAACAAGTTTGAAGTTATCACAATCCGAAGTTTGAAAGGGAGGATGGAGAGGTGAGAGGGAGGATGGAGAGGTAGAAGGAGGATGGGGAGGTGAAAGAGGATGGAGAGGAGGTAGGAGTCGGAGGAGGAGGATGAGAGGTAGAAGGAGGATAGAGAGGTAAGAGACGAGAGGTAGTGGAGGGATGGAGAGCAGGCTGAGGATGGAGAGCAACAGCCAGCCTGCAGGATGGAGAGGATGGAGAGCAGGTTGCAGCCTGTAGGGTGGAGAGCAACCTGCTGAATGGAGGGATGGAGAGGAGAGCAGGCTGCGGGTGCCAAGGCCCAAGAATCAAAGATGGAGAGGCTGGAGAGCAGCAAGATGGAGAGCAGCAGCATAGGAGGTGGCGGAAACGACGACATGAGGCGACGAATCGGCGAAAAATGTTTTAATCAAAAGAGGGCAAAAAATAATTTAATCAAAAGAGAGCCAACCACCCCCAATTAAACAACCCCCCCCCTTTACGCAAAGCCACCCAACAAACAAACCCACACCCACCAAAAAAAAAAAAAAGGTATTACGAAACGGCGTTTCTTCAAGAAACGGCATTTCCGTTTCGTCCCTGGCAAGAAACGGCCGTTTCGTGCAACTATGATACCATGTATCAGCCCCACTCTCTGCTAGTCGTATTGAAGACTCTAGTACCCGCTTTGGTAGTCTCCCGTGAGGTAAGGCCCATACTTTGTGGAGATAGGTCATTGTCTGAAAAATGGCATCGACCTGGAGAGGTGTCATGGCTAACTCTGCCTGTACTATCGGATGTGGGACAAAGGGCTTCCTCCTGATCATCTTGGAGCCCATAATCACCTGTAGCCGCTCAAATACTTTCCACTTTGTCATCGGAAGATCGCACCCCCAGAAGGGTGCTGCATACATGGCGGTCGGCCTCACTAATGTGTCAAAAAGCCGACCCTTCGTTAGCGGGTCTTGAAAGTGCGCTGCCTCTCTAGTCAGCCGAGTCGTGCTCTCTGGCCGCATGGAGCATCCTATAGAATGGCCCTGGGAAAACTGCCTCCAAGTATGTGTAAGATTGCACTATCTCAATTGGCTCACCTCGGCAAGTGAAGCTATATCGGTGCAGTACAACACGTGAGGTGTTGAAGATCATGACCTTGGTCTTCCCAAGGTTGATTGTCAAGTCTCTCTCCTTGCAAAACACCTCTAGTGCCTCCAGATGCTTCTGCAGCCCCTCTGCCAAAGAGGACTATGTTATCAGCGTATAGCAATATTTGTATCATCAGGTCGGCCAACAGTGATCCCTCGCTCCCAGGCAATCAATGAAGGATGTGATCTCGTCAATGTAGAGCCCGAAGAGGGTCGGTGAAAGAGGGCAGCCTTGCTTTACACCAATGGTGCTCTCGACCCAATCAAATAGGCCTCCTGGGGCCTGAACTCTCCCTCTAATGGACTCTTTTACACACACACACACACACACACACACACATATATATACGTATGTGTATGTATGTATGTATGTATGTATGTATGTAGATACATACATACATACATATGCATATACATACATATACATATACATATATATACATACATATACATACATACATACATATACATATATATGCATATATATATGTGTGTGTGTGTGTGTGTGTGTGTGTGTGTGTGTGTGTGTACATACACACACACAGAGGTGCCCATGCAAGGAAGCATGCCTTGCATCGACGGTAGTATCAGTTGGATTGTTGTACCAGTTGGATCAGCTCGATTGTTGTACCAGTTAGACCAGTTGGATTATTGTACCAGTACTCGACCAGAGGAGTATACATGGCACCTATGGCCTGGGAGCAACCACACCAGGTTTCCAGTGATCATGCTGAGATGCAGTCTTCAGCGACGAAACATCACACGACGAATTCCTTCAGTTGTTTCAGTGGCACACCCAGCTCCTTGGCGATTATGTTCCATCCAAGAGCTGAGAGGGGTGTTGGAGGTGAACATTTGCTGATGTCACATTGTGGAAAGAAAGAAAGAAAGTTTATTACATGGTTGTTAAGACACTCGTGTCTTATGATACGACACTTAAGACGCGTGTCTTACCTTAAGACACCTTTAGACACTCTCTTTTTTTTTTTTTTTGGTGGGTGGGGTGTAACAACAAACCTTGAGTTTGACTTAATCATGCTATCATTGATGGCGACTTTGGATACAGTAGTGGTAGTGACCTTGCAGATTCGGATTAGGATGAATCTTGAGAGTAGAAAGTTTCCTATTAAATGTATCGAGATGTAGATTTCATTCATGTCACATGTGACTGACAGATTGTTGTCATGATATTTATGTTTATTGATCTATGATGATTGGTGTAGCCCTCTAGCCTCTTGTTAAGTTGTTTATCTAGATTTTTGAATATCAAGATTCAATTGTCAATTTAAACCTTTCAAGTTGTGTCGTGACTTGCAAGCTCTTGAGCCGTGAGTCTTAACTTTACCTTTTAAGTTCACATTGTACAAGTGCATTGTTTAAGTGTAGCTTATTGTACTTCTAGAATCTAGCGGCTAGCTATACTAGCAAGTTGTACACTTGTATTCTTATACATATATTAGTTAAATATTTATTGTTACAATGACGTGTCTTATTTTTAAGACACTTTAGACACTCGTGTCTGAAGCATGTCTAACATGTCGTGCCTTAACGAGTCTTACAACCATGGTTTATTAAAGTCTTCAGAAGACCGATGGGTCTATGAGACTGTGAAAATCCTGATACAACAAGCTGTGGTAGTGGGCTACTAAATGAGCATCCATACCAATGCAAAATGCAAAAATGCAAAATGGCAGTACTAAGTCCCAAGTACAGCATAGTCATGTCCATGGTCGACTATCTATCAATCTCAGCATCATCATTACCGGTAGCAAGATATTAGGATGGATGAGGCAGTGGAGGCATGAAGTTGACAATAGAGTGTTGTCGGCCACTCAGAGGTGCAGTCCTGGCACGTCTCCTGGTCGTAGCTCTGCATCTGACCACGGCTACTACTGTGACCCCCATCGGTCGGGGGCTCCGACTCGGAACAAGGAGGGGATGTCCCCAGGTGTGATCTGTGTGTCGACCCTCTGTCTGAGCTGTCGGTGCACAAGCTCCAGGTCACAGTCATGTCGAGGCCTTGTCTCGTGGGGATCCATGTGATCTAGCTAAAAGAACTCCGTGATAAAGCTCTGAGAGGGATCAGTCGAGGAACAAGTCTGCTCCTGTCTCCGTGCTCGAAGTATCCTCTCGCAGTGTCTAAGTGCCTCATGAATGAAATCTGCCAAACACCGCTGGTCCGGGTAGGAGAGGAAACGGGCCAAAATCCCATAGCTATCCCTGAAGAGGCAGTGGAAACGCCCTCGGATCTCAAAGTAAACAGGACACCTGAAGATGAAATGCTCCTCTGTCTCAACCTCCTGCATGTCACACAGTGTGCATGTGCGCCTCTTCCTCGGTAGTCGCTCTGCTTTGTCGCTCTCGATACGAAGTCTGTGTGAAGAGACCCGAAACTGCCCAAGAGAGATCCTCAGCGAGTGGGGTAGGTGAATCTGCGTGTATCCGGTCAATGAAACCCTCCGCTGTGATATGTAAGTGATATGTAAGAAGTGATCTCCGTAGAAGCTAAGCTTCACTGGGAGTTCACTCGGTCCCAACCAGGTCCGAAATGTGTGTAGCTGTAGTAGATCCTCACGGATAACCTAGTTGACCTCGTGTGATAGGAGGGGAGAGAACGGAGCATCCATGTTGTACTGGAAGGGAGGTAGTCTATCCATGTGAAGCCCCAGTCGCTCAAACCATCTCTCTACCATCTCTCTATACGTGCATACCAACACCTCTAGTCCCCTCCTACTACAAGTGCCATAGAATAGGATAGAGCTATCCATGGTAGCCTGCTACACCCCGAGGTGTAATCCCATATTCCCTAACTCGGTACAGGTACGTGATGACCTGAAATGCAGCATCTAGCTGTAAAGGGGGTGACCCAAACTCAACCTGAATGATCTGATGAGGAATGGATGGCTTACCACGAATCATCCGTGATAACATGAGAACCTATAGCCGCTCCACACGGGCCCACTCTATATCCAATAAGTCTGGCCCCCAACAAGGGCTGCCGTAAATCCCCGCTGGGCGAACCAAGGAGTCAAAAAGCGACCCCTTGGTGCGTGGATCCTGAAAGTGCGAGCGGAAGCACTACCTCTCTAGTCTAGCCAATGAAGCATACCCTCTACTCAAGCGTGCCTGCATCACGGGTCTCATAGTGAAGCTGGGTCCGGAAAAGATAACCCCAAGATAAGTGTATGATGAAACTATCTCAACAGGCGACCCCTCAAATGTGAACTGCTCCTGACGCATGATGGCTCGAGATGTATTGAAGATCATGACCTTGGTTTTACCCAGGTTGACCTTCAAATCAGAAGACTCACAAAAGGACTGTAGTGCGTCTAGGTGTCTCTGGAGCCCCTCTGCCGAGGAAGACAAGAGAGCCACGTCATCTGCGAAGAGCAATATCTGGATCAGCGTGCCTGCAAGAGAGCAACCTACACCCCCCTGTGTCTGCATCATTGTCTCAAGCTCGTCGATGTAGAGGCCAAATAAGGTAGGCGACAAAGAACACCCTTGTTTGACCCCGATGGTGCTCATGATCTCGTCTGTCCATCCAGATCCTGCACGAACTCTGCCTGAAACTCTCTCGTAAAGTGTTATGACAGCCCAAATGATCTCTTGGTCATAACCCAAGTCCAACAGGCGCCGTATGAGGCGGGCTCTCGAAACCGTGTCAAGTGCCTTGCGAAAATCCACAAAGCAACAATAAACCCTCTCCGTGCCCTCGCCTCCTCGATGATACATTTGAGCGTGAGAATGTGGTCCATGGTTTCATGATCACGTCAGAATCCAGGTTGTCCTGCTGCTCTAAGTCCTCGACACTCTGCAAATCTACTAACCTCGGAGTCAAGTACTGATGCATAAATCTTGGACATGACATGTCCAATCATAAGGGTCCTCTAGTTCTCCGGGCTCATGGGATCCCCTGCCTTGTGGATGGCTCAGATAGTGTTAATGGTCCAAGTATGTGGAAACCCCAAACAAACAGCTTCATTAAAAAGCTTTGCCCATATCGGGGCTAGGATGTTAATCCCATATGCAATGAACTCAATGCATAACCCCTCATGATCCTTCGCTCAGCGAAGTTTCATTACGGCATTCTTTACCCTTCCTCTTGTGAAGAGGGTGCAGGATGTGGGGCGAGGCATGTGTGAGAGGTTAGGGACTAGCTGATTTGGGATGTCATAAAGTGTGCGTGCATAATCAAACTAGATCCAAGTGTCAGTGAGTGGCGGAGGGGACCGCCGTCCTTCTAGAAATCTCCGCCAGAAGTCCTTAAGAGTTGTTACTAAACAAAATATTCAATAGCTGCTCCTCGTTCCGACGAATAAAGTCTAGTTTCTTCCTCTGTACCAGTCTACAGTACTCGCATAGCGTATCTGGTGCGCTCGGAAGACTGTTTTTTGTTTCGAATCTGAGCTGACGGCATAAAGCCTTACACTCATCATCGTACCAACTATTACAGGGTACGATTCCAAGGGGTGGTGGGCGGGGGGAGCGGGTGGTGTGGGGGAAAGCGTGAATGGCAACCTCGTGTAGTGAGCACGTGACAAGGGCAACACGATCCTCTAAAAGAGGTATGAAGTCAATATAAGCAAGAAGTATGTACAGACGGCCAAAATAAGGTGAGTGATCCTGATCAAAGCGTATATCGTGGTAGGTGGAGTAAGAACTGAGTGGGGTGGAAGGTGTTGTGCGAAGGGGGGTGGAGATGCTAAAGAAAAGGTATGTATGATCAGCCCCTGGGGGGAGAGGTGCTACAGTGAAGTCAGTGATGCGATATGTGAAGACAGGGGATCCCATGATGTAATCAACAACGCTAGAGCCCCCCCATGTGGAAAGCATGTGAAACCACTTGAAGCGGGCCATCTGTCAAGACCATTATAGATAATGAGATCATGTATCCTACTGAGGTCTAATAGGGCCTGCCCATAAGATGAGAATGGACCTCGTCTGTCAGCCGAAACCCGTAGCATACCTGCCTCCTCAAGGTCAATATCTGGCAGTAGAGTAGAATCATCTCTAAAGTCAAGAAGTGGTACCTGACGGGCCCTTGTCCTCGCGTTGAAGTCCCCCACTAGGAGGACTTCTCCGCGGCTAGAGAAGTCAACAATGGACTGATAAAGAGAGAGAGGGCCTTGCTTGTGAGTGTGCCTGCCCCATGAGAGGTTAGGGTAGGCTGAGTGAGGACCTTTGTTGTTGGTGTGCCCTCTCTTGTGAGCATAGAGTAGGGTAGGACTGAGGACAGACTTGCCTAGTATGGAGGCCCTACCTGAGGGTCATGTTGGTTGCCATGGGTCAGCCCCCTGCGTGGCAGTCCATACCAAGGTAGGAGGCTGGGCAGGCCAGTCGGCCAGAGGATGGCAGGGGGGGGCAGCCCCTTGTAGGCTGCATGGCAGCACCTTGTAGGGCTGCAGGCTGAGGCGGCTTGGTCGGCCAGTGGCTGGAGGGGTAGAGGCCCCTAGAGGGCTGCAAGGTGGCCCCTTTTGTAGGGCTGCAGGGGTCCCCCATGGCTGCTAGGTTGGCCTTGTAGAGCCCTCAGTCAGGCTGCCTAGGGCAGGGGATCAGCCTGAGTACCAACCCTCGTGTGGCAGCCCAGGTAGCAGTAAGGGTCACTCCACAGACCAGCATGCTAGAGGGGGGTTGGCTGCCTATATATAGGCCTCCCTCCCACAATTGTTGTTATCTCATTGTGGAGCAGTTGGTGCCTTATATAGCAGATTTTTTCCCCACCAGTTTTAGGGGTTTTGTCTCTTGTGCTTTCTCCTCTCCTTCTCACTTGTCTGTGCGTGTGAGATTTGCTCTCTCTCTCCATTTCTGTCCAGATCCGCGCTGCACTTCTTACAGATGCATGTGGGAATTGTATCGGAGCTGCTCTACATCAGGAGGGCCATGTTGTGGCCTACAAAAGCAGGAGGTTGCCGGAAGCTGAGAAACATTTGTAGATTTATGAGAAAAAACTGTTGGTTCTAATTCATGCTATGACCATCTGGACGTATTACCTTTTGGGTGTTGACTGACCATCACATTCTTAAGCATTTCTTGACCCATACCAAGCTTTCAAAAAAGCACATGAAATGGGCAAATTTTCTGTCCATGTTCCATTTTCAAATTGTTCATACGCCAGGAGTGCAGAATAGAGTGGCGGATGCCCTATCTTGAAGGCCCCAGGTAAAGAATGTTACTAAGGCTGTCCACCAGATATTATGGACCATTCCAAATCATAGGGGAGATCAATGAGGTAGCTTACTTGGTGGATTTACCAGAGCATTGAGTCTTTTGAAGAAGTATAAGGGACCTAAGCCAACTGAAATAGCCGCCAAAGTGGACAAGTTGGAGGAAATTCTTAAACCAAAATAGGTTGTCTATCACACAAAAAAGAGAGGATCCTGAGGCAAAGTTATCCATCAGTACCTTGTCAAGTATAAAGATTATTTGGCAATAGCCAAGTGGGTCAATGAAGATTATTTCTCAGATCATCCATAAGTCCTATAGATGTATAAAGAAGCCTTTCAATTGGGGACAACTGAATAGAAGCAGAGGGGATGTCACAAAGCCATATTTATCCCTAGAAATAAAGAGAAAATTACTTTATTTTGACGTCAGAAGTATTGACTTCGGTCAAAGTGAGTTGACTTTTATCAACTAGAAAAGTTTCTATCTTTTTCATTGTGTTTGCTTACTTGCATGGTGGGGACGCCCACAGAGGACTGGGATTAATCAAAGAATTAGAATGCATGCACTGGCTAACCTTTAACGGGTGCAATGTGCTTGGTGATGTTTTATTTGTGTGCAGGTTCCAAGAGAGTGCAAAAATCCCACATTTTAATGGGATGGGGCATGCAAAAGTAGGCGTCCAAAGTGCTAGATGAATAACACAAGAAAAATTGTTATTTTTAGAGGGGACTGTCCAAGTTAGAAGGCAGTTCATTTCATCTAGCCAGTATAGCGGTTTTTGGAGCCAATTGCTCTGATGATGATGCTAATGATAGTGATTCTGTAGATGACTATGAGTATGTAGGATATAGTTTTGCTTTTGTATGGGTGTGGATGCTCGCTTAGTAGCTCCACCCTTTCAGTGGGGTTGTATCAAGTTTCTCACAGTCTCATAGACCCATCAGTCTTCCGAAGACTTTAATAAACTTTCTTTCTTTCTGTTCTATTTGTGATTTGCTGTAGCATCTTCTAAGGGCTCTGCATGAGCTGAACTTTGTATCAAACTACTGACTTCTGAAATAAAAACCTTCGGGGGGGGACCAGCCCTTATTTATGGCCCCTATTTTGTGTGTTCTCTGCTCCCTCTCCCCCTCTTTCAATCGGTTTGATCCTCAAAAGAAATTCGCTGCTGTTTTAAATCAAACAAAGTTATCAAATGCATGTATTTCCCTATTTTGAATTCTTCCTTGGTGATTATCTGCTACGAATTGTTCCAGACTGCTGCGAGTAGTGTTTATCTGCTGCAAATTGAGGATTCTAGCGGGGAATTCATTGAGAAGTGCTGCATTTAGAATTTTCCAGGCTGATTAGAGGTAATCCTAGCCACTATGAATTCCTTGGAATTGAAACCCCATTCTCTGTTTCATTGTTTTTCTTCAATTTAGAACAATCCACTTTTTAAAAAGGATATTGTCACAAATTGAATCTATCCCAAGAAATAAAGGTAAATCTTTTTTATTATTGACACTGGTCAAAAAAAGTTGACTTTAGTCAACGCAATTTACCTTTCTTTGTTTTGCATTAGGTAATATGCATCGTGGGGATGCCCACAAGGGTTTAGGATTAGTCCAAGAACTACAATGCATGCATTAGATAACCTCAATTAGGTTCAAGTATGTTAGAAGATATCGTTTTGATTTGTGGCAAGACCTTGGAGAGTGAAAAAAGTCCCATGTTTTAACGGGGGAAATGTGCAAAGGTGGACGACCAGCTTTTAGGAAGAACCCGCTTAGGGTAAATTGTGATTTTCAGCTTTTTGGGTGCCCTTCCTTGAGAAGAACGAATTTCAGCCAGCATTTTCTGGCTGACAGCTCCAGCTTTTTAGGGCAATGCAAAAAAGCATGGCTGCCCCCTAGTTTTATAAATTGTTGACTTATTTGAGTTGTATCAGATTTGTGCTCCTCTGTGAGCCAGCTTGTAAACAGTTTTTCTATTGCAATAAAAACCTTCAGACCTTATTTCTGGCCCCTAGTGTGGCGTACTTTTCTCTCCCCCTCTCTCTCCTTCAGTTCAAATTCACTCCAGCCTGTTTTTTAAGTGTGATTTTTAACAGGGTTGCTGCGTTTTCATATGGATAGCTGCGAATTTATGTGCTAGTGAGGTTGCAGATATGAACCGGCAACCACATCTTGGGCCTATTATCCTCTTTACCACCACATAATTGGTGTATTCCCTATTGTTTTACGTTGAGCTCTCTCATTGAAGCCTGATAATGCAGTACTAGATTGCAAATGACAAAACAAGTACAAACAGAAGATTCAAATACTATTTGCAATATAAGTGAGAGGAACCAAACCAATGTCACCGTGTTAGTCCAAAACTTCAAGAAAAACCAACACAAATCAAAAAAAAAATCACGTATAGATATTAAAACATCAGAAGCAGAGCTATTCAAAACAAAAAGACAGAATGCTCACCTGCTCGCTTATCGTAATCATCATCTGTTATGGTAAACTTTTCAACAAGGGAGGTGTCCTCTAGCCAGCCATTTGCTGTACATGATGCAGGATCAAGATCTACGATGTGAATTCGGTACCTAACAATCAGCTCACCAATGTAAATGCTTTGCTTGAACCAAATCAAAGCCCTATCAGACCGTCACAGCATTGTAAACTCACAATCTGCTCAGTGACATAGCATTCTCGGTAAATCTGTATTCAGACCATCTTACCATCTAAAGGGGAAGAGAACCATCTAAATCTGTATTCAGACCATCTTACCCATCTAAAGGGGAATAGAACCCTAAAGGCCTTGAGTCATCCATCAGTTCACAGATTTTATTATCATGTTCATCATATAGTTGGAGAAGCATTGCTCCAACTGCAGTCCCAGAATTCCTGCTAAGTCTCTCCTTCACAGCTTCAATGGTACTCTGTTCCACAGCACAAAAGAAGCATCACCTAACATTCTCCTCTTTCAAGACCAACCACAGGTTAATGTCAATGAGAACTCTGTACTTCAATGAGAATTCCAATACACTAAAAATGGAGTGTCTTAAGGTCATTAAATGGGTTCCCCTCCATTCTCACACATTATCTGTATATCCCTCCCGATTGTATTCTGGGCCGCAATTCTAGCTCGCCCTATCTGCAAAACAGTGTCGAATTCTAGGAGCATCCGTGAGGGAACCTTCCTCACCACGGTCAGGATCGACCAGCAATTTTGCCTCATACTCCCTTTGTTGAAGCAAGCATGCTCTGTCCTTCAGAGTCTCCTCAACATCCTCCTTACCAGTAGCTCCCTAACCTCCAATACTAAGTCTCCAATACTAAGTCTTCATTACCACCATAAGAGTCTCCAATCGCATGAACCTAAAAACCTTCTATGTGGCCTCTCTAACAAACGTCATTGACAACAATCCATCCAGTGTGAGAATATTAACGCTGATGCCACCACCCCCCCACTGTCAAAGTCCACCACCTTAGCCATGCAGCCCCCCTTTGGCAACAAATCCCATTGTCTGCCATCAAAGCAAGCACCTAAATGGTGGATGAACGAATCCCATTGTTTGCCATCAAAGCAAGCCAAGCATGTGTCTAAAGTGCCCACCATGGATATCCATCCGCTTCATCAATCTATTGTACCTCTGAAGCATTGCGGCAGTTGATCTACCACAGTCCATCATGTCTCAAAATCTTCCTGATCCTAGACCAAAATAGCTATGACCTTATATAGGCCTCTCTGGGGCTGGGGGCAAAAAAAGAGAGCCTTCTATATAATCAGTTATCTGCAAGAGCGCTGACAAGTTGGACCAGCTGCTTGGCAGCCACATGGAGAGAGGAAGTGGATGCAGACAATGGTGCATATCTGATTAGTTCAAGTCATCAGAAACTACACATGAGGGCTCGATGGTGAGAGTGGACATTACGAGTGCGTTAGTCAGTGGAACTATGTCCCAGACCTTTGTTATGCTTTCTGTGAGTTCTCAACGGAGCAAAAGAATAACGTAGAGTTTGAAGACCAGGATATTGTCATCATGTCGAAAGACACATTGAAGGTTCTTGCAAGAGGGGGAGTAAAAATCATCATCGTCATCGTCGTCAAAAACAAACGTTTCCCCTATCAAATGGCCCAAGGATGCCAACCGTCCAACATGAAAAACGGTGGCGGGCAGGGGGCAGGGAGCAGACACGGACCAGACAGGGTTCCCCCCACTCATTCTTCACAATCATTGTAATTGGAGCATTGGATTGGACGAGTGTAGAATTGGAGGAGCAGCTGAATGGACGAAGCACATTCAGCTCTTGTGAGATCGACTACATATCTGAAATAAGCGTCAAGGTAGGTGAATACAAAGACTTCAAGAGAGGCTGGAAACAACTAAGCTAGGCCCGATCAGTGAGCTCCAAGAGCTGAGTAGAGGTTGCCATGTTTTTGTATGTCTTTGGAATTCTATCTTTCCGGTCTCGCCTACACTTGAGCATTCAATTTTGTGGTGCATTGGCGTTTAATGATCGATTTTCGTTCTGCTCACCGCTTCACTTACGACTCGTGCTAATGATGCCAAGCTTGAAAGATCAATCATAGGAGAGATTCAGCGACCCATGCCTTGGTCTGTCGGGGGTAATTCGTATGGAAATCCCATTGACAAATTCAACTGGGCAGCAAAACCCGTGAGATGAAAGAAGCAATGGGTGGCATGGATGCGAACAAGGCAGCGGAAGAACATCCTAAATTCGGCGAATCGGGCAAGCGAAGAAGCGATGAAAAGAGCGATAAAATGTAGGTGGAGGCAAGGGGAGGGGGGAGGAGGAGCAACATACATGAAGGCTGAAGCGTAATTGACTGGAATGGTGCTTGAGGTTTGAGTGGGAGACATGTAAAGAGACGATGTCATCAGGCAAATGCTGAAGATCAGCGTGCTTAGTCGCCATGGCAGCTGAGCTCATTGAACAATCTCAAGAGTCTTCAAGATTAGCCTTTCCCGCCATCTCCTTCTTCTAGGCCTTTTTCTCAAGACCACTAGCCCAACGAATAGGGGAGTCCATTGGTTAGCCCCTATTTTTCCCGGCACGTGTGTTCTCTTAATCCCTTTTTCTTTCTCTTACATACCCAGTGGTGGCTCCACTGCCAACCGGCATTTGGGCCACATGCAATGTTGAAAAGAGTGCCAACCAACTAGAAATTTGGACAGCAGGAGCCGGCAAATGGAGCAGAACATGTCGACAAAGCATTGTGGGAAGGCTCAGAACTCTCTGCACGACCTCTTCCAAACTGCTAGCCACTTAAAGCAAGTGCACATTTGAATCCTCCATTTTTCGAAATGCTCAATAGGCCATCCGAATGCAGACTCGCTTCAACCTTGCATGGGTGCACTGATGCAAGGGTGCATCGCGCATCTATGTGCGCACATTTCGATCCTACAAAAGCACACCCTTGGTCGAATCTTACGAGGTATGCTTGCCCTCCCTTGATACAGTCACTCAAAAGGTGATGAAAGTTTACTTCACATCATGAGGGAAGGTTATTTGGCACACACCCCACCCCCAAGCACTAGCATCACCAATTGGAGGCTTCAACAGGCTACAGGATTTCGTAACAATGAATAATCAGTTCAGGTCCACGCTCTCAAGAAGTTGTTATGCGTGCTGTGTGAACATCACATTCCTCCATCAAACACTACCCCATATGAACCCACCCTTAGCTTAGAGGGTGACCATATGCATGGATTAATCGACCAACCATAGTTCCCGGTGTGGCCACATGTACTGAGTGTCACCTACATTCTTTTTCAACCTACCACCCTCCAATCCAATTGGGGCTCCAAACTGGCTCTACTTTTCCTCCGAAGACCCTTGATTGCTATTTTTTGGCCTGCACTGATGACCACATGATTGAAATAAAGCCAACAATTAACCTTGCATGTGGTCAAAGCACCATCCCACTATTCCATTGTTGAATGGAGGCTCCACATCTATTCCCAATGGAGCAAACACTTGTACATGTGGCCTCATCCTCCATACTTCATGAGCCCCTTTCTCATTTAGAGGAAAGTTATCCCACTCTCTTTCACTTTAAACCAAATAGTTGAGGACTAGAATTACAAACCCATGCTATTCACATCTTATATGTTGAGGCCCTTAGGTCATTTAGGATAGGATTGTTTTTAAGATAGCATGAATCTCTAATTCCCACTCTAAAGGGACTCCCCTTCGCATGGCTTTTCATTAGATTTTTTACTCTAGCTCTCTGCCCTGCTACTTGAGTCGTGCAATGGATGATTCCAAAGGGGGGATGTAACATTCATAAGTGGAGAGTGATTATTTTGTTGGATAACCCTTAAAAGATATTTGCTGAGATCTTGAGCTTGCAGTTGTAGCCTTACCTAGCTAACATTTTCATGACAAGCAGATAGGTTTTGTTGATCGCAAAATAACTAATTTTATGTCCAAGATATATATTTTGGGTTTCGCATTTCATGTGTCTAAACTTCATATATTATAGTTTTCAATTGCATTGAGACATATATAAACAAATAAGTGCCTAAATTTGAAGCATAAAGGACCTTTACATTGATGAGGTACCAATTTTGTTTTGTTGATAGGTCAATAACTTTGCACGCATATTTGTGGTTTGGTGCCATGAATGCATTTTCCTATACAAATAAAGAGAACCTTACCATTTAATTTGTTTTGAAAGTAATAAATAGATATACATTTTGATTCTAAGATGTACAAGGACCAGACTTGTTACTTTTTCCTTCGCGTATAAAATGCTAGAATCAAATACAAACAAGGCATGAAAAAAAGCTTGGTTACTAGGATGCTTCTGGGAGACAATGCATGAAAAAGAATTGCAATATGCAAGGGAAAGCCATGTGATGGAGGGGATTCATTGAAGATGATTAATGTAAGTTATATATACGTGTATACATACATGTGTGTGTGTGTGTGTGTGTGCACGTGTGCATATTAGTATGCCTTGGATGTCATCATGTGCTTCTTCAAGAATGAAGACCTCTTGCATATTTCAATGAAAAGATGAATGAAACCAAGGAAAGGTACTACAAATATGATCAAGAGTTAATTGTTTTGGTGTAGCCATTGAATCAATGGAGACATTGCTTGCTACCCAAAAGTTTGTAGTGCATATGAACCAGATCACATAAAATCTTTGAAGAAATCCTTACAAAATAAAAATCATAGCTTTCGTCATCATCTCTCTCATTTGTTGAAATGCATGGGTTACTTTTGGAGCCAAATTGATCCCATGATCGTTCTTTGTTATGCTTGTCAATGGAGCTACAATTCTCAAGAAGCCTTTCACAAGCTTTCTAGCTCCCATACGCATTTACCATGCCACGGAAGCGTATTACTTTAGTCACTATTTTATGTATAGGCCATGTCACAATATCCTTGACTTTCTTGGTACATTTTTAGCCATTCTCCAAGTGGACGTACAACTACTTTTCTCTCAACTTTTGCATCGGCCTTTGCAATTGCACTAATTGTTCTTTAAGAGACTTATGCGAATCAATACGCCTTCCAAATTGATAATCATAGACTTGCATGAAATGGTCCTCAAGAAATGATTCATCAATATCCTAAAAGATTTTGGTGCACTGGAGTGACCAAATGGCATTAACATCCATTCATATAATGTATCCTTGTTCTTCAAAGTATTTTTCCATCAGGCTTTCTTATAAGCTAATAACCTGATTTCAAGTATTTATTTGGTTAGTAGCTTGCATGTTACAATTCATCATATATAACATCCATCTTGGGTAAGACATATTTGTACTTTGTAGTGGCCTTGTTCACGAGTTTGCTATCCACACACATTCTCCATATTTTCCCCTTCTTTGGAGTAAGTAGAACTGGACACCAACATGGAGAAACACTAGTTCCTATCACCAAAAGAAGAATCACAATAGGCTAAGATTCCTCTCCAGCCCTATCAACTGCCTCCAAAAGGTGAAGATGTCTTGTTGCTCTTGCTCTTGCTTTAGCTCTGATTAGCCTAGCCCTCGCATCTAGCTAGCCTCACTTGCTTGCTTTTGATCTTTTGCCTTTAGCTACACCTCCCTCCTTGCACCTCTCCGCCCCTCACTGTTTCAGCACCCCACTCATGCAAATGCTATGCCCCTCAACTTGTTTTCTCTTGCTCCTACCATCTCTTAGCCTGCTCGTGCACACTAGTTTACCCTTTTACCTAGCCTTTAGCAATAACCGCTCCTTTTGATATGCCATTAACTGGCCACACAATAGCAACAATAGCTCCCTGCGCCACATTGGTTGGGTTGAGGGTTTTCTTTTTAGTTGATTGGTAGCTCGAAGAGCCTATCTTGGGGTTGCCTTTGGACAGTGAACCTACCACGAACGAGATGCCCACCACCTCTAAGACTACTGCCCGTAAGATTCCAAGTGGTCGAACTCGGCGTTGATCGGCCATGCGGACTAAGAAGGGTGCCAGAGCAGGTGCAAATTTGGGCCAGACGAGGACGACATCCATCCCATTTCTTGGCAGGTCTTCAAGTGACTATATTGACCCCCGAACCTCCATCTACCAGAACTTGTGCGAACGTCCACCCTTGTGCTTTTGCTGATATCATCGGAATTCTCATGTCATTTTTTCTTTTCTCTTCTTCAATGCACTTTGCAACTCCTTTCCCTTTGTCTTTTCCTTACTTTCTCTTTTTTTCCCACCTCTTACGGGCTCTTTCTCCCTCTATAAACAAGTGTACCTCTTTAGTTTTCTTTCTAGGATCATTTTTCTAGTGGGAACCTTCTTTGGTTTGTCCAAAGGGGCTCTCATGGGAACTTCTTCAACTCCCACGGCCATTTGGAATATCCTTTTCCTAAAAGACAAGAACTATGTGAAGCTCATGTGAAGATAACAATTCATCCCTTTAGGATAGAGCAGTAGTGGGTGGCCCAGGTTTGTGATTGAAAGGGATCCTAGCCCTAAAGGGTAACCATATTCAAGAGCTCACCATCTATGGGAGAGGATTTTTTCTTCTCCATTTAAGTTCCTCTAACACCACCTAGGCTTTGGTGGAGTAAAGTCCCATCTTCACCATTCTACACATAGTGTTCTTCATCCCTTAGTACCATGGGTCGTACCATTATTTCTTGTGTGAAACCCAAATTCTCATGCTCCCAAAGGAGTATTTGCCCATCTTGTCCTCCATCGGAGGATGTTTTAGCACAATGCTCGAGTACTTATCAACCATAACAGCTTCGATTTTGATAGCTGCTGGGGTCACTTGCCTTAGGGTGATTGTTGAGTCCCCTAAGACTCTAGTGGATGTGATCTTCCTTGTGACACTAGATGAGATAGAGCTTCAGAGCGTTTAGGTTTTTGGCCTTCGATGACATTGCCTTTAGTATGCGGTAGAGGGGTTGCTTGGCATGGACCTGTCCCAAGGAAGCAAGCTGGACACCACTTCTCTCATGGCCATGCCATAGATAGAAGCATGAGGACAGATCTCACAAATCGGCTAGGCAGTAGTAGGAGTCTTATACCCCTTTGGTGGATCTTCCAAAGGGGCCTAGATTAGGGTGGTCAAGAAGAAGGCAGGCAAGGGGGCCACAGAGAACCACAGTTGGTGAGGCAGCTTGCACCAACAAGCATGTTCAAGACCTACACGAAATCCCTCGAATCAGGGGATGCAAATAGCTAGACCCCCCCTAGGCCATCCTTAGACTCTTGAGGGAGAGATCTTCGACCTCCGCTAAAGTTAAAGGCCCAAAGTTTGTAGGTAGCTTCTCAGGGGTAGGACACAGCAAAGCCCATCTTATCTATCCCCTTCGTCCCTCTCCTACACCCCTTCCCTTGGATCTTCCCTCTCCTCCTCCTCCTCCTCTATGCCCTCTCCCTTGCTTGCCTCCCTTTCATCTCTGCCCATTCATCCCTCCCCTCCACCGTCGCCAGCCCCTCCCATCACTATCTCTACACAACAACAACTGGTCAGCCTCACCATGTACCCTCTATTTGCATCTTCTCCACCCCCACTACAATGTGCTTCCTGCTTCCTCCTCTATTAGCCCCCCCCCCCCCTCGTGATCCAACCCTCTTATGTGTCTAAGCCTGCCGGCAAGGACACAACTTTGATTTCTTCCTCTCAATTCGACCATATCCTGATACACAAAACACAGCTCCCACATAGTTGATAGAGGTAGGGAACTCTTTCTCTCAGCTTCCAGGTCCGAGGCCTCATCTAGGATAGCCCCTACTGATGAGTTTTGGAGGCTTGGACCCTCATATTACCTCGACATCCTAGATGATTACCCCCTTACCGTGGAATTGAAGGTTTTGGCCTTGCAGCCCTGAAAGGGGGGTTTTCCATTAGAGCAATTGTACACCATCTCATCCATTCTAGGGTTTCAACTTTGCTTCCATATGAAATGGGAAGTGGATCCCCATGCTCTTTGATCTTTTAATAAGGGACTAGATGGGCTTCTTTCCGAAGAGATGTGGTATGGGGCTTGTAGTAGTTGTGATTTGCTTGGGTTGGAGGTTTATCTAAAGAAGGTTACACATTGGACACTACTCCAGCACACTAGCCAGCTTGGTTTGGATGTATTCTTTTTTATGCAGTGTGGCCCTTGAAGGTAGGCATTGAGCTTGTCATGTTGTTGGAGTGTAGTTGATACTCCTCTTCCAAATCTTCTCTTGTATCCTTTGGATGATTTTAGAGAATCCTAAGATTGTCCATAAATCTAGCTAATTGGCAAAGTAGGATTCATGGATAAACTTAAGTCATCTCCTTGGATTGCAATTTTAAAAAAATATTTTCACTCACTTGGCTAAGCCTTTATTCCAAAACAATTAGATGAAAGCCATTCTTAGCACACAAAGGGGTGTGGTAAAGATGATGTTTCTTAAGGATGGTTGATCACTTACAAATTTCTACATTTTTAAGGGTGAGCATTGAAGAGGCATGTACGAAAAGTAATTAACTTGTAACTTAAAGGATTGGAGTTCTCCAAAGACTTATTTCATTGGCTAAGTAATTTGATGTCAACTTCAAACCTTGTGATGGTTTTATGTGAAATATGCTTTTGACGATTTTGGAACACTCCAATATCATCCCTTTTTTATGGAAGTTAATCTTTGCTATGTAAACTCATTGAATGCACCTTATTGAGAAAAATAACTTTAAATCACATTTGTTAGCTAGAGCAGTTTCATACATTATCAAATCAACTTGAAATCCGAAATCATCCATCAAGATTTGAAAATGACTTTATAATTTGAAACTACAATTGTTCAATATATACTTGTCGAGCTATTGGTTGTACATGTATGTAGGGTTAGCTAACTATTTTCATGCTGCTTTCAAATATTATTTGGTTTATGTGTTATGTCTGATTTGGGCTTTTTCAATGCTAAAACCCTCATTTATAGCTTAAAAACTATATGCTAGCTATGATGTATGTAGCTAAGGGTTAGATCATTAATTTATTTTCATGCTATAATGCTTGGGCTCATGATTATGAGAAAATTTTTTTGAGTTGAATTGAAGCTACCTTTGTAATGGTTTAGGACCACTCAAGTCTGGGCTATAGATGTGATAGGAGTAATGTGGCTCCATATATATGGACGTCATGCACTTGATAAAAATTGGTGAGCTTTTAGTTATCTTTTTACATTCAAGGTAATAGCCCTAAAAGGTGTGAAAGTGCATAATCCCTAGGTCCATTTATTTTTAAAATGTTATTGAAGATCTAGTCAACCCCATACAATGCATTGAATTCTAATATCAAGTTTAAGAATCAAATTGAGTTATGGACTGTATATCACAAATCTACATAGTGTTATTGTGATATTTTTACCATGGCCAATTCGATGCACTAATAGAAAGGAGGCACCAATCAACCAAGAGTGCAAGTATAATGCTTCACATTTGGTGACTTGAATAATAAAACCCACCACATGGAGGTGGTACACTAGAAAATAAGAGTTTACATGATTGTTAACTTAAAAAAAGAGAGTTCATATGGCTATAGGAGATTGGACCCACTAGCATTTCCAAGAACTTAGCCATTATAGTGGATCTTGACACAAGCTACAATCCCTTTATTATTCATGTAAGAGGATGCCACTCTGGAGGTAAACAATAAGTCCATTGTTAACCTTCATACTGCATTTGGTCTTGTTACTTATAAGGATTTGTGTTTTTCTTTACTGTACTTAGTTATTAATGTACGTGTTTTAAAACCATTTATCAAAAAGTTCAAGTGTATGTGTTTGCATGTTGGTGGTAGAGGAAGAGAAATAGAACATCAAGATCGAAATGATCCATACAAATTTGTATAATGATGCACGCTAGAGTGACGTACACTTAGGATCCCTGAGCCAATAATAGAAATCACCTTTTAGGTTTAATGTTAATGGCCCATACTATATCAAAAAATCAAGATAGGTTATTTCTAACATCCCATTCATAGCTTCAATATAGGCAAACCATATAGTCTAAATTACTCTCTAAGCACTTTAAGGCATATAATAGCCATGCAAATTTGCTTTTTATTTTCTTATAGGTTTACCTTCTAAGACATTTGCACTTTGAGTGTAGACCTCCTTTCGAGAGGGCAAATGGGCTTCTAAAGCAAGCTTACAATTCACAAATATAGATGGATGTGACTCCTTACCAGATAATACGATCATTACATCTAGGCTAGACCTTGCAAGTGGGACTCGTGATTATTAAGTGCAAGAAAATGATGAGGGTGAGAAATGTAGCGAAGGTGGGATAGAAAAGCATGGGGTTAAATGATTTTATGCTGGGAGATCAGTGACTGGCAACCTCGATGGTATCCTTAGGAGCATTGCTTGCTCCATGTTGGCATCCTTAGTTGAATTTCATCATGAAGCTAGGGTTGACTCGCTAGAGTCTGTGCTTGGAATGCATTTAGTCAGTATATTGAAAGTAGGATGATGGTTGTGTGGCAAGGACACATGGCAGTGGAGGGT
The DNA here is from genome assembly GCF_047967505.1 of Dipteris shenzhenensis. Lineage (NCBI taxonomy): Eukaryota > Viridiplantae > Streptophyta > Polypodiopsida > Gleicheniales > Dipteridaceae > Dipteris > Dipteris shenzhenensis. Next base: position 16,468,656 of record NC_141620.1, on the reverse strand, counting down.
CTGAATGTCGGGTCCACATGTGAGGGCGGATACATGTTGTCGAGGTGTGCCTGAAACCTTGCCTAGCTTGGGGGTAGCCAAGAATTTTGACATGTGGGTGCAACCATTACGCACCGAGCGCCTTATTGTGTTCTCCTGCTTCATTATGTGGTAAGTTTCTATTAGAGGTTGAAACATAGCCATTAGCTGTAGCGAGCACCCAAACTTGGGGGGGTAGGCCTTGCTCGGGGCAAAGAGGTCCTTGCGGACGCAGAGGCGCGCGTTTACATCTTGGTCTAGCTCGCTGCGGATGGGCGGGCAACATGTAGCGTGGAAAGGCCTTGGTAGCATGGCTATGGATTGGGAGAAGTCACGAGGGGGGGGCAGGGTGGGGAGTAGACTCTAGAGAAAGGAGATGATGATGAGGAGAATCTAGGGGCACAAAAGCCAAAAAGGGGTGTGGGGGGTAAGCAATGAATATGATGAGAGGAGAGAGCAACATTCAATGAATATGATGAGAGGAGATAGCAACCCATGTTGTGTGTGTGTGTGTGTATACATAATGGAGGACAATACCCTAAATCCGTCTTCTTCAAGCTATAGCAACCTTGAACCTGATCCTCAAAAACCAGTATGTGTGTTGTGTGTGTATATGTGCTTGTGTCAATGGAGGGCAATGCCCTAAACCCATCTTGCTAAAGCTAGGGTTTAAGATGTACCTTCTGTTGGATTAGATTTCCTCATCTTCTTCTATTCTATCTTCCCTGCCCTGTTTTTGAGAGGTGAGACCCCTGAATGTCTCGTTTTGCAAGCTTTCCTCCTCCATAGCCATCCTCAAGCTTTGCCCATTCCCCCTTTGCCTCTCTCTCTCTCTCTCTCCCTCAAAGCTCTCGCCTTTCACCTCCTTCCTTCATCCTCCAATTCTCTTCCCTCACCTCCTTTCCCCCAGAATTACACTCGCTCCATTGCAGCCTCGATTCATCCCCTGCTCCTCAGAGCTCCCTGCTCCCCCCCCTGCATTGCGGTATTTTGAGCCTCCCCCCACAGGTTCCTCGCTCCCCCCTCCTTGGCTTCCCTCGGTGCAGCTTTTGACTCTGTTGTTGAGCTCACTTCTCACTTCTCTCAATTTTTGATGCAATTTAAGACCCACTCGGTGGAAACCCAAAATTTTAAGCTTTGCTGCGTTAGCTACCCAACAGAACGGAAATCAGGACCTCAATACATTTTCTGTTGTTTCCCAGGTCTCCATGGCTGGGAAATCTAATAAGAATAAGAACAAGGCCAAGGCTGGAGTAAATACGAAAGAGAGTTCTTCGTCCAGCGCAGAAGTCCCTATGGCAGAGGGTGCTTCTATTCCTAATGAATCGGAGATATCTGAATCAGCCGCCATAGATGCAACCGAGCACGAGAGCAAAGCAGAAAAAGAGGTCTCAGCCGAGCAAGAGGTGGTGAGACACGAAGTCAATCCAGCCAATGGAGAAGCTGAGCGTTCAACTGGCACTGAAACTCAGTTGGATGGTAAATTTAGTCTAGAGGCTAGTCACTCGTTTTGGCATTTCTTATGCAAACAATTTCACTCTACTCGTTTTGGCATTTCTTATGCAAACAATTTCACTCTGTAATTTTGAGTTGTTTTGCGTTCACTGCAAGTGTGGATGCCAATCGAAAAGTGATCGATGGGACGCTTAATACGATTAAATTTCTTTAATGGCGTTCCATCGTAGGCCCTTTGTTACTTCCATTGCAGATTGCGCTTTGTTGTTCGTGTGCGCTAACTTAGTGCGCAGCTGGCAAATTAAGGGAGAAAGCTATTTGTAAGCTGCTGCTTGGCAATGTGAAGTGTGCTGTAATGACGATTTTGCAATATATCATTTTTGTTCCAGGAGAGCTGCGGTTGTATCCCATGGCTGTGAGAGGACCATCCGGAGAACGGATTGAATTGCAGGTAAATTATGTCACAAGAGCTATTTTCTACATACAAGATCCCACACGTTTTACTTTTAGTTATGTGCGCTCTAGCAGCTATCCTTTTGCTAGCTCTGTATAGAGTTGTAGTTTGTGATAGGTTCGTCTTCTCAAGCTCCAAGAATTCATCAAGTCTCAGTTTATTGAAGCGTCATACTGGCGTAAGGGCATGTTTGTCTGTGTTATCTGCACCTAATTGTAGGATGTTGATGACGATAGTGTTTAGCAGTGTGTTACCCTGTCAGCTCTCTTTCCCAAGCTTTTTTGGCTATACTTGTTTGAGATTGAAATACTAGTTGTAGCTTGGAGGCAGTTTTGATTAGCCTTCTCCTTTAGTGCTAGCCTTGTTGCAGCCACGTCTGCTGTTCACTGGAGTACCGACAGAACTTCAGTTTTACCTTACAGCCACCTGGTATTGCAGGAGTTTATACGTTTCTGGTGATACATTTGCCCTTAGCAGTTTACTCAAAATTGAATCTGCTCGACTTGAAAGTATTTGTGGCTTGCTAACAATAAAAGTGCTGATCAATCCTGGATTATATATGCTGCATCACCTCTTGAAAATTTATTGGAGATGGCTGCGTGATTCAGTTTTTTCTAAGCAATTTCGTTTAGAACTCTTTGTTAGAGATGAAGCATGTCTTCAGAAGCCATTGTAGGCTGTTTTTGATTAGTCGTCTCCTTTTATGCTAGCGCTCTTCATGGCTCTTTAGATAAATTCATATGTAAAATTGTACGCACGTCATGTGGCTCTGTGGATATGAATGCATGTGCTGGAGCACGTAGTACACACGTACTCGCAATTTTTGGCCTATGTGGACATGTGTGCACGTGCGAGACCATGTCTATACAAGGATCCACAAAACACTAAGCATAGACAAAGTGAGTGGTGATGCCATAGTAGGCAGGTCTTGCATGTACAATTGAGGGGTTTGTAACCTTGTGGGTGACTATTGCTTTAGGGTGAGTTTGGACTTGTTGCTGATATAGCTATATGTTCATAGTTTTTTTCTCAAAGGTTTATGCAAATCTTAGTGTAAGGATTTACTCGATCAACAATCAGATACTGATCTTTGGTAGAATTTTTTAGGTGAATCCAGTAGATTCTGTCATGGATCTACGACAATTTTTACTTGATGCACCTGAGACATGCTTCTACACGTGTTATGACTTAATTGTCACGGCAGCAGATGGCTCCAAACATCAGCTTGCTGACTTTTATGAGATTGGGGATGTGGTGGATGTAACATCCGGTGGCTGCTTACTGGAGATGGTGAATGGTAAGGATTCTTCATTTTCTAAGAAAATTTCCTCAATGTTTAATTCACAAAGAAGTTCATTGCAGAAAGATCTGGGTTTTAAATTTCCTAATATATTTTACATATTCTGTTTGTCTTCAGGTTTCTGAAAATGATTGAATTTGAATGGCTTTTTGGGTCACTTATTATTACCATGTTGTTTGACATCATTCATGTTGCAGCGTTGTATGATGACAGGTCGGTTAGGACTCATTTACGGAGAACTAGGGATCTTCTTTCTACAACAAACCTTCATGCATCACTTTCAACAGCATTAGCCATGGAAAATGAGTCTAAACAACAGACAGGTGCAGGTACTTGAAATGATCTTAACTGCTTATTGCGTGCAAAAGGCCAGTCCATATGCAGTAAAATGCGTTTTGTGTAGTGAGGTCATCACTCAATGTATGGGTTGTAGTGAGGTCATCACTCAATGTATGGGTTGCTCATGTATATCGTCTAGTAGTGCCTAAAGTTTAAGTATGTGTTTGTAGATTCTGAATCAAGTTTTAATTTTACAAGGTCTTGCTTCAGTTTCTGTTCTCATACTCAAAGAGGTGAATGTTCATCGAAATTCTGCAACTTTATATGACGCAGGACAGGTTCTGGCTTACATGCCGTTTACCGGTAATTCATGACAGGATGCGAGGATGATGGGGATACAGAATAGATTGTAGGAAATCAAAGAAGAAGATAGGCTTGAGAGGCAAAAACAGGCACTCTCATACGTTCTAATGCAGGCATTCAGTGGCCTCAGCAGGTGTTGAGATATCCTTAAATTTATAGTAGCAGGCTAGCTCTTTATAGCTTTTGTTGTCCTTGATGATCTCTTAGTGTAGGAGGGGCAAGAGAATGGAAGTGAGCGAGTTAGATATTACTTTGTCTATAGTGCTGTGAATAGCCGGTGTTGTCCTTGATGACCTCTTAGTTTAGGAGAAGGGAAAGTCAATTACTTAACTCGACGAGACTAAAGTCTGCCTTAAAATGCTGAGATTGCACATATGCCATGTAACAGACGTCACACTTTTTACTTGAGAGAATAAAGTTCCATTCTAAGTTTTAAGTTTTAAATAATGTATTATGAGTAGCAGCTTAGACAAAGGCAAAGCACGTGCCATGGGTCCATTATCTGGCACTTGCCAAATTAAATCATATTGTGCTATAACTGTCAACTGCTATGTTCATTGGCATCCTCAGGGTGATATTGAACATCACTGTCTTGGTCTTATGAGGATTGCCATTATTTCTGTCAAAATGGATGAAGCCCCAAGTATTAAATCGAGGCCTTTTGAAGCAAATGTACATATGGTCCTTTGTTTTGGGTGCTCAGAGGGGTTTACTCTTCTGAGCTCAAAAAAGATGCACAGCATGGGCCGCACTTTGCATGCTGAAGCTACCCTGCAATGCCCAAATGGTATCCTCCAGTGGCGCACAAGATGAGAAACTACATCCTATGTGGGATAGGGTGTATGCAGCCCTATATAAAGGCCCCTTTGGAGGGGTAAATCAGTTCTTTCTGCGTGTGGTTCTTGCAGTCAGCCAAGGATGGCACAATAGAGTGCACACTAACAGTGAGTTGGAGAGCACCTAGTTATGCACAGGGTAGTGGGCTCATCTTGGGGCAGCTTTGGAAGCTTGTGAGAGACATGAGCTACAGCTAGGTGGTGCAGCAGCAACTAGTGCCAAATTTGGTGCCTACCTCAATGCATGTTTGTTGCAGGTGTTAGTACAGTTCTAGGTAGGATTTATACTCGGTTTTGACATCTATTATATGTTTCTTTTGGCTGTACATTTGGGCATCTTTCTCTTTACTTGTGCACACACACAGTTTGAAGTTGGAACGCAATGTTACCATTGGTTCTTGAGATCCTTCCATTGCATACACAACATATATCCTCTACGTGAAGTCACTAGCTAGGTATCTAAATCAGAAGAATATTATACTAGGTTTCTCTAACACTCCTCCCTCTAGATGTCCAACCCACTAAGTATGAAAAAAACCCGCGAGAGCTAGCTCAGAGTGGAAATACATTATAAAAAATCCCACCCAGAACGGGTCAACAGAAAACCTCAGTACAAACTGGAAAGAAACCAAGGAAGAGGCTGAAAATCCCACCTCAGTCTTGCTATAGACTCTAAGAAGAAGGGAGAGCCCTCCATTCCCTAAGACAAATATCCCTCCTAGCAGAGGCTGCCCTGGAGGAAACCTGTATGGTCACCCAACTGGCCATCAAAGCATGTAAGATATTAGTCCATATATTGGCCATGGTGTGAGAGGGATGGACCCATGCCTCTGTGCATCTGGCTCTCCAAATATGCCACGCTGTAATACTCACCAGTATCTCCCACAAGGCATCCACAGAAGCATGTACAGGTCTGAAGGGGATAAGGGAACATCATCGAGAAAGCAATACTCAACTAAGTATGGTCGAACCGAGATAGCCTAGAAATCCTGCCTCTCAAAGAAGACCTGAGGCTCCGAAAGAGAAAACCAAGCCTCTCATGGTTTGCTCCTCGTGCCGCAAGTAAATGTTATCATTACACCAGTCATGCACGAGTTTGGACATTCGCAAGAAGGGCCTGCCTAGGATAGCTTCATATCCTGGCTGTCGAGTGAAGTCCATGACTACGAACCTGATGGGGTACGTGAATCCAAATACCTTAATGTTTATGCTAGTAAGCACTCCCAAGGGCTCGACAGTTCCCCCATCGGCTAACTTTACTCTACTAGATGGGTTTGCTCGAGTGCAGGTTTTCCCCATTTCACCCAGCATTCCTTGGTGCAGACACCCACTCCCGCTCCCCCATCGAGGATGGCTTCAACCTTTTGGTTTTGGCAGACTATGGGTATAGCGGCATTCGTGTCATCAACATCGAAGTATTGGCCTAGTTTGTTAATGGGAACCTTGGGTATGTTGTGCCCCTTTTCTGGCGTAGATTGGTTGGGCTTAGGGCTGGCAGGTGCTGGGGGCAAGAGCGGTCAGTTCATCCAATTGGATAGATTGCACCATAGGATAGGATTTTCTCTTAGCAGGGAAGCGATCAGCATTTTTACCTCTGTCAATAGGAAGGCAGCCAACCCGGCACTATCGCAGGGTTCTCGTGAAGCATCTTCTTCTATGGGCAACAGGTCCTCGAGGCCATACAGATCTCCTCCTGGAGGTTTTGTAGTAGTGGGTCTTCCTGGAACATTTACTACATCAGATGTGGAGCTTCTAACTGCTAGAAGCTGAGGTGTTCAACTTCCTCCACTCTTTTTGGCACCTTGAGCGATTTTGCCCCTCAGTGGCCCATCAGCCCATACAGGTCCGCGTGACTACCTTTAAATTTGGGACAGCCTGCATGATTTTTGCTTGAGGAAATAAAGTCTCTACAGTGTGATAATGCTGTCACAGGATATGCATCTAACTGGCCAGTGCTGTTGCTTAAGCAGGACACTGCTGTGCTATATAGTTTGGTCATCGGATGATGACCATGGTAGTCCAATGGCTGCTTGTATGCATGGGGTCTGCTATTTTGTGAATTGTGATGATGGTGTTGATAGATTGGAGACTCATGATTCTTTGCTTTGCTATTGTGCAATTGGAAGTGGTAACGAGTTTGGATTGGGTGGGGTGGGGCATATTGGTTAGGTTGGGCACATCATATAAAGTATTAGAATAGGATTTTTGAATCCAAGGGGTGCTAAACGTGGCACGATAATGGTGTTTCTATGGGTTTTATTTAGAACTCCGTAGAGGTCCTATAAAAGGATGCTTAAGAGTTCATGCTCATGGCATACAAGAACCATTGCTTGGGTCATACGAAGTGTTGGTACCCCTCACGCATTTGTTCCTTGCATGGTTGGCCTGTTTGGCCCTGGAGTGCCAATGTTGTTAGAGCCTTGCATTTATTCTTGTACTGATCATGTTGAGAAAGAGATCCTTTGGGTGGCTTGCTTGTTGGCTTGATGGTATATGGAAACGGGTGTTGTGCTGCTTAATGGATTGAGCTTTTGTATCCAGGGAGGATTGGCTGTCTTATATCTCTAGGAGTTTGTGAAGGTTATGGCTGCCGCATATGGTGACAAATATATGGTCAACAACTAGTATAATGCCATAAAAGACGATGCCCTTGTAGGCGCATAGCCTAATTTGACATATCAATGGAGATGTAACGTGCTGCATTATAAATATCGTGGTACATTTCCATTGAGATTCAAGGTCTTAGAAGTTAGGTTGTTTCAAAAACAGAAATTTAAATTCATAGGTTTCAGAGTGCGAGCCATGTGCAATATTCACGGCTACATGGTTTGAGTAAATATGTCGGGTTGGGATTCATAGTTTGAGGTGATAAGTACATACTAGAAGTTATAATACAAGAGATATTACTGCAAGAGATAGTAGTGAAGTCAAACATATGTCCTATGCACGAGAGTGGATGGCTTTGACCTCGTGTGTGTGATTATTTGTGTATGGTGATTAAATGTCGCAATGATAGTCATATATCCACCATCTCACGATGATGAGAGGGTTGTCATAGTAGAATAGGCCTTGTTATGGTTGATGTTGTTACCTTGTTATAGCCTGACTAGATTGATCTTTTTGTCTCAGTGCGTATTTCTACTTATAGCTGATGCTCTAATCTTTTGTGATATGGCCTTTTTTTGGGGGGATGGGGAGGGCTCTTAAAGCATGACAAAAGCTGTAAGATATGGTTTTTTGGGGGTTTGCGGATAGATTAGAAAAGCTATCTGGCAAATTAATACCTGCTGTTTTTGTTTGCTATTAAACTGCATTACATGTTTTCTGGAGTGTCAATTTGCAAAGCTTGGTAGGATGTCAAAAACCGCATTTTGCATGGGTTGGACGCTGCAAATCTGTGAAGGTGAGGATGAGTCATTGAACTAGAGGTTACTGCCCATTCCTTTTTAAGGCAGTTGGACGTGCTTAGAGCTTTCTTTTAAGAACCTGAGGCTGTGGGTTATGATGTTTCACATTGCAAATATAATAGTGTTTTTCGGGTTCTTCACATCAGTATAACAATCATCAGATAATGACATTGCATGGTTTTCTACCAAAGAGCATATTAAGTAGCTATGATTTAAAGTTTTACAAGTCATAACAAGAAGGTGGCATGATTCTTTTGTATGAAGGAACAGCAAAGACTGAAGCACCAGAGTTGGAAGGCCTTGGGTTCATGGAGGATCCCAATGGACAGCTAGAGAACCTCATAACGTCTTCCAGTCTGCCAGAGATTAGATGTGTTGAAAGTATTGCATTCTCTTCTTTCAATCCTGTTCCTGGCTATCGAAGGTAGTGTAAAGTCTATGGCTTTTCTAGACAAAGATTGATAAGCTCCGCAAGATGTCCGAAAAATTTCTTAAAGTTTTGATGGCTTTTTTTTTCATTAATATTTGAATTGATGGTTTTTTGATTACTGAACTCACCATCTGGATTGCATGTGCTTCAATATTGACACGCTCTCATATTTAATATATGACTTCCAGTTGTGCTAGATAACATAGCAATGTGAGGAGTTTTCTCTGCTGCAGCGTTCCATTTTTTATGGCTTAGGATGAGAGTCCCTTTCTGGTCTTGTTTAGATTGTAGATAATATACATCATCTCAGATGCTGTTCAAACAATTACTGATGGGATTAGCTTGCTGTTCATTCTTCTGATCTAAGATTTGGGTCTTTCGGATTCTCTTTGTTTAAGATTCCGGGTGAAAATGGAGGTGAGGGCTTTCTTTGTAATGATTTAAGTACTGAAGGGAAAAAGCTTATCGTCTCTTTTTGCCTTTTAGCTTCCCCTTCTCTTAGGAGGGATGCCTCTCTTTCCCTTTGGTCTTGTCTTGGAAAATGAATGAGTGAGTCGAGAGATTCTTTGGAGTGACTAATTGAAGTGATTGGTCATTAGCTCAACGTATAATCCAGTACAATGATGTAGCAATATATAAACATGAAGTAATATGGTACACTTTCAAATTTAAATCTGAACTTTAAAATAAATGCTTATATCAGAACTCAGTAAATCAATAAAGCTGCATTATGAGTGTTAATTTTATGGAACAATTTCATGATTCACAACTTTGTATTATAAAGCAGCTAGAGGTAGATTTAATTTGATAATTATGTGATATGGGAATCATTAAAATGCTAAAAAGACAATAAGGTCATTGGATTACAAAAGCTGAGATTTTTTGAAAAATAATGTCCACACCCTTGTAAATCTGGCCTTATAAATTGGGAACTTTTTGAAAAACAGTGAAAGAAGCAGATTATTAAATCAATAGAGTATATCCAGCTTTATAAATTGTCAACATTTTGGAAAACGGTGGAAGAAACAAAACAAGAAATCCAAAAACAAAACAAAACAATAGCAAACAACAAAAACAGGTGTGAAACAAAAGCCACATGTCTATTCTCAACGGTATCCAAGCATAAGCTGCCATCCAGGTTTTCAAAGATTCGGGAGTCAAAAGGGTGAACCTAGTGCTTTCTAGAACGTTTAAATCCCCCCCCCCCCCGCCCCCCCAACAAAGAGACCAAATACAATCAGCTGAATGGGTGGAGCCTCTAAGTGTGCATCAACATCCAAGACAAATACAACATAATCATAGAAACACCAAGACATAAAATGTTTGAGCCCATGGAGAGGATGGGAGGTGTGGCATGGCATCACTGTGATGATCCTCTAGAAGATGGTGGAGGTGGCTTGCCCAAGGGGAAGCCCGGTGGTGTAAAACCTACAATAGGCTTTGGCTGCGGTCGTGTTTGTGGTCCGCTGTGGTCTCCTGGCTGTGGCCCTGTGTTTGAATAGTGTCACCTCCAGTGGTCATGTCTCCGGTCTTCTAAACCTGGAGGGAAGATCCCAAGCTTGATTTGTGCCGTTGGTGAGTCTGTCGTGTCTCTCACTTTGGACCTCAGTTCCGTCGTCACCCTAAGGGCCTGCTCAGTCGTGCTATCTATCTAGAAAAACTTAGTGATCATGGCCCGAGTAGAGTCTGGCTGTATCTCCTGATCTCTCATATGTGTTAATCAAATGTTTTTTGGGAAAGAAAGAAAGAAAGAAGTATTAACGGCTTCGGGAGGCCTCATAGCCCTATGAGAGAAGGTACAATAAAAAAAAAAACTCATACAACGGCGATGGGTTGAGGCGAAGGGCTCACTAGGGCCCTTGCTGACTGCTATGCTAAGAAAATTAAAACTAGTACTCAAAAACACAAAAATTTAGAAATCCTGAGATGACAAGAGATGTGATTGAGTGTCACTATGATCCATAGATATTGCGTATCTCCCTTTGTCGGGTCGTCTACTCGTTGCAGTGGGAGACGTGGTCTCCATTATCTATGTATCTAGTGCGCCATATTGAGATTGACACCTTGATTCTGACCGTCCCCTCTGAGTAAAGCTGAGATGGGCCGGACCTCCCTCGTACGTGCTTTGGTCAACCTTTGCATTGTGTGTGGTCTTTGTATCTTTGGCTCCATAGCTCTCCATCGTCTCTTCCCATAGATCCACTCTTGTTATGTCCATGCGTGGACAAAACGTGGCTAGTGTTATGAGACGTTAGGTAAGCCTATGGTCATGTGTCGTAACCTTGGGACAGTTAGGACACATGGTACCTTTGGTACTGGCTTGAGACACCTAAGATATCCGACATGGTACCTTTGGTACTGTGGCTTGAGACACCTAAGATACCCAACATATATATAAGTGAGAAACATTCCTCACTTTGGGTCATTCTCGGAAGTGAGGCCTCTCAAGAATACCCAGTTAGGTTGGGAGCCCAGGCTTGAGGACACATGGTACCTTTGGTACTGGCTTGAGACACTTAAGATACCCGACATCTATATATGTGAGAGCCATTCCTCCCTTTGGGTCATTCTCGGAAGTGGGGCCTCTCAAGAATACCTAGCTAGGTTGGGAGCCCATCCAAGCCTGTCTCTCCCCAACGACACGTGTGTAGATGGGTTTGTGCAGTATGGGATGAGCCTTAACTAGGATGGACTATGGTTGGAGGTTGCTTGACCTCTAGCTCGGGGGGATCTTGAGGGATCACCGGTTGGGTGATGATGCACTAGTGGATACTACGTGTCCCTGTGTTTGTATTTTGATGTTGTCCATGCTTGCATGTTAGCACGGAGAGAGGAGAGATTTTAGAACCCTAGCTTAGGGGTTGTTTCGTTTGGTTTTAGAGGGAACTCTTATCTTCTTGATTCTAGAGCTTCGAATGTTTTGTTTGGCTGTTGCAATTGCTTCAGTGTGATTTAGTGCTAGAGGATGGACAAGATTGTAGCAGCAGAGAGCCCCAGGAGCTCTAGAGGCGGCGTTGGCGAAAGCCGCAGTCGCTAGCCCGACGAGGGTCGTGGAGGAGCCAATCCAGAGCCTCAATAAGCTTGATCAGGAAGGGGCCCGAGGTCGTCCTTTTCCCTCCCTCTCCCCCTCTCCCCCTCCCCCTCTCTCCCTCCCCCTCCCCCTTCTCCTCTTCACTTCCCCCTCCTCCTTCAGGGTTCCCCTCGCCCCCTCCTCCCCCCTGAGCCCTCCCTCTGATGGTCACTCTCACCACCCATCCCTTGATCTCTGTCCTCCGCGTCCTGACCTCTCCCTCTCCCGCCACTCCCTTCTCCACTTCAGTAGCAGCTTCTTTCGCTTCGACACCCCTGCCATCAGGCAAGGGAATGACGACGCCCCCTTCTGCTTTCTCATCGCAGCAGTAGGTCTACTCAGAGAGGGATCCTGAAGGACGAGGCTCGTCCTCTCGGCTGGCAGCTCCCAACCTCCAGCTTGGGCGTCCCTTACCGCGGGACTTCTGAAGGTTAGGACCCTGGAACCATCTGGAGATTCCGAACTCATACCCTCTACCATTGGAGATCATGCTCATGGTCCTTCAGCCCCGAAAGGGGGGTTTGATCAGTGCAGTGGGATCTCAGGCACACCCCGTTTAGAGATTTCCGTTTGCCTCCACAGGGTTGGAGAAGTGGTCGCCGGAGCTGTTTGATGCTATTTTGGGTAATCAGCTTATGCTCATGATGGACGAGTGGATGGGACCAGAGGGACTAGATCTTTGGTACGCCCATGGTGCGGAGGTGAACTTTCAGCTGAGCTTCACGCGCGAGGAGCCGGTGTGTTGGTTTAGTGACGGGAGTTATCATATTACCGATGGAGGCAAAGGTGGAGCAGATGCACTTTTGGCCCCTCTAGACGTGTGCGGAGCTGTTCGGGGTGGAAGCCTCCTTCATGATGAAGTGGGCACGGAAGATCGGTATTGAGCCAATGCTTGAATCTTGTGGTTGTGCTTGGAGATATGGCAGCAAGTCAGAATTCAAGCTGTTGTTGTAAGAATTTCGTTTTTGATTCCTCAGCTATGTTTGCAAGTCTGTGCACTTAGCAAGCATAGAGGAAGGTCGAGAGGGAAGCAGGGACAGGAATTGCAGCAAATAGAGGGAAATGAATTGACAGAAGGTTAGACGAAGTGGATGAACTATTAGAAGCAGTTGCGTTGCAGGCTATGGGTTGGAATGGTGCCTTGCAGGGTGAATTCTTGCTGCACAGTTCATTTTCTGCAACACACCCCTATGAGGGATGTCTCAGTTGCGATAATGTAAAAGATATGTTTGCTGTCCTGGAAAACACCAAACAGGATAAGATTGCAGCTTTTGGAACCCTAGCTTAGGGGTTGTTTCGTTTGGTTTTAGAGGGAACTCTTTATCTTCTTGATTCTAGAGCTTCGAATGTTTTGTTTGGCTGTTGCAATTGCTTCAGTGTGATTTTTTGCTAGAGGATGGACAAGAGAGTTTGTAGTGCTTGAATCTTGTGGTTGTGCTTGGAGATATGGCAGCAAGTCGGAATTCAAGCTGTTGTTTTAAGAATTTCGTTTTTGATTCCTCAGCTATGTTTGCAAGTCTGTGCACTTAGCAAGCATAGAGGAAGGTCGAGAGGGAAGCAGGGACAGGAATTGCAGCAAATAGAGGGAGTGTTATCTGAAAATGAATTGACAGAAGGTTAGACGAAGTGGATGAACTATTGAAGCAGTTGCGTTGCAGGCTATGGGTTGGAATGGTGCCTAGCAGGGTGAATTCTTGCTGCACAGTTCATTTTCTGCAACACACCCCTATGAGGGATGTCTCAGTTGCGATAATGTAAAAGATATGTTTGCTGTCCTGGAAAACACCAAACAGGATAAGATTGCAGCTAGCTGTTTTACTCAAAATAATAATTCAGCCATGGATTTGGCTGCCCACGTTGATGAGTTAATGTTAGGTGAGTATTTGCGGATTGAATACCCGCTGCTCGGTAGATTTATGCCGCAAGAAGACAAACCAGTTTTCAAAACTAAGACCAAGACAATCAGTCGAGAATTTGTAGTTAGGTTGACTAGAAACCTAGGGGGTGGCGAACCACACCATTTTGGATTTTGGTGTATCCCACTTATCCTAGTCCCATTTGGTCTTTCATGGACATTAATAAGTCTCTCTCTCAGGCCAGCTAGTCTTTTGATTGAAAAAGATTGTGTGGGCTCAATACTTTGTTAAATACTCTTTGCTACAACATTACAAGTCTCTCGGTTGAAGTAGAAGCAACTAAGTTAACAGAGATAGAATTAGTGTACCGATACTCGTGATGCATTAGCGTAATTTTTATTATGTTATATTGTTGACATGACTTCATTGTTGCTTTGATAGTTCATCCTCCCAATTACAATAAAAGGGTGCTTACAAGAAGATGTTAGAATGGGGTAGTAGACGTGATTAGTCGCATCTCTTAATGTGAGGATTCATTCGAGGCTTAACTAAATGCGAGATTTTTTTGATTATTCAGACATGTTTCCAAAGGAACTTTCTATGGATCTACTTTTTGTGAGAAACGTTGACCAGTGGATTGATCTTGTGCGTGGTGCTCAGTTTGTGTTTCGCATCTCTTGGAGTGAGGATTCATTCGAGGCTTAACTAAGTGGGGGATTTTTTCGATTATTCAGACATGTTTCCAAAGGAACTTTCTATGGATCTACTTTTCGTGAGAAACGTTGACCATTGGATCGATCTTGTGCGTGGTGCTCAGTTTGTGTTCAGGCAACCGTATAAGTACGACTGAGGAGGATGAAATTGTGTGGCAACTTCAAGTGAGACCAAACAAGTCATCTGGTCTACTCGTAGACTACAAAGGTCTGGGACCATTCATCAATCGAATCTGTGGAGCTAGTATTTCACTAAGATTGATTTGAGAACGGGTAGTTACAGATATTTGAGAAAGATGTCTTTAAGACCTCATTTCGTAAGAGATTTGTTCATTATGAGTTCTTGTTTTTACCATTTGGCCTTACTAATGCACCAGGAACCTTTCAGCAGATGAATAATTTATTTCATCTATATTTGGGAAAGTTTGTAGTGGTCTTTCTTGATGACATCTGATCTACAGCAAGACTCTCTTTGAGCATGGATGCCATCTGAGGATATTGTTGTCTACACTTTGAAAAGAAAAGCTCTATGCTAACGAGAGCAAATGTGAGTTCTTGAAACCTGAACTCAAATACATTGGACATGCCATTTTGATAAATGGTTACTTTCAGCAGATGATGAATAATTTATTTCATCTATATTTGGGAAAGTTTGTAGTCGTCTTTCTTGACGACATCTGATCTATAGCAAGACTCTCTTTGAGCATGGATGCCATCTGAGGATATTGTTGTCTACACTTAGAAAAGAAAAGCTCTATGCTAATGAGAGCAAATGTGAGTTCTTGAAACCTGAACTCACATACATTGGACATGTCATTTTGATAAATGGTTACTTTTTCATTTTTTTCTCCTTGGCTTATTGGCTTCCATTTGTCATGTATGATAATTTCGCTAGGTGCTATTCTATGTGTAACCCCCCCTCTTCACCAAAAAAGTTTTCAGACTATGGCCCTTAATCTTGCATCGCCTAATTTAAAGTCTGGCTTAATCTTGCATCAGATTACACCATGGACCTTAATCTTGCCTCTCTCAAAAGGTTAGCCAACGCTCATGGATCGTTGCTAGAGAAGTCTTACATGGAGCTGCATTAAATCTAGGTTTTTAAGGGTTTTTATGAAAATTTCAAGCTACACAAGGTTGGATTGGAAAAGGAAACCCAAGACTTACAAAGGTTTTGGGATTTTGAAATCATGTCCTCTTAAGGTATAGAACAACAAATATATATTTTTGCTACTTAAGGATGATGGTGTACCTAACCATTGTGTTAGAATTTGAAAATGACTTTGATGTACCTGTACTAGAGTCTAGGGCATGTATCATGCAGTAGAAATGAGTCTGTTTTAACTTTGAGATGTTATTGGTAGATGTATGGCTTTAAATCAGTGGTTGAGGGTTGACCTACTAACTTTAGTGCTGCTAATAAATGCTATGGGTAATTTTCAATCCTTTCTTCTCATTCAATTTATCATCCAGTTAATACAGTTGGGTTTCTGTGAATTCTTTCTTTAGCTGGCAAATTTGCGAATAGTCAACTCATTGAATATGCAAAATGTTGTTCAAAAGAAGGTGTCTAAGCACATCATACATGTTTCAATTTCCATTTGGCATTGATGCTTGTCAGCTCTAACACTCGAGTATGCATTTTGTAGGCTTCTCGGAGATTTGGTCTATTTAGACATCCAATCTCTAGAAGGGAAATGCCATTGTATCACAGCCCATACGCGAGGGTTTTTTGTGAACTCAAGTACAGGAAGTATTCTGGACCCTCGTTCTGCCCATCCAATGCGAGAAGCCACAACCCTAGTGGGTCTTTTGCGACAGCTCAGTGATAAATTCTCTAAAGGTATGCATGGAAATCTAGCTTGTTTCAAGTAACATGGTAATTCAGGTTGGTTTGAATGACTAGCATAGTAGAAGCAATTAGTACTTTGGTCATATATGTAATTGAAGTCGTATAAGTAGAAATATATTGTTTTGGACTGAATGGTGGACACTTTAGTGAATATTCATAACTAGATGCTGTCTAACAGGCTGAGACATATGTATTGTGGACAGGTTTCCTCGAAGTTCTGGAGCGCAAATCCCAAGGGCACCCTTTTGAAAATGTTCCTGCACTTTTGCCTTTAAATCCTTGGCTAGGACCTTATCCTCCCCCCGGTAAGTTTCTTGACTGCTACTTGGTATGTATATGAGATCATGGCATCATATGCATTGAAATCTGATAAGGGTAATTTTTGTATTTTCAGCTCACAAAAGAGATGTTGCGAGGGCTGAAGATGCCCTGATGCTTCCATATGGTACAGAGACTGTAGGTATGCAAAGGGATTGGAATGAGGAATTGCAATCTTGCAGGGAGTTTCCACGGAAAAATTTACAGGATAGGTTCGTATTTATAGAAAAGTGTAAATTTGGTCATTATTTTGTGGTGACAATATTATGTGAGATTATGGCATTTTAATGTTTGAAATTTATGTTTTCCTGTTGAATCTGTAGACAACTAGTGTGTATTAATATAGGTGCAGACAACTAGAGTGTATTAATATAGGTGCACATTGTGATGGTTGATATCTGCGTTTTTTATTGATTTCTGTTTGGTAGCAAAAAATGGTAGTGTGTGGACAAGAGTAATGTTTTTTGAGCCCTAAACGTGTATTTGAGAGTAATAAGGGTTTTCAAGATGGCAATCCAATATGGAAGAAAGAACTGATGCTATAAGGTGGGTCAAGTGAGTCAGGTTAAGTCTGCATGAATTAGTGTCACAATGGTATAACCTATACAGTCATTAATTTGTATGACAGAGTCATCCTGCTTGACATTCCAGAAGTTCGTGAGCTGTAAAAAGCACGTTTTTTTGACATCTGGTGTATCAAATATCTGATTTTAGGATCATGCGGGATCGAGCACTGTATAAAGTGAACTGCGATTTTGTGGATGCTGCGACAAAGGGTGCAAAGGGTGTGATTGGTAGATGCATTCCTCCAATAAATCCCACTGATCCAGAACGTTTCCATATGTAAAGTTTCTTCACTTGGATTTGTTTATTTTAATGCGAAAAGCAGCTGTTGATGATTCTTGGATAGCTCTCTGTCATTTTATTTCCTGAAGAAGATCGTCAAGCAAGTGTAAGATAAACAGGGTGAGGAAGCTGAGCCTGATTATGATTGAATGATTTAAAGTTGAATGAGAGGTTTATTTTGGGCCCCAGAATGTGTTTATTGGTAAAATGATATCACCATGAGAGACTGTCTTGCCTTGTGAAAATGCAATGCCCCCACCTTAAAAACAATTGATGTATTAAACAAACCTTTATATTCCATACTCCTTGAGAGATGTAAAAGTGATTTATGATAAATGGTATAATGTAGGGAGTCAAAATGGTGCGAGGCTGGGCCAGAATAGGCTCATGTACTGTTGGATTTTGGCATTTGCAGTATACTGTCTGCTGTAGCCACCTAATACTGTTGAGAGTTGCTTTGAGAATAGATCAATTATGGAGCGGACAATTGTGGGATGGCCAGTGTGCACAACTCCAAGTTTTGAATTTGGTGACTGCCACAACCAGCTAAATGTCTGGAAAAGTAAGCTGATACACATGTTTAGTATATTGCACATTCAGTGTAAGTAGGCGTGGTGTATCTCCATAATGAGAAGCCTCAATCACACATTTACATTCTAGAGGATTGTTGGCAACTGCTTGGAACCAAACCAAGAGAAGTGTGCATCTGCTATTGCCCTGCCTTAGTTCACAGGAATGCTGAAATTGCATCAAGTGACTTGAATTTACATCTAAAGCTGGTGTCGGAGCAGAAGCATGGTAAGAAGCATTTAACTGCATCAATTCTTGTGCTTGGAGCAGTTCACAGTCAGAGTGATGAGAAACCCTTGATTGGCCCTGAAACCTTGGTAAGGACATCATAGATCTTGCCACCTGTAATTGCACTGAGCTCAGCATGGGCCTGGGATTTTCATCCGGAGAATTCACAGTGCCTTCTTCATGGATAGTTGTAACCTGTCTCTGAAAGTCTACTGTCCAATTCAAAACGATAAGTATATGGAAGCTTACATTCTGTGGTCCAGTAAACAAGATTATGTGTGATTCAAACTTGGAAGATTTTTTTAAATTAACCTCATTTTATGAAATATAAAAGAATCTTCGAAGTCATGGTTTGGAAACAAGGACAGCAAGATAAAGCTCGCCAATGTCAACTGGTGGATATCTTTAAAAAATAAGTTCCTCTGTGTCATTACTATGATGACTTCAGTCATATTGCAAAATTTTGCTGCAAATAGACAGCAGATGAAAAGAGAGGGAAAATCAAGCAAATAATCAAAGAAGAAGCTTCGCCTTTGAGTAGTCAGAGATTTTCCCTTTTATGGAGGCGGCTTTGAAAGCAATTTGGTCTAGCAGGCCAAAAAATCCTATTAGACCAGGGAGAATTGAATCCAACATGAGTCCTCGATGGGGGTGTCTATGACACCTCCTTGAAACTATTGAGGAATTAAGAAAAATATGAACAAGATGAAGCTTGAGTGTCGGGGTAAGCTCTATTCAGGTCATATCTTGTCTAGTGTGACTTATGAGTACTTGACTATGGTCCCATTGGGAGACCTAGTGTCTGTGGAACCTGTTTGATATTTGTTGCTTGCAAGCCCAGGGTTGAGATGCCACAAATGATGGTGCTTCTGATGGGGTGGTTGCTTGTAAGACTTGTGCCTAGTCTCCTACTAATCTAACATGCTTGAAAGTCAAGGTCTCAGTCTCATCTCTTGGTCACATCTTCTTATACAAAGAAGTTGTTTGTGATCTCTTGCTATTTAGGGCCGTGATCCACGGTGCGTCTCATGAGTCTAGACCTGCGTGTTGGATTTTTCTAGCCTCTACATTCACGTATCACATGTAATATTATATAGTTCTCGACTACTATCTTATTTGGACAGTAGAAACACAATTGAAAGAACTTGTAGCATATGTGAAATGTAGTAGAGGTCACCACACAAAGTATCGACAAAATAGACTTATATTAATGACTCAAGGAGGGCCGAACTCCCAACTCAGAATCGTGGACATGAGGCCTCAACCTGACCAGGTTTGTTGGCCTTACAAGACTGTAGACAACAAGCTATGGACCTTAAGACAAAAAACGACCCGAGTAGCTACTTTGACCTCGACTATGTAGTGAAAGCAAGGTATACTCTCCACACGGCTCTCATCTGTGTGATGATCCGGGCCTGTGGCCTCAAAGAAGTAGTTCACAACTGCCTTCCATGCTATGTAGGAGGAGCTTGCCACCGCTTGGGTGCGCCACGCAGGTATGACCCCCATGCATGCAACAGTTGGCAGCTTGAACCAATCCGATTGGACCAAGGCATGCAACCAATATTTCCCTTGTAGCTACGTCGTGGTTGCCAATAGCATTCCAGAGAGTATCACCCCTCCAAACCTAGGTCCCCCATGAGGGTCACACCAACACTACGTTGAGCGATTTATGGTGCAAAGAGTATGGTGCATTTTTGCTGTAGTAGTCAATGATCCTGCTCTTGCTTGTGTATCCGTGGGTGAAATCTCATAGTATCTAGGCATCTCATCAAGACATGCTCCTCCACCTCTCATGTCACAATGAATGCAGAATCTTGATGAAGTCATGTGGCTAGAATCTCTCGTCCTACCTCAATCTAGAATTGATGGAATGAGGTCATGAGCTGCCTCATGGTAATCTGTACTGCATGGGAGCTGGTAGAAAACCTGCATGCTCGCTCACGCAAGCCTACACTCTGCATGCTCGCTTATGTGTATTTCAAGAGCTGACCATATGCCTTGGTCATCAAATCGCCAACAAAGATAGTCTGGTATGTACTTCATGGAATCTTGTCCCTTGTGAATAGGTATGATGGTGTTTGTGGTCTAGGAGGTCGAGAGGCCTTTGTAAAAAGCTTCATTGAACAGCTTGGCTAGGATTGGGGCAGGCATATGCTACTCATGGGTGCTTTGAGGTCCTCCTAATCCTTGGCTTTACCATTTTGGAGCTTCTTGATGGCTTCTTTTAGACAGGTTTTGGTGAACAGCGTGGATGTTGTGGGGCGAGGGATGTCCTCAAGGTGAGGTATGCATAGGCTGGTTAGGAACATCGAGAGTGTATCCATATACATTGGCCATCGAATGGTGAACCATGAGAGTTTGGTATGTACTTACATTCATGGATTCCCGTGCCTTGTTAAAAGGTATGATGGTGAGCTGACCCAGGCCATCATATGGCCACCATGAGAGTCTAATAAGGACTTAACCCACGGTATCCCGTGTCTTTTGAATAGGTATAATGGTGTCTATGGTCTAGGAGGTCGATGTTGAAAAAATTGACAAACAGAGGGTATACGCAACGGAAGGCTACTAGAGCCCAGGAACACATTGGTGTTACATGTGGAATCGAAAACTTATTTTCTTATGTGTACTTAGCATAGATGTGCAATCAAGTAAATGGACAGTGCACAGGAGAGATCCAGAATCAACAAAACTTATATTTCCGTCCACAACGAACACAATGCAATGTCCAGCGTATCAGCCTCTAGTAGCATAGTGCTGTCTAGAATTGAACCCCTGTACATAAACAACATTTCTTCTTCTACCTTTGTGGCACGTCCAAAACGCGTGGTGTGCATGCTCCCTATGAGCTGAGGTGGGCCTTGTCGTCGTGCCCACAAACACACCTTCAAGCTGATCCTCTCGGACAGGCAACAAGTAATGCAATGCATGATCTGGTTGCTTGACCTCCTTGCTGCTCTGAAACACAGCCAATGGTGAGGTCCAAGCCCCCCCTATGATCCGTCCTCCTTGCTGCCCTGATAGTCAGCTTAGGATGAAGAAACCATTGAGCTTTGTCTGCTGTACTCAGCCTGATCTCTGCTTGTCTCCACTACTTTAAACTCCTTTCTGGAGTCGTATTTGTCCTTTTACATGTTGCTCAATTTGTTCATGAGGGTTATAGCTTGGTGGGTCTTTTGTTGCAAGAGTAGCAAGCACGGAAAGACATATCAGTTAATATGCGTGTTGGAGAGTGGTTGCTAAGTAAAGGGAAGGTCAGAGTTTGATGGTTTTTAGCCAGAACATGACACAAGACAGTCATTTGGAAAGGACAAGAAGGATGCAGATAAGCCCAAGAAAAGGGGCAAATGCCAGTACTGCAAGAAGTTAGGTTACCACAGGTTTGAGTGTCCAAAGAGGATTGCAATGGAGAATTAGAAAGAGTCTGGCATGGCAGTTGCAGATACTTCACAATGGGATGCCAGTAAGGATGAAGGTACTCTCAACTTTGTAGAGCATGATTGGGCGTTTTTCACCTCTAGGTATGTTGTGTTTTTAGAGGATGAGTTTGGGAATGTTCCTGGATTCATCTAGGTATATGATGCCTCTTGCTTACTCGTTTAGTGTTAATGAGACTTTTTAGACATGATAGTTTGAATACTATGCCAATAATTCTCCTTAACCCATTAGAGAAATTGGAGAGATCTTAGCTCACAACCATTCATGGCTTTGATCTTCGTCTTTATGAAGTTTTGTTTGTCTCGCAGACATAGTTGGATCAAAGGTATGACTAACGGTTTGAGGCATTAAGAGTCGTTAGAGGCGTTTGGTAATGTTGCTGGTGCATTAGTAAGTCAAAATTTGTAACACAAATGGCATATGGAATGCACTCTTATAGACATCTTTCTCAAATATCCTGTTCTCAAATCGATCTTAGCTACGGAGCCGATCAATGAGATCATCCATCCGAGGAAACTGATATTTGTTCTTAATCGTCAAACGATCAAGACCGTTGTCTATGCATAGACGCATACCCTGGTTTACCAACAGTACTGGTGTATCCCAAGGTGACTTGCGGAGGTATCCTTAAAGTTGCCACGCAATTTCATCTTCCTCAGTCGAACTTGTCTTGTACAACTGCCTGAACATAGACTGCACACTAGGCACAAGATCGATCCCACCGTCAGCGTTTCTCACATGAGGTAGACCCAAGGGAAGGTTGTTTGGAAACATGTATGAACTAGTCAAAGAGAATCTCATGTATTAGTTGGGCCTCTCGTGAAGTCTCATCCCAAGAGCTTTGACTAATCATGTTTGCTACCTCAGTAGTTGTATAACGGGGACGTGATTTTCTATGTGCAAGCAAACCCGTCGATGCTAAAACTCCCTAGGATTTGATGGTAGAAGTGGGTTCAATCCCTAGGTGCACCCACTAGGCCCAAATGCTAGGGCCAAGGCAAGGAATAGAGGAGTCAAAAAGTTGGGCCCAAGGGAAAACCTTGGTAAGAGGCTTGAGGATTTAATGAGCCACTTGGCAATCTCTTGTGTGCATGTGCTTGCAAGTGTTGACCTTTCTCTCTCTAGCTTGGATTTCTCTCTCTAACCTTGGACCTTGAAAGGAGTTATTTGACTACCAAATCCTTCTCCTCTCCCCCGTGAGCTTTGGCACGCACCCGAATGCAATTTTCACCTGTTGTATGGACTGCACGGCTTGCCGTATGGACTGTACATGCAATTCCTGTGAGAAAATGGAGAGTGAGAGAGAGCAAGAGAGTGAGAGCTGGAGAGCTGAAAGCTTGAGAGCTGAGTTGCAAATAGAAGAGTGTAAAGAGTACAACTGAAAGTGTGAGAGACAAGGTTTTGTCCTAGTGACAAAACCTTAATAGTCACTAACCATAGTTAGTGAACTAATTGCGGTTAGGGGGAAAAACCTCTTAAAGAGGGAAAAGTGCCCCTAACTAGCTTATTAAATTACATTGGTCACTGCTGAATTATATCTATAATTCTAACACCCCCCTGCAGTGCCAATGTCATGTACAAGGCTGATCAATCACCAAACGGATATAAGTTCAGGGCACTGCGAAATGCCTCAAACTTTTCACGTGGTAGTGCTTTGGTGAAAATATCTGCAACGTTGTCATGTGTGGACACAAAGATCATACTGATCTCTCCTGCATGCAACTTCTCTTTGACGTAGTGATAGTGAACCTCAACTTGCTTCGTGCGAGCATGAAACACTGGATTCTTTACCACTGCAATGGCACTCTGACTATCAGTGAGAATTGGAGAAGGACCCTCCAAAGACAGATGAAGATCAGCAAATAGACGTCGCAGCCAGACACATTCAACTGTTGCTGTGAAAGCTGCCCTGTACTCAGCTTCACATGATGAGGTAGCCACTGTAGATTGTTTCTTGCTCAGCCAGGAAATGCAAGATTTACCCAAAAAGAAACAATTGCCACTAGTGGACTGCCTAGTGTCATAATCACCAGCCCAATCTGAATCACTGTAGGCATGCATCTGCAAGTCACCCCCCCTGGGAAATAGCAAGCCAAAAGACTTCGTGCCCTGCAAATAACGGAAGATGCGCTTAACTGCCTGACAATGCATAGTTTTTGGGCTGTGCATGTACCTGCTCACCTGAGATACTGCGAACTGAATATCAGGTCTAGTGTTGCAGAGATATATGAGGCATCCAACAGCCTGACTGTAAAGTGTGGCATCAACTAATTCTCCTGCATCATGCATTGTGAGTTTCAGCCCCGGCTCCATGGGAGTGGCTATGGGCTTACAATCATGCATGTTAAATCTGTCCAAGAGTTTCTGCACATACTTGGACTGAGACATAACAGTGCCACGTCTCTCATGAGAGAACCAGATCCCCAAATAAAAGTGAAGCAGCCCCAAATCTGACATGTCAAAGTTGGTCTGCAAATCAGCTTTGAAATCTGCAATTTCGTCTTCATTGGACCCTGTGAGCAGTAAGTCATCGACATAAAGAAGAATGACTAAAATTTCCCCCCCATCCATCTTGATGTAGAGGGTGCTCTCAGTAGGACTATTGTGCAGCCCCTTGCTGGTCAAAAAGGCATGAATCTTGGCATACCATGCATGAGGGGCCTGTTTCAGCGCATATAAAGCTTTGTTGAGCTTGCATACTTGAAGTGCATTTGCTGTAATTTCAAAGCCTGGAGGTTGTTTGACGTACACCTCTTCCAGCAAGTCCCCATTTAAGAAGGCTGTTTTTATGTCCAACTGATGAACATTCCACTCAAAATGTGCAGCCATTGCAATAATTGATCGGATGGTGGTCATCCGGGATGTAGGAGCGAATGTCTCCTCATAATCTAGGCCCCCTTTTTCTGAGCATAGCCTTTAGCAACCAGCCTTGCCTTATATCTGTCAATGGAGCCATCTGGCTTCCGTTGACCTTGAAAACCCATCGTGTGCCAATGGCATGTTTACCCAGTGGCAAGTCTACAACATCCCAAGTCTGATTTTTTTCAATGGACTGCAACTCATCGTGCATGGCATTCATCCAATGCACATTGTCCTTTGCCTCTTCGAATGTGGCAGGCTCCTCCTCATCAAGAAGAGTACCTGCATATGCTGATTCCAATGAATTAGTACCTTCCATGTGCCTTGCTGCACTACGAGTCCTGCCAGGTAACGGAGCATCAATTTTACTCTCCCTGAGAGTCTGTAACAGCCAGTTTGGGACTGTTTTTGCTGCATGAATGTCTGCAATTTCTTGCTGCACCACCTGTTCCACTGCGTGTGGAGGGGGCAAGACATCCTGTGGCAGAACTAAAGCATCTGGAGGTGGCTGTAAATTCTGATTTGCATCAGAAATATCAGCAGGGGAACCCAAGGCAATGGGTAGCAACCCCTCAAAGACATCCTTTGAAGAAGAAGGCATTTGAAATTCAGCCTGAGTGTGAGCTGAATTTTCAGCAAATATCACATCTCTACTGACTATGATCTTGCGTGTAGCAGGATTGTAGAGATGGTACCCCTTGCTTTCTGCACTGTACCCAACAAATATGCACTTAATGGCTTTATCTGACAACTTGTGCCTAAATTCAACTGGCACATGAGCATAAGCAAGGCATCCAAAGACTCGGAAGTGATCCACTGAAGGCTTTCTCCCATTCCAGACCTCATATGGAGTTTTTGTTTTTAAAGCCTTAGTGGGAGCCCGATTCAAAATGTAATTGGCACACATCAAGCGCTCAAGCCAGAATTTGTGAGGCATGTGTTTGCTTTTCAGCATACATCTGTCCATCTCCATGAGAGTTTTATTTTTCCTCTCAACTTTGCCATTTTGCTGAGGGGTCAGCCTGACTGTGAGCTGATGCACAATACCCTTGCCTTTCAGAAAAGCATCAAATTCTGCAGACAAGTATTCCCCACCTCTATCTGTGCGCAATGTCTGTATCTTGAGTCCGGTTTCATTTTCAACCATGGCTGAAAAGTGTTTAAACACCGTGAACACTTCTGATTTGCGTTTCAGCCCAAAGACCCAAGTGAAATTGGAGTAATCATCAATAAATGTAACGAAGTAGAGATGACCACCCAACGATGGAGTCCTCATGGGACCACAGACATCACTGTGTATAAGCTGTAATTTGCGGACAGCTTTAACTGAACCATCCTTCATTTTCAACCATGGCTGAAAAGTGTTTAAACACCGTGAACACTTCTGATTTGCGTTTCAGCCCAAAGACCCAAGTGAAATTGGAGTAATCATCAATAAATGTAACGAAGTAGAGATGACCACCCAACGATGGAGTCCTCATGGGACCACAGACATCACTGTGTATAAGCTGTAATTTGCGGACAGCTTTAACTGAACCATCCTTCTTGAAGGGGAATCTATGCATCTTGCCTAAAATGCACCCTTCACGGGCATGTGGAGGAGGTATCTCAAGAGGTGGCAATGCATCAACCATGGAATGCTTCTGAAGTGTCATCAAGTTGTTGTAATGCATGTGGCCATATCGGGCATGCCATAATTCTGCATTCTGCATGGCAGCAGTAGGGGTAGAAACTGCAAGAGCATGGGCTGCTCTTTTCTCAAACAGATCAAGCTGAAAAAGCCCACGCAGCAGAGTACCAGATAATCTTAAGGCATAATCATCTTCCCTGTCTCGGACAGCACATTTGTCATCCTCAAAGATGACCTGAAATCCAGCTCTGTTAAGAGTGGACACTGAAAGAAGATTTTTGGTTATACCAGGCACATATAAGACATCTGAAAGTCTGAAAATTGAGCCATTAATGGCAGTGAGCTCAACATCTCCTGTGCCACGTACTGAATATGATGAGTTATTGGCACAAGTGACTTTCTTACCAACGGGAGGTGGATGCAAGGAAGTAAAAAGACACTTCCTAGAAGTGATGTGCTTGGATGCACCGCTGTCAAAATACCAAGTGTTCAGTGTTTCATTGACACTGAAAGGAGATGCATCCGTAGAAGAGTCATAACTGCAAGTCAAAAATGCATAAGTATCATCATTACAAGTGGCTGTACTATCCCGAGCATCTGGAACAGCCAGCCTAGAATCTGAAATGCAAGATAAAAAGGCATAATCTTGTCCAACAAAGTTGGCTGCAGCATCCCCACTGTCAGATGCATGAGGAGCTGAATCTGAAACAGCCATACCGGAGCTGTTTTTCTTCTCTTTTGCAAGCCTTTTCCTGCATTCTGCAATGTGATGACCTGGCTTTTTGCAGTAGTGACAAAAACCCTTCTTCTTGGGCTTACTTGCATCATTTTTAGCCTTTTGTGAAGGCTGTCCTGACCCACTGGAAGGCTGATTTACTGATGTCTTTGCCTATCCCTTTGTTTTTTATTTAAACTTTGAGAGCATGGCTTGTTCACCTGCACGTGAAGCCAAGTTTTTCCTGGTCTGCTCTTCCTGAAGCAGAAGTCCTATCAACTCATGAAAAGTGAGAGGATTTGCACCCCCCCTCAATGATAAGTTCAGCGAGGTATGAAAGCTGAGATAAGACTCAGGAAGAGAATTCAGAGTGGTTGTAATCATCTCTGAATCAGTAATAATTTCATCTATGTTTAACAATTGCTCTCTGAGATCCTGTAGCTTTGTGAGGTGGACTGACATGGAGTCACCCTCTTCCATATGTGTATTACTTAACTCCCTTTTCAAGAAAGATACCCTTGCATCATTCTGGGCTGCATACATGCTTTCTAAAATATCCCACGCTGCCTTGGAGGACTTACACGACCGGATATGCGGAATGATAAATCTTTTTATTGAAAGAGAGATGCATGACAAAGCAAAGGCATCTCGTGAATCCCATCTCTTCTGATCTGGAGTAGTGGCTATAGCTGCACCAACAACTTGTTCTGCAGCTGCCCCCTGTGCACGACCTCTTCCACCTCCTTGCTGAGGAGGGGTATTAGGTGCCATACTTGCTGGTCGGATCTCACCCCCATTCACATAATCCCATAAATTGCGAGAAATCAGAATATTGCGTACCATAAAACTCCAGAAGGAGTAGTTGGTACCATCCAACTTGTCTTCCTGTGAAAGACCACGGAACTGGAAGTCATTCTGATTTTGCTGGGCCATATCTGAGAAAGAGATTTAAGCAGATACAAAACTGAATTCCCTTATTGGGAATGAAATGCACAACTCCCAAAAAGCACAGCCAAGCACCGGCTGTAAATGCAACTCAGATTTCTGTACTTGCACTGTCAGAAATCTGTCCAAGCATCAAAAACTCTCCAGAATCTGCCAAAGGTGTTGCAAAACACTTCAAGAAAGGTAGTATGAACTGAAAACTCCAGAAATTGCTCTCCCAACACAAAAGCCCCAAAATAGGCCTGAAATTGCAACCTGAAAGGGGCAAATTGATTTAAAGCCCCAAATGTTGCAAGAATTGCGCTCTGTCTGCAAAAGCCCCAAATTTCACTGCAAGATTGCAGTGTAATTACAAAATCCCCAAATTTCTTCAAGAAATTGTACAGCAAAACTGAAAGCCCCAAATTTCGAGCTTGAAATTGCAACCAGAAAGGGGGAGAAGTACATAAAGCCCCAAATTTTGCAATTTCAGCAGGAAGCCCCAAATTTAAGACCAAATCTGCAATGTTTGCTCGAAGTGTAGCTCCGAAACTACAAAATGATTGCAATGTCTGCAACAAACAAAATGCTCCAAATGTACTCCCAAAAAAACTGAGCCAAACAATGGCTGTCTTCAAAATGTGCCTGCCAAAGATCACCTGCGAGTTTCTCCTGTACGGAATCAGAGATTGTACGGAGGATTACCTGTTGTACGGAAGCAGGACCAGTATGGAAGTACGGAGTACGAAGGTACGGTGCGGAGTACGAAGGATAGTATCGAGTATGGATGACTGTACGGAGTACGAACGACGGCGCCACACGTGGCACAGATCTGTACGCGGATGGCGTTGATACGTACGGGGCTGTTCGGCGATGAGTTGTACAGCCGTACAGTTGCACGGTATTCGAGTCTGCAGGTACGGAAGGTACGAATGCAGTTGGAGCAGTACAGCAAGTACGGTACGACAGGTAAGGTACTGCAGGGTACGGACGTGCAGAGACCAAGTATAGATTCTGTACAGTCGTACGGACTGTACGGGCGAGATGTAGCAGCAGGAGCGCGGGCTATAGGCTGGAGCTGAACGGGGAAGAAGCAGGGAGCGGGATCAAATGCTGTGATACCAAATGTGAGAGAATGGAGAGTGAGAGAGAGCAAGAGAGTGAGAGCTGGAGAGCTGAAAGCTTGAGAGCTGAGTTGCAAATAGAAGAGTGTAAAGAGTACAACTGAAAGTGTGAGAGATAAGGTTTTGTCCTAGTGACAAAGCCTTAGTAGTCACTAACCATAGTTAGTGAACTAACTGCCGTTAGGGGGAAAAACCTCTTAAAGAGGGAAAAGTGCCCCTAACTAGCTTATTAAATTACATCGGTCACTGCTGAATTATATCTATAATTCTAACAATTCCCTCACGCATTTCGAGGTGATTTGCTGGTACATGCAATTCCTTCATGCATTTCGAGGTGATTTGCTGGTTGTGCAGCTGTTGGCATGCATTCCCAAGAGCAATTATTGCTGTCCTCTGATCATACAGACCTGCTGCACGCATCCCGAGGCAGATTTATAGTTGTGCGATCTGTTTGCACGGAGCCCGAGGTTCACAATTGGCCGTATGGGATCAGCTGCATGCATATTTCTTGCTGGTTGTGCGGTCCATTTGCACGCACATTGATGCCCCTTGCTGGCTGTTCAGGCTCATTATTCTCCACGTGATCATTTCCCTCTCTCTATCTCTCTCCTACCTGTGATTTTCTCTATGCTGAATTCTATCTCTCTCTTTCTCCAAGCTGCCCATTTCTCTTGCTAGCCTTTGCTTTGTGGTTCTGTTGTCCTCTGGAGGTGTTCTAAGCCGGAAGAGAGTACCTGGGAGCTGGTTCGAGCTTACTTGCTACTGTTTCTACATTTGCTCGCGACAAAGGGTCAATTGTGCGCTGCTGGGGGCCTGGGTCCTGGACAGAGGATAGGTGCGAGTGCAGAGCTCGCCCCTCTTCCAAGGATAGCGGGTACGGTTGTTTTGACCCTCATTTGGTTTCCATTTTTGAAGCTTGTTGTTGCTTTTTTGTTGTTCGAAGTTCTCCCTTGACCATTCAGGTTGTGGATAGACACCTAGATACAGAGTGTGCCTAGAGGCTACATTGGTGCTAGAGAGAGTGTCGGGATTTTTTCCTGCCTTGAGGTCATTTGTACAATTTGGGATCTGTGTTGTTGCATTGTCGCCCTGAGAGGCTGGACATTGGATTGTAGGACTGCCAAACCCTCTAGACCAAGTTGGATGTCTTGTGGAATGCATTGACAGCTTTCAGCAGTGGGATTGGATGCGTTTTGAGACTCCGCGGGTCTTTAGAAACCCAGTATAGCTGCTTATGCTTGGGCACTGATGATGACATAAGTGTTGCTTTGCTTGCTAAGTATGTCTTCCTTTTGTTTTTCATTAAAGTTTTTGTTTGCCTCTTTTTTCTTCTCTTTCATTTTCTCTTTTATTTTCTGTGTTGATTTTTGGTCTTTAGAACAACAAAAAATTTAAATTTGTATGATTGGACATATTCTAGTCTTACAAAGGTACATTGGATGCCTTTTGAAGCCAAGAATTGGCTTGGACAGTGGAACTGCTAGTGAAGCAGAGTGCAAGGGGTGAGCCCTTGTTGTAAAAGTATTTTCCATTGATAGAAGAATTAAATAAGTATCGAAAGGGGCACCAAAGCATTTGGGGCTAATTTGCATCTCTTGTATTTGGTTACTGAGCAAGGGCATTCAAGCTCCCTTTCAATGCGTTAAAAGTTGGTTTTTTAGTGATATTTAACTAATGGAAGTGGCTGGAAATCATGCATTGTGGCTGTGAATAGTGTGGAAGTCAAGTTAGTTATGGTTTGCTGCCCTTTAGCTTGCTAGAGGTCGGTTCCAATAGCCAATGCATAAGGTTCAGTGGACTGATTTACATCATGAATATATCGAGCAGCGGGTACTCCAACTGCACGCTGCTCACCCCGCGTTAACTCATCAACATGGGCAGCCAAATCCATGGCTGAAGTATTATCATGAGTAAAATAGCTAGTTGTAATCTTATCCTATTTGCTGTTTTTCCGGATAGCAAACTTATCTTCAACATTAGTGCAACTGAGACATGCCTTGTAGGTGTGTTTTACAAAAAACTAAAGTTAAATTATCATCAAGATGCAATTCAGGTTTCTCTACACACCAGAAAGAATCATAGTCACTAGATGGCAAAGTAAGTTTCCAAAGAAGAACAAAAATATTGATCATTTGATTCATGTAATTTTAAAATCAAGTTGAGAGGCCATCGTCAACATAGATCCACGTAGATCTCCTTAAGGTGCAAACAACTTCTTATCAACTTGAAATTGTATTACATACTTTCTATAGTCAATACTTATGGTTTTCAATCTTATGAGTGACTATCGTGGGATTGAAACTGCACTATGTTGTGTTTTTAGAGGATGAGTTTGGGAATGTTCTTGGATTCATCTAGGTATACATAAATACTTAATAAGGGTTCTTGGCAAAGAACCACTCCACAATAACATGAAAAGACATATCTTTCAAGTAATCTTGAATATGTACCCGAAGATCTGAAACCAACTCTCCTTAAGATTTAGTGGCTCCATGCGCGAGATTAATGATGTAGCGATGGCTACTCGGAATTGTGGAGGTGCTAGGATTTTATACAAGAGAATCATCAATAAAATTCAGAGTACTACCATTGTTAAACAACATGTAAACTAAATGGCCCTTGGCATATCCTACCATACGGATTAAATCATGGGGTTCAAACACATTGGCATTAAAGTGGCTTTTCTCACAATTTAGATAAAAAGAAAAGACTTCAAGGCGAGCAATGTGACAAGGATTTTTTCATAGCGGTTCAAAGGGCATGTGGCTTGGCTTGCGATACTTGAAGTAGAGGCCTTTGGATCAAGCTTCCTCCTGTGTGGAGAATCAGTGCGGGGCTTCTTCGCAAGAGGCCCCAACATCTGTTTGTTGTAGTTAGCCTTTTCAAGCTTGGAGTTATAATTGCCAGCTCGACTGTTCTTTCGGTTGTTTTTTCTTTTAGGCTTGTCATTTTGTGTGGCCGATGAAGATCCGGTTTTTGATTGTCTATTTTCGTAGATCTTTGCAAAGTGGATAGCATCTTCAGGTGTCTGCGACTTGTTCCTTCGGATTCGTATTGATAATCCTTAGGTAAATTGTTCACAAAGAACCAATGCAATGTTCATTGTTTTTACGTCGGAACTTTGCAGTAATATCTTTGAAGTCCTGGAGGCATGACTTCCATGACTTGTACCCTTTGGTAGATTTCGAAGCTTTTGAAAATTATCATACTCATTAGGTTCCTGTTGAAACTTTTGTGAATGCTTCACAAAATTCAGTCCAAGCTTGGGAGTAGAAGGCTTTGCCTTCAACTCTTGACTTTCGCCACCACGTGAAAGCCTTCCCTTGTAGAGACATCTCAACAAGGGCTGGACATACATTGTCAGGATAGTCAATGATGGCGAATTAAGCTTTCCACCTGTTTAAACAGAAGCACACATACTCTGGAGTTGCCTTTTTCTTCTCACCTGTGTTTCGGGAGAAAAGTAGGGCATAACATAGTGTTTCTTATGGGCCTCTTGAGTTTCTTGCAAGACTAACAGTTGCTATTGTGTACTTTGTATTTGATCAAACAACATCAATCTGGACCTCCTTTTAGAACGTTCTCTTTTTTTAGAACCTTTCCCCTCCTTTTAGAACTTTTTCTAAAAGGGTTAGTTTTCTTGAAAAGTACTTTTCTCTTTCAAACTTTGCTGTGCAAAAAGTAAAGCAAAGAACTTTAGTTGTAAAGGTATACTTTCACAAAGTACACCTACATGCACGCATGCATGTGTATACTTGTCCACTTTAGAACCCATGTGGCAGTCCAACTTTAGTTTGCATGTCTTTTACGCATGCATGCTAGGAACCCAGGATCTCCTCTACCTCGTGCTAACTTGCAGGCATAAACCAACATCAGAATAGAAACATAGGGACATGTGTGTATCGACTAGTTAGTCACCACCAAAGCATAGATCCCTTAGGATCACCCCCGAGTTAGAGGTCAGGCAACCTCCGACCATAGTCCATTCTAGGTAAGAATACACGTTCCCGTACAACACAACCCCATTTGTGCACAGA
The DNA here is from genome assembly GCF_047967505.1 of Dipteris shenzhenensis. Taxonomy (NCBI): domain Eukaryota; kingdom Viridiplantae; phylum Streptophyta; class Polypodiopsida; order Gleicheniales; family Dipteridaceae; genus Dipteris; species Dipteris shenzhenensis. Next base: position 16,435,931 of record NC_141620.1, on the reverse strand, counting down.
TGTTGTTAGGGAGAGATAGGCCTACATGGGCTCTCAACCTAGCTGGCTATTCTCAGGAGGCCCCACTCGTGAGGATTGCCCAACCCTAAATCATACTTCGTGGACATAATAGCTGTCTTAAGTCGCTATGGTGTCGTTTGGCCTCAACCTCTCACCCTTTCTCAATGTGAAATCAGTGGCATGATGGTCAGAGTTGACCCATAGGTATTTGTAATGGTGTGATAGGTGGATTTATAGGGGTTCTAGTATCTTGGTAAAGACGTCCTTAGTAGAGCAAAGAAAATGGTCTTAAAAGAATGCCATTTGCTAGTATGTGGCTACACCTGGGATACCCCAAGTTGCTGAATTTTCACTCGTCATAGGTTGTCTTTGACAATTGAGTAGATCTCCTGCAGACATAGAGGCTCGTCCAATGAGTACTTGTAAGGGAAAAGGTCATGCCTCGCAAATCAATACATCCAATGACTTGTGCATGCTAGCATCTTTCATCCCCATTCATTGCGAGTTGCATAGAGAATGAGAGAGTCTTCCATGGTATTCCTATTTGTCTGTATAGGCGTGGCCATACTGTCAAAGCGTGTCGAGCTAAATGATGCTTTCAAAAAAGCAATCCGTGTGTAAAAGCCTCATGGCAAACTTTGGCAGTACAATATCATGTGGAGAGGATCTATTCCCTTAAATGATGCATGGTAGCATCATGACTTGTGGTTGCTGAAATCGACTCCCTTATAGGCGTCTCTGAGGTCTATCCCTTGAGCATTTCTTTGCACATTTTGATAGTTTGAACATAGAGAAGGGAGTTGTGTTGACGTTTCATAAGTGGCCCTGGAAGCACTCTCTCCCATCGAGCCTATGAGACATGTCTTCTGAATGAGACGTGCATTTTTTTTTGGTTTCTTGTTAAATTTTGGTCTTGTGAACATGCATCCGAAGTAAACATTAGATGGGGCAATCTGAATCGGCTCTCCTAAAGTGAATGGCTGATGTTGAGTGTGGACATCAATAGTATTGAAGATCATGACCTGACCAAGATTGACCTTCGTATCCCGGATATCACAAAATGCTTGTCAATTTGACAAGTGAGTATGCAAGCCCTTTGCTAAATCTGAGATCTTTTGCGAATTGTTGGTGCAAAACAAAATTGCGATGCCTCATCTTGCCAGAGTGTGCATAAAGTAGCTCAACTCGTTGATGTAGGGTCTAAAGAGGATGGGGAATAGAGTACACTTCTGCTTTACATCAACGATGCTACTCACCTTCTATGACGTTCATATATGGTATGGACTTTGCCCACCACTCTTGGGTATAGACTATGGTTGCACAAATGACATTGTATGCAATGCCTAGTGCTCCGAGCCATGAAATGAGGTGAGCCCATGGAGCTGAATCCAAGGCCTTCCAGAAATTGATGAATGGATAGTATAAATCTAATGTCCATTTCCAATTTTCAGCCTTGTCAATGACTCCACATGCAATTCTTCATCTGTGGGGAGAGACCGTCTAGGCTGACGGGGCAACCTCATTGAGTAAAGATATGATTGAGGGTGGAATGGACCTGCTTGAAGCTGGCAGTTGCGCCTAGTGGCCTACTGTCATGGTCTAGCATTGCTTGCCTTCACGAGATGATAGTGTTAATGGTCTAGGCTATGGTAGCCCTTTTAGAAGGCCTCATTTAAAGAGCTTGGCTGGGATCCGCAATTATTTTATTGGTTAGGAGCTTTTTCTTGACAGCCCTCACAATCCTTGGCTTTGCCATTATGTAGTTTTTTTGACGGCTTCCTTCAATTGTGTCTTGGTAAGAGTTTGAGCTTGTAGGATGAGACATATCAGTGAGATTAGGGGCTGGTTAGGGAAATCATATGTGATAGTATAAGCGTTCCAAAGAGTTGGATCTTTGATGGGGCAGGGTGATTATAAGAGTTTCATCAAAACTCCTTGGAGCTAGTGCTGTCAAGGATGCTCAAGAGTTTCTGCATGAGAAGATGTTGTTTATTGTGTCTCACCAAGCATTGATTGTCTCCCCTCCTCTGTTCCTTGTTTGGGTACCTTTTTTGGACATTGCTTCTATAAAGAGAGGCGAAAGAGTTTGGGCAAGTGTTTTATCATTGCTTATGTGGTCGCTTCCTTGATCTGGTTTGGCTCTGTAAATCCAAACTATTTCAACTGGCTTCCCTTAAATGTGTGAGGATCTCTTTGTGAATGGGTTTCTCAAAGTATTTGGGAGGGAGGGAAAGAGGGAGGGAGAGGGACATGCGTGCATGTATGTGACGTATCTAGAGATTTTGAAATATTTGCATTTCAAATGGGCATGTTTATGCTTGAGGATTCTTTTGTACAAGACTGCTGGTAGAATTTTTTGCACATGTGCATGCGACATATCTAGAGATTTTGAAGTATTTCAAATGGGGAAGTTTACGCTTGAGAATTCTTGTAATACACGATTGCTTGTAGGATTTTTTAAGTAAACAACCTTAGCTTCTCTATTTTTGAAAATGTTTTTTCTTTTTGGGGGGGGTGTCCAGCTGTACTATCGTTTGATTTTGTTGCTATGCTAACCTTTTAAGGTGGTTCTTGGCCTTGGGCAGGTATGTTCACAATAACATATTTTTCAGCTTTGCAATCGATGGAGACTTGACCTTGATGCAGCAGATGCATGAGCAAGTGTCTAAGCAACTTGAACTTCCGCAACCTGAAAATGTTGAAGAAAAAGACAGTGTGAAGCCAGTGGCTGAAGTCGAGCAGAAAGTCTCTGAGGTACTGGCAGTTGAAGGTATTCACTCAGATAAGCCTGGTTTGCCTGTTGAAGATTCCATAGATATTGGTGATGGTGTAACAAAGGTATCAGATCCTTTGGGAGAGGGAAGTGCATCTCTCCAAGTTGTGGAGAGTGAACAAGCGACATATGCCTCAGCTAACAATGATTTGAAGGGTACGAAAGCCTACAATAATGCAGACGTCACAGGGCTTTACACGCTAGCAATGGCTATCATTGACTATAGGGGTCATAGGATAGTCGCACAGGTGAGGAATTAACCATACAAAGGTCATGTCTTATAATAGCCTTTTATTGTGCGGTTGTGTGATCTTATTCTTTTCCTCAATCAGCTTATTGAGCTCCTTGTTTCATAATCCAGCTCTGTGAATGGGGCTAGGTTTCAGATAACTAATTCATGTCTTAAGCAGTGCATTTATCTAAAAATCGATTGGAACATTTGGCAGAGCATCATTCCTGGTATTCTTCAAGGTGACAAGTCTGAATCTTTGCTGTATGGTTCTGTTGACAATGGCAAAAAAATATCTTGGAATGAAAAATTTCATGCCAAGGTACAATCAATTACTTTTTAAAGATTGTCAAGTTCTAGCCATTGGTTGTGACGAATCTACAAGTTATTAGTGGTGACATTTCTGGTTGCTTTTTCCTTTAGAACCCAATTAATGTAACCACTAAGCAGCTGTCTGAACATATTTTCCAGGTTCTCGAAGCAGGGAAATTGCTTCATATCAAGGAACATGAAGTTTTTGATGGCTCCGGTAATGTGGTCAAGATGGCTGCACCGGTGGAGTGTAAGGGTATTGTAGGCAGTGATGACAGGTTTTTTTCCTCCTCTGTAGACCACTATTAAAGGGCATGTGAGTGATTTTCAGTATGCAACAATGACTATAACTGGATGTAGTAAAATTAAGGAGAAGTTAAGCCACCATTTGGGAGGGTTTAGAAGGGTTAATTTATTTGAAGCATACATGACTACTGTTGAGGGTTGAATTTTCAAAATGTAAGAATTTCAATCATGAAGCATTTATGTATTCCTGCTTCTTGCTTTTGGCAGACATTATATACTAGATCTCATGAGGACAACTCCTCGGGATGCCAATTATATGGGGCCAGGTTCTCGGCATTGTGTCCTCAGACCTGAGCTTGTTGCTGCCTTTTGCCAAGTGAGTATGCCTCCTGCTGGCACTTAGCAATTATGGTATTTTCAGTGATCCCACGGTTACTCACCTGCTTTCCTGTAGTAATGGTTATGCAGACAGAGGCATTAGAAAAGGTAAAGGATAAGAAAGATGTGAAGGATGATGGTGATGATAAAAATCTTCTACAAGAGGAGCTTCTTGCGATCTCTCTCAACCCGAATGCTCTTACAGACTTCAAACTTGCTGGTGACTCTGAGGTTGATGCTCTATTTTAGAAAACTTGGAGTGGTTTGTTTAAGAACAAGATTGCCGGTATCTCGATTCCTATGGCATGATTTAAGTTATTGTGATAAGTGCAGGGAATTGCTGGTGATGAAGCAGCAGTTAGGAAAGCAGGAAAATATCTGGTGGACATTGTGCTCCCCAAGTTTGTGCAGGATCTCAGCAGTTTGGAGGTTTCCCCGATGGATGGCCAGACTTTGACAGAGGCACTACATGCGCATGGCATAAATATGCGTTACTTAGGCCAAGTATGTATGCTGGATCTCCTGTTGTGAATCGTTTTTGCCATTAATCTTGAAACTATTCTGCTGTCATGAGGAGTTTTACATTTTTGCTGCTGTCCTATTAGTTGAGGTCCTTTTCTTCTGGTCTTGTAAAACCTTGCTTTTGCTCAAGATGGTGCTACAGCTCTTATATTTTAATTTGCTCAATGAAGTGAGGAAATTGTGACTATCTGATAGGATGTTGTGTGAGATAAGAACCTTTATCAAAAACTTCTGCACACTAGTGCTAGCCTTCTTTATGCTTTAGCACATTTGTAAATGAATGAATGCTTGCTAGAGTGTACCTGTTAACACATGTGGTAACAGACATAAGGGCTTTATATTTTGTCCATACTCTACAGAACGAAGTAGTCCTCGGAGGAGACTCTTGTAAACACTGCATATGTTGTATTTATGTTTATGATGCTATGGGGAAAAAACCCGGCATTTCTGTACATAGGTGAAGCGCCATCTTCATTTTGACTGAGTTTACCCTTCACATCTGGAATTCTGAGAGAAACTTCATATGGGGAGTTGTTTATTAATGGATGCCGGTTTGTGAGTGGCTGTCTGGACTTGTATGCGTGAGAGAATGAGTTTATATAATGGTCGATACCCACTGTGGGATATTGATGACATCAGTGGGGATGCCATATGGATGATGGAGTGTATGGTTTTACTCTTCTTTGATGACTATTATAGGTTAACACTGCACTTTTTGTTTGTCTTTCTAGGATGAGATTTGGCATGTTCTCTCATCCACCCAGAGGTATATGTATATAGATTGAAGCTTCATTTGTCTTCTATGCAGGTTGCAAATTTATCCAAACAACTTCCACATATATGGGATCTTTGTGTTGTTGAGATGGTCACAAGAACTGCAAAGCACGTATTAAAGGTCAGTGGTTCCCTGTCTACAGTCTTGATTTCTTAGTGTTTGCGTTATGCTTTTGTCACTGTCAATTCTCTTTTCCTTCTATACAGTTACTTCTTTAAAATGTATACATATAAATCAAAAAATGATTTTCTTTTGAGGCTTACATAGAAAAATGCTGCTTGTTTTTGCATAACTGCACAGGTGCCATAGGTTGTGCATATAGTTGGACACCTTTCAGCTGTTAACAAAGTTTTTAATAGCCATTCCTGCCTAGTGATTCTGATAGTGGCCAGCCTTGATTACAAGTTTTTTATTATGGAAAGTGGGGTTCTAAAGACATGGCAGCTGTGATGTACATATCAGATTCTCTTGATCTGTGGTTGGAATGCATTCAGTAGGCAGGAAAAGTTCTGACTTATTCTAGCGAAAGTGAAATAAGTGAAACTCATCACTTATCTGTGCCAGTAAATAGTGGTGAATACATTCTAGAGCATGCTCCATCGTGTTTCCCATGAAAGGGAATTTGTTGGACATTTCATTTCCAATCATGTGTCCGATATGCTAAGAAAAATGAATGTATGCCTAGTAGATACTCATGCTTTGTTATATGATGTTTCTCATGTAAGCTTTTCGGCAGGAAAGCTAGTCTCCAATCATTGTTGCAATATGCTAAAGGAATGAATTTAATGCAATGCAGCGACAAGTATGTTGTGTGATGAGCTGATTTGAGGTTTTGACTCTAACTAATTAAGCGGATCTTGGTAATGAACCTTGTGGGGAAAGAGAAAAGATCATGAGATCACTCAATCTTGCCAGTTAACCTAATGTGTTGGTTTCCAGGGAATTTTACGAGCGACACAAGATCATGATGTGGGAGGTGCTATTTCTCACTTTTTGAACTGCTATATGGGTCATGATCATCCAGACGGGGCTCCTTCTACACAGTCTGACAGGATACCAGAAGATTCTGGCACTAAAGGCTCTGTAAAATCAGGTACACCAGAAAAGGGACGAAAAAAGGGGAAGGGAGGACAAAACAAGAAGTTTGAAGTTTCTCCTTCTGTTGATGTTGTAAGTGCACTTTGTCACATGCTGATCTTTGGAATTGCCAGTGTTTTGATCTTCTGTTCTGCATTGTTGCAGCATAGGACCGTGGTTTGGATCTCACTACTTTATGTTCTCTGGATTATGGTAAAAGCTATGGAATGCATTTTGTTGCGAAAGCATTTTCAAAAACATTTTATGTTGATGTAACTAGAAACATGGAGCATCTTCTTCAAAGGAAGGCGGAAATAGCGTACGAACAAACAGTATGGTTGATACTCAACCTTCATATCTATGCATCACATCTGAGCTTGTTTGGAAGGACATCCGTGAGGGCATCCAGTTCAAATACCAGGTCCAGCTTTACCATATTGTCTTACATCTACGAAATGAGCATTAAATGTTTGAATCAGTTGTGCATGGTATATATTTGTATAGTTGGAAATTATTAATTTATATCTTTCCAGTCAATCAACAAAAAGCTTTACACATTTGGCATATTTAATCAGTAATATGGTTTTCTGTATAATAATTGAGCTCTGTTGTATGTGCTGGTCTGCAGTTTGAGTTGCCTGAAGATGTGAAAGCAAAAGTTCGAAAGATTTCAACCATTCGAAACCTTTGTCAGAAGGTGTACTCTTCTGTTCAAAATAACTTTGCAGATGAAGTGATAGAATCATAAGTCGTTCCATGCTTTTTTTCTGAGAGAGCAATTCAAACTTCTGAAAATGGAATGATATAGAGCTACATGTTTGTGATCCAGATTGGAGTGACACTGGCTGCTAGGACGTATGATTTGAGTGCAGCTGTACCTTTTAAGACAACAGATATTCTTGATCTCCATGCCGTCGTAAAGCACTCCGCACCAATGTGTGCAGATGCTCGAGACCTGCTGGAGAGTGGTAAATTGAGGCTTGCACAGGTTAGTAGGCCTTAGTACAGAGTAATTTTATGCAGAATACAGAGCAACTGCTTCGGGTTTTAGAAATTATGTTTTGTATTGCCTCCATGGTTTTTTTGCAAGTTCATTTTGGCTCCTTTGTGTACAATTGGAAAACTCACATAAGAGCCCTGAATCCTATTCATGAAGCGTGTTAAAGATGCATACTTGCATGCTTTTTGATCATTCTCAGGGTTAGGTAGTTGACAATTTGTGCAAGTATTCAATTATGATCTACATTGGGAGCGAGGTCTTTACTCTTATGGGAAGCAAACTAAGCATCGGTTGAAGCAGTGACACCACACAGTCTTTAAATGTCTTGTCTTATGGTAACTCAGGATTATTACTCCACCAGTTATGTTTCTTTGATGAGGCTTTTTCTTCCCAACAGATAGGGGACATAGACTTCATACTAGTATAAGAATAATCTTAACAGCAAAACATACTACTACTCTTTGAAGTCCTAGTAATAGCCACCTTAATTACATGATCATGCTAGGCCTGTCAACTATGTTCGAGAAGCAAGAGGTTTTTGATGGAAACAATTAATCTTTGAAGTCCTAGTAATAGCCACCTTAATTAGATGATCATGCTCGGCCTGTCAACTATGTTCGAGAAGCAAGAGGTTTTTGATGGAAACAATTAAGAGAACTTCTGAGATTCAATCTCTGTCTATTTAGTATTATTCCATCATGATCGAAGAAATCGGAAATAGTACAATAAGGAGAAATGAAGAAGGACATAATACACAAAATAGGGGGCGAAATGAGTTGCTATTTAGAATACCACAGCAGTTACTCTCTTCAATAGAAGAGCAGTACCCATGTTCTGCAGCGTGGAGTGTTCAATATGTCGACTCTTCAGTCGGAGTATGCCTCTTCCAAATCTCCCCCAAGAAAATAGGGTGCTTGTTTGTGGAGTCAGATGTTTCTAATCCCTTTTAACTTACAACTGGAAAATCTTCTTTTTTTACACTTCTATCCAGAGGTTCATACACTGCATATAATAAGTAAAAAATTCTCAAGCACAGTAGTGAGATGTTATTTAAACAAGCACCAATTCTAACACCTGTTAATTCCCTGTTAAATCATGTAATTTTGCATAAACACCTTTAAAGTTTGTTGCCACTATGGATCGCAATATCCCAAGATGATTTAGATGTTCTAATTACTCCAGCAGGTCTGTTAGGCATTCTAAGTGGTGGAAGTTGGTGCAGCAGTCTCATTAATTGCTCACAGTTGGTGTGAAGTAGTAGTTGCCGCTAGCTCTGTTAGCCTTTCTAGCAGGTGGGCTTAGTGCAGCTTGGTCTTATTAACCATGGTTCTTGATATGGAGAAAATAATGCGTTTGTGTTTGTCCGATTTATTGTATGAAGGGTATTGCATAATTCTTTTCTCCCCTATGCATATTTTTTTGCTAGATTGTGTCATGATGATGTCATGATGAGGAATGCCTTTTAGCTGAATTGATCCGTTTCATGTGTTTCTTTTTCCTTTCCTCGTTTATCTGTTTCATTCTTGGTCTAATCGAAGTTTATATTCTATATTTTCAATGCCACAGGGTAAGCTAAATGAGGCATACGAGTTGTTCTCCGAGGCTTTCACCATTTTGCAGCAGGTATTGGCCAATTCACATGCTGAACTAGTTAGATCTTGATTTTTCGTCTGACTCTGTTGTTGAGAATTTTATAGAAAGGATGGAATCAGTTTTATGGATGTGGCACGTTAATTATCTTTGACAAGTGCAGGTTTGTGGGCCTATGCATCGGGAAGTTGCTAATTGCTGCAGGTAGAGAGTCTTCTTTCTCCAAAGCAGCGATGATTGTGTACCTTATTTCTAGTTTGAAATCATAAAGATGAGTATCTAATGGCCCTTCTTACTCAAGGTATTTGGCTATGGTACTTTACCATGCTGGAGATATGGCTGGTGCCATTATGCAACAACATAAAGAGCTCATCATTAATGAGCGTTGTCTTGGCCTTGACCATCCAGACACTGCACATAGGTCTCTTTTTCTACCTTCTCTCGTAACTTTTATTCTTTCAAGGATAGCTATACTAAACGACATCTGTGTATCCCTTTTGTATATCAGGGTATTGTAAGGTTCTATCTGTACTAGTGTTTTACATTTGCTTTTTCTTTAACCGCTGTTGATGATACATCCATGTGGTTTCTTTATTGAATTTCTGTTGTTGGGGGTCATGGCAGCTATGGCAATATGGCACTTTTTTATCATGGTTTGAATCAGACTGAACTTGCCTTGCGTCACATGGCTCGAACACTGCTACTACTCAATGTCTCGAGTGGATCTGACCATCCTGATGTTGCAGCAACATTTATAAACATAGCCATGATGTACCAAGACATAGGACGAATGCATGTAGCACTACGGTATCTTCAGGAAGCACTGCAGAAAAACTTGCGACTTTTAGGGGAAGATCACATTCAGACAGCTGTGTGCTATCATGCCCTTGCAATTGCATTCAATTGTATGGGTGCATATAAGTTGTCCTTACAGGTAATACTTTCATGCGAGGAGCTATATCCCTCAAATTGCCTCTGGATTCTGTTCCTCAATTCATGTATGAAGGCCTTCTTGCTAGTGAGTTCTCAGTGTATCTGCTTGAATGGTACAGCATGAACGGAGCACCTATAATATACTGGCTAAACAGCTGGGTGAAGATGACACGAGGACACGTGATTCAGCAAACTGGCTGAAAACTTTCCAAGTACGAGATATGCAGGTTTGTCGATTACTCCAGGACATCTTTCTGATGTTACAGATGAAAAGTTTACATCTGAGTTATATTTTGCCTCATTCGGCCTATTTTTCTCCTGTTGTAATTTCAGGCCCATGTCCAAAAGCAGAAAGGTCAACAAGCAGTAACACTAGCAGCTGCGCAGAAAGCAGCAGATGTTCTAAAGGTTGGTTGCTCCTAATACCCAAAATCCCAGTAAGGAACCGTGAAATGTGCCTTTTGTGAGCATTTTACAATCTTTAATTTCCTACTGTAAGTGTTGAATTGATGTAAATTGGGTTAAAACTATGTTCGTGCTTCGTGAAGCAGTTTGTAATTGTAATTGTCGATTGAATTGACTTTGATATGGATATGATCTTCGTCAGGCACGACCAGATCTTTTACAAGCCTTTCAGGCAGCAGCTGCTGGTGGAGGGGTTGGACGAGGCTCCCTCAATAAAGCTGCTGCTGCTGCTGCCTTGATGGGTGAAAGAGAGAGCCTCCCAAGGTCAAGGGGAATGGATGAACGTGGAGCTCGTGCTGCAGCAGAGGTTCGGAAAAGGGCTGCAGCAAGGGGTTTGAATGTACGTCCCCAGGGGGTTCCTGTTCAGGCTTTGCCTCCTTTAACAGAACTGCTGAGTATCATCAACAATGGGGCACCAGGGAAGAGTCCTGTGGCCCAGGCTCCCTCTTCGAGTTCTTCAAAGGAAGCTGATAAAGATGCTCTTGAACCCAGCCTTGAAAATGATTCAACAAATACGGTTGAAGACGAGCCTGTGAGCCTTCCCTCCAAAGATGATACAAACTTGGAGCATATGGTGGAGAATGGCGTGGGTGGAATGCATGATGGAAAAGTTCCAGAGGAGGAGAGTTTATTGGAAGGGCAGGCACCTCTAGGTTTAGGAGCTGGTTTGGGAGCTTTGGAGGCAAAGAAGTTGAAGCAGAGAGCGAAGACGACAAAATCTTCTCAAACATAAATTCATCTTGCTGTGACCATATCAAATGGAGTAGTCCGTCTTAAAAAAGATGGTAACTATTGTTAACCAAACCATTAGGTAGGTCTGGATCTCCAATGTTCTCCATTCCTAGGAAGCTGGTGCAGGACCATATTCTGCACCGCAATGCCTCCTTCATTTTTGCAGGCAAGCTTTATGCAGTAGAGAAAGGGGTCCTGCAATTGGCAGGTTTTCTCCCATGTAAAATCATTGTTATTGATTTTATTTTTTTGACAATTGAATCTATGCTTTGTCAAATAATTGTAATAGTATTTTGCCACAGCCATGTAAGCAAGTCTCGAAGATGACTTGCAATGTGAGTCTTGACAAAAGCATCCTATGTTTCCAAGCGGACAAATGAAACTCATTGTCAAAGCTTATTTATTCCCTATATTTGTTGGAAATGTATACAGTGACTGAGCGTTTGGTGTGTGGGAGTGCATGATGAAGTTTGACAAGTATTGCTTGATTATAACATACATTCATTGTCAAAGCTTATTTAGTCCCTATATTTGGTGTGTGGGAGTGCATGATGAAGTTTGACAAGTATTGCTTGATTATAACATACATTCATTGTATGCACGTTTTTTTGAAAAGTTATCCTGATGGTGTACTTAAAAGGTGCTATTTGTGAGGTTTTTGTCTCAGCATACAACGTTGTTTACTGAAAAATTTTGGTTGACGGTGTTGAATGTTGATGACCTGAATGTTGTAATAAGACTTTCTGTAAACTTAAAATTGATTCCAAGTACTAATGCTAGGGTCTGCTAGGGCCTCGTGGTCTTTGAAACCACTTGAAGGCACCTTCAGAACTGGCAGCCCCTCTTATCTATTCAGATTGTAAGTGGAAGACCTTTGAGGAAGAGCTCGTATAGGGGTACAATAGGGAAATTCAGCATAAATCTGAATATAGAAATGAACATGCTTTTGACCTTAATGTGATGCTTGAGGAAAATTCTCTTTGAGAGTTGTAGAATTAGGCTTGCAAAATTGAGGGCTTCCAAGTTCCCCTAAAATATGGTCATAATTTTGAACTCTGTCAGTTTGAATATAGTTGGAAGATAATCACTGCAGGGCTTTCACGTGTGTTGTGTTATATAGGTTTTTGTAAACTTCCCACAGTGGTGGCTGCAATTGTTTGCCACTTTCTTATGGCTCTTCAAATTTAGTCTTTGGTGAAATTCTGTATGTCTTGAAGAGAATTAGATGAATTATTGTGCCTTGCAAATTTGGATAATTGTGAACACTAGAATGTTCGAAAATACTTTAGTTTGAAATTTTTGGCTCACGTGGGATTATGATGTTCAAGAGACAGATGTAGCAAAATTAAATTAGGTGGCTCAAGTTGAAAGTGCCATTAATGCTATAATAGAGCACGGAGAAAAAGGACGATGATAGACCAGTCTTTGGTCCTTGCTCAACGATACGGACTAACTGCCCCTTCAACAATTGCACGATTGTTGGCACTCGTTCAACATGAATGTCTAGTAGCACCCCCTTGCTTACCATAGGTACTTTGATTACGTGTGCTCTATCTTTTTTGGCTTGCACTTCAAGTTGGCACATGTAGTACATTCTAATAGTTTTTAAAATGTTATTCCATAGTCTCTTGCTAACAAATTATTTGCTTCCTTCCATTGCCTCCTCTCTTTACTATGCGTAGCTTTTTGCATTTTGATATGGTTATGCAGCCCAAATGCCTTGTCAGAAACATGAATGCCCATACTCGAAACATGGATGCCCATACTCCATGTTCATGACAAAGTCATGTTTCACTCACGAGCCCGTCACGTGGGCAACAGTCTTATTAGACAATCCTCTTTTTCACATGTTCCAAGTCTATTGTTTTGAAGTCTCGGTTTCTAAATTGAACGCTCCTCATAGCTTGCACAATCAAGAGTTGATATGGATATGCTATGTGGCATTTTTGTTAGAATACGTCTTAGAGTGCCACCGTTGCCATCGAGATGCGTCGGGTGTTGGATCCCCAAAGCCCAGCCCTCAAGCCTCCATAGTTAGCAAAAGATCTTGGGAGGGGATGAATCTCGAGAGTTTCACCACTCCATATATCCAAGGTCCACTATGTCACACTATTTCTTAATGGGATAAGTCCCAATGCCCTCTACCACGTGTTTTAGTGCTTGCCACTGAGGCTCCACGCCCTCTATTTTCCATATTACTCGCATAGTTCCTAGGTGCCACTTGGGAGGTTAGGACCATACCAAGGCCCCGAAGGCCCACATTTTCCAACAACTTTTGCTTTGCTTCGTAATTGATTTTGTACTTGTACTTTGATGAAGGATTAAGAAAGTGGACATGACTATTAAGATTGTCCAGACTTAATATATCCACCCCTCCCAACCTCCGCCTGTCCCAAAAAGAAGACGACGAAAAACAGAACTTTTGAGTTAGAATACATGCTTGATTGTAGGTATTTCCTTTGTATGAGAGGAGTAGGATACACTTCTTGTTATCCAAGGCTTAGTGGAATGAAACAACTATCCAAATTTGTTGTGCTAAGAAAGGCTTGGATATATAAGCTTCAGCAAAAAGATTACCCTTGTTAAGAGAGACTAGATTATCAAGTGATGCAGCTAACAAGTCGGTGACATAAATGCACAACGGTCACCCTGGCATATCACGAGTGTAGCTCGATATCTCAACAATTTTTTGGCTCATATTGAAAGGGCAAGTCTTGAGAAAGAGAGGAGAGATGGTCTCCAACTTTTAGAAAGAGATGATAATATGAAAAGTTTGTCTATTGGTACAATATGAGAGATTTTGCAAGCTAGTAGTCCGACACAAGGCTATAAGTTAGCCATTGTTGATCTTGCCTATGGTTTTAAACTAAAGGGAAGTGTAAATGACATTGCCTTGAGACACATAAAATTGATTCCTTAGGATCTGCTTTTAAAGCATAGACAACGAGATCTCAAGGTAGAGTTTGTAATAAGATATGTGCACACATGCCATCTAAGCACAATATGTTAAGAATAGGCTTGTGTTTTTGGCAACCTCATTCACTGCTTTCTACATGTTCTGCATCCAAACGTTTGGACGTGAGCTCAATTCGATGGGACTCCCCGAATGATCGTACCAGGGGAGGGGATTCTCTCGATATTTCCCTCGATTGAAAAAGAAGGGTCAAGCCCTTCACTTATCCACTTCGAATTGGGCCTTCCTTGCTCCCCTAACAAATATGCAGGCTGTGTACGTTTACAATGAGGACAATGTAAAGCTGAAAATTATGGTTTATTGGAAGCATAGTAAATAGCCGCAAATGCCATAAAGAGTTGTCCAAAATTGGACAAAGCTCAATCAGTGATAAGGGTGACATAGCTCTCATAATTTGTGAGGTTTTCGTCAAAAGTGAATTTACATTTTATGTCAATCTACCTAGCAACATAGAATTAGATCTTGAGAGACGTCTTTGGCAAACCCAAAATTTAGTAGTATGACATGAACTTGGGGGTAATAAAACTTCACACACCTCTTAGCTTCCTACTACTTACAAACTTTATGGAAGAGATCTTTATCACTGGGAAAGGGGAAATAAAATAGAAACTTTCATGCTAAATGGGAGCCAAACTTTGTGACTGAAAACACCAAAGAAAGAGCTTGTTGTTCCATTCCTTCATACCTTGTTTCCACCTTTGTAAGATGTCAGCTGGCATAATAGATGGGTTGCATTCTACCTGCCTCATCTTTTTGTAGCAATATGCCACCAACTGAATGCAAAGATACACTTGGATTTACATTAAAGTCTTGGGACCAATCAGGGGACATCAATATTGGGCCCTTACTCATGGCCTCCTTAAGTTGCTGAAAAGACTCCTATTGCTCCCCACCCCATTGGAAAGAAACTCCTTTTCTTGTCAACAAGTTCATTGGATGCACTATGGCTGTGAAATCATCACAAAAACGTTGATAATGCTTGCTCTTTCCTAGAATTTTGCGAACACTAGTTGCCAAGAGTTGGCAATGGCATGATTGCTTGAACCTTGTCAGGATCCATTTGCAAGCCTTCTTCAAACACAATATGTCCCAATAAAACTACTTTCTTTTGAGCCAAATAACACTTGCTAGGATTTAGACACCCTTTTGCTTCATCCACCTTGGCTAAGGCCCTCTTTAACTTCTCCATGTGATCTATGCGTCAAGAATAAATGCAAAAATCATCCAAAAACATCCTTATGAACTTTCCCAAGTAAGGCTCAAGCACATGAATCATGAACCTTTCAAATGTAGCTAGTGAATTGGTCAACCCAAAAGGTATCACTCGACTCTCCAAGGTCTGATAAATGACGTCTTCTTTTGATCTTCCTCCCGAATGAGAATTCGAAAGTATTCAGAATACCCATCACATACAGAATACATCTGATGCCATACTACTTGTTCTAGTGTTTCATCTTGGAATTGCAAATGAAAATGATCCCTTGGTGCATGCATTCAAAGGGCTAAAGTCCACACAAACCCGCCACTTATTTTCTTTCTTTGGTGTGACAAGTACATGAAATATTCATTCTGAATCATCAACAGGAAAGGTGAATCCAGCCTCAAGTAGTTGTGTTACCTCTTTCTTTAGTGCCTGAGCTTGGATCACCCCCAATTGCCTTAAGCGTTGCACGATTGGCTTACTTTCTGGCTTCAACTCAATCTTGTGCTCCAAAGTGAGACTAGTAAAAAATGTGAATAGCTTGTTGCAAAGACATATGGAAAATTATCTAACATATCCAAGTACTAGAGCTTTTCACTACCTGATAGAGAGTCACTAAGAAGCTTTTCATTGCATTGGCATCGTTTAGTGTGCTCCACATCCTCCACATGAAGTGTCTCTGTAGGATCCTCTTGTAACATCACCTCGTTCCCTTTTGACTCCTCCCGATCAGCACCAAGACAAAGACCAAAGGCCACTCCTTCCACCTCACCCTTTGAGTTAGACTCCTCGAAGCTATATGCTATCTCTTCGTCTTAATCAATTAAGTCAAAGCTCAAACTTTTTGATGTTGAAGACTCTGCCTTGACAGCTTCCTTTTTGTGGCTTCTGATGTTGTAGTGCACCTTCTTATCTTTCCTTTGAAAAATCAATTTCCCAGTATCCCACTTTTGAACAGCTTTCACCTTGCGTAGCCAAGGCCTTCCGAGAATCAACGGATAGGCGTGCGTGCATCTGGCTTGGTAGGGATTATGTGAGAAGTAGTCGACACAGAAATTCCACATACATCGACTTTTAGATTCTTCATAACTCCCAAGGTCTTTACCCTAGTGTTGTCAATCAATTTGATGCGATAAGGAGAGGTAGTCCTATAGTATTTTAAACCAGCATCTTTCATGGTCTTCTCACTTATGACATTAATCGACGCACCTCCATCAATATAAACAGTAGAAATCACTTGACATCAATGATCACATCAATGACATGCACATCATCACCAACATCTATATCTACCTTTTGAACAACAGAAATGTCACCTTTCTTATTTTTCTTCTTTGACACACTTGTGCTTGCTAGCTTTCCCCATCCTTTCCGTAGTTTTGGAGACAAAAGCAAGCAACTCACCAAAGGTGATATGAGCTTTCTTTTCTTTAAGGTCGAACGACAAGTCATAGCTTCCAATGCCTTGTCCTAAAGGAAAGTCTGACATGCTAATTCTCCTTCTAGTTGCCTTCTTTTTCTTACTATGGTGTTCCTCTTTCTGATATCCTTTGTCTACTTCTTCCTCACTTCTTCTTCTTTTGCTTTACCATGCCCTCGTTTGGCCATCATTACATGTCTTTCCTCATCTCTTGAAGAAGCTTCTATCAAGATACTTCCTTTTTCTCCTTCTTTCTCAATCTAGGACACTCAAGATGATAGTGACCTTTTTCGTTACATTCATAGCAAGTGACCCGACTCTTATCTCGAGGCCTATCCTCACTCTTGGGTGCTCTAGGTTGTCTTACATTAACCAAATGCAATTTTAAATCAGCAAACTCTATCATCAATTGGGAGATATTATGATCTAACTTAGAGGACTTTGATACCTGAAAAGTTCCCATTACGTCTACCTTAGAAGTTGAAGCCGGTGAAGACACAAAAGAGGATTCGCTCAGTAGAGAAGCTTCTTTCTTGGTCGCAATACGGAGTGCCTCCATGTACGTTGTTGGATCTTTACTAAATACTTTAGAGCAAAGACCAGGCTCTAAAGCCATCACAAATTTGCTCATCTTTAAATGCTCCATCTTTGAGAGACTTTGAGCGGCTGATGATGCAAATGCCACAGCTCGCAAAGCTGCCCTTTCATACTCTGGCTACAAAGCTTCATATTTAATTGCCATCGCAGAGACAGGCCGTCTCACTCTCTCCTTGATAGAACCGGTCCAACTGCAACCTCAAAGCATTTGGCAACTCCACTACCCCGAATCTCAGCTTCATTTGCAGCCAAAACTTGGTTCCAGTCCTCCTTGGTAGAGTCCAACAAGGCCTCATGCCAAGTCAAGGCTACATCTTCAAGAAAATCGGGCAAAATCTCCGCCTGATCCTTCATGGACCATCCAGAAAGCCGTCATCCTCAAATTGAAGATAAGACTCTAGGTCTTTCCCTTGGGTCCCTCAAAACACTGGAATCTTCACCATAATGAAGCACAAAATGGAAAGCACCAAGATCCAAAAAATATTCCAAGCAAGATCCAAACAAGCTCTGATAGAGACTTAGTATACCAAGGCCAACTTATTATGCATAATCACTTGTTCAAAAGTCTCCACAACGTGATCCTCAACCAAATCTTCAAAAAATAAGGGACCAACCAGCACCAGATCTATACATGCACTTAAGAATCACCCTTCTTAGAATCGGAAGTGCACAAAATAGCTTCAAGATATTGTACTCCTCATCATTTGCATAGCAAAAGAAGTTGAAAGCATTGAAAATCACCACTCTACTGTTATAGTCAAAAACCACCCAAAGACTTAACTCTTCTTCACATGAGACTGCCAATGCATGAAGCAAAACCCATTCTATCATTGTGCTTGATGACACTGTCGATTCACCAAAAGATTCAAGAGTGCAAACATAAAGGATATGATCTTGATGATCGTGCGAATAGCTTGCGCATCACATTCAAAATTTTCTAGTTCTCTTAAATAGGATGCAATCTCTTCTAATGAAGTTCTTTCAGGCATCCTGTTTAAATATCCAAAAAAAGTGGTCACTAGAAGCGTCGAGTGACAACTTGCAGGACCATTTTAAAACTCATATATCCATGATGAACACTTTGGTGCTATGGGTGAAGTGTTGGAAAAAAAAATATTGGAGTCTGCTGTACATCATACCAAATTCAAAAGTCTAAAATCAGAGATAACATCTGAGTTAATGAGCAAAGTTGTGGAGCAATTCAATGCAACTAATGCACATGGAGTCTGTGATACTGTAGGGATAAGTACAAGGTTATATTGTCTCATATTCAACAAGAGCTTAAATAAAATGTATGTAGCATGCTACCTATGAAAGAGAAGGCTAGAAAGTCCAAAGAACTAGAACTCACAGTCAACAACAACTTTGTGATGGATTTTTGAAGAGGTTTGTAGGCAATGGTGAAGTTTTATGATATGCATGTGGAAGAACGCAATGGTCAACTAAAGATCGTATTGAAGCTCGATGAAAGTGAGGTTTTCAAAGGTCAAAAATTTGAAAGAGTCAGTTTGAAATTGATGATTAGAATACCGAACCTTCAAGTTGAGCTTGATGATGCAAGGCACAAGAGTGTACAATCAGAACATGAGATTTGGTAGTTGGCTACATTTGGGGTACCATGGAAATTTGAATTTTGATTTGGTAATAAAAAACGCTTAGATTATTTTGAAATAGAAAGTGAGTTGGTTTTGTAGGTCCCAAAGGAGTGGTTCTTTGACCAAACCCATATCCCAACTGTGATCAAAGGTCATAACAATGGTGAGTTGCTTGAAGTTGGGGACTATGGATCTTACAGTGTAGAATGGCATCTAGCTGTTGACCTCAAGAATATTAAATGTATGTTTAATGTGGCACATGGAGCAAATACAAGCCATCCTTGTCCGTTGTTCATGAAAAAGAGAGTACCATTGCATGCAGGTAAAAAGAACCAAAAGCAATGGGCTTGTGAGCTTGTAGAGATTGATTAGACTAAGGCACTGGATCATGATGTTCCTGGGAAATATCCATCATGGAGCTCGATTCTTGAAATTGCTCTTGTGAGAGTACACATTTGTGCCCTTCATGCTATTGTTAGGAATTGAAAAGTTGGTGCACTTGTATATCATAGATGCATGTAGTTCATTCATGGAATGCCCCTCTACTTTCTTCTTCCGTCTCTGTGTTTGATTATTGCTCTCCTTCTCACCTCTCTGGCTTCAACATTGGAAGCTTCCCATGATGGGATTGTTGTCCTGAGGGGGGTGGGCGGGAGTGTGAGTCACTAAAAGAGCTCTCCTTGTCTAGCAATAGTGGTGTTCCTAGCTTTCTCTCCTTCTACTTTTTCCTAGACATGGGGGATGGAGAGAGAGAGGGGGGGGGGATTAGGGGCAACTGGGAGGGTGTGTGGGAGCTCTGAAAACAATGAAATGAAAATGAGTGCAAATTCCTTTATAGAGGGCCCAAAACCCTAATTATTAAAAATACTTGTTTTCGACATAATCACCCAAAACATTCTTGCTCTCCTTCTCGCCTCTCTGGCTTCCACACTGGAAGCTTCTCACGATGGGATTGTTGTCCTGAGGGGGGTGGGCCTGGGCGTGAGTCACTAAAAGAGCTCTCCTTGTCTACCAATAGTGGTGTTCCTAGCTTCCTCCCCTTCTACTTTTTCCTGGACATGGGGGATGGAGAGAGAGAGAGAGAGAGAGAGAGAGAGAGAGAGAGAGAGAGAGAGAGAGAGAGAGGGGGGTGGGGGAGCTAGGGTTGGGGGATTAGGGGCTATTGGGAGGGTGTATGGGAGAGTAAGAGTGTGAGAGTGTGGGAGCTCTGAAAACAATGAAATGAAAATGAGCGCCAATTCCTTTTATAAAGGGCTCAGAACCCTAATTATTAAAAATACTTGTTTTCAACATAAACACCTAAAACATAAACTTGGTGCAACCTTGAGCTGAAAACTTATAATTAACATCCAACAACTAAAAATTTTCTTTATTTTTTGCAATTCCTTTGCTTATATAGGGCCAAAAGCCCTAATTTTTAAAATACTTATTTTCAACATAAACTCCAAAAGCATAGAATTGGCACAACCTAGTGCTAGAAACCTATAATTAACATCAAACAATTCAAATTTTGCCTTTTCATAGCATGATACACTAACTTTATTGCATATCATAGATCTAAAATTACAAATAAATTCTAAAATTTATGAATGGGCATCCACATTGGAGGAGTCTACACCATCAATTTCATCTGACTCGACCCATATGCACCCTTCTCTGCTATGATGGGTTGCATGCCACCTTGCATGATTTTATCTTGCATTTGATAAATTGTATATTCTTCTTCTACGTTCAGCATTGACGTCTTGCACTGCATGGGATACTTAGGACTCTTTGAATGTTAGTGTTGTAGCTGCTCTTATTTTGATACGTCTGTACCACCATTGAACCGATTGAACCATTGGGCTCAACCTAGTTTTACCACCCCCATATTAGGTTGCTCTATTATACTCACAACATTCTTGCGAATGCAATCTTTCCATGCCCTGAGTGGACCACACTCCAATGCTTCCATATGTGCCATGTATGGTGCATGGGCATATAAAATGTGCTACCAAACAAAAACCAAATTAATAAGTATGGGACCAATCAATATATAAATCTAATATGTAATTTAGGGATTACCATGTACTGTGTCAAATGATTCTTTCCCCAAGAGATCGCCATATTATGGTTCAAGTCATTCACAACTTGATGAAATGGTGCGCATCTTCATCTTCAAATCTTTTCTTTTGTAGCAAAGGTACCAAGCTATTAAGAGCTATCCAAACTCATGCTTTTTCCAAAAAAAATTCCCCTTTCCCCCTCGTTCACAACAGGCACTATGTAACTTTTAGCATACATCAAACTCATGAGCACGTTTGAGCCTATCATTCTTTTTCTTTGCATAAAGAAATTTTAAAGCCTTGACACCTCCAAAAATTTTCTTGCAAGGAACATTTCCTGTTTTTCTAGATCTTTCCTCATCTTTTGTAATCTTGACTTGCCTAGAGTGTGGCCCATATCTGAAAGCACCTTTTCAATTCTTGCAATCATCCTCTCAATTTCTTGTTAGGGTTTCCTTTTTTACGATGTTTTTAGTCTATGTCTTTGTCATTGCAATCTCTAATTTCCTTACATGCAATACAAATAATAATAATAATTTGCTTTTGTCTTTGCAACTTCAATTTAAATTACATGCACTTCAAAAAGTGGGCCCTGGTCACATGATGTCAGATTTCCCTCTTTCTTTAGCTCTGAGCTCCAAAATACTCAGAGCATCTTGTGAGCTCATCCCCTTCCCTCTCTCCCTTCCTCTTTGCCTATCCTTCTCTTTCTCTCTCTTCCTCCCTTCCTCTCCTTGTCTTTATGAACACACACACACACACATGCTCTCTCTCTCTCTCTCTCTCTCTCTCTCATAATACACATACACAAACATGCGCATAGATTTAAAGGGGCCTAATGATCAACATAGGACAGTAATGTCTAGACTTGTGGCATGTTGTCTATCATGACCAAAGGTTTGCTTTTAGTGGTGGTGATGTATTTTTTTGACTGATTGAACATCCTACTTGCATAGAAAATACAATCCCTTTCCCTCTCTCCCTCTCCCTCTAACTTTTACTCTCCCTCTCTTTCTATCTCCCTCTCCCTCTCCCTCTCTTTTTGTCTCCATCTCCATCTCCTCTCCCTCTTCTCTCTTTCTGTCTCCATCTCCCTCTCCCTCTCCCTCTCCTTCTCCCTCTGCCTCTCCCTCTCCCTCTCCCTCTCCCTCTCCCTTTTCCTCTCCCTCTCTCTTTCTATCTCCCTCTGCTTCTCCCTCTCCACATAAATTTAAATTTACAAACATCCTTACAGATTGAAAATTACAAAGATTTATAGATTTGTCCCTCGTACACCATAGAGAGCCCATCAATTAAAAGTTTTAAATTATTTAACACAATGAATGAAACATCACTTTGTATTATTTGTTTGTTCATAAATCTAACAATGCCTCATGGCGGCCAAGTGCATTGTTGAAGCACTGAGAATCCAAACACTTGATCTCAAATCTATGAAACAAAAAATATGAGCTGCTACCATCATGTTTCTATTATTTCAAGAGAGTTATCAAGACATGAGGATAACCCGTGCAAACATTTTTGGCTCTAACACCCTTTCATTTAAAATAGGTGTTTATTAGCGATGTTTCATGCTCTCCTTGTTAGGTAGCCAAAGCTCCCCTTATGGGCCCCCTGCCCCCTTTGGGAGTGCCTAGAAGTGGTGAGACCTAGTGGCATTAAGGGGATATGGATGCCACTTTGCCCTCTCATAATGGGTGCTAGATTTAAAGTATGACCTTAGTTGAAAATAAGGGCACCTTGATGATATATTACCTCATCTAAGATAAAGGATAATTACTTGAGAATATGATGCATTGGACCATAGGCTATGCTATGACATAAAAAGCTTCTTATTGAAGCATTATGGACATATCATATGTTAATTAAGCTTTGGAAAAATAGTTATTGTATAGATTCCTCGTTACTTTAGCTTCTTCGACCTTCTCGAATCCCTTCAGGCATGTCTTCGAGAATGTTTATCTTGTAGAATCATGTCTCCACCCCCCCTCATGGCACCCTCTCACCTTCATTTTTGTCAGTTCTAGTCCTCAAATTCCCTCTGCAATCCATGTGCTCAGGATTCTTGCTCAAAGAGAACTGTAGGCAAGAAGAGAGGCAAAATTGTTGGACAAAAAGAGACGAGATACGTAGCAAGAACGTGTGTGCATGATAGAGAGAGAGAGAGAGAGAGAGAGAGAGAGAGAGAGAGAGAGAGAGAGAGAGAGTTTAAATGTCTTAGGATTTGTCCTGAAGGAAGAGAGAGAGAGAGAGAGAGAGAGAGAGAGAGAGAAAGAGAGAGAGAGAGTTTAAATGTGTCAGGATTTGTCCTAAAGGAGCTCTCTTTTCTGCTTGCTATAAACCGTGCTATGATAAACAATGTAGAGCATTTTTCTTTTAAAAAAATATTAACTATTTACTTGAAGCCCAACAACAAAAGATTATAGATGCCTGATCTCAAAGATAATGTTTTTACATGCTGTCAACTTTGTGCCTTGGAGTATTTAAATAAGGTTTTTCTCATATGGTATATTGATTGACCATGTTTTCAACATGATAAAAAATTTGAATTTGTTATATTCATTGTACGATATCAACTTTCTACCTTGGGGTATTTCTGCAAGGATCTGCCCATATGGTATATTGATTGATCTTGTCTTACTTACCTTCAAACCCAAGATTGTAGATGCATGATCTCAAAGATAATGTTTTTACACATGCTGTCAACTTTGGTTTTGCTCATATGGTATATTGATTGACCATGTTTTTAACATAATTTTTTTATATTTGTTGTATTCACTATACAATATCAACTTTGTACCTTGGGGTATTTCTGCAAGGATCTACTCATATGATATATTGCCATAATTTTTAATTTTTTGACTCTTAACTTTGTATTTTGTTTACGTTTAGGACGTATTGACATGGCAATCAAGGAACATTCCAAGGAATTGAAGAGTCTATTTGGCTATATATTCAAAGAGAAGTACTCTTACCGTCGCACACATGGACAAGACAATAATTAAAAAAATCAGGGACGATGACAATTTGTTAGATGTATTCAAACAACATGTGATGCAAAGGGTAAATAAATTCAAAGAGATGTCAAAGATACGAGATCAAGCAAAAGATATAGAGATGTAACCAGGTCAGATGAATTGGAAAAGCATGTGACGACCATCGTAGGAATTATCACATATCATGCATAATATGTAGATGAATCACTATCTTCAAATGAGAAGTGTTTGGCTTGGCATAGTATGTGGAGACAAAGGAAAGCATGTGGTATATGATCAAATTTGTATGCAATAGCTAGGAAGAAGATTGGTCCAAATCCAACCGAGGAATATGAAAATGTCACAATAAACACATCAAACAATGCTTCTATGCAAGAAGTCGACATTACTGCTACGAATTTTCCTACGGTGACCTATACTGCTTGGCTACAAGATCATGCATATGAAATATATAAGGGTAAAAAAATCGGTGCTGGGTCTGAAGGGCAACTTTTCCTAGCAAGAATCAAAGGAGTCTTAGGCATCAACCCGATTACTTATTATGTAGCCAAAAGTTTTAAAGGCAATGTAGAGAAGAGGCAGTCTACTTTCATGAAGGAATAAACAATGCAAGTTAAACATAGCATCTTGGTTCGGCCAATCGTTATGTCAATAAGTGCACCACATTGGATTTTCACGCCATATTTTAATGGAGGGACACTATACACATTTTTCAAAGAAACCAAAAAAATGTTCATGCATTGCAAACCCGAGTTAGATGCAAAGCAAATCCCTTCAAATATTATAGAAGAGGTTGTGACTCTGGTACCAGAACTTTATTTTGATCTTTTCCTTGGCCTTCAAACGTTGCACAAACAAAGGTTGGATCCACAATGATTTGCATAGTGGAAATGTCCTATTGGACAATGCATCTGCTAAGCGAGTGCGGATTGGTATTTGTGACTGGGGACGCGCTACATATATAATAAAGTATGAGGAGAACTTGCTAGCCAGGCATTCTAGTGAGGTAGATAATGAATACAAGAATAGAATTGAACTCGAAAGAGAGAGACTTACCAAGATGGGTTGGCTAGCTCCTGAGCTCTATGATGGTATTACAAAAAAACCTTGGACATCTACATCGGATATTTTCTCTCTAGGTTGGATATTTTCAAAGCTTTGTAAAATCACCTTTTACATAGCGACATATGTACCCAATTTACAGATTCTCACAGACCAAGCACAATGGTCAGATGATGTTAAACTAGTCCAATACATCTCCAAAAGGATGCTTAAACAACATCCGAAAGACCGCATATTACTAGATAGTTCATGCAATCTATTTTCATCAAGGAGAATCAACCCTGATATATGTATGCGACCATTATAGGAGATGGGATACAATGTGATCCCAAATTAGTTTTTTGATGTAATAAAGGCAAATCAAATAATATAAAATCATTGTATGCTGGTTGATTCTATATGTTTATATTGGATTCATAACTTTTTAAAAAGCAAAAAATGTTATGATTTGAAGTTTTGAATTTCCCAGTTTTCAATAAATAAGTTCTAATACACTAA
The DNA here is from genome assembly GCF_047967505.1 of Dipteris shenzhenensis. Lineage (NCBI taxonomy): Eukaryota > Viridiplantae > Streptophyta > Polypodiopsida > Gleicheniales > Dipteridaceae > Dipteris > Dipteris shenzhenensis. The sequence continues at coordinate 16,410,514 of NC_141620.1, read as the reverse complement.
AGATACTATGTCATTAACTTGAGAGTAATTTAAGTCAAGATAGTGGTTTGACTCATTTTAGGTGTGTGACTGGTCTGTGCAATCTACTATTCTTTTAAGTCCCAAGAAATATCGTTACAAGTAGATTAATAATTTAATGTTCAGTAATACCATAGTTTGACATTGTTTCTATTTTGTACGTATTGCAGATGCATATGCTTGGTCCGTACAAGAACTTGGATGACACTCGACTTGGAATACAGATACACTTATTGAGATTTAGGTAATATATTAGTTTCTTACATATTCACGATACTCAATCTTAGTGCACGAGGAAGGGCCCGTTCACTTGGATTATAAATCTTTGGGGAAGGAAGTACACCGCCTCCCCACCCACGCTATGTGTGGCTATATAAATTATATATACACATATATATAAATATGTTTTCCATTTGATCTTCTTTGTTTTTTGTTTTCTTTTGCATATTATAAATTCTTCTTTTCCTATTTTTGTGTCGAGGTGTTCACAACAAGGGAATGCTTAAGCACACATGTCATTTCATCGGACCTGCTATTGCTAGCTTAACTTATAGTCAGGTATTACACTTTTTTCAATTTCCCCCCCAAAAAAAACATACTTTACAACAAAGGAAATCTTTAATAGATATGCAAATTTCATAAAGAACAAACTTGCTACTTCAAGTTTGCTCTTCATTAATCTTGGTTTATTTATAGAACACATAAACTAATTCAGTACTCGCCTTCTTACAATATGTGCACGAAACCTATATTTAGAATAATGGCAACAGATAGAATTATCGAATTAGACAAAAGGAAATGAAAATTAGAGACCACGTTCCAAATAAGTCACAATTTTCTAGGCCAGCAATATGAGAGAAGTCAGATCTATCATGATATGTACAGAGGCAAATTTGATCGAATGGGAAGTGATTGCAATGCAAAATGCCATGATACAAGGCGAGGAGATGACACTTGAAAGCATGCTTTTTCCATTCCTATTCCTGGTCATGGTGGACACGATGGCCGACTCTTCTTCCATGAGTACTTAAAAATGAGAAATTTGACATTATTCTCGTTATTCACACTATACAAACCATATTTGTTGCTCATGTACCAAGTCCGCCAAGCATTTGTGATAGCACATGGGACACAGACTGCTATTCTACAAAGAGATATCAATCGAAAGAGTTGCGAAAGACCAAATGTGACAAATGAGGAGTTAATGAGAGACGTGTTAAAGTTTGAAATCCGAACGACAATCCTAGGCTCGCCCTCTTGGCATCGCAAGAACTTGAAGGATCTAATGACAATGGTTGATGAGTGGGGCCTACCTCACATATTCTTAACGTTGACAACTGATGAGGTTACAAACACACGATGGTTAGAGTTTGACAACCTTGAACAACTCGTCAAGCAATATAATCCACAATTCACTTGGCAAGACTGTCCCGTCGAGTGTGTAATGATTTTCCACCTGAGGCTTTAAAAGTTTCTACAGCAATACATCTTAAGTGACAACAGCTTATTGGGAAGAGTAAAACATTCCTTAGTCAAATATGAAGTGCAGAGTTGCGGATCGCTCCATGAACACATTATGCTATGGTTACATGACAATGACGTTGAGCAAGTAACGAATGAAATAGATGTTCATGTCCCATTTGAAGAAGACAGGGCTTCACAACTTCCACATCATTCGTTAGAGATGAAGTTGCATAGGTTTGTGCAAAGAAAGAGATGCATGGATGTAACAACACTTGTAAGACCGATCCACGACTATCTGCCAAGTGGAAATCTGGGTCGATTATTTAATCTTGTAATTATGGAATGTTATTTGCATTCGATACGACTTGTACGTGCATGATGTCAATTAGTGGAAACTACAATCTCAAGATATTGTTGTCATATCATTGTGCATACTCTCTGTGCGTGCACAAAACAATGGTCTCTGTGTCAATGAAGCTTTGTGCATCCTCGTCTGTGATGATTGTCCCATTGAGATATTGATGGATCTGATCTTCTGTTGGTGTTGTAGTGTGAATGATGTTTATGAAGCTGTTAAAATCTGGATCTTCTAAGTGCCGAATTGAGGCCTGCATATAGTGAAATGTAGCCATTCTCCAGAAAGGTGAGTTGCTATGTGACATTTATGATGATATTCATTCGGAGCAACTCTGCATTTGCATATTGGCGAGAGCTGCTGCATGTCACAAAAAAGAATTAGCTTTTTGGAGTGAAATGGATCTAGAGTATTGTGATTGCAAATCTCACATAGCGGTCGGACTAACATATTCATCATTTGACATGTCATCATGGATATCTCATCGATGATGATGGTGTTTGCAGCGAGCAATGCAGAATAGCAATCGTCTCTGATTTGGAATAAGTGCTGCAACACCAGTTGTCGCACTGACAAAACTATGGACTTCCTGTGTAGGACATGATTATAAGTTATGTACTTGATCATGAACGTCTTTCTTGACCCAGGTGTGCCGTAAACAATATGCAGTCTTGTTGCTATCTCAAAAATGTTATTGTAAATAGCTCTTTGATCTTCAGTCAAGGTCGAGCTCTCTATCTCCTTGAACTTATCTAGTAGTTTGTAAGATTCTTATGCGGCTGATTTCTAGTAAGTTGTCGATTGCATCTTTGCAAATGGTGAGAGAAGTATGGTCGAGCGCTCGTAAAGGACTATTCTGCAATATCATGTTAGTCAATTGTTGTCATTTTTCATCAACTAGCATATGAATCTCAGTAAGCTAAGATGAGTGTCTCGATGTCCTGCTCTATTTGGATGATTCCATGGATGTGACATTCGAGAAAGTACGATGCTATTCGATTGCATGGAGAGATCAATTCATGTTCGTTTTTGAAAGGGATCCTTTTAAGTAGCTCATTGAATAAGAAGCCGTCAAAGTGGTGAGCTGGATGGTAGTCAATGAAACTGACAAGTCGTGTACTTGGATATACATAGTTGTTGAATGAGTACATCATTGTAACCTATGTTGTATTGCACTTTCGTTCTTGTGGGGTGTGAATGACTTCCAATATTCATAAAACGTGAGCTGCTCTACTACGGTTGGACGCCCACAATATGTATCGATAGGATGGATTATTGTGACACAGTAGTTTCGCAAGTACCTTTGTCGAAGCTCGGGTGGTGAGGAGTTGATAGAGTATATAGCCTCGCTGCGATGAATAGTGGAAACTTGTAAACACCTCAATGTCACCTCGGTTGGTGATGTTGGCTTGGATAGCACATATGTGGCAATCATCTTCAACTTTAATGGATCAAGTGTCTCAAGGCCCAATTGTTTTGCACCTTTAATATTCAAGTTTAGATTTCCTATAGGCTCTTTCTTCATGGCATACTTTAGCAAGTAGTATGAGAGGCCGGTGTTTGTGATTCTCTGAATGTTCACATGCCCTTGCCATAATAGCAACGCTGTAGCATGGTATCGGACAACATTTCGGTGTTGTTGGCTAGGTCGGTAGTACATCCATTGATGTGTATGAGGATCTACAGAGGCTTCATCTCTGGATGGTTGTCGAAAGAAAAACCATACGAGCTTCAGCACGTAGTGATTGGTGCTAGGATCATGCTAATAGAAAATATCAATTTGACAATAGGAGCTGCCAATGGGGCAATAGCAACTATTCGTAGCCTGGAGTGGCATGAAACAACATGCATATTGACAAGATTCATGCCATCATCTCTTCCACATGTGAGCCTATTACACTCAGATGCTCAAAGCACACACGAAAAGTCCTGAACGGGACTTGGTACCACAAGACAACATTCCAATCATGCTTGCATATGTGATAACTGGACATAAGTCACAAGGCTTGACACTACATGGAAAGACATTAATCATCATACATGAATCGTTTGCTCCAAGATTGACGTATGTCATGCTCTCTCGAGTCACGAGCTGGGGACATCTTCGTATCTTACGTAGCATAAAACATTTCGACTTCGTGCCCATGCCTCATATACTATACCCACAATGTAATTAAAAAAGGTAATATCCATTCACCATCCATTACTCGATACGACATTTTTAATAATTGTAAGGCTAAATATATGGTTCAGCATATAATCTCAAACCTACGCTTTGAAGCCAATCGAACATACTACATTCTTTGGTGCGTATACATGTGTTAATATTTTCTCTCACAAAACCAGTCTATTTAACATCAATCTACATTTTTATTCATACATTCATTCTCATTTTCAACTTTTCCAACTGTTCAAACAAAAAGCTATACAAAGAAAGGAAGACGAAAAACGCGCCTAGCAAAACAAAGCAAGATTTTGTTCAACGATAAACAAATGAGAAGAGCAAACATGGTAGGCATATTACAACCATAAGAATATATCTTTGGATTTGATTCATACGAGAAATACCATCCCTTGATGGCAAAAGTAATGTAGATTCTATAGGATAGACCTAGAGGGAGCGACGAACTTGCAGATGGATTGATAAAACACATTATACAAAAGATATTCAATGGACAGGAGACCATGGATGAGTTGCTACCCCGCACAAAAGCACAAGTGATACTTGATAAACATACCAAGGGAATATCAATCTTTTGCATAACAATTTTGCATTGCCTTCAACGTCGAACTTGAAGAGCTTGCCGATTTGGACAAGCAAGCAGCTGACAGCATATTTCAACAATTCAAGGATGCATACGATCTATAGCAGAGCGAATGGCCAATAACCATTGACAAGATAGCATACAAAATTGACCCAGAATTCACAGAAAAATACTATGGACCATTAGTAGCAATCTTCCGAGAAGCCAAAAAGCAGACTACTCAAGGAAAAACCCTACCCACAATATAGAACATCCTTTCAGAGTATATTTTGCCTTAAAACTACTTTAACTTTCACTCATACTTTATTTAATTGTATGAATAGGAAACATGAATAAAGAACCTGGCATGTCAAACAACAATACCACATCGGTAACAAATTTTATCTATTGCATTACTTGTCTACAAAATGGGGAAAAATCTGTTGGACAAACTACAGACATTGAAAGACGTCTGAAATAACCCAAAACTAACCCAACATCTAAAATGATCGATGATGTCCACAAGTACAGACCATTTGACAAACACTTCAACGTGGAGGTCTTAGCATCAACTCTGAATAGAATGTAAGCAAATAACTTAGGACGTTAATACATAGCACGAATGGACACAACATCGGGCTCAAAGGGTTACTATAATATAAAAGGACACCCTGCGAGCTCGAAAAAGTGTTACTACTGAAAGCGGAACAATTTGATTTAAACAACAATGTCATTTTTCTGACTTCATTTTCAAACATTCAGAATACAATTCATATCGTTCCTCTTTATTCATTGTTTTGATTTGTCTACGCACTCATATACATTTACTTACATCACATATTCATAAATATAGAATTTCTAATTCCACTGTTATGCATCAACAATTTCTAATTCTACTTTAATATTTTCATTATTTCTTAGCATCCTTTCTTCATCGTTAATTTATAATCAACATATTACAGATTGCTCTCTTTCACCTTAGGCGGCCTACGGTACCCTAGTTGTGGTAAAGACATGGGTGAACCATTCACAATTTATATCTGTATGTAATGAAAAAAGCCTCTAGTTGTTTTGAGAACCTTCGCTATAAACCTCTTAAACCCTAAACCCTACACCTCAACTTTGCGTTGCTAATTCTGCAGCCCTTTGCATCTTGACTCTCATGGCGAAAAAGCTCGTCCCGCTTCTCAACAGAGTTCTTGTGCAGAAGCTGGTTGCTCCTACCAAGTCAGGGGGCGGTGTCCTTCTCCCCGAATCAGCCTCCGCTTCCAAGGTCTTTCCACTCTTCCTTTACCCATCTTTTGAATTTTATTTGCTTCAGTTTCTGTTCGTGAGTTTAAGCCTCCAGTTTTGTGGTGCACTTTCGTAGGTTAATGCCGGAAAGGTCGTCGCTGTTGGCCCCGGTGGCAGGGCTCGAGACGGAACTGTCATTCCGGTGGTCGTCAAGGAGGGAGATACCGTTCTGTGTCCAGACTATGGTGGCAACCAGATCAAGCTTGGCGAAGAAGAGTATGTATAGCCGAGTGATCGCTCGTTCAAATCCTTTCTATTTCCAGTGAAAACACTGCATTGCTGTTCTTCACTATCGCCTCAATTACATAGTCTTTTCTTTGTGCTGCCTGATGTGTATATTAAAAAGGTTTTTCTTTGTCCTATCTCAAGTAGAAAGATTCAGCTTATGGCCTCCAAATTGTTGCTTTACGCCTGTCTTAGTTGTCACCTGTCACAAAGTCTCCCCTGGAAGGTTCAATGAGGAATTCTTTCCCTTCAATATAGGGTTCATCTGTAACTAAAAAAGTTACGACATCTATGCCTGGTTAAGTAATGATAATTGTTGGTTGGTAAAATTAGTTTTCAAGCCGAGATTTTCACTAGCTTACGTTTTCATGATTTGGTTGTAAGTAATATTACGCCAACGTGAGCTCTTTCGATAACTACTTTACCTGCATCATCAAGTAGTCATCAGGACGCTTCTGGTTGCATGAAGTTGATGTACATGTCATAAGGGGTAACCCTATGTGGGCATCTACAGCATGCGTGGATTGGCCCTTCCTGGTTTAGGTCATCCTTGCAAAGATGCCTTTCCTACTTGGTACGTAATGTCAGGATCTCCTGGCCATCATGCATACCCTGTTCATAATTGATTATAAAGCAGATGGCAGCAAATTACAGTTGTCTATGGCCCGCCACAGAATGCATACTGAAGTGAGCGCAAGCTTCTGGCCCCCCCCTCTCTCTTTCTCTCTCTCTCTCTCTCTCTCTCTCCCAAAAAATTAACAAAAATAAAAAGTAGCCCATGGACTGGCCATCATCTTGCTATGAAATCATGGGGTGAAGTAAGCTCTTTGATTGAGCTTTGAGGCTTTCTTATCCCCTAAACCCCTTCTCTCTTGTGATGTGACACTGCTTCCCTTGCGTTAGATTGGCAAAAATTGTGCTTGCACATAGATTGGTTTTCATCCCTTTTTGACTTTTCTTCAGCAATTCTTAGATTTTTGCGTTGCACCGACCATTCTCTAAGTGCTTGCAGAGCTATAGATTTTGGTAGAGTAGAATCATTAGTAATAAGTCTCTTGACTACTTTTTGACTTGTTTTGCACTCGTTTTGACAGTCACCTACAATGTAGTTAAAATCTTGTTTTCCATGTGGATAATTTTGTGTCCCTAGATTTACTGAATGTATTTGTTTGAGGTAAAGACCAAGAGCCTTGTACAAATGGAAATGCATCACTTGTTCTAGAAATTGTTTAGTATATGTTGGAAGGAGGAAATTGGGCCGATTATCCTTGTATATTTCCCATATTCAAAGAAATGAATTACTTCAAGTTTTCTCCTTGTGTTGTAGATTGCGTGAGACAAGGTAAGCAGATTATTGCAGAATTCAAGTTTCTGGTGCTGTATAATAGATTTATGTTCTTATTTTGGTGGGTTTTGTTCTGATTGGCAGGTATGTGCTTTATCGTGACGAAGATCTCCTAGGAATTTTGCAGGAGTGACTAATTGGGATTGTTGGTGCTGTTAGTTTTATTATAGGATGAATTGGTATCTAAACTCCCCATTAGCATGATGATCTTTTTTAGGTGGGAGAATGGTCAAGGTGGCGTAAAGGTACAAATTGATTCTTTTAAAACATATCATGGTGGTACCTTAGATGTTAGGCAAGGACGTTTTTTACTCATATCCAAGGCTTTGCCTTCAATTTTGGAGATTGTACAGACTAATAAGTGGTTGTGGCATACCCACCATCCTTGTTTGGTGTTTCATTTTAATTCCCCATAATTGTGGGAATGATTAAAGCAGTGCAAATGGCATTTTAGGAAATAAGCTAGCCTTCAGTATGGGTCTTGCAGCTAAACTAGAAACTTTTGGTAAGTTAAGTTTCTGGACTATTTTTTAGGAATCTAGTGGAAGTTTCTTTTATGAATGTAATTGTGTGATAGACTCATTTTAAACCATTTTCTTTGAAGTAATTGTTAATTAATTGGCTCCAAAGCCATCTTCTTTGAAGTAATTGTTAATTAATTGACTCCAATTGATGGCTTGAATCATGTCTACATTTTATATTTTTCACAAATATCCTTTTTGACAAACAGAGTTGGGGTTGAGGGTTGGTTTTCCTTTGTTTTAATGTTGCATTTGTTTAGTAGAGCATGGTCATGATGGGGTGTAAGGTCACTTTCGTTTCAAATATTTCTTGGCATATACTCTCTTGAAAAAGATTTCTAGAGCTGGTTGCTATAAGTTTGTAGTGCTATAAGTTTGTAAAATCTACCAATATATGTTAGAAGCCTTAATGTTGGTGCTCTCTTCACAAAATGCCAACCAGAATCGGGAAGCCTTGATATTGGGTGATTTAAGTGCCAAAGCTCCCATCAAGCCATGTGAGAATATACTTACTGTGATTTAAGTGCCAAAGCCCTCATCAAGCCATGTGAGAATACTTATCGTGCGCACACCAATCACAAAGATTGAAGCTTGGATTTGTTGACAACTCTGAAGTAACTTGATAGACTTTATGATGAAATGGGTCGAACATCCTAAAGTTTTGAGTCTAATTTATGGAACAATTAAAAGTTTACCAACATAGGCCTGTAAAGAATTTATTCAAGGCACATTGAAGATAATAATATTGTAGGATTTGGCTACACATTTTAATAGCTTTTTTTGTTATTTTGAAATTCGCTTTTTCCCTTGAGTTTTTATGTAATGCATTTTTTTTGGCAAAAAACTTTTATTAAGAAAGAATCAAACTCGATAGAGCAAGCTTTGGGTGGAAATACAACATGCTGAGCATGTTATAAAAAACACGTCAAAGGAACGAGATAGAAAGAAACCAAGGCAGAGGTTGAAAATGCCAACTCAACCTTGTAAAAGTCTTAGCAAAGAAGGGAGAGTCTCTCCAATCTCTGAGAAAAGTAACTCTCTTGGAGGAGGTTGCTCGAGGTGATCCTTGCATGGTTGCCCAAATGGCCATTAGAGTGTACCGTATTTGTCTAAGTACTAGCCAATATTTGAGAAGGGTGAATCCGAGAACCCTCTAAAGCCTTAATGCATCTGGCTCTCCAAATGTGCTGCAATGCTAGCTAAGACCTCCCATGGAGAGTCGATCGAGGAATGAGCAGCCTTGAAGAGAGTGCCTGGAACATTCTCTAGAGAGCACAACTCCACATCTGTGTCATCTGCCAACTTACTATCCAAGAGCTCTTCTTCTCGGCGGATAGGAAGCCTCAGCCCATAAATATCAGCTTGAGATCTAATGTAGATACTCATAGCTTCTGCCACAAATAGAAAAAGAAAAGGGGTAAGAGGACATCCCTGGCGGATTGATTTGGAGATTTGAAACCTGTCTTCTCTTACCCCCTCAATGAGCACCTGGCTATGGGCTTATCTGTAGAGAGAGGATACTCCTCTAATCCATGCATCTGAAAAACCAAAGTGAGATAGAGTACCCTCTAAAAAATCCCAGTCTACTTTGTTGTAAGCTTTCTCAAAGTCCAAGAGTAGAATGGCCAATCTCTGGTGACTCTGCATGGCCCATTTTGAGGCCTCCCAAAATGAGAGAATATTATCAAAAATACTTCTACCATGCACAAACCCTGTCTGTGTGTCATGAATCAAATTTGGAAGAAAGACCTATAGCCGTAGACTGATGGCTTTCGCTAGAATCATGTAAAAGGTGCCCATTAGAGTGATGGGTCTCCATTGAGACACAAGATTCCTATTACCCCCCTTTGGGATAAGATGAATGAGACCATATGTAAGTGAGTCCGGCATCTCACTAGAGTCGCACATGTCGTGCAGGGTTGATGTAATGTGATCACCAATCTGCTCCCAAAAAGTAATAAAAAAGGAAGGGGTAAGTCCATCCAAAAAGTGAGTCAACAAGTTGCGAGACACTATCTTTACTATGTCTGGTCCCATGAGTAGAGAAAAAGTGTTTGTTGACCCTGCCACCCATCTGAATCCAAAAGGATTCTCGAGCATGAAAGGCATATTCTGCTCTCTGATCCAACATCTGTGGGCCTCTTCTACTCTTCCCTTTGAAGGGCCGCTAACTACTGGCGTATACCAATCTCACGTCTCCTGGAATCAGCGACTGTATGATAATAGTCAGTAATTTCGGATAAGGTTGCAGCTACCTGAGATGGGCGGACAGCTCCACCCTGTATGTGAGAAACCCAAATCTGTAAAATATCCTCCGTGAGGCTCTCCTCTGCATAAAAAGCATCTGGAATCCTGACATTGGCAGAGCGTCCTCTCCGATGAGGCTCAAGAATCTACAACACCACTGGAAAATGATATGAGGTGGAAACCCAGTAGAAATGCATATAGATCCTCCTCTGTCAAGTGCCCAATCGTCTACATAAAATATGTCAATGCGTGCATGGATGGGCATGTGTATTCTCCTGTTCGACCAAGAGTATAGGAGTGAGTGTGGCATAACATGAAAGGCATCATCCAACCAAGTGTCCCTGTCACAAGAGAAAGGCATCCCAAGTTGCCCTCTCCAAAGAATGAATTCCACCATGTCTGCCTCTCTTTTTGTCTGAAGGCAACTCAACCATGTTGAAGTTGCCACCAATGATCCAAGAATCTGCAATGGGGGCCTAAGAGAGTAACTCCTTTCAAAAGGAGATCCGCTCCCCTCTGTTGTTGGGAGCATAAAGATTGAGAACACCAATCTTACGCCCTCCAATCAAAATAATGATCCATTGAGCTCTAGAGGGGGAGAGAATACCATGACCAGCAACCAACGGGAGAATAGAAGGAGAGACCAAAATGCAAGTACCTCCCCTTGTGCCCATAGCAGGCGACCAGAAGGTATGTCCTAAAAGCAGTTTGCCAGACTTAGAGCAATCACTGGCATCCAACTTGTGTTCCTAGATAAAAAGGATATCAATAGCACCTCTAGTGACACCTGGATGAAACTGATTGCCTACCGCGACAGTGTGGAACTCCGCCCAGGCCCTGTATGTTCCAGCTGACTATCCTCATCGACAGGAGGATGCTGGATGGAAAGGCTTACCTGACCTAGTAGAGGAGACTAGCTTCCCCTGGGCCGAAACACTCTTGTTGAGGGCAGGAAGCTCAACAAGTGAAAGGATCCCCACACCCGCTGAAGGGGAGGCCCTATCAAAAGGAATCCCAATGACCGGGACCCCTAAGGTGGAGGGCACAAACTCCTCCTCATCCATGAAAGTAGCTGCCAGTGCCAGAAAAGAGTTCCTAATAAGCAAGTCTGTCTGAGGAGTACGAAGAAGACCTGCACTCGTGGAAGATGGAGAAGGACCTACCAAGCCTCTATTAGCAGAACTGGAGCTGGGGGCTGAGGAGGCTCGTGGATGGGTTGAAGAGGAATCTGGAGTCCTCATCTGTGCCTGCACTTTCTCGGTTGTCCTGACTGTGGCAGGAACAGTCTGCGGGGAAGAAGTACCTATAGCCCCCTCATAGTCAGAAACCAAGGTGACTGGGGCTGGTGCATCTGAAGACCCCTCTTGATGTGGAGTTATAGAGTCTAGGGCTACAACAACATCCACCTCTGGAGTCTGGAAGGCATCTGTCTGAATAGGATCAAAGGTCTCCTCCTGAGGTAAGGGAGCCTCTTTGATAGCTCTCCACCGTGGTACTGGGTGTGCTGCGGGCATTGGGTGCCCTGTTGCCCCTGGTGGTCTTGGGGTGCGCGAAACAGGGCGCCCTGCTGCTCCTGGTGGTCCTGGATTACGTGGTTAAGGATGCTGGGGAGGTGTAGTCGGGGTAGTACGTGAAGGAGCCGCACCAGAAGACCTCTTGGGTCTTTTTCTCTTCCTTGGGCAGTCTCTAGCAAAGTGCCCAAGGGTCCTGCAAATCCTGCACTGGTCCTGTCTACCTGAAATCTCGATTCTCTATTGAAAGAGAGAGCTGTCTGGACGTTGAAGCATGATGTGGTCATCTGAGATGTTAGGGTCAGAGAGAATGACTCTAACACGAGGCACCCTGTCTGCACTGAGTGCCTATATCGAGGAAGAAGGCATGCTAGGAAGGGGGGGGATCTCAGTGACCACTCTGAATGTGGCTCCGATAGTGGCAAGCAGTCAATGGTAGACCTGAGGAAGACCAGGAAATCTAATGAACAGTGATGTGACCTGCCTGTCGTCCTCAACCGGATCAAAGCCCAAGGTGTAGGGTAAAAGAAAGATCCTCCTGGAACCCAAAGCCAGGGGATTAGCTTTGAGAACAAGGGTTGTGGACTCGTGGGAGTCAAAAACCTCTTGGAAGAATCCACATCCCAGAAGTCGAATGAGAGTCGAATATCCTTGAGGTGTGGGGCGAGATCTCCTGGTAATGCCACCAGCATCCGTGATCTGGAAGGGTGTGACCCAAAGATGCGGGCGAAAAGTGATGTGGAGCCCTCTAATTCCACATCTTTCTTGAGCTGCTTCAACTTGTCTTTTGAAAAAATGAATGTTCTCGCGGCCGGTGGAAGTGGACGGAGATTGGCTGAATGGGGATCCATTCGCCAATCGATGTGAAAAGGCCGATTCCAACATTGAAAAAAGCTCCGTCCGTGAAACTATTGCCCAGGATGCCCTAGAACATGGGCGTAGGAAGAAGGAGAAAGAGAGGGTAGGAGAGAGGAGAAGGGAAGGAGAGGAAAGACTGAGGGGGGAAGACGGAGGTAGGCTGAAGGGGGAGGCATAGGGGAAGGGAGCGGGGAGGGAGAGGGTGGACGGGGATTTTTTTTTTCCTTTTTTTCTTTTTTTGGTAAGGGGGGGTTAGGAGGGAGGGAGGGGGCTGGCGAGGAGGGAAAGGGAGGACGGGGGAGAGGAATGAGGGGGGGGGGGGGAGAGGAAAGGAGGGTAGGTTAGGAGGGGGGGAGAGGGAGGGCGGGGGAGGGGGTGGGGGAGGAGAAGGGGGCGGGGGGGCTGGCAGGTGGGGGAGAGGGAGGGCGAGGAGGGAAAGGTAGGGGGCAGTGGGGAGGGAGAGGTAGAGGGCAGCGGGGGGGAGAGGGATGGCGGGGGGGAGAGGGATGGCGGGGGAGGGGGCGGGGGAGGAGAAGGGGGGGTGGCGGGTGGGAGAGGGAGGGCGGGGAGGGGGAGAGAGGGGTGGGGGTGAAGGAGGGGGGCGAGGGGGCTGTCGGGTGGGGGAGAGGGAGGGCGGGGAGGGAGAGGTAGGGGGCAACGGGGAGGGAGAGGTAGGGGCGAAGGGGGGGGGGGAGAGGGAGGGTGAGGGAGGAGGAAGGAGAGAGGGAGGGTGAGGGAGGAGGGAGAGGGGGCTGGCGAGAGGGGCGGGAGAGGAGGAGCAGCGAGGGGGGGCAGTGAGGGTGAGGGAGAGGGAGAGGGGGCTAGCTGAGAGAGGGAGAGGGGGAGGGCAGTAGCTCACGGGGAGAGGAGCAACTCCTTCTTGTAATGCATTTATATTGGAATGCCTTATTGAATCATGCTATAAGACACAAGAAAGCAAAGCCCAGCTTTTTTGGCATTGTGAATAATAATGATAAGTCTATCAGAATGAATGTACAAGGAGAAGGTTCATGCAATATAGACATTGGCTTGCACAATGTATCTTATGAGCGGTGAGCATTATGTTTATTACCATGTCGTGAGACTTAAAAGTCACATCATATACAATACTTTATATATGAGAAGTAATAAGGTTAGAAATTATGAAAAAGGGACTTTATCCGTTTAGAGGTTGTATAAACCCAAAAATTGTGAATATCAAAATCAGTATATAATAAGCTCAATTGGACCAACTCCTCTCCCCTTATTCTCTTTCGTGTCCGTGTGCATGGGCATGCACACTCTCTCTCTACCTTTCTTGTCGTGGTATCAAGGTGTAGCTTCTTTTTTTGCTTATAGCCTTGGTTTTGACTTTTTGTTGGTCTTTTTACCTTCTATTTTGGCTTCCTTTGTCTCAACTTTAAGTCAACATGTGCTTAGAATTGGTTATAGGTTCTTGGAACAAGACATCTTAAACCTTCGTCCAATTTACATTTCAAAGTTTCTATTGAGTTAAGACCAAGAATCTTGCAAATTTAAGCTTTCTTTATGTATCCTTGTAGGGTTTTTCATGTGTTCTATTATGAGCTTCTATGTGTGTTTGGCAAAGTTTAACTTTTTTGTTGTTGTAAAACTACCCTCTTTTCAATTTTGGTACCAATCAATAATTTCTACATCTGGAAGTCCCATTATGCCCATTTTAAATTTAATATTAACCTAGATTGAACCTTTAATCCAAGTGCAACATAAACAAGAATAAATTGAATGATGAATAAATTCCTATCATTAGACAAAGTAGTGTTTTGGGCATCTTGCTCACACAAATAAGCATAGTGAAAATATCCAAAGAAGCTTTGGACATGTCTTTAGACTTACAATTCAAAGAATTCAACACTTGTAAGATATAATTTTTGCCGTTGAGAGTACAAGACATTAAACCTTCGTCCCAATTTACATTTCAAAGTTTCTATTGAGACAAGACCAAGAATCTTGCAAATTTAAGCTTTCTTTACGTACCCTTATAGGGTTTTTCATGTGCTAAATTGCGTGCTTCTATGTGTGTTTGGCAAAGTCCAACGATTTGATTGTTGTCAAACTAACCTCTTTTTAATTTTTATACCAATCAATAATTTTCTACATCTAGAAGTCCCATTATGCCCATTTTAGATGTAATATTAACCTAGATTGAACCTTTAATCTAAGAGCAACGTAAAATAAATTGAATGATGAATAAAGTCCTATTCATCAGATGAAGTAGTGTTTTGGACATCTTGCTCACACAAATAAACATAGTGAAAACATCCAAAGAAGATTCGGACACGTCTTTAGACTTGCAATTCAAAGAATTCAACACTGGTAAGATATAATTTTTGCCGTTGAGAGAACACATGCATGTCCAATTTAGAATTTTGATCAAACAATGAAATCAACAAGAGTTCTTGGAGTTATGATGCAAATGTTATGAATAACTTGGTAACAAAGACTACGATTACATGGTGAAGAGTTAGTTGTTTAGGCAAGAAAAGGATCTGTGCACAATTTCTTTTTGCTTCAAGAAAAGCAAAAGTGGAGGACGATCAGCTCCTATTTCTTTGGAGTTTTTTTCTTCAATAAAAAGAAAATTCATCAATCAAGTTTGTGACACTAAGTATTGCCACAAGTTTGGGCATAATGAAGTGATTACAAAAAATAGCAACTTGATTATATGGTGAGGACTGTATGCAAATCATGTCTCCATTGAAGGCTTTGTGAGATGAGGCTCATGAGCATGAGTGATTTCATTAATTTCTTTAACTTTCTGAACAGGGAGTGTTGTTGTTAAACTCGACTCTTACAAGTAAATAGTGCTTTCTTGTGAAGACTTATACAGAAGTTGTAGCACCAATCTTCTGTTCATGCAGTTCGTGAGGGTCAAGCTAATTCCAATGCTAAGCAAGGGTGGGAGGCATTCACGAATGCTGCCATTAGAGCAAGAGCACAGCAGAGATCTGGAGTTGCATGGGGAAATTCAACACAAGATGGCTGTGGACATCTTCATGGATTGCATGCCTCTTTGTTATCCTCTTATCTTTTTGAATTCTGTTTCTGTGGTTGATCGATAGGCTAATTGATAGTACACATTATATTCTGAAATTCTTTTGCATGGTTAGGAAAAACATCTATTGATTGAGAACTTATTCTTTTTTTTTAATCGCACTCTTCTACCAGCAGGCATTTTTCTGAATCAAATAAGATCTTGGAAAGGCAAGGTTTACTTTCGATTGGCTGGCAGATCTGAACTATCATGCTTGAATTTCAAAGGTTTGGTAACTTGTTGGTGCTATTAATGTGGGCATTTGCTTGATTTTTAGCATATGGTTCTATGACAGGGACTTGTTTATGATGTTGCATGCCAATATATACATACCAAACAAGTTTTTGGCAAAGAGTATTGCAAACTTTAGCTTCTTAGGCTTGGGTATGGAAGGCCTGCTGACAGGTCTGGCCTGATCGACGTGCTCACATTATAACAGAAATTTGTACTTTTAGTAACACTCATAGACATATTGCAATCATGTTCATTTCATGATCATGTCTCTTGCTAATGATCAGCTAATGTGTTAGGTACGAGTTCTAGGATGGAAACATGGTACTCTAATGGTAAAATTCTATGAAATTGTGATTAACTGCATGGAGTCTGTTTTGGGATGGCTTTGCATTGCAGTTCTTCCACCATGTTTTAATAGTTCAGCGTAAGCCCCCAGTGGTAGCTCAAGTGTAAGCCCCCTAGTGGCAGCCTTTTATGGTGTTCTCATGGGTAGAGACTCTTACCAGTACATGGGTAAGCCTCTTGCATAGAGCACCAGACTGCCTCCAACATGGAGTTATCCACATCACACAGTTGATGATACACCAGTCATGACTCCGGATGAGATCCATTGAGTGGAAAGAGAACCTACTTCAACCATTCATCGCCACAGGGTATGTACTAGTTTATGATGCAGACTTGAGACTCATTGATCTTGAGCAATCAGACGCAGATGTACCACATGTTAGCATGGATCATATCATGCACATTCCTTGGTAAGACCTCAACACGAGGCATATTTGGCATTAAGCCCTCAGCATGAGGCACACTTCTCAGTAAGCCCTCAGCATGAGGCACATTGGGCAATAAGCCCTCAGCACGAGGCATACTTGACGGTAAGCCCTCAGCACGAGGCAGTCCCATCTACATTAGTGCAGACTGATTCTAGTGATGTACAACCATCACATTCATGCATTGATCTGAGTCCATCTATTGTCACATTAGATGCAAATGTAGAGGAGGAGTTTAGTTATTATTATGTAGTTATTCAGTAGGTAAGTCCTCAGTACGAGGCCCTCACATCTCTAATCACATGCGAAAATACATGCCACATTGCATTCAGCTCTCTTGGTGATTCCATTCTAGCATCCATCACTAATGCTTTCACATATGATATGGAGCATATCACATCCTTGGACACAGTTTCCAAGAGTAGTATAGATCCGCAAACCAGTCTACATGACATTTTGGCATCAACTTAGACATGCCACATTGTACCACCCTTAGATCTAGTTCTTTCGATTAGCAGATCTTCCTAAGCATGAGGATACTTATGCGTCACTGAAATTCTGCCCCAGTGTAGTGGACATCATCAGATTCAACCATAGTGCAACATGGGGAATGTCAGTGTTTCAGCATGCGCTTATGGCTGCTGTATACAGTCCATACTTGATGTAGATTAGTGGTTGGATCCACGACTTTAGATCAGTCCCTACATCAACATTCGGCACCTTATCAAGCTTCTAGGCCTTTTTACTGTCAGCTCCACCTTGAGCCTATGAATAAGAGTCTCGGGAAGGATGCATGGGCTCACAACCAGTTCAATGTTTGGAGATCTATAGGGATATGGTTCAGATGTCAAGTTGGATTGTCTAGAGTGCTAGACTTTGAATGATATGCTCTCAAATTTGTTCCTACAGGTTGTTAAGCTTGATGTTTACCATATCCACTAGAGAGCTTAATGGGTATGTTCAAGTGCTTTGGAAGGATGTGTACAAGTTGCTAGTTCTAGAGTTGTGGAAGTACCGATTGACATTATGAAAAGTCCTATGTTCAACTAGAGTCAATGTGCGTTGGTAACAACAATGAACCGATCTTCTGTGAGGAGAGCTTCTGCTAACGCGGGCGATAAGGAATGTGGTGTATTCGAGGAGGAGAGAAGAATTTCGGATGATATTGATTTCTTGATGTATCACCGTCATCGCGTTTAAAAGGTATTTGCATATACTCCTACTTGAGTTGGTTTTGTATTCGGGCGGTAGGGAGCTCCATAACGTTTTGCGTGTAGATTTCTCGGAAAGTTATGATGAGTTGGGTCAATTTGTCAAATACGTATTTTATTTTTTGGTTTTGTTTAATTGTTTTTGGTTTTGTGTTGGTTTGTGTTGATGTATGGTTTTGCAAGTACAATGAGTAGCTAAGTAAGAACTATTTGATAAGTTTATCTTAGTCCCAGAAGATGGACTTTTGTCTGAGTGTTCGAGTGCATGAGTCAGATTTTGTGAGAACCTATGAGTAGTTGGTTTGTGATATGCTGGTAGTTGATGATAATTGTCCAAAGTCCAAATTTGTCTTTCTTTAATGTATTGAGAATTTTTGTTCTCAGGTAGTTTGGGTTTTCTTTGTGTTTTTTTTAATGTTTATGTATCCATGAGGATGTTTCGTTGTTTGTTTGGTTTTGGTTTTGGTAGATTTGTTCAATACAAATAGGGTAAGTGAGAAGATGTTCTGTTGGTTAAATCTATGTTGCCGACTATTGGGGGGACTTTTGGAGGTAAAAGAATGAACAAAAGTGTTCGTGCATCAATTGTAGCTAGATTGGCCAGGTTTCAAAGGAGGTAGGTCAATTGGTTACAATCCATAGGAAGGCGATCTTTTATCAAGAGGAAGAGGCATTTAAAGAAATCAAGGGTTCCAAATTCTACCTTCATATACATTTACAATAAATTCATGTGACAACTCACTACTTATAGTGATGAAATCATCTCCCTAGTCCCACTATGTTTTAATGTATCTCATTAGATATATTAGGTACGTGATTTCATCTCCCTTTCTTTTTCCCTTTCTCTCTTCCTCTCCCTCTTTCCTTTTGTCTTTTCCTCCCCCCATCCTTGCTGACTGATCCAACTCACTTGTGCTTCTCCCCTCCCCTCATCGTGCACTCACCCAAATCCTTCTCCCCTCCCCTCATTGTCTCACTGTGCACTCACCCAAACTCCCTCTCCACACTCATTCACCACCCTCACAACCCCGTTAGCTACCTTGTGCCACCTCGAACCCTCATAAGAACACTCTCACTCCCACCACATAGTGTCTCTCTCCCTACCCACTCTCCACCCTTGTCCTCCCTCTTCTGCCCTCTTTGTTCCCTCCCTTGCCCTCCCCAACCCTCTCTTTCACCCACCCCAACTTGTTCCACTTGCCCTTCTTGCCACCATTAAACCCTCCTGCCCCCTTTTCCTTGCACCTCCCATAACTCATTTTACCTCCATGTTTAAACCCTCCTACCCCCTTTTCTTGGCTCCCCTACCCCATGCACACCACCCTCAAAACCCCCACCTTGTTTAGTTGCCTCCACCTACCCCCATTCAACCCCTCCATTACCCTCAGTTTGTATCCTCCCCTTGCCCTCGTTTGACCCTCTACCCTTCTTCCCTTTGTGACAATAAATTATTCCCTCCCTTGCTTGTCTCCCATCCTTTGACCTTGTGTAGTCAACAATCCCCCACCTGTGTGTGCTCCCCAACCCCCCCCTTGATTCTATTTTTGCAACCCCTTGTCCCTCTCATGCCCTCCCTCCTATGAATTGCCTCCCTCACCTACCACCTTATGGGGGTGTGTAGCATGGAGGATGGCAACCTTACGGGGGTGTTGAAGGGCCTGGGGGCGGCATGAAACCTTCCCTGTCCTATCACCTACGATGAAATTCACAATAGGGAAACAAAACTATGTCGAATGCTTACCTTACAACCTGAGCGACAGAGGAGAATGTGATGTCCATGCTTACAGCATCATCCTACAACGTTAAACCATGTGCGTTGAGCTTCCACCATTGAAGCTGCACATAGAGACTTGGGGAAAGTGGAGCAGGGGCTGAGGTCGAACATGTAGGTGGAGCAGCTTAGCTGGCATAGGAGAAGCCGGACTTGGAGAAGGTGGAGCAGCTAAGCTATTCTCAGGAATTTTGAATTTGTTACGTCTGACAGGGAGGGCAAAAGTAGAGCGAGGTGCAAAGGTGATTGGAATTCACCTTGAACAGTATTTGGAGGACGGGACCAGGCTCAGGCACCGTTGGGAAGGGGAGGGTGCCATGATGGACCCTGTTTGCATGTCCAACTAAGGAGCATAGCGCAAAAGACAAAATCTCCACGATGGATATTATCCTTAGGCTTGAAGAGAGGCCAAGCTTTTATGGTGGAGAGCTTGTAGGAAACCCTCGACAGCCGAAAGAAGAGGCAGCAAATGGGTGCCCTGAGGGGGCAAATTTATGGCACTAAGCAAGCTAACCTGAATTGAAGTAGCCAAGGCATGAGAGGACCACATAAATTTTGCCTTTTGACGGCCGAATTCCTTGCAAACACTTGTGAGCTTGAATGGAAGCCTCCCATTGTCTAACAGGGTAATATTGCTATTGTTGAGCCAGCTGCCAAGTAGAAGTAACAACGTTGTCAAATTGAGAGTCACCAAAGTGACTTACATTCATTTTAAAAGGTGGGGGACCTCGCCTAGGGGATAGGGAGTGCAAACAATGAAACTGTAACAAAATAGGGAGTTGATCAGAGACTATGGAATGATGTAGTAATTGACCACGAACCCGTGGGTCAATCCACTAGCTTGCATTCGAAAAGTATACACGGTCAAGACGAGCTGCACATCAAGACAAATCACCATGCCTATTGTGCCAAGTGAAGAGAGATGAATCGCACACACTACTAAAGCAGCTCCAATCCACCAAGGAACACTCTGAAAAAAATAATTCCCAAGCTTGCCTTTCCAAAGGAGTGAGAGCTGTGCTTTGATGTGATCTATCAGAGGGGACCAGTGTCATATCCAATCCCTGACAAAGATGACTGACCGATCTTGGAATAACTCAACCATGCAATTCCACATTAAACTACGATCTTTGGAGAGTCTTCAATGAGTAGGGGGGTTACACACCGCCCAAGCAAGAATCTTTATAAAAAGGGAGCATTTAATGGGAAATGATCCTATACTTGAATCTGATTAGTTGAAAAATGGGTTTCCAAACTTGGGTAGCCAAAGTTGCCTACCCAAGAAATCTCTTATCATGGGCACGAGGTGGCAGTTGACTCAGCTTTTGGACTCCCCTAAATTTTTGCTGTCTAAAGGGGGGGGTGCCCATCCACACCAATGGAGCATCTTGATTGGCTCCCCCCATTTATGATAAACATGCACTCTTTGGTGTGTAAACGGCCTTAATCATCATCTGGGAGTACATGCACATCGTCCTCCATCAACAGTGCATAGATATTCGTGAAGGTGACAAATTTGCAGGCAACACCCTTCGCGCGATCAAAGGAGACAAAGTGAGTAGAAGGAGATGGTTAGTTTACCTCACCCATTGGAGATTTACCTCTCCATCGAGGTTGGCGGACAACTAGAGGGCCGTTACCTTACTGCTCCATTCTGACACATTCTACCCTCTTACGATGCGACAAACCATGCAAAGACAATGAAGAGGAATCACCCTGATAAGCCTTCGAGGAAGAGTGCACCTTAATAATGGTGGTGCCTATCCCAAAGGATGTAGGCTTTAGGAGAGGCTCTCTTGGGCTGTATAGGGGGAACATATAAGACTCTACCTAGAGAGGAGACAATAGCCTCTACGTCGTTTTGAAGCAACTCACTCATTGAAGGGAACTGAATCCAAATGGGATAGTGATACTGAAGCACGTCATCCATCGAGAATGTGGCGCTCCACGGAAGAGAGTGGACCAGGTTACCCTTGTAGCCTACAAAAGAAGACAAGATCCAATCTTTCTTTGCCTAAGAAGCAACTGACACCACACACACACACACGTGTGTACACACACACACACACACACACACACACACACACATTTCCCCTTGGGGCCCCTTATGAATTTTGAGTATATTATTGACATTGTCACCCACAAAAAGGATTTGGGTTAAGACATAAGAATATGCACTAGATGACATTAGTGAATATTAAAAGTTTTGTATTATGTTGGTTGGAGTAGAGATTTGTATTGAAGAAAGGGACTGAAAGTATTGTATGGAGGGAAGAATCACATATTGATACGTTTTAAATGTTATGGAAGGACTCTTTGTACTTGAGGAGTTATAGTTTTACCAACGTGTTCTATTGGGGACTTGAATGCATGGGGATGTACATCTTCCCCTCCCTTCCAACCGCGAGAAACTCTAGAAGCACTTACCTTCTAACCTCACGTTTCGCCAGCAAAGCTCTTTGCTTAGAACAGTCAAGGAGCTCCACATTTTTGGTCAACCAAGCTGGGAGGAGTTTCTAAAACCCACTTATAGCACATGAATTGACACTATTACACACGGATCACGACTTGCAGTTTCGATTTGAGGGCACCTCAAAGTTTGAAGAAGGCAGCTGAGACGCTTGAAGGGATTTTGGAGGAGCAATAGAGCCCCCCCCCCACGTATGACTGCCCTCGGATTAGGAGAAGGTTGCCACTCCAATTCTACGTGCTACCACTCGGAATATACGGATGTATAGAGTTTGCTGTTTCTTGGAAGCATTGCGTGGACACCCGAGAGCATTAGAACAGTTGAATACTTGGTCTGATTCTCTACAAGCCTGACCTTCACTCTCATCCGTAACAAGGATAGCATGCAAGAATGAGCATTGTTGGTCATAGGGAGCAATGTTGTGATAGCATGGATACTGGAATAAGAGATGCAAGATAGTATCTATTAGCATTCTCTTTTGACTCTTCTTCACTTACGTATTCTCCAAAACAGCGGCAAGGCTGGGATTATCTACTACTAATCGAGCGTATATATTGAGCCGCCATTTCACCGAGGTAAGAGGGGCGATCCAGGGAACTCCCTTCAGTCCAAAAGTTAGTCAAGTAGAGGTTGCCAGCAGCTCCCGCATCAGATATGTGACTACGCTATGGGAGTTCGCGAATGATAGGATAGTCAAATGCATGAGTCGGCAGTTGATGTTATGGGTTCATTTGGAACAATCGAGCACCCCTTACTAATATGATGCAACAGTATCTCTCCCTCAACTAGTGACCACGATCATTTACGGGGAGCCGATGGACTGATTCCTCAGTAGCCATTTTTCGAGCTGCCAGGCCTGCCTTAGGTGCGGCTTACACCCGGCATAACGCAATACATTATCTTACATTATGATATGCAAGTGCCAGTCGTGAATTTTCATACAATCGTTGCTGCAGTTTGTGCTCAGTAGGATCTCTGGGGAGGAGACAAGAGCTGAACATTACAAGAATCGAGTGTAAGGACTTGCAATGATTGTTTTGGCCAGCAAGGATTTGTGGCTTCCTTATCCTTCACTTGTGTGTAGCTATTAAATTCTACATAAAGCTTGCAGTATGGCGTTCGAGTTGAAAGTTGTTACAGTATTGGCGCAGTGGGTTTTTATACATCCATGCTGGAGTTTTTGAGCAGCATTTACGAGTTTGCGAGCTCTCTGGACATAATCACCTCTCTGGGATACTACTTTAGAACCATGCTGGCTATGATAGTATTATAGCATGATCCCCTCCACGAATGCTCAGAGTCGATCGATAAGAAAGTATACAATGACTTGTATATGCACTATATTTTGTGTTGGATAGGGATGCTGTGTACACGAATAGGATGGCACAGTGAATCGAATGGTGAGGGTCACGTATATATGCCTAGTGGCCATCTTGTCGATTGTCGTTAGAAGAAGTTCCATAATTTCTTTTTTACTACTACTAAGACTCCTTACCAGTGTATTACTTAGGAATAGTTCGAGGAGTAGGCAGCTTCACGTAGCTTCAGTATTAAATTTTGCAGTGACAAATGACTGTCATTTTTAGACTTGCTGCCTCCAAATTTGAGGTCGCTAATAGCCAAAACTGGCAAGACAGAGAATGGCCAGGTTGACGACTCTTCTTTAGTGCTTTGGTGGATTCGTAGATACCTTGGACTCACTCACAAACTATGGAGACAGCTATAGACCCAGCTCTTCAGCTATAGACTTTAGACTATGGAGATAGCTAAAGACTTAGGCATTTTAGAGTCTCTTTATTGATTCTTCATTTCATATTAACATGATTTTATTTATGACACTATTTAGTGATATTTTTAAAAAACTTAGTTTATTGAGAAAAGGAAATTAGATCTCCCTTTAATAATTTAAAATTCTTGGTTTTCAAGAGCCATTGGAACACTTTTAAAGAGGGGTGAGTTTATATGGATGTTTATGGTCCCCAAGGATGTCTCAAAAGGGGGACGTCAAGTAACCATGGAACTTTATACCTCTTAAAGATGGATATTTGTGAGGCAAGTTGCCATCGATATGTATGTATCTTAATTGGGACAACTTTTTATTGAATTTCCACTAGATGTTTTACACTTGGAAAGGTCTTACTATGCCAAAAGAAAAGAAACTTCAATTCCTTTAGCACAATTATTCACTAATGTATTTCGGAGATTAGAAAGGAACAACTTGGAATTGAATTATCTTGCATTTGTTGAGAAATTGGAACTGATAAGTATATGCAAGTGGGGCAAGTTTATTATGTTAAGAGGGAAATTTCACTCTTAAACACTCTCTTACTACAGTTCAATGTTACTTGGGAATCATACACTTGCACTAAGGCACCCTTCTCCTTGGGATTCCTATACTTTAGACATGAAGTCCATTGCTTGAAAAGAAGAGTATAAAGATGACATTTCCTTTATTGTAGAGATTGATGACTTTGTTAGGTTTAGGATTTGGGTGACTTTGGTAGGATTGTATTTTGTAAAAGTACCTTTGGAATTCCCCTTGGGAATTTATTTCATTTTCTTTGTTGAGGGACAAGTACCAAGGTTAAGGAGGCATTAAGCCTAAATATTGATAATTGGGATTTTATAACACTTCATTTTCATGGTACTTCCCATTGTTATAATTTTGATGTATGCATAAATTTAATTATGATACTGGTAATTGGAAAATGCCAACAGGAAATCAAGAAAAGGTATAAGTATCCCGAGGTTATATCTAGATTTTTTGACCTTGGGAATTCCCATGGACTTGGTTGGAACTCCCATATTTATGGTTTATTTGAGTTTCCCACTTATTACTTGGCTTTCACTAACATTTTATATACATTGCTTCAAAATATCTTTAATTGCCCAACTTTGATTACTATTGAATAGTAAAATGCCAAGATTTGATGATGCTAATCTAGATCAAGTGACACGGATAACAACTGTGTGCCGACATTGAAGCCTGCAGTCCCACAATTCATAGTGTACATGTTCTGACATGCTATGTTTGTGGATGGATGTAGGTGAGTCGGCATACCTCTCTATCAGATTTACACTGAGAATTCTAAGGCATGAAGACATGGTGTTGGCAACTTAGAAGTGTACTCTACAACGGATTATCTCCAAGTACTGTTAAATAAGATTGGATATTCTATTGGAGACTAGCCATCAGTATTGTTGTACTTTTTGCAATGTACTGATGTGAATGTGAGTATAAAAATTTGACTCTCACTTTGATACTTTGTCCGAAGGAACGGTATGATATGAATTATTCTCACTTATGTAGTATTAAAAGATTAGTTACTAATGGATTACTCTCATGAGGTGTTTGAGAAAAGGGCAATAGAGGAAGGCTTGTAA